>NC_135047.1:0-615500 GCF_051020975.1 Osmia lignaria lignaria | reverse complement strand
GAGTAACTCGGAATCCTCGTTGTAAAAACGACAAGCCGGAAGCTGGCGAATTTTCTTCCGGTACGTGCGACGCTCGTGAAAGTTTATCGCGACTTCGAGAGACCGTTCCAACGAGCCAATACGTTGCTTCTCTTCGGCTTTCAATTCATTACTTGAACGCTCTCGCAAATTACCGACTACATTTACGTTACTTTCTCGATCTGCTGCTCACGTATTCTACCCATGTTCGTGTATTTCAATCGAAACAGGGAAACAAAACGTCTTTCAGTCTTTTGAATTTCCTACTCGAGGATTATAAACGATTTCCAATACATCGTTCGCGCGAAATCCTACATTTTCAACTTACTACGCATCGTTTTACGAGTTTGAAGAATAGCCAAGAACTTTTGACCGATCGGTAGCTGCTTGCACTGCAGTCAGCAGCGGGTAGGAAACTCGTAAACCTACTAGAAATTGGTCAAAGAAGGGGAACGGAAGAGACAAAGAGAGAAGGTTGTACAACATAGGAAAAGCGGGCCGAGAAGGTTCTTCTGAAACGGACAAGCTATCGTCGTCACAGACGAAGAACGCATAACTCTGGTAACCTTGTGTGCTTCTGTAGGGTCGGTGCAGTTTGCAAGAAACCGAGGAAAACCGTAGAGAATCGAGAAAAAGAAGGGCCAGAAGAAGCGGAAGGGTAGGAGAAACGTTGTCGTTGCTAGACGATTCGAAAAGTTTCAGCGCCAGTCGCGACGCTTGTCTGGCAAGAAGGGAACTTTTCAACTTTATTCTTTACGAACACAACGGCCGTCTGCTTGAGCCTTAACCCTTTTGTCGCGGACACGGCGTACATACACGTCAGCGTATGTAAGAATTAAGACAGTTGTTAAATGCGAGATGAACGTGGAAATCATTGGAGAATTTTAAAGCAGTTCCCTCCTTTTCCCCATTCTTCTTTCACGGTAGCTGCGCCACAAAGAACACGTTCCATGTGAATTATCATAATAAAAAACAATTAGAAGAAAAGATGTCTGTCGAGTGAAAAGCGTGTCTGTGTCTGCTCAAGCATTTGGCAGTCGAGGAGTAAAAGTACCGAAAGGGTTAAAATTCAAGGAAAACCCTTTTCGTCGAGCCACGAGCCTCTAATTCATAGTTCCAGTCGTAGGGCCTGTGGGAACGTGGCCAGGAACGGAGGTAAAGGCGGCAGCCAGCTGACGTTCCCTTTGAGAGCGAGTTAGGGCAAGTTGCCTCCAGCGATTCTGACAAAGTCCAATTGTGTCCAACGCGGGCGCAGGTCGTGGACGCGTCTTGTTAACGGGCAACGTTTAGTTTAGCTACTCCCAGACCCGTGGCTGCTGTTCTTTCGACATTAATTACACTTTGCCCGAGACATGAACTCGTTTACCGTTAAGACGGTCTCATTTACAAAACGTCTTGAAGAAATTATACATATCTCTTAGACTTTATTCGCTCATATCTGAAAATAAATAATACCTATTGTTGCGCCGGAGAGTGATGTTCGGAGAACTAATTATAAATTAACACAATACTAAATGACTTAAACGATATATTTAATGCAATAACAGATGTAGTTTACAGGATTCCGACAAGACAATTCGTTGGTCTGTATTCGACGACTTTTCTTTATTCAAATATCGCGCGGTCGTCCAAGCGACCCAAACAACTGGTAATCCGTAACTGTGTAATGAGAAAAAAAAAAAACAACTTCTCGCCGGTAGCAACAATATTATTAAGGTGTTAGGCCACTCTAGAGCAAGAAAAAATAGGCATATTTTGGGAATTAAAAAAAAAAATGATGGAATAAATCCAAATTCTGTAAGCATGCCTTTATTTTACAACTAATAAACTTTAAAAATTAATTTTTGTATAGTTATTCAAGTCAGAATATGGGCTCTGCAGCATTTCTTCGATGACGCCTCTTTCTTGTAGGGATAAAAGGCCGGACCAGCAGCTCTTGCAATTTTTAACTTAGGATAAAAAACCAAAATCTTTTCGAGTATATATGAGAATAGTTACCGAACTACGTAGGATTTTTTTTATATCGCCAGAAAATTATTTATAACAAAAGAACTATGCAATATAATGGAAAAATCCTACGTAGTTCGGTAGAGAATTTAGTTTTGAATATACTATTAAATTTTCAAATCGATTGGTAATGATCTGTTTGATTTATGAGTCCGGCCAGTTTGAAAAATGCTGTTTCGAGAAAAATGCGTTCGAAATTGTAGCCTTTTTTCGTCAACGGCTAAATCGAGAATGATTTGTTTTACATCTTTTGTTAATAACATTCGTTGCCATAGAAAGTTCTGGGATTGCAGGGACAGTCATATTAATATAGTGGCCCTCCCACCACTCTTACAAAATCTTCATTAATAGGTGCAGCGGACCCGGAAGAGGCTGCGCCAGAATTCGAAATTCGAGTATGTACTTAGATCTTTGAGGACATTAAGGCACCTTTTTAGCAAAAAAAAAATTTTGATTTTTTCAAAATTCTACAGTGGCCTAACCCCTTAAGTACAATTTCTTGTATATCTAGTGAAATTCTAATAAATACCACGAGTGCAGGGTATATACTGAATTTGAACTCGCAGCGTAAATCAGTATCGCGGAAAGGGTTAAAGGAGCAACTTCGAACGAACCCTCGGGCGGTCGGTGGTGAAATTCGAAAAGTTGGAGGAAACTTTCGAGATCGTTCGTCTAGCAAGCTTCGCTTGGAAATGGAGCCGGAGTTAGCGAGAAGCAGGGGCGGCTGGACTGGGGGTGGGTTCGGTTGATTCGCGCTCTAAATTTTAATTCGGAACGGAAAATTTATGCGCTCGCGCAGCTCACTGTCCCCAAGCGAACAGTTCGATTGCTCCGCGGCGAGTTCCGTGCCGGAAATCAGATAAATTCGAAGCACTTTGCAGCGGCAAATTAAATGAAACGGGATTTTATGGGAAGCGGCTGCGATTGTTATTCAGCTCGAGAACACGCCATGAGAAATTCGAGTTTCTCGCCGTTTGCTACGATCGGAAAATCCTAAGCTGATTTTCTTTCTCTCCGCGCTTCCAACACCTCCCCTTTTTTCTCTCATGTACATTCGTTACGCGTGCCGCTGCTAGAATAACGCGCTTATTAAAGAAACAGTGAGAAAAAAAACGTATTTTAACCGTCCCTCGACTAGAACCGTTTCGTGAAATTAAACTTTCCTCGCGGTTTGTCTTTCTGCTACTTCGCGCGCTGGAATAATTGAAGCTTTTCTTCTTTTAATCCTCTTTTTCGGTCAGATATTCACTCGGTTGAACTTATACGAAATGATGTATTAACACATTGACGGCTGCACATTTTCCCAAAATTTCATAAATTGAAATTAAGATGATATAAATCACTTAGACTAGCGAGTTAAAAATGTTTACGAATTAGGGTTTTTGATCAGGGAGAGCTGAGTCGCATTCAACGAGGACGTCTAGCAACGATAACAACATTCGAGCATGCTCTCCCCACGGCAAATTGGGATCCATTAAGTGTTTCGTTGGATTACGTAATGGGAATTGTCCATGGGGGGGTGGTGGTCTGGCGGTGGCTCATTGTTCTCTAAGAATGCCTCGACGAGTGCGCGTAATTCAAGCTCGAGCAGAAGTGAATTATGCACGACACGCACTTTGAAGCATTGGTCCGTGGTATACCCTCGAGTATAATCTGTTGTACTTAAATGTTTCAACGAATCTGCATACGGTGGCGCGAGCACAAAGGGACTTGTTTGCTTGAAAAACGTGCAACAATTGAAACTTTTATTTTCATTGAAAAATGTTGCTTTTTGTAAGCAATGTAACAAACTTCAAACTAATTTCGAGATTGTATCAAATAATACCGATTCGTTCCCGGAATGTCAACCATTTCTTCTAAACGTTGTGTTTGCGACACTACGGAAAAGAACAATGTACATACTCGCGAGCCTCGACAAACAATACAAAATTGCAATTATCTTCATTGAAAGGGCCGTTTCAAGTAGAACGTCAGATTTTTCGAACCACCTTGTACAACTAACCAGGACTCTTTTCTTCTTCCGTCCTGGCGGATAGTCCGTAGCGGGTTCTCTTAAGACAAAGGACGTCTTAATTGCCCAGGAACCATTCCGAGTGGAAAGCATTTATAAGAAATTAGTCAAGGAGGAAGAGGCTGAATCCTCTTAGAGGGATATAGATATCGTATATTGAAGAGAAAAGTGGACACAGACTACAGACAGCCGGCAGTAAGAATCGAAGAGGTAAAGAGCCAGGGTAATTGAAAATACCGTCTCATTACCGAATGGAAATTTGAAGAAATTGCGAACAATATCCGCAGTCTTTTTCTTCGATTCGTTGGCAAAGCATTTCAATCTCTTCGATAAATATCCCGTATAATCTTACCGATTTATAAAATATTATAAGATAGTGTTTAGAGCAGTGTTTCCCAACGTGGGGCCCGCGCCCCACAGGAGAGCAATTTGATTGTTAAGGGGGGCAATTCGAAAATGGACTCGTCCAGAGTTTAAATTAACCGTATGGCGACTCTCAATCGCTACTCGAGCTGGGTAAACGTCCATAATTCCTAATAATTAAAATAATATAGAAAAATCTTTCATTAAAATTACTTCGTACTTGAATTTCGGTTTTCCATTATATGTTTTGAAACACTTACTGTGTTTCCTCAACAATTTCCTAGTGATTTCTCCCTAACACCTATCATTTAAGTTTCTTCAGTGAACAATTCAATTTTTGAATATTAAACATTATGTTTACGTTATATGTATAGAGGGCATAAGAATTTTAGAAAGGCTTAAGTGGAGCATGGCACAAAAAAGTTTGGGAAACACTGGTTTAGAGAATAGCGAAGGTCTGGACGAAACTTCTTTTTATTTCCATTTTCTTCCTTCTCTTTCTCGATCAATTTAATTTCCATTCATTAATCGCATTGGCTTTAAAATCTTCGATATATTTTCGACCATAATTTTCTGCATATTTCTGTATTTTGTGCACTTGTTTCATGACATCTGATATTTCAGCGTCAATTAACAAATTAAATTCTGTTTCCTCAAATTTCTATTGCATCGCCTTCGCGCGATACCCTGCCGGCATCGCATCCGACAGGCTATAGGCAAGTGAAAAAAGCGTGGGTCGGATCGATGAAACGTTTCAATTATCGAGCACGTCCATTAACGATGGTGGTCGTTGTTTGCAGCCGGCGATCTCGTAAGTGGCGTGCGGTGGAAAGGTCTGCCGACGACGCAGCTTGCTATCGCGAACGTTATTCGGCCAGGGAGAACCTCGTAGGAAACCGAAAAAGGAAAAAGCTGCCGAAGAGAAGAAGAAAGGGGTTGAACGTCTGGCGAAGAGGGTGGAAACAGTTTCGCGGTTGTACGACGAAACGCAACGAAGCGAAATTAAAGTGTGACTTGTTACGTGGCCGAGGGCTAGGCAGCGCGTGTGGGCTAGCGGAGGCTTTCGGATAAGAGGACGCGTAACTTATACTATAGTCAGTACAATCCAAGCGATTCGATTGTATTGTTGTGGGAACTGTCACTAGTTTCGCTGGGTTTGAAGAAGAATGCTAATGTGGGTTTAACACAGTAATGTAGGAGAGAAAAAGGAGGCGTTTCGTCTCCGGGGATCGTCTGTCAGACTCGTCAGTGGGGCTGACAACAGACGATCCTTGCCCCAGACACCTATCGTACCGCTATTCGCAACTTATATACAGGGTGATCCTCTCGCAGCCGGACACAAAGGAACTGACGACAATGAACCCATTGATCGCACCATGAAGACGCACAGAATCGTCACGGCCCGGGTAGGTCCCCGCTGGTATGTGACAATACGGACCTCGTTATGGTGCGGTCAAGAGGTTCATTGTCGCCAGTGTTCCTTTGTGTCCGGCTGCGAGAGAACACCAATCATCTCGCCGCCACCTAGCGGTCCTCTGCCCGAACTCAAGGCGTCCGGGGAGACGAAACCTTCTCCCATCCACTAAACGCCTACAGTAATGTATATATTTTACAATCTCAGGCTATTACAGCTGTTCTTGTCGCGAATATAGATGTGTAATGTGTGCATTACCTATTTCCGTTGGTGCTCGGTTTTGACGCACTGGCAATGCGGGGGTGTTGTGCGTGGTTGATTAGAATGTCAAATAGAAACACAGACTTGCGGATTTTATAAGGTTAAACTTTGCTCGAAGGGGACTTCAACCCGATCTCACTAAGTAAGCAGCAACCAGCTCACGATCGTACACGACGTGCTCAACACTAGATGAACTTTGGTATTGCCTTCGATCGTTGGTACGAACGGATTTATATACTAGTTAGAAAAGAGGTGATCTAGTTACTATTCAGATGATAGGGCTGGGCCCAACTGTTTCGGTGACAGTTTAGAGTGGTTGCAACTGTTATGTGATTACGGTGGACCCATTGCTTTCCCAAAACATTTGGTTCTGTTATCGCTGGGCCTTCTGTTTATTTCAAAAGCAAACGGCCTGATTGCCTGAGAGTTTTCCTTTCCAATAATTCTGGATAAGAAACTAGTATTAGAACTAATAAATGGAGGGGCCTCGGCTCCTTCTCTCCCCTCGCTACTATTCCCTCTCACTATTACCTATCACCTATATCTAACAGTACAATGTTTAAAAAACTAATATTTCGTGAGATATCTCATATTTTTCATAAGTCATACCACTCAATTTTTACATCAATAGCTTTTTCCTATCTCTTACCAAAAAGATATAACTCGTCTCAATTGCGTGACGCTTGTATTTCGAGAAACCTATAGTAACTTTATTTTTACGAAACTAATAAAAAATACAAAGGAGTGTTAGTCAATATTCTGAATGAATGCAAATAATTTAAATAAATAAATATCTCATATACAACTTATGTATGTAAACATATGCAGAATTATTGCAAAGAGGAGGTATATTCTTCTCTTGATATACTTCCTCTTTGAGCGAGGTTTGTTATGGGGCGTTGAGAAAAATCCAGGCGGGCGTCAATCAAAACTTAGCGAAAAGGGACGATCTCAACATTCAGAATGAGAGAAGGACAGCATGACTGTAGTGCGTCTCACTCAGCGTTCGGGCGTTGTTGCCTTTTTCGCTTGCCTTCGCTAACACAGTCGAGTGACGTAACCTAGCTAACGCCTGATTTTGGCTACGATTCCAAATCGACAGGCTTCTTATTGTTAGTTAGACGCCACCTTATAACTACTAGCTGAACTGAATTTGTCACATGACTTGCTCTGTATTATCCACAAAATGGCGGAACTGGTCTGTGGGAATGTTTTTACGGGACTACACTTTTCGTCCTTATTTCGCAACAAATGAAGACAAAATAGATCTTAATTTGCAGGTAAGGGTTGTGGCTAGACCGCTGCACTCATGATTTCAATCACAGCACTCTTTTAGTGGCCTAAAAATACTTCGATTCCGCGACTGCATTTTGTCGATTTTTTCCTCCACTTTGGACGCTTATATTATTAATAAACATCAACATAATCCCACTAAAACATGAGTGCAGCGGTGTGCATTGGATCTTCCTCTTTCGAATAAGCCCTCACCCAGTCCCAAATGTTCTGATATAAGGACGAAAAGTGTAGTCCCGTAAACCCATGTTTAGGCCCATTTTTGCCGGTAAAATCAACGCGCTACTGTTACCCGTGTCTACCCCCTTAAAGGTTTATTTAAAGAGAGCCATGTTTGATAAAACGATGTACCTACGTGACAGACTATTTTCCAATAGCGAAATTCGTTTAGATTAAACTTAAGAACCGATGATTTTGAAAACAATTTTAGTCCATTGTTTAAAAGTCATGCCTCGACGTTTCGTCCCTCGCTATTGTACACGGACCATGGCGTAACGGCGTGTTTCCAATGGAATTCCCCACCCGTGCGTCGACGGTTTTTCTCCTTTTTTTTTTGCCCCCTGCCCCGTTGCCGGTGGCACTCGTGGCGTGCGAAATAATTTTCCGCGTCTGTCGAGTTCTTTTTCGCGTTCGCGACTTTTAATCGCGGCAAGTGTGCGAGAGGATGCATGTCGCAACCAGTTCTCCCACCGGAGATTATCGTCAGAAAGCCGCGGGGCCTGGGCGATACGTCGTCGCGTTATAACGACGCTTTTCCGCTCGGACGATCGTTAAAAGAGGACGCTGTTGTGCGTCCCTGAACGGTAAAACGATCGTTCCCTTGGATAAGTACGTATACGGGGTTGGTTATCGTGGCCGTAGCTCGTTCGTGGCTCATTAAACGGTGCCGCGAGATTTTTCCCTCGGGCCAACTCTAGTCGACCGATCTCGACCCGATATTAACCCGCGAGCTATTATCCGTCGCGCGATATTCCTGCCTTTGACGACGACGCGACGCTCTATTTGGTCAACCGACACCCTCTTTTATTTACTTTTTTTTTTCACCTCTCGCTTCGATGATTCTGTCCGATTGCGTGAACATACGATGTGTGGTTGCCGATAGAAATTGAATTATTTTGCTTTTCAATATATGAGTTATGCTATACCATAAACCTTTGTTCCCAGTGGTCGAAGCATGTAACTGGACCCGCTTCGTCAACTTTTTAAGTAATAACTTTAGGGAAAATTGATATAGATTCGCGGATCTCTATTGATCGGACATAAACACAGAGGTTCTAGCTTGAAGCAATTTCAGGATCGCGTCACTATTGGATGAAAAAACATTGGAAAACATGGTAGCACGAATTACGCACGAACTGCCAACAACGCCAATCGGATTTGGAATCCGAGACTCGAGGCAGTTAATAATTATCGGCCGGCAGAACGAACGCACGGAACGTCGGCTATCGATCGTATGGTTCCCTCGTTAATTGCTCGCCAATGCCATCCATAATCCCGGCGAACGTAACAGGTAATTGTATCGCGTTCAAGTACCGATAAATAAATATTACGTAACGAGCTGCAAACTCGCGATCCCCTGTTAAGATTAACGACGACCGGCCGAAAAAACGATCGGTAACCACGCAAAGCGAGATTCAACGATAACGCACCCCCTCGAAAAACCTCCTGGAAACATTGTTGCACGACAAATATTGCGCGACTAAATGATATCGATGACCGATACGTACCGATTTATCCGCTAATGACCAATAAATATTGAACGTCTAGTCGGTTTTCTCATCCCACCTACGAATTCGACGTTTACGAGTCTCTCTGTGCGATCGTTCGTATACAACCTTTGATACGAAAAATTGTGTGTGTGTGTTTTTTTTTACAACGCCGGTTGGTAAATCTTCGGCGGTTATAGGTTAACCTCGATGGTACTCGCGGTGACCCTCTCGCTGTTTGGTATATAAAAAAAATGACTGCTTGGTCAATATTAACACCTTTAATTTATTATATTATACATATATTCGTATCGCTCGGAGAGCGTTGAATATTATGTAACGAGCTGCAAACTTGCGATTTCCTGTTAAGATTAACAACGGCCGTCGTGAATGCGAAGATGCAACCGTGTTCAAGGCACCGGATCGGTTGCTGCGCGGTGATTGGCTCCCGGCTAGGGAACTCGGAAAGCCAACGTGTGAAAAAAATAATATATCGTTCGAGCGATCGAACGTGACATCAAAATCCGGAAATCCTTACATTCTATCGCATCGTTCAGATTTTCAAGCCGTGTACGATTTCGTTCTTGCCGGAGTTTCAAGGAGGAAAGAATGCAGAATTAAAGCCGTGGCTCGTAAAAATAATCCAGAATCCTGGGCGAGAGGTTTGCATGGCAGGGTGCGCGGCTACTTTCCCATTCAACGGAATGTATGCATGAGGGCTCAGGTGGTGCCAAGGCATTCCAGCCTTGGCTCGTGTATCGTCTCGGTTAAATTTATAATCTAATTTCTTGGCAAAGTTCCTGTGTCAAGCTCTCCATTCTATTCGTTTGTTACTTCCTATCTACGTAATCGAGCTAATCGCGTCGCAACGAATCAACAGAGCCGGAAACGTTGTTTCACGAGCCGATTGTTTGCCTCGTGCACCAATCGTCGAAATTATATCCCGACCAGCCAATAATCACCGTCGTTGTTCCATGTTCCACTATGAAACACACCACCGGAGGCAACTGCATTTTCGACCTGGTCCCGTGTGCTGCATCAACCCAATTCCACCCCAATTCCACCCCCTGCTGGCTCCATAATGTGCGGTCGCTTTATTGACACAGACATTCCGATTATTACCGACAGGACGTACCACCGCGTAGGCTCTCGGTACGCTCGTATTCTTGCGGTACCAGATCGTAAATCCCGGTTCCCGGTTCCCGCTGAAATCCTGTCCTCCGGCGATATGCCTCGTTTCGATCGATCTCTTCGTTGGACGTTCGTTTTTAATATCCTCACCGGGGTAACGCGATTTTTACGCGATTTCTCCGAGATGAAAGCATTCACCAAGAGATTAGTTTTAAATGAAATTTCGGCTGCTAGATACGGGAATAGCAAATTCGAACGCGAACAGCATTAAATAATACTTTACAGCTATATTAGATGAAATTAAAGGATTAAGAATTCTATGGATTTTTAGACTTGGACTTTGCTTCGTAATCGCTATACTTTATTCAATTAACAGCGACTCGCGCGACCATCTTCCAACCGTTTCGTTCTTACTGGCACTCGAGCGGGAATAAAAGTTAATTACCATAATTAGGAAGCCTTTTGTGAGCGCCAGTTAAACGAACCGTGCATCGGATATTGAATCGCAGATTTTCAGTTATTAAACCGGTCGCGTCCCCTTGGCAAGAGGATGCGGTAAATATTTCGAGGATTATTATTCGAGCGAGTGAGTGCACGCAATATTTATCCGTAATTAGGGTCTGCGTCGCGTTCGCATCGCGTCGAGTCGCATCGGTAGATTCGTGTACGAGGATATCGGTTAATCGGTCCGTGATCGTCCACCCGATTCTCTTTTGATCACCTGCGGGACAAATACCGAGTCATTATCGTCGTACGCGCGATGGAAAGCCCGTTTAGTCCTTAATTTATGCTGTTTGTTGTAACTCGTGGATCGCGTTGCAACGACGGATTCATGAGGTGATTTCAATACCGATCACGGCTGATCGCCAACAGGCTAATATTCTTAACCATCGTTATTACATTTTAAACCACAAAAAAAGCTGATTAACAAAACGCAAATGATTGAATCCGTTTGCAGAGCGAATTGGAAAAGCCGGGAACACAACAGAGAGGCGAGGAAAAGCGTAATTGGTATAATAAGAGAAAAAGTGGGGATGAAATGGAATCGAAGTGGGGAGTAATTCGAACGACACGCGATAGCGCGATCAATCACGGCGATAATGGGGACAACGGGAATGGAGAGGTGGCGAGAGGAGACGAGAGGAGCAAGCAAATCGGTCACGAAACGTCGAGAGTTTTGAATCTGGTTGACGCAAAAGTGGCCGGTAATTGAGAAATTTCGAATTTCACGCGTCGTATGCGGGCCAGCTCGACGACGCGACGCATCGCGATTAATTAATTAAGACGTATTGAAGAGCGGACGGGAGGGTGGAATGGAGGGTGGGCAACGCTCGATCGAGTTGGCTGTACTCGCTCGAGCGTGTACACGCGTCGAACAACTCGATTCGCCGAGTGTTTACAGCGGCGGTTTCCGCACGTCTGCCAGATTATCTTACGATTAGTTTGCAGTTACGAACACGAACTTCAAACCCAGACTCGAATCAATTTCGCTCTCCTATCCGGTGAATACGTTCGTCCTCGCTCCGCCTGCTACCGTCTACCCGTACGCGTCTGATTCTCGGGATAATGGAACGGATAATTTGATTCTCTCTGTTTTCCCTCGCTTCGAACCTTGTAACGAGCCATTCACCTTCTCTCGTACGAGCAAAAACTATCCTTGCAATACCATTAGAAGCTTCCACCTTTAACCCGTTACCCTCTGCTCTTGTTTTCTCAATTGTCTGCTTTTTAAAATTACGTTTTATCAACTGCATTATAATCCTTATAATTTTATCAAATTAAATCCTAATGAATCGTTGCACCCTTATACACAGGATGAAATAGCTCGGAGTCGATGAATTAGGTCAGTGTACGATTCGAAGAAAGCGAAGCATCACGAGGAGCAGAAAAGCATATTCCGAGAATTGACCGCAATATCTGGTCGTCTCGCACGAATTCGCGCCAATTTGCCGAGAAATTCCGAAACTCGGAATATTAACGAACAGAGGCGAGAACTGGGGACGCGGTTGCATTGGTGCGTTTCAGAATGGGCAAAGGGTCGGTGAAGACCGATAGCAGAACGAAAGTTTCCTCTCGTAGTCGCCGTCGTAGTCGTCGTCGTTGTCGTTATCGTCGCATTGCGATAATTTCGAGCGGGGTGGTAATGCTTTTAAATGCGGGTCAATATTGAGTCAGCCGGAATTGGCGTAATGCGCTGATTATTGTCGGCACCGGGTCGGTTTGGCACGGAACGCTGGTATTTTGTACGTAATGTCTATTAAATATTAATTCACCGAGCTCGCGGCTTCTGACAACGGTCTGCCTCCAAACTAACGATCCACGTCCATCCGCAAACACGGCCGCGCAAACAACGGCCACAATAATCGATCGAAATTAGCTGCATAATAATCGATAATGGACAATGACCATCGTAATCGCGATTCAATATTCCTTTCTACTCCTAGAACCTGATGTTTGTGCAAAAAAATAAATAGTCCTATTTATGCGAGTTTTAAAATTAATAATTAACGAACCGACTGACTCGAAATTTTCCTCACAGATATCGTAACGTCTGGATTTTCTGAAATTGTGCCTCTGTAAACGTTCACGACGACGAAAGCGTCGTTCAATCGGATTTTCACGCTGCTCGAGCCAATGAAACTCAACGATCTGCTTGAAAAGGTTCGAGCCAATCGTAGCCGCACGAGATCTCGGATACCTACCTAGTTCACCGGCGAAGAATTCGAATCTACCACAGTGCCTAAAGAAACGTCGTATCTCGACGAGAAAGTTTGCCCTCTTATTGAATTACCGTACGGACAAGGCTTCTGTTTGTACAGTAAAAAAGAACACCACCCTTGTCAAGGTATACGTTGAGATTCTAGAACGTTCACCCTTCGCGAAACATAGAAAACATAAATGAAAACTGACCAACGCGATTAATAGCTTATCAACCGGAAGCTAATTAACTTATCTTTTAACCCTTATAATGCTACAGATGCTAGTACGCATCCAATTAATTAAGTAATTAATTAATGGCAATAACAGAACGCAATAACATAAATATGTATATTGAAATTTCGAGTGGATATCAAATTGATTAAATTGTGTTATTTCGAGAACGTACTAAAGCTATGTATTTTAAAATGTAAAAAAAGGTCATCTCCATTTGTGCGCTGAAAAACAGTAGGTGAGAAAAATTCATTAGAAGAGCAAGAGAGAGTCGATATAGGAGGGGACGAAAACGAAGACAAGAGGGAAGTTTTCTTAGAAAATTGGAGCGCAACGAAGGAAAAACGGGAGGCCAGACCGTGTATTCTTCTCTGGTTCGAGCCACGGTCGGAAACTTCGACGCGGGGTCATGAATGATTCAAACGGCCGCAAGATCGAATAAACGTAAAATACGTACAGCCTTCCTTCCTGTCTCGGAGCTACACGATTTACAATTCGTCGGAACGTAACTGTTCGCCGTCGTTGGAAAAATATATTCCTTGTTCAACAAAACGCGACTTTACAAACCTACCAAGGGCCTTGATTTTCGCGCAATCGTATCGCGACAAGTACATCCTCGAACGCGATTTGTTTGTCGATCCATTTATCGTGTTATTTGCTGTTTCCCTGAATAGTTCAACGAGGGTAGTCGACTGAAAATCCGAGTTGTTTCTATGCGTTTTCGAGATCGTAAAACACTAGGTGGTAGCGTCAGATTGCCCCCCTCACTCTCTCTGTTCATACAAAGTTTACATCTAGTGACCGAATCGAGCTTCGACGAGTCTTTTACGAGCACCGGCAAATTGCCACCCCCGAGCGATGTCTCCCGCGGTAGTTAAAATCTTCACACGCGTTTATTGCCCGTGGAAATAACCCTCAACGTCCACGAAAAGTTCTGCCAAATTCGCGAAAAACTTGGCTACGTCGTATTTTAACAGACTATATGATTCGGGACAAAAAGGGTCTAAAGATCGTGACATTTTCCAATATCCTTTTGAGGGAAGCAAATGGTTCGATCGTGACTCGAGGAATTGTCAGGCACGCATCGAGGATCGCAACGAAATCGTCGAATTGGTAGGCACGCGTGCAGCTTGTACGACATGTAGCGACAAATTTTAGCAGCTTAGGGGTAGAAATACGTGAGAAAGGGCGGAGAAACGGCAAAAACGTGGCACGGAAGCAGCGCGGCGCACAGCCGGCGTGCCGCAGCCGTCGACTGATTTATCGACTAACCTCGGCAAACCGAGTCGAGCCACGCTGCCACGTAGACTGCCGCGAGTGAATCCGGAAAAATGAAGAAAAACGAGAAAATCCTGACGGTCCGTTCCTCTCTTCCCTTCCTACCTCGTGCCGCATCGCGCCGACCGACTTCTGGCTCGGCTTAATCTCGCGAAATGCCTGGCCCTCGTCGCACCTCTGCTTCTACCGACAACTTCGCGAAATAGATTTTTAAACTGGCACCAGAATTAATTGTCTATTATAAAAACTTGTTTATGCCAGATAAAAACAGCTGTTTCAAAGAAGTATCCAAATTGTGAGGTTTGTTTTTGTATGTAAATGCGAGAGGAATGATTGAGTTGGCAATGGAGTGAATGTAGGCAGGATTGCGTCGTAATGGATGTACGAAAAATCTTTTTGTAACTATTCTTAATTAAATATATTATATTCAAAACTGATGAAAGACTGGTGCCTTCCCCACACAAGTTTTATTCCATCGAGTCGCGCCTTGAAATGAATTGCAACAGACAATAGAAGGCTGGATACACAGGTTAATCGCATATTTGGATTTATCAGACTGCAGAGATGTATATCTTCAAAAAATATGTTCGAATGAAAAATTTGATATGTTATCCGGCGCGTTCCACAAAGTTACAGACATTTATATTCGCTCCGTCGATAAATCAACAGGATACAATATCCGGTAGGGGCGCGGGGTTAATTGAACAATTAGCGAACGACGAAATCCGATATCGTCGAAAAATACGGGTCGCGAATAATATTATGTAAAAGGATAAATTCACGCGGAACGGAATGTGTCTCTAATAAAGCAAAGAAAGGGTTAAAGCTTCGATGCTGCCTAAAGTTACGGTCCGTCGAATCATAAATGTGCTACACTATTGACGCCACTGTATCGGGAAAACGACATTTTTGCCTCGATATCGATACCCGGATGTAGGAGAAACGCAACATATTCCTGGCTATCCTACAGTCAAGATTTTTCTCCGTTTTGTTATTCGTCACGCGTTTCAACCCCAAATTCTAAACTATCTGTCGTTTTCATTTTCGAAATTCCGAGTATCCCTCTAGATATTTTAGGTTTTGAACAATTGAAAACACTGACGCTCGCATATGTTTCAACAAGTACTAAGCTAGAAAAGTAATAGGCGGTACAACTGTCGAGGACAAGAGTTGATTCGAGCAGTTTGCAAAACAGGCGGCCGACATTTGCACGCAGCGTCGGAGATCTTCGTTTAGGAATCGCGGCTTTCAAGAGCGGGAAGAGCAGAGGAGACAAGGAGTCGTCGGCTGGAAGCAGGATGAAAGCAAGGGTAGGAGGAAAATCGTGCGCGGCGAGATGCTACAGACGTCAGAGTAAATGCAATTACCTTCCACCTATGTAGCCAAACTAAGTTAAACTTGTGACCGAGGCTTGGCCCAAACTGTTTGCATTATGTATCCGCGGTCCTGCTCTTATGTGCCACATGCTGCACGCCCGTTACACGCGCATCCCTTACCACACGGACATCCAAACTCAACCCCTTCTATTTTCAATACGAACACCCCCTCTTAGATAGATACGAGTGCTCGCTTGTATAGCTTCTCCAGACGAAGACGTGTCGTGTACTGACACACACCTTAACCAACTGCAGTTGAGTCGTTCGCGTTATGCACACTCTCTTGCTCGAATAGCTGCTCGCTACGCGTACATACGTTCCAACGGCATCGACCAACAGGCAACGGGGTGGCATTCGATCGAGATGTAACACGTTCAGACGAAACTTTGGAAACTCTGTGCAACCGCCGTCAACTTTGGTCGACCGGGGCCCATCTCTGCCATCGCCATCCTTGCCAACCACCGTCCGACAAGATTTACCACTTAAACGAACCCTTCCGCCTTCCAATAATCCCTAGACTTTACTAAACCAGCCAAAGAATTCCCCTTGTATTAGCTTGCTTCGATCGATCTTCCGTTTATCCCTCGACAAAGCTTCCTTTTTCCAACTTGTCTTTTTATTATCTATATATTGATTAGAGAATTGTCTATTAAATGTCTCGATGACATTTAGCGTGTTGAATCAGTAACGAGGACACGATATTCCAGGTCTGATCGAGCGGTACATCGCGAACTTCTGCAGCGGCATCGAAAGCAGAACGCGGCCAACAGGCACAAGCAGGGATGGCGCGGCGCATCGTAATCCGTTATATTAGAGGACGCGTGCACGTACACGGCCGTCCATTCTGCGGTGCCGTGTAAACTGTCGGCCGATGACACACTGCCCTGTCAAATTCAGAGCTTGCACGAGCTCTGATGAAAAAAAAAAAAAAAAAAAAAAAAATCGTAGAACCGTGGAAACGATGCCGACCCGGTTGGCCAATTAAAAAGTCGAAAGAGACGGACGAGTCTCAACCACCATCGGGCTTGGTTCGTTCGAGGACAAAAACAACCCGACCATGTTTTCTCGTGGAATAAAGCTTTCTTTCGAGGTTTCCGGAAGGCTCGTTAATTCGACGCGCGTCAACGAAGCGAAGACGAACACTGTCACGGTTCAACTAATTGGACGAGTCTACGAATAAAAATATTTTGCATCTCAAAATCGATGTCAATTGTCGATTGTCTTTCGGCTCTGTTTACAGAAGTTTCATCGAATTTTTAGTACACGCTTGCGATTTAAACTGAGAAAGGTACCATCGGCTTACGAGGAATGTTTGTCGTTTACCCTCGCCCACTCGTGCGAATAAACAAACGGAAACTGACGTGTCTGGCAAAGTGTCAGCAGCTGGAATTTTCGAAAATTCCCTTCTTATGTTTGCAGTCGATATGAACTCGACTGTGAAACTGAATCATCTTGGAAACGAAATTCCATGGATCAATGGCGAGGAAAAGGAGGGCTTGAATTTGCTACAATTTCAAGTGAATTTATAAATAAATGGTTGTTAACGTAAGAACACGAGTTCGAAAAGTCGACGACGACCACGTTAGCGCGGCGTCGTTTTCTGTGGAACGTCGAACCGTAGAGTGCTCTCGTGAAGTTAAAAACGCGCGAAGTTAGAGCATCGTATCTACTCGTAACCCATCCACGGAGTCCCTGCACCAACACGCTAACGGATATACACCCGCGTTCAAAGATTTTTCATAGAATCAGATAAGTGATTCCCTCCTCTATACTTCCTCTTACCCGAAAGAAGTCACCCTTGCACGCGAGTGTACTCTAGTATAGCCACTTTCATCGACTCTTCGCTCCGAACGGGAACTCGACAAACTATGTACAACTTTTCTATCCAATAAGTAACGTTCGCTTTTACGAGAACGGGCTCCCCTGCAATTATTACTTCCATTACCTGAACTGAGGGCAATTCGCAAATCACATCTCGATGCTAACCTTATTTCACGATAACTATTCTACTCAAAAGTTTCGAGTCTCGTATTTCCCTATTCAGTGTGTTTGCAAATGTAATAATTCTTACAAAAATCGAACTCTACGACGCTTCGAAAGTAATTAAAAGTATAAGATCGATTGTGAAGAAGGAAGTGGCGAAATGGCGGAATGACGAGCACAACGGTGCGTGAAATCGGTGCCGATTAATTTAATGCAACGGTGTGCGAGAACAACACAGTTACGTAGACACCGCGACGTTTCAATGGCGAAAGAAAAGAGCACCGGTTCCAGTTGGGTGCGAGCTGAAGAACGGAGGAAAAGAGCCAGGCGGAGGCCTTAATCGGCCACGCTCTTTTCAATTACGCTCGCTCGCTTTTCCATGCTTCGACTAGCAAGTCTTTCTCTCTCGGTTTCGAGGACGTTGCCACCGCTCCCAACGAGACTCGACAAGGCAAACAGAAGCTTATTCTCCGTGGACGTTAACTTGATGCGTCGTATTTATCCCCGACACACAACACTATTGAAAACCCTCTTGCCAAGAAGACTATGAACTAAAGCGGATCTCGTCTTTATTAACCACAGTGCGACTGAACCAAGAACCCGAGAAGATGATGGATGAAACGGGAGTGAATTAGGCCGCGAATACATCGTTGGTTACCCGAGTACAACCAACGTGAATACGCTGGATGATTCTTGAATGGTTGTCCTTGATACGGTTATCTTTTCAATGTTACATCTTTCAAGTTTTGCACCGCTAAAACGAACAACAAAACTATACCCTTCCGTTCCGTTCAGCAGACTAACGATTCATTACAGAAAAATCAAGTAACATAGAATTCGAGGGTTCTATGGTACTGCTCATAGTTACACGACTCCGTTTTTCCTCTCGAACAAACGTTCTTAATTAACTATCAATTCTCTGGGATTCGAGGGTGACCCAGATCCACGCTTGAATACCGCGTAACGAACTCGACGGCCGAACCGACCGGGCGTCGGAGGGAGGAAGAAAAAAACATATTAAGCCGGGAATTGGGTGCGGATGAGAAAGTTATTTCGCGGCGCGAATGGATATTACTCTATCGCGTTAGAACACGATTGTTTGCCCGTTCCGCAATCGAGATGAAACGCGAAACCACGTTTCGAAATAGGCTGTCTTTTCTAGTTATACGATATGAAAAGTTTACGGGTATTCTCCAGGACAAAATAAATTGCATCGATGCATACCGTAATTTCAATTGTTCGAAATATACAGCAAAAGGGTTGAACCTTTTAAAAAATGTTAACAAAAGTTATCAACAATTCGAGTTTGAGTTATCGGCGCGCGAGCCGCCTTAACGTTGTTCATCTTCGGTCAGCGGCCGCGCACAAAAGCCACCGCGGAACTTGCATTTCTCGCTTACGCGTTTTTCTACCCGCCTTAAATCCAGCTGCCGGAAAGCCACGATCGAATATCCGCGAAGAGAAGTAAAAAGAGAAAATTCTTTTTCCTCTTACCATCGTTCCAGAGGCTTCCTTACAAAATGTAATTTCACAACCCCTTTTTTTTCTCAGCTACATTCAACTTCGATGCAAAAGCCGCATTGAGCTTCGAGTGGAAGCGTTTCGATGTTACGATCTTTCTTTCCTTTCATCCTACGGTCCGTGTTTTTTCGAAAAAGGAAGAAGCGTATCTTGCGGATATTCGTTCAAGAGAAGTAGTTTTTCCTGTTTGTCTTTGCGAGAGAAGATTTACGCGCGAGTAAGTTTGCGCTCGGTTCATTAGGAGATAGCAGGGGTTGCGAACGGTTGCGAGCGAATGCTCGTCGCGTACAGGTGAAATTGAACGGCTTAATCCGCGCGATCCCAAATTATTGGCCACGCGGACCTGCCTCGACTCGTTCACCGATGAAATTCACGCTGACACGAATTCATCTGACCCGGGCCGGGCCTAGGCCAACGAATTTACGCTCCCTTTGTTTTAGGGGACAGAGAGCCATGGTTAGGCAACCTACTGTTCGATCTCTCGCAATATACTCTCCACAAATGAACCTTTAATTGCTCGACCAGACAGAACGGATTTGGTATTCGCCCTTTGAAACTTTTTACCGCGAGCAATTTCATTTTGGAGCAATTGTTAAAATAAATTTTCTTGCAAGCTCTCTTCAACTATGCCGAAGGACACGAGACGCAACAACGTCCGTTCGAAAGCATCGATATCGAAAGCAGCGGTGGTCGAGGACAATAGTCTCGTAACGAAGACAACCGTATCTGAATTTATCCAAACGATTCGTAGATAGAGAGTGTGTTTTCAGTGGGAAACAAGCGTCGATGCGCTTTCGTCCGGTTTACTTATCTACACGCGATGCCTCGTACATCGTACATCGTGGTACCCTTTCAATTCCGTCTGAATCGTATACGCGTCGCGGTTCCTCTATAAAATCTGCCGAGTGCGGGCTCAGCGTGTACAGTGTACACGCACATGAATGTTAGCGTAGCCCGTGGCCGTAGACACACGTCGTCGACGTACGGCACACGCATGGTACAGTCGTGTTGCCATACAGAGCTGACGATGCGTTTAATTAAACCGGCTGTCGCCCGTCTCTTGGCATTGTTCCCCGTCCGTGAAAAGTTCTGTCCCGGACCATCGTTCCATTGTGAAGGCACAAGCTCTCGTTTGCGCGCGCGCTCGCCTATCCGCGCCCACCTTCCCAGCTCTTCAACAATACCCTGTTATTTGTTGCTCATTTGACGGACAACAGAAACATATCAGTCACTCCCTTTCCCTTGCTACCCCTTTACCATCCTCATTTCGATTCCGTACCGTTTGGTTACTACGTATAATGTGTTTCTCCCTTCACGATAGTCTGTGAAAATGGTTTTTTTTTTTGCCCATGAATCGCTGAACGTACGGGAATGCGTCGAACATGACAAGTAGACATCCAAGTTTTTACACGGATTACAAGTTTTGGGGGGGATATCGATACGAAGCTATGGGAGACTTACCGACTATCGGGAAAGTGTCGAAAAGTAGAGTTACGTTAACTAAATGGCTAGTAGAAAACTCGAATAAAATGTCCTACTTCGCGGATTTTCAAGTAGCTGTACATCACTGTCTCGGGGAAGTTTATCCTTGAAGAGCGCAGGTTGGTCGTGGAAATAGATTGATTCGATGTAAACGCCGGGTCCGACTTTCAACCATATGTTTAAATCTCGAGATCGAAACAAATTTCTCGATAAATTTTTCTCCGCAAATCTCCACTGATCCGGACGAGTACCTAAATTCACCTGTGACACGCTTTTGTCGAAAAAAAGGGAGAATTTCGTTTGTTTTTCTAGCGGTAATCGCAGACGCGTGCGAGCATACGCCAGGTAAAAGGACGTATTTTTCCGCAGAGCGTGCACGATTCCTGCTCCTTTTCCGCGTTGGGACACGACCAAATTTATTCGTCTGCGCAACCCCTTAAATCACGACACCCCCTTAACCCGCCATTCCCGTACTCCCACTGTTTCCGACTGCTTGGTACAGCATCCCGATACCCACGTGCTCGCTGGAGTCACGATGCACCCTTTTCTTTTCTCTCCCAGCTATTCGATTCTAACCGCCGTATATTTTATTTTCGAACCTGTCTGGTGCATCGACAATTTGCACGACCGTTATGCGAATGCCATTATCGGCCGGTGTTTTGTCTATCACCTAGGTAAATACAGGGTGATCCTCTCGCTACCCTACCCGAAAAGAAGTGCCGCCACAATAGAATGTAGAAGTCGACATCCCATTTCTGTCATCGCTTACTTCAGGCCTGTCCAAGTAGGGGAATCCACTCTTAGAACACATGTTTTGGGTCCCCTTCCAACGCTGCTCCTTCAAGTAAGATGGGACGGTTCCGACTACCGTCTCTCCGTCTTTCCTAGCGGCGGTACTGTCTCCTCGGAGAGATGGTAGTCGGAACCGTCCCATCTTACTTGAAGGAGCAGCGTTGGACCCAAAACATGTGTTCCAGGAGTAAATTCCCCTACTTGGACAGGCCTGGCTTACTTGACAGAGGTGGCCCCTGCAGCGAAGACGACTGTGTGCGTGAAAATGTGTTAAGAAAATATTCTGTTTTCCGCAGTACTTAAATGGGACTTTTCTGCTCATTAAGCCTCGTACTGACCTATGCATTTGTGCGCCGAAAACGTTCTTTCGGGCAAAAATGCTGAAGTGAGTACGGCCCGTTAATGTGTTCGCGAAGGCCCAGAGCACGAAGGAACGCTTTTTGACCGCTGTAGCCTCGTACTCACTAGAGCATTCGTGCGCCGAAAACGACCCGTTATGAGTTCGCAAAGGCCCTGGGCACGAACGAACGCTTTCCGACGGCTGTCGGTCCATCAAAGGATATTCGTGCGACCAATTTTACTATGCCGGTTACAAATTTCCAAGTACCTTTAGTCGACCGCTGTCGAATTTACCCTTCGGAAAAACTCAGTTTATGATATGGCCTGATGAACCGTCATAAACTGATTTTCGAAATCCGGAACAATTTTTGATATTAATTGTTTGGATACTTTAGACAGATACTGAAAGCTCGTATATGAATCTCCCGTTGCTAAAAAATGTAGCGTTATAGATAAGCGTTCTTTCACCGTCATTTCAGCTTTTCTGAATCTGGTGTAGTTTTTTTGAATTTTGGGACCGATAGCGTTTATTAAAAATTCAAAATCTTCCGATGACATCCGCACAAAATTTTTAAAATGTCCACTAGCTTCTATCTGTAAATCTCTAACTACTTTTTCACCACTAGAGGTTGCTCTATTTTTATACATCTGACTAATCCACCATCGTTTATCTTGATTTGTTCTTCTTCTTTTTCTTTTAATTATTGTGTTCATAATAATATACACTGCACTGGCGATCGTGACATCTGTTCCTGTCGACATTCTGACTTCGACTGGTTTACGGTAGAAAGAACCTTTCTACATAGAACCCAGATACAAAGGTTTACGGTACCCCAGGTAGAAAGATTTGCGCGAACAGCCGAAGAAATTTCACGTTCGTTCGCCGAGAGCATTCGTTTGGGCAAAATGCCCAAGTCAGTACGAGGCTCTACACGCATTTTCACGCACACAGCCTTCTTCGCTGCAGGGGTCAAGTAAACGATGACAGAAATGGCATGTCGACTTCTACATTCTATTGTGGCGGCACTTCCTTTGGGTAGCGTAGCGAGAGGATCACCCTGTATTTACCTTTTTACTTTTATACAAAATGCTAGAAGTGGTCCCCTCCAGCCTCCAAACATTTCTGAATTCGTTTTTTCAAATTTTCAAACATTAAAATCAGCGTATCTTCACTAATATTTTCTATCTCCCGTTTTATATACGATTTTTAATTCTTCTATTGTCTGTGGTTTATTATTGTAGACGCGTCCTTTAAGCAAACCCCACAAAAAAAATTCTGGTGGGGTTAAATCTGGTGACCTAGGAAGCCACAGATTTTTGGAAATAATTCGATTGTCGAAATAAATTTCTATTTCCCTCATTGTAGCCTCAGAGGTATGGCATGTTGCTCCATCTTGTTGGAAGTATCCCTCTGTCAATTCGTCGTCCGTTAATTGGTTTACAAACTCTTTAAAAATCCAGTTTATGTATATGTGTGAATTAAGAATTGCATTAAAAAATATGGGGCCAATAAATTCGCGCCTTTGCGAAATATCACACCACACACTCCTATCTTTTGAGAATGCTGAGGGGTGGGGTGCTTGAAATATTTCGTGGGTATTTTTTTTCTCAATTGCCCACCCCTTTCGTGTGTTCTGTGAATTCATATACCCCCGCTTACAATTAGATGGAATTAGATGCTTCGTATAAAAATTTCACTAGGAAGAAATTTGTAGGAGAGAGAAAGGGGGCGTTTTTTTCGTCTCGGGATCGTGTGTCAGACTCGTTAGTGGGGCTGACAACAGACGACCCCTGTCCCAAACACCTATCGTACCGCTATTCGGAACTCATATACAGTGTGGACCCACCTTAAGCGTTATAATTCCGTTATTCCGTAACTATTAATGATACAAAAAATTGTTGATATGGGAATTGCACGGCAAAAGGGAGCCTATGTTTTGGTCGAAGTGAAAAATCTTTTACATTATTAGTTTAAAATATATGATGATCAAGTTTTGTTTTTTAAATGGAACTATATATTTTTTTTTCAGATCATGTGATAGTGCTTTTCAAGACGAATTCATTAAGCTTTAATGTATACACCCGATTTTAATTAGTTTTCAAGATGTAACGTTTACAAATTTCCCGATTTTCAGTAGATACGTCTCGGTTCGAGTAGCAAGTCGTAAAAGCGGCCCTATTGTTGCGGTAAATGTCACAGCGGTTATTCTTTGGGTCTGCCATTCCTAGCATAGACCCCCGCTAAACGTCTACAAAATGCTAATTCTCTCAGCTCGCATGTAGTTTCGGCCGTAGTGTATTATTGAACGAAGCGATCACATCTACTAATTAGGCTCGTGTAAAATTAGAGAGCCGAGCCGGTGTTTGCGGAGGACACCCCTTGCTTTTATGCCGTCTCGGGCGAAATCTTTTTAACTCGCTACAATACGTCCACGGTTCACCTACAATTCCCTAAGTAAAGATAAATTCGTGTCTGACCACTGCGCGATCTTTCTTAACGAAATAGTTAATCCGATACTTTGAATGGTGAAACTTTGCAAGAAACTCGTAGTACACCGAGAAGTGAGCAACGACAATGCTGATTTACAGCCCACGGGAAACGAACCGTTTATAGGAGAAGCGAGAAGGAGCGAAGCGAGGCAAGGAAGGAACGACCGCGAAACTGAGACAGGCGCAGATTACTTGGCGCCAAAGTTTCGATTGTTCTTGTACGACAGTGTATTTCGTAGAATCCCTGAGCTGTCTTAGCGCTCGCAGCGGCGACGGGAAACCGCGAGCATCTCGTTAACCCTACGTTAACTTCATAACGCGTTTAGAATTCGATCGAACTTTGATAGAAATTTCAAGACCGAAAGAAGAGAACTTCCGCGCAAGAACCGCGTTGATATGGAACATAATTTTCCATGAAATTAGACACTTTCCAAAGTTTTGGAGTTATTAAAAATCTTTGAAAGTAAGTATTATCGATGCTTGACATGAAATAAACATTGAAATGATTTGAAATTCTGTAGTGATTGAGTTTGCAAAAGAAGAAGAAGGAGAAATTCTGCCAAATGGTAATCGTATGATTCAATTATCGACAATCGACTGGATATTCCTTCTTTCCGAACGAAATCACGCTGTCGCATTTTACATCCCTTGAGAGGAAGAGGAAAATAAAGAGGGAATGCAGAAAGTTCGGCTTCAGCTTTCGTGAAATTCCTTTCGTATTACTTGCCGGTATTCCTGAACGAGGCCTTATGGAAGCAATTCTACCGTCAGCAAAATCGAGAAAAAAAAGGAGTAGCTCATGGAAGCCCGGTTGTCGCGATTGATTTCTTTCCTACGTTCGTCGACGATCTTTCAGTTTTTCCTCGTTTCAGTGGGAAAGTCGACCGACTGATCAGCTTATTGATAAACGATGTCGCTGTTAATCTCAAGGTTCGTCGTTTCACCCCGAAATTGACACGGTATATTTTCTCTTTCATTATGATACGTAGGTGTTAATCTTTCAATAACGTATTATATAAGTTCTCCGTAATTAAAGCTTTAAGAAAGGTTGCGTTGCAAAAGCTGTTCGATACGACGAATCACGGTTCCTCGATTCGAGATAGAATTCAATTTAGGCGTGCCGCTAATTGGTCGGATTAGCTTCCGTTCCTCGGTGCACCGGTAACGATCCAAAAGCCGCGCGAAATTCCCTTCATTAGACGTGCAAACGGAGACACGAAGCAGACGTAAATTTTCCGTTTTCTCCAACGTTTGTGATCATGCGCTTCGAACCTTTCTCCCTGCCTCCTTACAGTAATTGTTCCATCTTAGAAAGGCTACTTCCTATTAGCGATCCATTTTCCTAGGCAATACAATACTCGAATACTTGTATCTGTATCGCGGGCATGCATTTAAGTAATTGGCAACTTAACCCGGTACATTTTCGTCAAGAGAGTTTCCTAAAGTAAGTACAGTCTTTTGTCTTTTGCCTTTCTATCGTTATAATTGCGTTTCGTTCCTTTCGCGAGCCTCGAATCGTACAACAATACGCATAGACAAAGAAACGGTCCTCGGTCGTCCGCTGTCTGCGTCTTTCAAGTGCTTCAGCTTTTCCTAGTGTTCTCGAGTAACCTTTGCTCGCTGACCAGCTTCCAAGTAGTCTCTTTGGATCAGGGTTGCAGAACAAATAGTCGAGTGAGGGCACTTTTCATTCAATTCTTTAAGTTACCTCTAGGTAACCAGATTTTTCCCACTAACTCGAATATTGCTTGCTCTATCACCAGTCTTCTTCATAGCAAAATGCGAACAACGCAAACTTATAAGCTCTATGTAGGAAATGTTTCGAGTGATTTCGTGTGTGCATGAAAAAAAAAGATTCGCACTCCTCGTTCTTCGATTAGATCTCGTTATTTACAGACCGCCGAGCGTACACTTTGTCGACCAAGCTTTGTCGGATGGGTTGTATCGACAAGAACGGATCGCGTGAACAGGAAGTCACGTAGTAGGCGGGTGTAAATCATGCGACCAAGGGATGCGTCGTTTAATACGTGCACGTGTTTGTACGCGTGTGACAACAGGGAGAAAGGTGCGCGTGGGTCGTGCATATTTATGCCCACGTATCTGACGCGTGTAGGTACTTGTTTTCTACACCCTCAGCCAAGTCGTTTGCGAGTTCTTCTCTTTTTCTTTTTAACCCTTTCACCACTATGAACACCTACAATGACATTCGCGTGTTTGTGCGAGGATAGAAGAATTTAAATATACTTCGACTAGATCGCAATGATAGGGTGAAGTTAATTAGGGAGGATTATCATCCAGAAAAAAGATTCTCTCTTTCGCGATCTATTTGTTCGGTTACTATCGGGGATGAAAGAAAGAGGCGAAGACCTTAAAGAATGATTTCATTTTAATCTCAAGACCGGAAACGTCTCGGATACCTTGTGTAACCGTGGTTGGTCACGGGGCAGCGACCGCGTAGAGAAGTCAAATGAAAGGGAATTAAAAAAGACGAAGCAAAAGGGAAAAGGGAGAACGGAGTAAGAGAGAGTGAGCGAGTGAGAGTAAAGGGGGAAAGGGAAGTTTTAATGGGTTCTGGAAAAAAAAGAAGCGCGGCAAGAAGTTCTCGAGAACGAAAACAAAATTTAATTAAAGCAAGCCAGCCTTCTCTATCGCGGCTTAAACAGCCCCCACCATCGAATGTGCCTGCTGTTAATTCTACCGAAGGGTACTGCTTAAACCCACCACCATTCGAAGCATGTTAATTGAAAATAAATTTTCCGATCTGCTTTCTCATCATTTTTTACCTATTAATTAACGTTCTAACTAAATAAATTGCTATAACAGTGGTTGCACTGCTTGTGTTTCAAAGAACATCTTGGAACTATTGTGCCGTGCGTCGCCGACCTTCCGGACGAATTCTTGGTATCCATAGGGGAGCATATACAATTTCGAATGAAATGGAACACGTTCGTGCACTTCGACCAACAGGATACAGTCGCTTCGGGATAGTCGACAGTATCGACTTCCTCCCGCGTCAGGAAAAATATCAGCCCTTTGTTTTTATACATATAGAGTGCCTCTAACTCTAACCCCTCACCAACGCTATTTTATCCCTCTTTGTAGCCAACGTAGGCTATACAAGCCGTACACCTACGTATATTCGACCGATACAGGCATGCATCCCTCGACTCTTTACCACCTATCCTCTTCTCTCCTCTCACCCTACCCAATCCCTCTTTGTCGCCACTTTCCTTCACTTTCTCCTATCCCTTTGCCCAGACTTTGCTCGCTACGTTTCAAGTACGGAAGTTCGAAACAATGTTTCACCGCGGGGTGTTTGGAATCGGTAGCGTAGATCGAGAAGGGGATGAAAGCGCCCGAGGGGGTTGCTGGTTGTTGCTCGATACTGTCCACATCTCACACGCATCCATTGAAAACTAAACAAACCACGCTCCTTCGAAACAGATCAGATTTGAATAAGGTTCCACCCTCTGTGTACTCGGGTAACTTTCAAGCGATTCACGAAATTTTTCTTTACAATTTATTAACGCATCGAATAAAGTGAGAGAGATTATTTTTGAAATTGAAGATTAAGATGTTTGTAAAATACCAGATGACTAGAAATCAGGATTCAAACAAAAGTAATAACCAAGTAGTGGAAGAAACTCGCTCAACAGCATGAAACTTGACCAAAAAGGAAACCACACTTCCGGCTTTACGCTCTTTCACGAAACTCCCGAATATCGTTGATAATTCTCGCTACTTGAACGAAAGTTGTGAGCTTCGGGCTTCCTTTCCAGCCCCTTTCATTCGCCAGATTACGAGAGAAGGCTTTTAAAAAAATTTGAAAAGGCTCTTGACGCGATCCCGTCTGGTCGCTCGCTGCCACGAGAGGCCACCGTTCGATTATCCGGATGGTAATTAAACGATCCACCGAGCGATACGTCGAATTACTAATTACCGAATGTAGCTAATTATTCGTCGTTATCGCTCGCAACGATCGATCGAACGTCCGTTTCACGGGAATTTGACGCGTTTCGTCGAATCGCCAGGCCGCGCCGGTTCATTCGAAATACAAGCCCCGTACGAAAAAATTGTCGGTGCAAGAAACTTTCCAAGCATTTTCCAGGGGAATCTGCTGAAAGAAAATGTCTGGGACGACGCATTGCACGTTGACTTCGTGTGCTAGTCATTTCCATATGTATAGCACCGGTTCCGAAATTAACATATTCTCCCGCTCGTTACAAGTCCCTCTACCCTCTGTCTGCTCCTTTTTTCTCAACGATTATTTCGTTCTTTCTCCTAGGTCCCTTTAATTCTCAGTGTATGCACATACATGTATATACTTTGCGGATCTCGTCCACGATATTTTACAGCATTTTTCTTTTGCGCTTGTATTCGCAACTTGTAACATTTTCACTGAAAAAGACGTGATAAATTTTGGCGTTGTTAAAATCAAAGTGTGCGCAAATTGTCGAGCACGTGTTCGTATTGCTTCTTCGTTTCAGTTTTGCCGAGATTTTCAAGCAGCGGTGAAAAGGTTAAACCCCGGGATAGAGGGTTGCGCGTAAAAATCGCGGAACGATCGTTTTCGCTCGAAGATTCGCAGAAAGCCGCGACTCACTTCGAGTATCCTCTCGAAAACGTTTCAATCGTTGCCCATCCCCCCGATAGAGGAAGGGGCATCTCTAAAAGCAGAAGCATCGAAAGGGACGCGTGAGGAACGGGCCGCGTGCTTGCGATGAACCGTGGAGAAAGCGTTTCGCTGCATTTTTCCAAGCGATCGACGTTCGACAAAACTTTCGCGCCTTTACGCTCCAAGCTGAGCCGCCAACCCTCCTGCTATTCTTCAGCAGCTGGAATGGAAGCGACGGAGGAGTCGTGGTGCGCGTACGTGACGTTGCATTTACATAACGCCCGTGCAAATTGTCAATGCAGCCAGCTTCGAAAATAAAATATGCGTCGCTGTTCCTCGCAGAAACGGCTAAGAGTCGCTGGTTATCCCCTGCTACGATGATTCAGAGGGACTTGACTTACAGATTGTTGTTACTCTTCCAGTACAATTTCTTATATCTTTGCTATCATTTTTCCAAGTTATAGCATCATATTCTTATCCCGTTTGCTTCATTTCTCTTGTAAATCTGCTTAAATTTATTGTTGGAATAAAATTGCAAATTGCATTTTTTCACCAAATGTCTAGCATGGTAAAAGGATTAACGAATCCATCGAGCAGCCAGGCTTCCCGTGTAACGCGATTTCCCTTCAACATTCAGGATCGATACGTGTACTCGTGGCCACGAGATATCGATGTAACGAAACGACGTTACATTGACGAAAGTTTCACGTCGCCATCCCAGATTTTCATTTTGAAAGTTTACGATAGCCTGATCAAGTTCGTAGTCTCACGGATGAAAGCATTATCGTGGCAGCACCCGTCGCGTCGTGGCTCGCTGCCTCGCTCGCTTTCAACTTTCCGAGCGAACCTTAATGAAGAATATTCCTGAAATGAAAACTGTCGGTACTCGCGCAGAGTTATATTGCATCCCTGGGAAAACAAGATCGTGCACTCTATAAAACGGCGATCCACGACGAGCGGTTCGCAGTTACGGTGCTTCCTCTGTTTATTCCATCGGGATCGAATTTGAAAAGCTCGTCTCGTGGCTATCGAACGACCTGTTACACCTGTTTCTACTTTTTCCACTTTACGTTTCCACCCTTCGAATGTTTAATGTTTCCTATGTATCTCGTATTATTAGCGAAAGTGACGAAAAATGTTCTGAAATTCCATTAAAAGTTTGGATATAGAGAAACCAGGAGACGTCGGGTAGCGGGAACGAATATCGATCAATGAACTATCACGCTTAATTGTCGCTATCTGGCGCGGATAGACGCGCTACGAGTGTACCGATGGAAATTTACATAACACTCGGTACCAGTGATTGGGCCACTGGGACATCAGATTTTATAGAGACTGCAAGGCTACCCTGTGCACACTGCACACCCACCCACGCTCTCGACCCGACCATTTTTGCACGGTCCGGTCGAAAGTAATTTTCTTTTTACCACCACCGTAGCCGCGCGAAAAATTCTATTACTATCTGACTGTAACGTGCACGCAACCCACGACGTAATATAGCGAAAGAGTTTGCTACGATACATTCGGATATTTAATCCTTATAAAGTTATGCTTACCATATTTCATCTAACGCCACTGCAGATGTTCTATTGCAGGGGTTCTTAAACTCATGCAGTCCGAGGACCCCCTCTTGAACAACATTTTTTTCGTACAATGTTTATTAATTATATAAAATATAGAAACATGAAAAAAAGTCAACTTCTGACAAAAATACAAATAATAATGTAAATATTTAATAATTTTTAAGCAATATGATATAAAAATTTTAAAAATCACAGACATAATAATAATAATAATAATAATAATAATAATATTAATAATAATAATAGGTTCATGTTTTATTTATTGGCTTAAAAATATATTTTTTATTGCTCCGCGCTTCTTGAACTGTTTGCAACCATTTTTTATAATTTTATCAGGGTCCGAGGACCACAGTTTAAGAACATATGTTCTATAGTATGAAATGATCTAAAGAACGAACGAAATGTCCGATTTGGAAACTTCAGAAAAGTACGACTAGCCCTGATTGAGACAGTATCCGGTCCCCGTTCTCTTCCACAGCCCTCGAACGTGTATTCTATCCCCGGTAAATCGGCCGACAAACTTTCGACGTGGAAGTTGTCCAAGAGAAACGGCTGTGTCGCTCGGTCTCGACCCATATCGCGGGAAACTCGGCCAAATTGAATGGCGGCGAGGTGGCGAGGTGGCGATCATTAGCCGGTTTATCTCGGTCGCGAGGTAGTCGGCGGGGCACAATGCTCTCCTGTGTCCCCGTTCGTACTTTGTAAGCGTGAATCGAAACGAGAGCGAGAGCTCGAACACGTGTTTCGAATGCGTCATTTCACTAGATGTAGTACTAGTCAGTGGGGTAGAAACGGCCAACTCGATACCGCTAGGGTACAAGTTGGTTTATCGTTTGGGGTTATCGGTCGACGAAGGCAAGCCTCTCAGAGCAAGATCCAAACGATTCTGTTCCATTGGCTCAGAAATCGTTAGTCCTCCTCTATTTTATTTCGGGAAACCCACATACGTGTAAAAAAAAAATTTCGGTTCACTTTTTTTCATGTTACACACGTGTTTTCGTGCAACCGATCAGTGAAAAACTATCGAATTATTTTATCCCGTCCAGGTCGCGGATAATCGAGCGAACGAACGAATTTTTCGGTCGAATAAATAAAATTCCCGTGAACATAAAGATCGAACCCGGGCAAACGGGACGGCGGCAAACAAACAAACGAGCTAGCGCCAACGTGACAAAAGTTACAGCGCCCCTTCGACGATAAAACATCGTTGCAGTCGATCGATTTACAGAGGTTGGCAAACACCGAGACCCACGCGAATTTCCACCGCCCTCGGCGACCAGAAAGGATTCAATTAACCGACTCCGGACGTTCCTTTTAGCGCGACCGAGCCGCAACTGCCTCCTACCCCCGATCCCCGACGGGTAATTTTATTTCTGCCCGATTCCTCGCCCAATGGAATCCTTCTTGCACGCGATTCCGAGCACTCACAACTTTGTTACGACGTGTTTCGATCAATCTGTTCAATTTGAAAAAAATTAATCAAAACACAAAGTTTGTCTTTCAATTGTTCTTTTTTTCTCCCAATTCGTACACCGGTATTTTTTCCGACATGAAAATTCAGCATACAAGTGGCATATATTCCTGACATTGATTCGTAGCTTTTCGAACGATACATAAACGTTTCTTTTATCGAACCGACGTCATTAACATAATTATCACCATCCGTTTCCAAATTGTTACAGAATACGTTCCGTAGGTTTGCTCTCGCGTATCTTTTGCTCCCCGTTTCGCCTCGTTTCCTATACCTCGAACGAGAATCGATAAATCAACGATCCGTGAAATTGCCGCAAATTTTGAACGTTACCTTCTCTTTGCCGTACCGTCTCGTTTTACGACATTATATGCATATTATAGAGCGCGGAAGATGGACATACCGATCGAAATTCCTATCCGAAGAAGAAATTCATTCGTTTATGTAAATAAACGAAAACAAGATGCGAATGCCACTTCGATAGCGTATCTTCGTTGTTGTATTCGATCTATCCGACGATCAATCGAGATTGTATCGTTCGATCGGCCAATTGGAGCGTCGCGGGATTATCCGAAGAGGGTAGGAAAAAGGTCGAGAGGGAAAATCACGAAGCGTAGGTAGAGAGAAGAGAAAACTATCGCGTTTATCTTCTGGAATTAAGAGCAGCCCGTTCACGATGGCGAATCGATGGGAAACCCTAGACGGAACAGAGATCGTTAAGAGAATTCTGAATGAGGTGCGTTAATTAACGCAGTGATCAAGTTTTAATGTCTACGAGGTTGGTTGGTTCCTAAAGTTGCCAAGCATATTGTCGCAGAGCCTCGAGGTAGCGGATATAGAAGAAGTTCCCTGGTGTCTCAGAAATCCCATTCTAGCGGCAATTTTTCCCGGACAATAGTCTGATTAATTTCCTTCTAATTAGGTCGAAGACTTATGAGAGAACGAACGTTTGGGTGACAGTGGCGAGAGAAGAGGTGCACTAGGAACAGTGGCGCCTTTTTATCTTGACGTCTATGAACCATAACGTTCGCATGGAAAAGGGAAATATTTTTTGTTCTGCGATTCAGATTCGTTCGACCGTCAGTTTTCTCGTCTGCGACAGTTCGTTTTATTATACAGGGTGTACCATAAAGAAAGTTAATACAAATGTTTGCAATATGCGCGTTATTTCGTGCGTGTACTTGAATGAACAATGACTTCAGGAGGGAGTACAAAGAAGTAATTTCAGAGAGAAGATTTCAAAGACGAAGGCGACCAGTTTCCCCACAACTTTTCGCATTAATAATTCGACCGTGCGTTCAGAATTATAAATCACGCGGCCGCAATCGGCCCGCCCTATTGGAAATATCTGAAATTCCAAGGCGTATCGGAGATGTACTCACGAATTGCATAAAAGTTCGTTCAGCAAACTTCCTCGTCTTTTTCTCTCTTATTCGCAAAACTTTCGAAATATTTCAATAGGGAATTTTCAATGGAAACGTGCCCTTAATTGCGATTCCACGTGTCAGGAACGCTTCCTTACGCGAAGCGCACGCAAAACCCTGTCTAATTCCCGTACGTAAATTTACGTAACGAGTCCTAATTTCGATTCTACGCTACGGTATCAACGGTCTTAATTAACATAGTCTGTGGTCGTCGGATATCGCGATCCTAATCGTCGAACCACACAAAGCTAGTTCGAAACACACGGAAAAAGTACGCAAACTCTTTTTCATTTTCCCAGACTTATAAATCACGAATGCAATTTGAAATTCCGCGGAAGGTGGATTACGTTTCCGCATTCGTGTAACCGGAAACGATTTGCATCGAAAACACGCGCTGCTAGTATGAAACTCGAATGACGGTCGTGTAAACATGCAACATCACTTTTTCAAAATTATCGTAATTCCTAGCGACATGACTGATGGGAACTGTTACGACTCGAAAGCAAAACATTTTCCATAAACTTTCTGATGAGAATTCTGAGTCCCATAAACGCATCCTTTACCTCATTCATTCAAATGTCTTCGCTGTTACAAAGTACTAAGACTTCCCCTTACACCGGAAGATCTCTTATTTACGTGAAGATTTTTCCGTGTTTACGAAGCTATCCAAAACTTCCCCGACGAATCTATATAAATTCTCTTCAACGAAAACGTGTTTACCGGCGGTGTCATTAACGATGCAAGGAAAACACATTTCCGGTATCCGATACCACGCGACGATCGATTGTGTGCTCAGCTGTTGCGAGGGAAAAGCACGTGGTGCAAGTTTCAAACTGCAGTTACAGAGTTTTGCTCGAACCGTAAACTCCTGTCTCGCTGACTGGATTGTCTGGAAAAGGAGAATACTATAAATCGAAATGATCTTTGCGTAACACGTAAAAATTTATAAGAAAATTTTGGAGAAGTTCATAAACAAGGGAAAAGGGGAAGGTGAGAATAAGGATGTTTGAAGACTTATCGTTTCACGTCTGACTTATCGTTTGCTAATACTACTGTGACGCGGAAAGCTTTCAATTTCCACGATGCACGTTTTTTTATTACGGAGCCTGTTCTATTGAATATGAAGAAATAGAAGTAGAAGCAGCAAGAAAGAAAATGAAAAACAAAGTATAAGATTGTAACGTAGTGTGTGGGATAAAGGCGTTAGCCAAAGTCGAACAGGAAAGTAGGAGTTACGATCGACGTTCCGCTCGACGTCGCGGTGACTTCTGATTCGCTTCCATGTCGTTATACACCGTTGCAGCCGAGAGCAGCCCGTTTCTCGCCATAAAACCGTTGCTGGACGTAAAAAAGGAGGAAAAAAGGAAACTATTTTACGAGGTATCCATTTGAATTTATTCACTGTGAAGACATTTATCGCCGCGGTATCGTCCGAGCCTGAAAATTACTTGGAGCTGGATAAAAAGAAGCTTAACCGGTCGAATGTCCCTCGACAAGATCTACGATCGCTTTGCAAAAGGCAAGATTTCAAGGTTTTTTAATCTACCATAGCCTAATTGTAAGATTTGCTTAGACCAAGTAAACCTTTATTTAACCAAATCCTTCTCGATGCAATTGTACCGTGACATTTATAGGAAAGCTTAGACTTTTGTTCACCGTTCTCTCTTAGTCGAATAAACTTGACCATCTAATCTTGGTAGCGAAGGAAATCGAGTAGATCGGATGGAAGACGATCGTTTTAATTCATGGACGAGGTCTCCTTCGTGGATTCAGGGTAATCGAATACAGGATATTCCCAAGACCGTAACGAATACGAAACATACGAATACGGGAGAATTGTTTCTAAGGTTTCAGGACGAAGGTAGCAATTACTTAAAAGCTTTCAATTGTTTACCAGCGGAGAAAGACTAGCCCGGAGAGTTTATGGGATTCGCATCCCAACAGGTGGCAGCACCGAAGGGGTAACAAACCAGGTTGCAACCCCTTTCAGAAAAATCATTCCAGCTCGCATTAGACTTTCAAATCGCCGGACACGCGCTGGATTAACGCCATATTCTATCCCTCCTAGCTGTATAATTCATTGTGTTCACCAGTGCATCCCTTGCTTCCGTTACCTTCGTGTGCTGATACGAATTTCCGCTTCACAAACGAATTCAAGGAAGAGTGGACACGAAAGGATGTCGACCCGATTCGTTAACCCATAAACGGGCACATATTTCAAACCCCTTAACACTGCGCATCCGACGTCTTTCGATGTAAGCCATATCTACTATGCTAAACGAGTTCCGTTCATGATTTAGAATCATAAATTGTTAAAGAAACCTGGAGGAACTTAGGCTAATGTATATCTTATAATCTGAGCCCAGGCTTAAAATTGTTCAAAAAGCTAATGGTTAAATTGCAAGAAAGATGATAGGTACTTACAGACTTACGGTTTAGAAATACAAAGAATTAATAATGTCGGAGGGATGCAATTCCGATATAAATCGGGTTACCATATCTACTGTGATAAACGAGTTCCGTTCATGATTGTTAAAGAAACCGCGAGAAACTGAAGCTAATGTGTATTTTATAATTTGAAAGCAGACTCGTTGAAAAAGCCAATGGTTAAATTGCAAGAAAAATGATACAGACTGAAGGTTTAGAAAGACAAAGAACTAATAATGTCGGAGGAATGCAATTCTACCGCGAATTCAAAGACTCAAAAGCTAGAGCAGATACCGTAACTGGACTTGGGACAGATTAAAGCTAGTTCAGAACCATGCCTAACTCCGCTTTGCGGTCCCAGGCCGCCTCATCCGCGCCGTTTCACCGCTTTGCGGCCAACTTTTGACCCATATTTCCTCCCCGTGCGAGGGAGTTAATGCTCGTTAACGAATGGCAACGTTCGCGTACAAAGGCTACTTTGACTTTCTACGCGTGGTCGCGGATGGTCCACTCGTTTAACCTCCCTACTGGACCTCAACAACTTTCCAGGATAAATTGAAGCGTTTTGGAAGATTACACTAATCGATCTTCGATCAGGCATTTCAACGGATGCAACGCATCGACGAAATGACGAAGAAAAACGGGGAGAATTGTTAAAAACGCAGTTATGCGAAAAAAGGAGCGTCGCGTTAGGTAACCAAGCGTAAAAATAACTTTGACTCAATCGAACAGGCAAACGTAGATACACACGCGACGACGATCGTTCGAATGTTTTCTGAAAACACACGATTCGCGAGTGCACAGAGTGCACTCTTTTACCGTGACGAAAAAACCACTTTTTCGCCAAACAAAAAAGAAAAAACGGATTCCCAGGAAAATACGAAAGCGTTCGACATCGTAGGCAGCGAGGTATCGCTGAAGGACCGCGAAGAAAATGTTTGCCGAGTCAACGGAACGTGTTTTCGCGGTGCAAGCGGTTTCGTCTCTTTCTCTATCTTCCAACGACGAAAGACGTTCAAGCAGCACCCAAGTTCGTTAATGTTTAAACAACCCCACGGCTACTACCTCTATCTATCGTTTCTCAATCTCGGACTACGATTTTCCCCCTGAAAAGACGAACGAACCTTGTCGTGTTTCCCATGCTTGGGAAAATCAGACGATTCGCATCTACCAAAACCTTTACCCAAACAACGCACTACTATCCTAACAAGTATTTTCCGAGATTGCGAACTAGGGCGCGAAACTTAATTACCAAGATACAAGAACAAGTAATTTAGCCGTTTATAATTTCAAGAGAAGTGGCAGAAAGTTTTTATCGGTCGCGAAGGAAGTCGAATCGAACGACGAGGTGTCGGTGCGATTTAAAATGCAATTTGCATCGGCAGAAGCTGCTACTCGCAGAAATCACAAACGGGCTCTGATTAGAGCCAAGTTTTCCGGCAAGAAACTGGTCGTTCGCGAACGAAGTCAGGCGAATCCCGTCGAGAAAACGAGCAAGATGAGTAACAAGACGGAGAAAGAGTTGGAAAAAAAAAAAGAAACGGGAGAGGAATTTACCGGGGCTAATTGCATGAGATATGCGATTGTTTCATGCATATTCAGCGAGTCCTCGATGTGGGAATAGCTGATCGCTACTTCTTCCAGCTACATCCTCTTTCCCGCCGTTTTATTTTTCCTTTTTTCCGCTCGTTTTCCTTTTTCACGAAAAGTCGCCCTCTCCAGAAGTAGGAAGCTCCCTTCTTCTCTCCTGGAACGAGTAATCCGATCCTAAGCCGCGAGCTACGTCCTCGATATTAATTAAGTCCTCGATCTTGCGCGCACCTGCTTCTCTCCTTTCCTCGATACGTTCGCGAATACGTATAATCTCTCGTTTCTCTCTAGCAAACAAGCTCACCAGCGGACAGGACGTAAATAACGTTTATGGAGAACAAATCGGTGTAATACTCGAAACGAGAAACTTCAACTGTCTGGCGTAGTGGACAAAAAGTGTTCTTATCAGAGAATATTTAAAATATTTGAAACAACGTTATCAATGATAAGCGAATAAAAGAGCATCGACTGTAGAGTTGTATCGACGAGCAGAGAACTGGTCGTTCCGCAATAAGGAAAAATCCTCGAGTTTCGTTTGGTCGGCAACGAGCTCGAATAAACTTGCCAACTTTTCATTCGACTCTTCCGGCGAACGAGCCGCAATATTCGCCAATTCTCAAAGTTTCGTTAACGCGAAAACATTCCCGGGGAAACACAATCTCGCGAGACGGAACAAGCTTCTCCGGACGATTATCGAATTCTCCGGGAAACGTTTCCCTCGACCGCCGCTGCCGATGTTCATCCTTTTGGATTTTCAATCGCGGTTATTCCCTCGAAATATCGACAGGATGATCGATGACCAGGAAACTGGCTTACGAATATCTTCTACATTTCGTTTCACCTCTACTGTATATTTCGCTCCTTTATACTCCTATCTTAAATTACTATATGTACCCGCTTTACTTTTGACACGCAATAATACGTTCCTTCGAAAATTTTCACCGTAAAAACCGCCTAGACGATAGGTCCAGGATAAAAGAACATCGCATAGTCAAAGAATAGGAAAAACTTTCGATATAAAACCGACCGCTCAAGAGATCAAGAGATCACGAAGAGGATGGAACTTTCGGAAAGCAAGAAAATATATCGTGGGTCTTCCTGCTTTCTTCGTCGTTGAATAGCTTCCGACAATAGCATTGTGTTTCTTAAAAGCACATGCAAGCCAGTGAAACCACTCAGCCTGATTGAGAAAACGCGAACCGTGCGCGATCGGATCTATTCGATTCGATTAGATCCGATACCGAAACGGTCGCAGCGAAACGAAAAGCAACTTCGTCCGTTTGATGGGTAGTCGCGAAAGATTTTACTACTCTAACGATAAGATTCAACAAGTCTTACGCTGCTTTCACACTCTCTGTGCTCTCGTAGTTGATTCAAATAGCGTTAATATTACATTACTATAGTTTCATAATGAACATGGTAAATTGGAAAATGTTCTGTTCTGACTAATTACAATTATAATGCATCGTGTTACATTTCCATTAATGGATATGCGAGAGCGTATACATACGCCCTTCTCAATCAAAAGGTTAAATCTCGCGCGAACAACGGCAACGTGCGCCGATAAACAGTAGACACGTGCCAACTCAAACTTCTTGCAACATTCTTGCGAAATTCACTTCGTTCCCGTTTACAAACCGGTGACATAATATTGATGCAAAAAAAAAACAACGTTTTTTAAAAACTTACCACCAAGCAAGATGTGTACCAGAAGCGGGATGAATCGATGTCGACGCACTCTCGTCATGATTCTTCAGCTCTACATCAACTTGCCTTTGCACCTGCCTTGTTCACTCTCGATTCCCGTGTATTTGTTAACCTGTTAACCGTGTGAATTAACAACACATGATTTTATAGACATAACAAATTGTGTATTAGGTTGTTGCATATCAACAAACGGCCGACAGAAATGATTATGGTACTAATTTATTTTTCATTCTTTATTCATTTATTATTTTGATTTTACTAAAATATAGTTAAAATTGTGAAAAATTTACAAAAGAAATCGGTCATTTTATTTGCATCAACCTAGTAATCCATTTTTATTCATTATTCGTTCGCACTCACAAAAAGAAAACAACACTTTTACGATAGAAAAAATAATCCGGTTAACAGGTTAAAAGTTTTTTAAATATAAACACAAACCCTATGTAAATGACAAGTCTTTCGGTTCACGATCCAATAAATAAACAAGCGTTACAACGATAAAAATATTAAGAAAAACACGAGAAACGAACGAGTTGAAGTCCAACGAAGCCGTTCGACACAGAGGCTCACGGGGAGAAGTTGCGCGGACGAGGTCTCGGCTTCGACTGGCGCGCTCGACGTACTTGAACCCTCTGATAACCGGCCAGCCCCCTCTGATTCAACGTTCACCGGCTCCGTGTAAGCACCGTTTCGTTCTGTATCGCCCCCATAGAAACCTCTTTCCCCCATAACGCGCTAATTTTCTAATTAACGCGAATCGGACCGCGAGCCATCTTTCCAAGGATTCGATGAATTTATTGCCTTATTCTGAACCATGTGTCGTCTTTTCCAAATTGTTTTCGCAGCGAAAAATGAACGTATGAAGTCAATACTGATGGAATTAGAATTTGTTACGATACTATTTCGATACTTGCTATTCATAAATGGTACCCCCTGAACTTATCAGCTTTATTTTAATACATACAAACGAGATGATTACGATCGTTTGTAAATAAATCTTGTACTCTCTATTCTTTTTTTTCAGAACCATTAAGTTTACAACAAAAAAGGGTAATATTTGAAACTAGATCCAAAAAATGAAATCGACACTGCAATCAAATTACAATCCCAACATTTATTTGTGCTTTCATTTCCTTTCCCTTTCGCTTCACTGCAATAATCAACAAACGTGTTGTCTTTCTTAACTGAACGTATGCTTCCGGTAAATACCTTGAATGATCGTCCACGTGGCATGAAATTTTCAAAGGGAATTGATATAATTTTTCGTTAACCTTTGAAATTATAATGGATAATTATCTAACGTATTTGTATCATATTATTTGGTTTTCGATTAATGAAATTTTCCATTGAAAAACATAAAAATCTTTCAATTGATCAAGCTCTACTCAGCGTCGTTTGGATGGCGTACTATCAAAGCAAACGAAGAAGGATAGGTTATTGTACGTGTTGAGCACGTGTTGTGCAAGATAACAGAGAAGAGAAGATTTCCGTTACGAAGCCAACGCGCTTCATACGTCGGAAGTGAGGTCTGTAGTCGAAAATCGACCAAAGATATTAAAGTAACGAGGTTCTCTGTATAAACCGGACGTTAGCGCCTCCTGTGAGTTGCGCAACAGTCGCGAGGTCAGCAGCATTGCAACTTTTTGGCGCCAAGTGAGTGCAAGGCGCTATATATTCCACTTCCAAGTGAATCGCTTTGTAAAATTAGTACGTATATAAATGGCAATATTAAAAAAATTCAATGTTCAGTATATGACAGTCATAAAAACGATTTTACACGTGTATTTGTAAACATAACCTTGATATACTTTTAGTGCCGCCAAGGAAAGCAACAAAACGATCAGCACTGACTACCCCGAAGGGTCCAAGAGAGCCGAAACAGATCAGGAAGAAACAAGGTGAGTCATTATTTTATTAAAGGCCAGCAGTTACTCAGGATCGTGTTTTTCTCGCTTACAAACTGTTATTTATCTAGAGAAATTTTATCAAGAGTGTAAAACCACAATGCACATGGTTGTAGTTTCGATTCTACGATCGATAATTATTGTATCTCCGTAGTGGATGGTTTGTAGTACACTTAAGGTGTTCTGCAAGTTTCCAGAAACGTTTGAAACAATTTTTTCTGTCATAATATCGTGAATATCAGATGTTCTACAATTAGCGGGAATCGGCGCGAACCTAATCGTTCATCCGTGTATGAAATATCCTAACAGCTAAACATTTGCATGCATTTCACAGAATTGATTGTGAAACCTGACTTCCGACAAATTCCGAGCGGCGGCGTGATATTGGTATTTGGACAAGGTGATGTAGGACAACTTGGTTTAGGAGAAAATGTTGTTGAAAAGACACGTCCAGCAACTGTTCCTGGATACCAAGATATTGTTGCTATAGCAGCTGGTGGTATGCACAATGTCTGTTTAAGAGAAACAGGAGAAGTATTAACATTTGGGTGCAACGATGAAGGAGCATTGGGACGGGATACTTCTAAAGATGGTTCTGAAAGTGAACCAGGCTCCGTCAGTCTACCTTCCAAAGCTGTTCAGGTGACGGCTGGGGATTCCCATAGTGCGGCTTTACTGGAAGATGGACGGGTGTTTGCATGGGGCTCCTTCAGGGTATACTTTTTCTTTTAATTTTCTTTTAATTTTACTATTTTATCCGGTACACGGTTCCTAAAATACAAGTTGATGTAAAATGAAATGTATCTTCAAGGATTCTCATGGCACTATGGGTCTAACTTTGAAAGGAAACGAACGATTTCCGATAGAAATACTGCCTAATGTAAGAATAGTAAAAATAGCATCCGGTGCTGATCACTTAGTATTACTTAATGAAAATGGGCATGTGTATACATGTGGATGTGCAGAACAAGGTCAACTAGGACGCTTAGGTGCTAGAGCAGCTAGTAGAAATACCCGTCACGGCATGGGTCCTTTGTTAACTCCAGCTTTAGTTGAATTTAAAGTTACTAAAAAATTAGAGTTCGCTGATATATGGGCTGGAACATATTGTACATTTGCTAAAGAATATCAAAAAGGAGATATATATGTATTTGGTTTAAATAATTATTATCAAATTGGTAAGTAATATGAAAGAAACAGCGTACTGTAGAAAACTGCAAAATATTATTAAATGTTACAAAAATTGTTTCAGGTTTAAAAGATCCTGTTACTCATTTTCACCCCCAAATTTCCAAAACTTTTAGTGGAAAGGTTTGGAAACACATTAGTAGTGGCCAGCATCATACTATAGCTCTAGATGATTCTGGCCAGGTATTTGTTTTGGGTCGTAAAGAATACGGTCGCCTTGGACTTGGTCCTAACTGTTCAGATGCAAAAGAGTTAACGCCAGTTCCTGCTTTAAGTTCCATTAAATGCGTTGACGTTGGGGCGGGAAGTGCTCAATCTTTTGCTGTTACTGAATCAGGTAGTTTACCTATTTTATTATTGCTTATTAATAACTTATCATTAGCATAATTATTATTAAATATTATGCTTTCTCGGTATAGGGGATTTGTACTCGTGGGGTATGGGTTCGAGCGGCCAGTTGGGAACAGGAGAAGAAGAAGATTCTGAAAAACCTGTGTTAGTTAAAGGAAAACAGTTAGATGGTAAAACGATAGTACGAGTTTCAGGTGGAGGACAGCATACATTAACGTTAGCGACAACGTCCCCCGTTAAAAAAAAAACTGCCGGTTAATGGCAACTTGTTTATTAAATTTAAAGTGTTTCGCGCATGTGATAGCAATTTGGACAACGAAATGAAGAAAATCTAACGAAATTGAACTTTCTTGCACAAAAATCATGGTTGAGAAGAAAGTGTAATGAATACATTTCTTATGAAGTATCGTAATTTCGATAGTAACACGCGATACTTAAATGTGTGTATAATTTTTCTTTCTATTGTTATTTTTTCTACTTATAATTGTGTATTACAATAAAATACATTTTTCTACTTGAGAATTACATACTATTGCAAAAATTCCTTTTATCATGTAAGGTTACACAATATATTATGTTTATCACACTTCCCACTATTACAATTTCATTTACAAGAAAAAGATATCGCTTATAATAAAAATTAAATAAAATTATAGTTACGAGGACGCTGGCCTAAAATAATAAACTATTACACAGTAATGCAAAAACAGTGCTGCATTTAAGTCATTCAATTAAATGCAAAATAAAGGTTTTATAATAATTTATTCTAAGTTTCATTCTGTAAACTACAGAAATAACCACTTTGTAAATATAAATTATACCACTATTTAAGTGATAGATGCTTACAGGTCATCGGAAGAAAAAACTATTAAATGCATAATATACATAAAGTTTCCCTAACAAAATAGTATTCTTAATTCATTTTTGGTTGTTCTACAGCTTTACCCTTTGCGAAACTTTCTTCTTGTAAAGAAATTTGCTGGAGTTTTTTCCCAATGCGTTCTTGAACATCTAAATATTTAGCAATACAACGATCTAGACATACAGATTCTCCCTTGCTTAATTCTGCGGTAGTATATTTTGGTGGAATACACTTTCTGTGACATGCAGATGTCATACGGTGAAACATATCAGTCATCATTTCAATTTCTATATCTCTCACTAATTTTAATTGTTCTTCACTGAATTGAGGTAACCCAGCCATTTTGTAGTTGAATTGTTTCTTATTTTATAATATGTATGTATATATATATATATATATTTATATATACACATATATGTTACCAAACATATAATTTTATTCTATAATATTAGAATCACGTATGCGCTGTCTTGATCTCATATTCTCATATCGTCTATCATGTATCCGTCTTTTCGCTGTCGAAAAAGCACATACTCCGATAACAATAGCTGCAGCCCTGCAAAAATTATTACTATATAAATGATATCTAACGATCTGAACATACTATACGGATTCAGAAATACGAATTAATATAAATATAAAGAAACGTATATATTATTTATTCTTACTATCAAATTCTTTTATGTAAGACGTTAACCATTAAGAAGAGAATCTGAAAATAGCGACTGCGTGCACATTTAATTAACCTACCATCCAATCGCTATCTTTGTGTAACTTTGCAAAGCCATTCTTTTTCTTAATTCATACAAAATATCGTTGAACTAAAAATTAATTGCATATACCTGTACGTTCATTCATGCAGCCGTGCAATTATGACTATACATGTGACCATGTAATCATACAACATACAACCATGAGATCATCATGCGACCATGTGGTTTCTGGTTTTCTAGTGATATCGTATAGTTTCTTGTAATTAAATCACCAAATGAATAAAAGGTGATGGCAGATTATAAAGAATGTAGAAAAAGCAAAGATGAAACAGAAGAAAGTAAGCAAATTAAAAGAAGGCTGCACAAAATAATAAATAAAAAGTTAGAGGATTTTATGTTTTGTATGTGACTATCCTGTAAGATGTACATATGTTTGTATGTACATACATATACATATATAAGTACTTACTCACATCCATATATATTTGCGTCATAAGAAAAGTGGAATCTACGATTAAACATCAAACACCAGTAATTTGCAGTAGTTGTAAAAGGTAATTGTTACATGAAATTGGTAAAGTTGACGGATGCAGTGTTGGTTCTGATAATTTATGTAAATGGTTTTTATACCTAATGTATTGATATGTTAAAGAAAAAAAAAGGACGGACCTTTAAATCATAAAAGAAACAAGTGTGTAAATTATCCAAAATAAAAGACGCTTGTAACTAAATATAAACAGTTGTATATAATTACCTGTTGAAGTTTGTATCCAATATTAGTGAAAAATATGTTGAAACAAAGTAACTTTTTTACGCACAACATTGGTATAGCATGGAAGACGTTTGTTCGAGAATCTTGCGATGTTTCCCCGATACCCTCGGAAAAGAAGGAACATCGTTTAAATTTTCAAGACAACCAAGCAAAAGAAGCTTACGAGGAAATTATACATGAAAAGAACGATGTAAACATAAAGTTACAGCATAAGCACTGTAAACAGAAATCGTTTGTTACTCAAAATGCAACTGACATGCCAGTTTCAATGAATGGCAGCAATGAAAAAGTTAAATATAATTCAAGAACTGATGAAAAGGTGACGATTAATGCTATATTGAAAGCAGTAGAACAAAAGGATTTTGAATTTTTATTGAAGCACATGACACATGACAATGTTAATCTGATGGATGATTTTGGCTGGACACCTCTTATGTCGGCTGCATATTGTGGCCACTTAGATATTGTAGAATTTTTATTAAACCTTGGTGCTAACAGGAAAGTGAAAGAGAAATCTGGCCTTACTGCAGCACAATTGGCATTGAAAAAAAATTATTTAAACATAGTTGCCTTACTCAAAAAGAGAACACAATCTATTACTAATAAAACGTTAGCAGAAACAGATGCATATACATCAGAAATAAATACTGATGCTGCAGCAGATAAGAAGTCAGATGATAATAATGAAATCATATATCACAATATTGATAATGAAAAGAATTGCCCAAGCAAAAGTACAGGGTTTTATTGTGATATTTGTGAAGTTCACTTTTATGACACAACTTGGAAGAAACATCAAACATCTACATTACATATTTTTAACTCCAAGCCAAAACTACCAAGTACAATGTATGGAATATCAAAACAAAATAAGGGCTATCAAATGCTGTTAAATCATGGATGGGATGAAGAATGTGGTCTTGGACCATCAGGAAAAGGAATAAAGTATCCTGTTAAAACCTGTTTAAAAACTGATAGAAAAGGAATAGGCCAACCGAATGAGAAAGAATACAGAGTAACACATTTCAAACCTGGAGATATTGCAGCAATTGGTAGTCCTAAAATGCTTAAGCAAAAGGGCTTAAAAAAGAAAGATAGGGAAAAATTACTAAGTAGGGAAGTTAGAAAAGAAAAAGCGCTACGTATTGCTTTATCCTAAAGCAGTACCGAAACATTTGAAACTTTGAAACTTTTTCTAATAAGACTGAATACAATATAACTTTACATTCACTATTTAAATGTGTATGTGAATTTTTGTTTTATTCCATTTGATTTCGATATGTACAAGACTGTTTACAGATCAAGCAATATCCTGACAAATTGTTTTTTTTTACAGATGAAACTTGATCAAGAGAAAGCTTTAAAACACATACAGCAAGTAGAAGAAAAAGCAGGGGAGATTCTTACAGATAGGCAGGAAATAATTGCTTTAGACAAAAGAAGAAATGACGATAGAGTTGGTATGAGAGCACTACAGAAGGCAGGCAGTAACAAAACTTGGATAACTGTTGGACCATTATTACTTAAAATGTCATCCAAAACTGCAGAAGAATTACTTGTAAAAGGTGTCGCATATCATTTATTATTCATTTGTTCTGATATTTTTGTTAAATGAACAGTAATTAATTTCATTTTTTATTATGTTGCAGATCAAAAGGAATGTGAGATTGAAATTAATAAAATAAGAAGTAATTTAAAAATTAAAGTGAATGAATTGCGGGATTTAGAACTTAATCCACCTGTTCCAGGCTTGATGTTACAGCCCATGTCTCATAAAGAGATGTCAGCAATAAAGCAAGTCTTAGGTTCTTAAATGTATACAAGTACTTTATTGTTAAAAGATGCTGCTTCTAAGTCAATTTATATAAATATTAATTAAGTATTGTGTGAAATTTGTACAAATTTATTATAAGAATGTAAAAGCACTAATGAAACATAATAGTAATAAGTGTTTGTACAATTGTAATGTTATGTATGCTTTAAAAAGAAATTTCTTTAAAAATCCCTCTGAGTGTTGTTTTACTTTAGTCGTATTATGTATATTTTAAGATGTTAAATTAGTATAAACGTTTTTAGTGCCTTTGGTACAATGGGCGCTCTCAATTGTCCGCATAATATTACGTACGGTTCATACAATAAATCTTAATTGTTAATTTAATAATAGATTATTGATCAATCCTCCAAAGTTATCGTGCTCGTCAGCATGTGTTTTTCATATAAACATGGCACAGGTGATCCCTTGATAGCAGTGTGTACTGAAGCTAATTTTTAATAATAGTGAACAAATAGCTAGTGCAAAATGTTTAACACCAGTATTATTTGAAAATTTATAATTTTTTGTTGATGTCATATATGGAAACATATTTGACTGACGCTAAACAAACGCATATATATAAATATATGTAAGATTTAACCTTATCTTGAAGTGGTTATTTTAAATATATGAAAAGTTAGTATAAATAAGAAAAGATGACGTCGCGAGAGGTATTAACAATTCAGCTGGGCCATTATTCCAATTTTATTGGAACCCATTGGTGGAATCTACAGGTAATTACAATAAGATTTACTCTTCGAAGATCATTAAAATGAAAGTTAATTTTCATTTAAACATTTTCAGGAATCGAATTTTTCCTATGATCCAGCTAATCCCTCTGAAGTTAATCATGATGTTTTATACAGAGAAGGAGAAAATTTCAAGGTATCTATCTCTTAAATTCAAGAATGTAGATATTTATAATCTGTGGCTAAAAACAAATGGATGATATTCTTTCAGAAAGAAGTGACTTATACACCTAGACTGTTACTTGTGGATTTGAAAGAATCATGTGGATACCTAAAACAGGAAGGTACTTTATATGATATTCCACAGTATCAAGGAACAGAATGCTTGTTATGGGACGAAGAAAAGGTAGAAGTTACTCAGGAAGAACCAGCTACTAAAACACCATTTGTTAAAAGTTTAGAAGAGCCATCTGAAACTTCAGAACTTACGTCTTATGATTTAGAAGATCACATTAATTCATGGGTGGACTATCTAGTACCTAGATTTCACCCTAGAACAGTGAATATTGTGAAACAATATAAGCACGAATGTACAACACAACCATTTGATGTTTTTACTTATGGAAGGAATTTATGGAACGCAGAGAAATTTTCAGAAGACTTCTGTGATAGAATAAGAGCCTATGTGGAAGATTGTGATTTAATGCAAGGTTTTCAGGCATGTGAATTAATCTATATAAATGATTGACCTCGTATCATTTCATAATATTGATGATATTTATGAAATATAGATAATTCTAGATTCTGTGGATGGTTTTGCTGGACTTGGAGCGTCGTGTATGCAGTACTTAAGAGACGAATATGGAAAAAGTATATTGTCATTTCCCTGTATGGACAGTAAAAAGACTGAACCTTCTATGTCGAATCTGGTCCAAGCACTAAATACAGCTCTATGTTGGCAACATATAGGAGAATATTCTTCCTTGTATAGTCCACTTTGTTGTGGACAAACGGGTTGGCCACAGCCTGGTGATCCAAGACCATTTAATCATTTAATATACGATGCCGAATTAAACTATCATAGCAGTGCACTTTTAGCAACTGCTTTAGACACGTTAACGTTAAGATATAGACGTAAAGAGTATCCAAACGTTGTTCTATCCGACTTGTGCGCGGATTTGAACAAATTAGGTCGAAAAGCAGCCGCAACGAGTTTGAGTTTGCCATTTCCTATGGTCGCAAAAATGGATCTGATCGATGTGCTGGACGAGTTCGAGGGAAACATATGGACAAGTTTAACACCAAGTTGCGACATACCAATGGACAAAAATATGCAAAGCGTAGTTTTACGAGGAATCCCCGAAGATAGATTGAAACGATCCGGTCCCCAGGCGATGAAACAAATGTCAAAACCCGCATACCGATGTTCTACCGTACACGAGATGATGACGCTTTATTTAGCGTGTACTTGTCATGCATCTGCTACTTATTTATCGACCATTTCGTCAGCATTGAACATAAAGGATCCGTTCCCAAAAATTTTCAGTAACGACATCACTGAAACTGGAGATATTGCTAAGTGGCCTGTAGGATCAGGTAAGTCAATGAAATAGAACAAATCATTTCATTCTTCTACATAATTATCTATCTTTAGACGTTAAATCGGTTCCTGTTATGGCTGGTCTACACAGTGGAAGCACCCTGGGCACGATGTACGAATCTTTGCACGTTCAATTGAGCAAAATAAGAAGCATCAAGAAATTTTATGCGTTTATGGAATCAGGTTTAGAAGAAGACGAGTTTAAAGAGTGCCTCAATCATCTGCTTGATTGCAAAGAAAATTATGAAGACCATTATGTATAAAAAACACTAACGAATGCAGTTAATCTTATTTTGAACCTTGTTTGTAATACATTGTTTTTCATTTGTAAAATTTGTATCGAGTCTTTCATTTCTCAATTCTTCTTTGCAAGGTTATTGGAAAAAAATGGTCGGTCTAGAGGGAATTTGGGTTTTCCTCGTAAATTCTTTACCGAAACAGCCTTGAATATGGGAGTGGCGGGACACACCCTGGTTATTAGATTTCCTATTGAACATTCCTAGCGCGAAAACTCAGTCGTAAACGAAGAAGCATCGGCCAAAATTTCATTCTTCATGTCTATATAAGGTTGTTTTCGCGAGTGTTCTCGTTGCTGAATAAAATGGGAAACAAGGTAACGACGTTCACTGAGGAACAGCTAGAGGATTACCAAGACTGTACCTTTTTCACGCGCAAGGAAATCTTGAGGTAATTTCAATTTTTAGGAAGTTTAAATTTAGCTTTTTTACATTCGTTTCCGTGTAGGATATTTAAACGATTTCGAGAAATGGGTGATCCTGGAGCAGTTCCACAATGTATGACGGCCGAGCAAGCGTCCACTCTTCGTATACCATTGTCCTGTCTAACGCGTATACCGGAATTGAAGGTTTCTAAAGGATTTTTCTTACGATTGAACGGAAACACGAAACACGTTCGACGTTGAACGATTTCGTTTCAGGAAAATCCGTTCAGGCAACGTATCTCGGAGGTGTTCACTAGACGAGTCGTTCAGAATTTGGGCCAAGCGACTACGTCCAACGACGCTGGAATCTGCTTCGAGGAGTTCCTCGAGATGATGTCGGTTTTTTCGGAGCAGGCGCCGCGGGACTTGAAGGTCTTTTACGCTTTTAAGATTTACGGTACGGACCACCGCGTGAACCAGACAGACAGAAGATCGTGAGAGAGTTTCGAGGTCGGCTTCGTTCTACCTATAGCTCGTTCTATGGGATTCAGAAGTAGATATACGTATGGTGCTCAGGCACGAGACCGTCTATTGATTTTCTCCTTGCACTATAAATTACAGCTTGTAATTCGATCGATTAAAACGTTTCTTACCCTTCTTGTTCTTCCGTTGTGGGTTTTAGGTGGTATAGATAATTAATCTTCTTAACGGTTCAATACGAGAGAGATAGAAGGGTGAAGGGTTAAGTACCAAGCCGGTTAACCGTTTCTAAAAGAATTCCATTTGCTTGATCGAAGACGTGCCTTTGATTTCTCTGCGTAACTTTTATTTTTGGATAAATAGATTTCGACGAGGATGGAGTGCTAGGAACGAGCGATTTGGAGCGCACCTGTCGACAGTTAGTTCAAGGTGGTCTGAACGGCGAAGAAGTGGCCACCGTCTGCCGAAAAGTTTTGGAGGAAAGCGACATCGACGGAGACGGTGTTCTATCGTATTTGGAATTTGAACACGTCGTCACCAGAGCTTCGGATTTTATGGCAACCTTTCACATAAGAATTTAATCTTCACACTTTCGAAATTCAATAAAATCTACTGCAACTCCTTCACCTAAGAAAATATGATTATTCTTAGCGAGCCCAAAATTTCATACAACCTTATCTGAACAGCCTGTATACCTTTTAATATCTCACGATCTCATAAGTTGCTTCTGTTGAGCAATAACCGGCAATGCTGACCAAATAACCAGGCCATTTGTTTTCACTCCGTACAGGAACCTCCTGCAACTTCTGAAAAGGCTCCAATAACTTTTACATATCCTTTGTAACGATGTATAAATCAATTCTCGCCCGATGCACGACGCAGGGTTTGGAGGGAAAAAGCGTAGCTAAAGAGGAACGATTCGTCTCGAAGATCCAGTTGATTTCCAATGGTTTAAAGGCGTCGTTAAAACGTAATCGTTCGCGAATGCGTTATTAAGGCGTTGCTTTTGAGCGAGGTGCGCGTCGTCGAGGAGCATTCGATCTTGAAAGGTAACAAGGACAAAACCTCCCGATGTTCGACCTGCAGTCGATTATACCCGTTTAAACGAACAGAGAGGGGGAAGAGAGGTAGAAGAAGAAGAAGAAAGTGCAGCTCGGTAACAACCCATCATTTTCGTGTTGCTTGTTAACCATTTTACTGTGGACGACACATATACGAGTCATTGAAAATTGACCATTAATGGCTAAAAACTTATATGTACTGCTATTAATTGAAACGCTAAATTAGTGTAGAATTACAACAGGGTAAAGATTATCTGAGAGAGTATTCAAGCAAATATTAATCTCATACTTGGAGCATCAACTTAACTGGTACTTCACGAGTTCTTAAGATTGAAGCTAATAACAAAATTGCACGAAAGTTAAACGAAACGCATAAGTTAATACGATATTTAGTACATATAAGAGTTGATCAAGGGTGAAGGGTTCGAGAAAGAAAGGGAAATCAGGGTGGTACGATGGGGTTGCAGATTGTAAGGGTCGTCAGTTTTCGGCGTTAGTCTTTTGGACGGTTCCTCGATGCCGCCCTGGTGACGCGGATGGCGCGCGGTGGCCCGTGGTCCGGTCGTGTTTAAAAAAGCGGTCGAAATCGGAGATACCGCCCTGTGTGTTACGGAGCTCGACCAGTTATAGTCGGCCGCGCGGTAACTAACCGAGTCTTGGGACCAAGGCCATCCGGTCACTTCTCATCCTTCTCCCGTTTCCCCGCTCTCGCATCCCTGCCGTTCTTCTTGCCCGTCCACCAGGCCATCGGGGTCCGACAGGGCCCCCTTCGCCTCCTTCGGTCCACCGTCGACACCCTCTGTGAGATTCCCTTCCCTCCTCCTCCACCACCACCACCACCTCCTCTTCTTTCTTCCCGCCACTGCTGCTTCGTGAATCTCCAACAGAGTCTCTCCCTCTTTAGAGATCTCAGCCGACCAACCACCACCTTCCAGTGTGCGGTGCCACAGCAGTATCCGTACATTCTTGCAGCTCGTCGACGAGACGCGACGCGATGCGACGCGACGCCTGGAAAGCATCGTCTCGACGTGTTTTGGTGGAAGGGAGACGAAGAAATCGGGGAAAAGAGGAACAAGAATAGGTACGAGATCGCGGGTGGCGAGAAAAGGAAAGGAAGGTGAGAGAAAGAGAAGTTGAGGAGTAACGAGAAGTTGAGAAGGGGGGGGGAGGGGGAGCAGGGTTGGTTGTGAGATGATAGCGGAGGCGGTTGGCGGAGGGCAGATTTGAAGGTAACTTTTACGGCACCCTACGTGGGCGAGTTCTCTCGCGGGAGATCTCTGGAACCTTCCTCGGGACCTCGACCCCGCGATCGCGCCACGACATCGTCGCCACGAAACCTTTCCGATCCGCTTCGTGATATTATATTAGGTTGCTCAGAATAAAATGGTTGATTTATTTTTAAACATCTTTTTATGTCATGAAATCCTGTTAAACTTTGCATGTTTCAAACTCAACCAGTTGATATGCAATTACTTAGTTACCGTTTTGGTTGTTTCCATTGCTCTATCTTACAGAATCCGGATATATCCGACGCTCGTCTGTCCCCCTTTCTCGATTTTCAGCCCGCCATTAGAACGGTTAAGGTATTACTAAGCGATGAGAGGAGATTGCACTGTTTTCTAGAAGCTATTTCTCACGCGTGTAATCGAACGCGTATTTTTTCCTCCAGCAACTCCATGTTCCCGCGAAAGAGAAGAAGAAAAAGAAGAAGAATCGGCTCACCGAAAAGAGCTATTTTGTCGGCGCTATCTCGAAGGTGCGACAGATCCTTTTTCGGGAAACACAATACGTTCCTTGATCGCGAACCAAGTCGGCCTCGCGGTCGAAAAGAGCTGCGATTAAATCGCCGCCATCTACCGTCACCCAAGACTGCTCGTAATACCTCGTTAAATCGCCACGACTGTCCCATTCTTCTTGAGGGACCAATACTTTTCAGATATTCCTCCAGAAGGAATCGTAATTGGACGGAACAATTAAAAAAATGCTCCGTTCGTTCCTCTTTCCTTGCTACCTGTCTTATCGAAGTATACGATCCAATGGTGTAGAATGTCTTTTTCGATGTTCAACCAAGAATGCGATCTAATTAAATCTTCTAGACCCTTTTCAATTTAAGAATGTAGAGTTTTTCTATAGATATTTTGTAATTTAGAAAATTTAACTACGCCACACGATAGATGAGATCGAGAAAAGCGAAGGCAATACCGGCGTAATGTCACGAGGCTCGCAATTATTCAGAGCAATGGAGCCTTTACGTCAAGTAGGTAATTCATTGCGTGCTCGATTCGAATGGAACAGCAAAAGTCTGGTTAAATTATCGCGACGACAACCAGTTAACCAGTTTCGTAACTTTCCGAAGGAAAAGGTAACAATATTGCTAACTTTTCAAAGGTTCAGGAACTTTTCAGTTGCTGGACGAGTTGCCCACTTAAAACATTTGATTTCATTACAATTATAGTGTCTACTCGACACCATGAAACATGCAAGATTTACGTCAAGTTATGAATTTTTCATTTCTTTCCGATTATCCAAAATTACGCTGATGCACAGAGAATTAAAGAGTTCCCTGTCCTTTTTACGAACACGCGTTGCTTTCTAAGGCTTTCATTGTCCCGATGTTTCGAGTTTGTATTATTTTCCTTTCTCGCCTAACTCGAGCCGACAGGAGGTACGCGTTTATTTACCAAAAACGTGGAAATCACATGATATTCTACGGACGATACGAGGCCTTTCGAATGCACGAAACGTTCGTGGAATAAATTTAGGCGGTACTTGAGCGGAAAGCTGATCTACCGGCCACAACCAGTTGCGAAACTTCTTTAAGTACCGTCGCAGACTTTTATTCAGAGTGGCCTGTACCGGTTCGCCGTTTCGAACTTGAAATAAACTGCAACGTTGAATCAATCATAGCCAGGCCGCTATCTAGCCTTAGAAAGCAACAAAAGAATAGAATAATGTGCTTTACGAAATCTTTCCAGAACAATCGATTGCGTATAATTTCAGGAAATTCCGAATCGTTGACCCTTTCGCTATGTTTCGCTGTGTTTCGCTGGGTAATGTCGTAAGTCGTAAGCGAAAACTTGGCGAATAATTTCTGGACAATTTTCTTTATTTCTATTCCCCGAGCGTTTTCATACAATTGAAAACATTCAAAAGGCCATGACCGACCAAGTGAACGCTCCGAAGAATGAAGATTTCCAACATTACTTCGAGGAGTGGGTAAAACGTTTCCATTCTTGAATCGCTTCCCAAGAAAATTACTTCGGACACGATCACTTGGAGATATAAGGTGGAAAAAAATTTGTATAAATATAGTCTCGTTACTTTGGTAACGGACCACGAACAAACGTAAAAATTGCATTCGTTTCAGCGAAGAAAGATCATGGCTTCTGGTCCATTCAATAAAAATCGGATAGCATGCCGAGAAGAGTGGACATCGAAAATCAGGGAACACCGGCTACGGTTTGGTAGGACGTCAAAAAACCGTGCTCTCCCTTTCTCTCTCTTTCTCTTCAGGATTACAAATCTCACGGCGAAGATGCCCGAAGATAGTGAAGGAATATTCGAGCACCCCAATGGAGGCCCATTAGGATCCAAAGGTAGTTGGGCCAGTCCTCTATATCCAACCGTCCCTCTTTCTCTCGTTTCTTCGACCAGAGGATCCATGGTAGAGGAGGCAGGAGATGGTTGGCCGGTCAAGCCACATTCCGTTGGCCAACCGGCTCCTTGGAACCCTTCCTCCCCCTCTTTAAGGTAGACGGTTCGCTATATACAAGCTCCTTGCCTCCTTATGAACCACTACGATATGTGTGCCCACAACATAACACCGGCAATATTATTTCGACTAGACACTGCCAGTCGACGCAATCTTGTCAGAGAGCAATGCCTAGCTATCTGCTTTCATAAGCAGAAGAAACTTTTCCCTTCACAGTCTACAGAATAAACCTCAAAGGTCGAGTTTTAACCCCTTTCGCTCGAGGTAACCGGCTAAACTTGTTCAAGTATTTTTATCTTTTTAATTGCTAGCTAAGTTCCAGGAGACTCTAAACGTCATAAATTGAACGTTCTTCTAAATGTTAATGGTCGTTTGACTGACACGTAGGGCGATGGTGCTGCTCTCGTTTCGTGTCGAAAACTGCCATCGCATCGGTTCGGTGCCCAATGTATTCGGATTCTACTCTCTATACTCTATACTTCTGTAGATCTCGAATATTACCTACGATTAGATTCAATATTTGACAAAAATTTGAAGAAAAACGAATGTGTATTTCGATGCAAGCTCATGAGTTTCATGAAACGCGAACTTCCTGGCGAATCTTATACCTTCCATCGCGATCGAGTCGATTGTATTTCTTTTCGTTCGTTCGTTGAGGTATAATGTATCTGCATGATTCCAGCGAACGGTACCCGCCAGCCAGGTAACTCGACTTCGTGATTCGCGTTGGATTTGAATATTCGTCGCGCGAACAAAACCAGTCGGTAGAAGAAAGATAGAAGACTCGTGTCCGGTTTTTGTCGGTTCAAGATCCTGACGCGTGTTTCAAACGATGTTTCTTTTTTTTCTCTTTTTCATTTTCGTTTTTTAATCACTACCTGCCAATGACTTCGCGTTACCTGTAAGCACGCCCTCTTGGCAATTCGTGAATCAAAATTTTAACAACTCGCAAATTAAATTATAGGCTCACGTTCATTTGAAATTACTTGCAACTGTTTGAATATTATTCCCAAAGTTACAAAATGGTTAAAACTTTTCCGAATAAATCTTCCATTCGAAGAGAAGAAGATTGAAAAGGCTGAAAGTAAGTATGAAGGAGATCAAAGGCACGAGAAAGGGAAGTGGATGACGACGATGATGACGATAATGAAGAAGAAGAAGAAGAAGAAGAAGAAGAAGAAGAAAGAAAAGAGGAACACGAGGTTCCTTGTTGTAAAGTTTGCCGAGGAGGTCCAGACCAGACTCCATCTGCATAACCGGTATATACCAGCAATGTAGACTGGCATGAAGGTAGAATCGAGCATGTCCACGGCACATTATATCGTTCGCCTCGTCCTCGTTCGATGCGAACTGTAGAGAGGAGCTCGAGATGGTAGAACGACGGCGACGACGAAGATGAAGACGAAGACGAAGACGAAGACGAAGACGAAGACGAAGACGAAGAAGAAAAAGTAAAAGCAGAAGAAGAAAAAGTAAAAGCAGAAGAAGAAGTAAAAGCAGAAGAAGAAGGAGAAGAAGAAGAACAAAAAGGAACGAATGGAAGAAAAGAGAAGAGAAAGGGGGAAATCGGTAGAGGTGGTTGGTTGGGCATTCGTATAGAGAGTAGAGGTTGCTTCGAGAACAAGCACACGCGTTGGGTAGCTCAACCAGTGAAACTGGTGAAGAGAAAAGCGTAGGCGCGAGTACTCGCCGACCGATGACATCATTGCTGTTCTGCCTCGAGTCATTCTCTTGGGCAGAAGCCTCGAAACTCTTTCGATTTGACTCCACATTGTTTGAACGATTTTTCTTTGAACCTTCCGTTCGCCACGTTTCATTATCTCTTTTCGTCTTACAAATATCCAGATAAATGTATATCATATTATCATAAGAAAATTGCAACTGTAGTGTATTTGAATTCAAAATTTCAAAGAAATAGAATCGTTGGAAAATAAACTACAACTTAAAACGTTCATCGGTTATCTAGCCCTCCGGAGACTTCGACGCTCCTACTGCTGCAACAGCGATGTCGCTTCCTCCACAACCCATCCTTCCTATCATCGAGTCTAGCAGCACGGAAAATTCTGTCCATTTTACAAACAAAGAAGATGCTCGCTCAGCCTAAAATCTTTTACCTGCGTTTTTCCTTTTAATCTAGTAAGAAGACATTGTCTGGAGCAGCGTATCATGGAATTCAATTGGTCACGTTCCGGAGATCGTTAACTCTGAACGAAATGAAGCTGTTAACCGGACGAATTAGCCTTTCAGATTCTCCTAATCATATGGAAATGCGAAACGGTATCGCTTAGGAAACGTTAGAACAAATACTCTCGTGAAAGTATCAATGTGGACTCATCCGTGAACAGTTTTAAAGTCTTTCGTAATCTTTCGTTACGTTCTCCATGATTGAACGGACTTAAAAGGTTTGTCCGATATGTCGACAAAATAGGAAATACATTTTCAACGTACAGTGTGTTTCTCAATGGTGGTAAGAGGAAACGTTCACGGAGGAAAAGGTCGAGGGAAGCTGAAGAGGGGTTGGTAGAAGCGGAGGGTCTTGAAATTTTTACCTGAGACGCGTAATCGATTTTGGAAAAATAGAAGAGGACAGGCAGGGACTAATGGTACATCCGTTGGGAAAATATCGCCCATTGTATCTCCGAATGGGGGGTACGAATCCTTTCCTTTGGAGCATGATGACGTTTGCGTTCGTTCGAAATCGAATTTCTCGACGGCACTGTGAAACTCCTGGTCGAAATGTCTCTCCTGCTGCGATTTATCGTTGCATCTAACAGCGCTATTCTCTAAATAGTTTCTAGAATCGACTTGTTCGATTGCTAGTCAGACGAACAAACTTTCCATCCTACGAACAAAGTTTCACCGGTGTTCTTCGATCGTGTTCCGACTCGATACGAATACCTCGAGCTACGTGCACGTAATCTTGTTTTAATTCTAAAAATTGGAAGTGCTTTCCATTGATTGTGAAAAGGAAAGAAAAAAAAGGAAAAGAAAGGAAAAGAAAAATATTCATTCAGGTAGAAACGTTTACATTTTGCATCGAATTGCAAAGGTTTTCGCAAGAGGATATAGAAAGAACAATTGAAGGAGGGTCGTTAAAGAGAAACGAAATGCGAAGCGTTTGCAAGCGGAATGTGCAAGAGGCAGGAGCGAGCAACCCTATAAGAAAACGCAGGAACGTCGGAAACCTTCTCTAAACTCGAAACCTGTGCCGGGGCCGTCACGAATAAGGGGCGAGACATCCATAAACTTACTTTGGACCTCGGGGCTCACGGGGGTTCTGGGTAGGTTTTTCTTTTTACCGAGCCAGGCAGGTGCGAACCGATTTCTATAGTCTTCTCTCGGTAACGGCCGTCCTTCCAACGGTCCACCGGCTTCTACCGAACCTTCCTTCTTCTCCTTCTTCCAGCGGTTTCGAAGATTTTCTTTTATAAAATTTACGGTTCACCAAGGTATGGTGTAAGTGGTGTGATTTACTTACACAAAATATGCGTAACACGATACGAAAAACATTTTTTCTCACCAACACGATGTCACGAACCATCCGAGAAACGATTAACGACTCCAGGTGACTAGTCGCGTCGCTGTCGAATGCGAATGAGAACCTCGATTTCACGATTTTCGGTGTCCCTCTTTTGTTTTTGAAATCCATACGACAAGTGTCCTCAACACGTCCATCGCGCTTTTCCTATAACGTCTAACATCTTTCTAGAATTGCATTGATTTTCATTCAATTTCTGATTCTATTGCTCGCAGAAGACTGCTCGAAATGAATAGAAAAAAAAACGTCAAGTGTACGCAAAGAAAACGGTAGAAACGCTAAAGCAAGGACGATGTACATCCGGCGGAAGTCGAAGGGCGTCAGTGAGCTCGTGACGCCAACGCTTGTACCTGAGAGCCAGGGCTGAATTAGCTTTGTACCTGAACAGGCGCAGGTGAGTTACCAGAACCGGGGGATATAACAGTACCGATCCTTTCGATGGATTCTTCTTCGAAACGAACAATAAAAAATCGTCCTTGGCCGACCATCTACTCTTAGTTAAATATTACAGGCGACGATTAGTCGAAGAAAATTCCTTTTCATCGCGATTCTTAACGTTCTGACTTCAGCTGCCAGTTTTATCGTTATAATAAAATTCCTGTCCAACTGATAAGTTTTTCGCGCGGTTCATATATAATCGACAACGACTTGGAGCTCGACCTTCGAGGTCCTGGCACTCGGGGCAAGCCAATACGCATGCAAAATTTCATTCACGTAAGCGTCACGTACGGCTTAACGTTGTAATAACATTCCGCGAATAAGTCGGGGTCCGAAACTTTGCCGATTCTTTGTTCCTTCACCGTCTCGGCGAGACGGGAAAACGAGTTTCTTTCAAAAAGAAGAAACGAAATACGTTTCTCCTAATCGACCAGACATGCCCTTTCTTCTTCTTCTTCTTCTTCTTCTTCTTCTTCTTCTTCTTCTTCTTCTTCTTCTGTTCGTTAACCCTTTCACTGCTGCATTCTTGCTGTAATAATCATCGATTGATCTATGAAATTCGACGAATAATTTACTTATCGCTATTTAATATCGCTACTTGCAATTAGTTTTTACTTTCTAAAGCTGTACAAATTTTTAAGCACGATAGCACAAAGGGTTAACGAATCCGATAGATTGTAAATCACGACAAAGCAACCTAATGAGGAGAATACACAATCTTTCCTGAAGAATCAAGGAACGCCGGGTCGCGTCGCGTCGCGTCGACGCGATCAGAGATCGTTCTTTCGTCGTGTCGTTGATCTACATGGAAATTACGCTTGTATATCGTCCACTCGAGCACATACTTTCCGTCACGGCGTTGCCTTTCCCACAAACTGAAAATGGATGACACGTGTAGAGTCGCGGAACTTCCCAGGACGCGCTTTCAGACAGCGTAACCGATTCAACGTCGTTCAAGCAGCCGTGTCTTTTAGGGTGCATAAATGCGTTCGAACGTAAAAGGCGTCGCGTAAAATATAAAAAAAGAATACGATACTTATCCCCGTGACTCCTCGAAGGAAGTTCCACGGGGGTCTTTGTCGAGTTAATTAATTTTTGAGGCCAGTTTCAGGCATTGCTGTTACTTTTAATACAATCGAATATCGTATAGAAGAAAAATAATTAAAAATTAATCTCTAAACGTATCGGCTATCGCATTTTGCATTCCCCATCACATATGACCAATTAGCAAGGAGGCATGCGGATGGCGAGCGGTTGCGTGTCGCAATTTTTCCGCAGTAAGAACGTCACATCCGGGTCAGAGTATCCTCTCTCCGGTGAGCTCAACAGCGACGACAGGCTGTGTCAAAACGCATCGCGATCTTTCTTCGTTCACCACGAGACTACGAGATAGTATGTATACTGAAGAACTTAAAGCATGAAAAGTTGCAAGTTTGCAATTACGAAATTCGTCGAAGAGGAACCGAGTCATAAGAGCGAGACCTATCGACGAGGCACGCACGGGATTCCCACGCAAGGTGTACACCGGATCTTCCCCACGAATTCTCGTGTTCCGTTGCTAATAGATTCGACAGAGAAAGAGAAGGAGAAAGCGAAGAAGGGTCGACGAACAATTTCGATGTAGTGTGCAGAGTGTAATCATTTGACCGTTTCCTCGAAGAAAATCAAGCCGGTGAAAATCACGGGGTTCATCGCGAGCCGTGAATCGGTAATTACACCTACGATCGAGCGTTTACGATACGCTGCTCGATGTCAAGGTGGCCCCGTGGCAGAGCGGCGGTGAAACGAGAGATTCGTCCTGTTCGTAAAGCACATGCACGCATACATAACGCAGGGAGAAGTCCGGCAGGCAGGCAGGCAGGTAGGCAAGCAGGCAGGCAGGCAAGCAAGCAGGCATAGCTGAGGGATATTCGAGAAGGAGCGAGGGTATACTCGAGAAATATTCGACTGGTCGTCGTGACGTCGAGGATTTTCTTCGAAAAACGAGAGGACAGAATGGCTATGTAGGTACGTACGAGGCCGAGCCTTCACCTCGATCGCAACGTGCACACACAATGTGGCCACCGATACGCATAGCGCATGTACCAGTGTTAGCAAAGAGAGCCGGAGAGGACACACGTGGAATTGTGTAAAACGCGGCAGAGAAGAGAAGAGAAGAGAAGAGAAGAGAAGAGAAGAGAGGAGAGAAGAGAAGAGAGAAGAGAAGAGAGAAGAGAGAAGAGAGAAGAGAGAAGAGAGAAGAGAGAAGAGAGAAGAGAGGAGAGAATAGAAGAGAAGAGAAGAGAAGAGAGAAGAGAAGAGAAGAGAAACTCATGAAGGAGAAAGGTAAAGGGTGGGAAAGAGGAGGCGCGAGAGATCGGTGGAAGGGTCATTGGTTGTTCGTTGCACACTCTCAACGTATGGGAATCGTTATGGACCGACTATAGTCGTTGGAATGCGTTCTTTTTTCCTTTTTGTGTCCCCCCGCGGTATACCTAGCGGCAGCCTGCTCTCGCTCCGTTGCAGCGGCGACGTTGGCGATGACGGTGGCGATCCTCCTTTGCCGGACAATCTTGGCGAACCGACCGAACGAGAAGAAGCCGGCTTCAAATATTCCTGCCGCCTGTTCAACCATCGAACATCTTACAACCAGTGTACCTTGAAAAGTTACCATCCAGGGATCGTGCTACCGTCCAGGCTACTCCAAAAAATTACCGATCATGTTGTACAGGAACACGATCGATGCCAGAGAAGCGTGGAACGAATGAAATCAAGTACATATCAGACGCTTCGAAGAAAAGAAGAAAAGATGGATGCCGAACTACCGTCGAAACCATGGATGCTCGGGGGACAAAGGGTCAAAAAGCAGAAACTTGCCGATCGATGTGTTTCCTCTCGAAGCGGAAAACAAGTGGAGAAAATACGAGATGGCGAAGAAGAGGAGCCGGTACGCCGCGCCAGTACGCCGGTACCAAGGTAGACGCGATAAAGAACGAATCGACCAGGTAGAAGAACAGAGAGGGTTCGGTAATGCTCTCAGAGAGAGAGAAACGGAGAGCCAGTCGAACAAGACCGACCAAAGAAGGAAAGAAAAAGAAAGCAGTGGGAGAGAGAGAGAGAGAGAGAGAGAGAGAGGAGCAGAGGACGATACAAGACATGGACGTAGGTAGAAGGACAGGTAGTCGACTCGAGGAAAGAACAGCAGCCGTGGAGAGGGGAAAAAGAGAAGAGGAATGGAGGGGTGCATGATGGAGGAGAGAAGAGAGGAGAGGAGAGACTCGATTCCTCTCTCGTATGTATGCCGGCACGGCGCGACGGTTCGGTTTCGGTGACGTCACGACGTCGATTTGAACGAACCAATGGGCGCTGGAAACGAGGCCGAAGAAGCAAAAGGAAAGAGGTGGTAGGGAGTGGAGGGGCCCAAAGCGGCAGCTTTGCTCTCCGAGGGTGAGGAAGGGGTAACCGCGAAAGGTGCGTGCGGCCCCGGACGTGGGGCGCGGGGCCAGTTGATCAGTGAGTGCGGTAGTGATCTCATCTCGTACCGCGCCAGGTGTGACTCTTCTCTCTTTCCTACTCTTTCGGTCCCGGACCTCTGTGCGCCGTTGGTAAGACGGAGGAAACAGTAAAGGACTTAAAATTCACCTATTGACTCGGCCGTGTTCTACACTACGATCAACAGGTACTTTTTCCTTTTTTTATCTTTCGAATTTAAACTTTCTTCGACCGAAAGAACGCGGAAATTAGAGCTAAGCAAAATTCGATTTAAAATTGAATTTCAGCAATGCACGGTTCATTCGATCGAATAGATACAAATTTCTTCTATCTCAAAGTAGGTATATTGGAAAAATAAAAATCGAATTGAGAAACGCAATGTATCGGTTAGTTTACGACACAATAAGAGAATGCAAATTCTTAGCGATCGCGATAGAGACAAGGTCGAGGTGAAGCGAGAGAGACGGTTCTCTCCTTTTCGTTATCGTTCGTTTCTACTCCGTTTCTTGTGCAACGCGTTTCATCCTCCTTCGTTTACCTTTTACGAAATCGCGGCTCGGCTCGGCTCGGCTCGGCGCGGCGCGGCGCGACGCGGTGCGGCGAGGCAAGTTAAGTTTTCACGGTTCCGCGTTTCTTCTTCGTGTGCTTCTTCGGAGCGTCTGCTTGCCGATTCGCACCGTTTCGCGTGCGAATTTCCGCGGCCCTCTTAGCAACAACAGCGTGTATCTGGCTTACTACCGTGGAAAAATAACAGTCGTTCGAATGCTTTTGTTCCCCCGTATTCTCTCATGATTTTTACGCCTTGTTCGTCGCGTCTCTTCGTTCATTTATTCCCTCGCGTTCGAAAGCGAAAACTCTTTGCTCGACGTAGTTCAAGGTGGCTTTTAAATTCGCCAAACAACCTTCGTATCGGCTTCGTTCGAATTCAAAACTCTTCTTACCGTTTCAATTGATCCGACGTTTTTCAACACCGCTCCAATCTTTCCATCGAGATAAACTCGTCCCTAATTTGAATTTTCAAATCGAATCGATCGCCTCTCGCGAACGTGACTCGATCGTTAATTCCCCGCGAACCTGTTTTAAGAATCTCGTTTTGCCGGATAGACTAACGAAAAAACAAAATCGTCTCTCCCTGAATCGCATATTTGACGACCATTGGCGGCGAACAACGGACAACGGGCGTTATGGTAGCATTTGCGGAAGCCTGTATCGCGAACGATCTTTCAACGTGCCAGCGAATGCATTTGAGATTTGCACGGTAGAGCGAGCGACCGAGAAATAAAACGTAGATACCCGTGTATACATATAGGGACGTGTGTGTTTGACCGCTCCGCGTGCATACTACCGATCCGTGAATCCTCGTTGCGAGTGACACCGACCGATTAACCCGTTCGATCGAAATAACGAGCTCGAAAATTTCCTTCTTTTGGCACCGCCAAAAGTCCACGGAAAGCAGAAAATAAATTTCCAGCGTTATGAGTTGACTTTGGTTTCGAAGAATCGAAATAGAAGGGGACAGAATTCAAGAATTCACAAATTCATATCTCTTTTTTTCTCCGCTAACGTAATGAATTCGACGCGTGAGATAAAAAGTCAAACAACTACGCGGTTTGTGATCGTAAATTAATTTGCAAGCTAAACCGTGTTCTGTTCGCTAAGTAAATAACGAGACGAAGTATATACCGGGTCCCACGCTTAACGTTTCCTCCCATTAGTCGTCCTGTACAACAAATATTTATACGAAAAGGTTATACCTTTTTGTTTGGTTTACCTGGCAGTTTCGTCCTTTGGAATTCGAATATTCCGATTTAACGACCAGTCGACCTTACTCGTTTACTACCTTGTCTTTAACGTCTATCGCGGTTGATCGTGTTTGAACTTTGAATTCAAATTCGAACGAATGATTACAGTTTCCTTTTTGGGGGGGGGGGGGGGGGCATCTATCTGCATCCGATAACTTTCGTATTTTTCGATATTGACTTTCAAACGAAGTAATCGACAGTAGTACAAGAAACACACGTTGAAAAGCTAGAAATATAAAAAAGAACGTGAAACGGTTCAAAGCCGCTGCTTTTTTCCCGCGCCTGACTGCTGTACGACAGCGTCTCGAGGAAATTAAATCAAGTTCGATAAGTACATTCGAAGTGATAATGCCTATAAGTGAAACGACATTAGCCCCGGCTATCTCGAGTACTTGTGCAGCTGTGTTTGCGTAAACGATTGGAACTCACGTCGAAAACCGGTCTCTCTCTTTCTCGTTAAAAGAACGTAATTCACTTTCGCTGCTTCGTGCATCAACTTTACTCTGTCGTTTGGATTTTTCTTTAAATCACGTATTTGAGTTGTTCTCCAAATTGAAACGAGTAGGTAAGTCATAGATCGAGAAGACGAATCGACGCGTGTCGAGTGCAGACGTCTTGATCGGTTGTGCAATCGGCTTTGGAACGCCGCTAAACTTCTCGATAAAAAGTACAGTCAATAAGGCGTATCGTGCAAAGACCCTGTCCTGTAATGGCTCCACAGAACCACCGGACTGTTAATTGTATCGTTAATTAGATCGTTAAACAACCGCGACGTTGATAATAACCTTCTGCTTTGAAGAACGCTCGGACGTTTCTTAAACAGAAGTCTGTTTTTTTTCTTCCGTGTACGAATTTACTTGAAAACGATCTTTATTATTTCTCTGTTCGTTACTTTCTTTCGCGAAATTTCTTTGTTATTCGTTTGAATTTCTCTGAATTACTTTCGTAAAATCTCGAGCTGTTAGCGTACAAACGTAGTTCGAAGCAATCTCTTAATCTATCTTTTTTTTATAGCTTTCGCGAAATTCTTGACACCGGTGATCTCTCGATAATAGTACAGTTCGAATGTAGCAGCCGTGGCAAACAAATGGAACAAATCGAAGGCCAGCTTATCGTGTAAAGATATAGGTACTCACTCGTATTTACCGTAGGTACGTGACGACGATGACGACGACGACGACGACGACGACGACGACGACGACGACGGATTTCGCGACTCGGATAAGCGATTTGCTCGAGTTGGAAACGTTGCTTCTGTCGTTCCACAGCCACTTTACGAACAAAAGAAAATAGAATGATAATAAAGCGAATTGAATATTAGAAAGTTGGGGGATTACGTGTATCGTTGAATCTGGTGTTCGATGGCGAGAAACGAACCACCAAGTTTCGCAGGTGAGTGCGCTCTCTGAGGTTCTTTCTTCTCTTTTGCTCGTTTTCTCTATTCAATCTTTTGTACTTTCATCCTCGTAAACGCGACAATTTCGTTAGCGAAATCTTGAAATCAAACGGAAAAATCATAAGATTGAATTGCATTTGAAGACATCGTTTCAGCGAACGAACATTTTCGATTCGAGCAACATATTCGCGTGTCGCAATCTTTGAAAATTATCTATTGCGAAACTCGATATTCTGGAAATGACATATACATATTTGGCCGGTTAATAGAGTCGATAACGGGCGGTGTTTAAAATACGAAACTGCTGTCAAACGTTTTCGAGCGTTGCTTCTCGTAAAATTCGCTGCTCGTTTTCAGTCACGGTCACGAATTTCGACAGAGATCGAGCGGTTGCGCGTGCACGAACAGAGATAGACAGAGAAGGCGGAGAACTCGATAATAAAATAGAGTTCAGCAACGGTATAAGGCAACTCGCGAGATCATAACTTTCTCCAAATGCAAGCTCTTACGAAACACACATCGGTGTATGTATACCGGTCTTAGCGGCCAGTCGAGAAGCGAAGAGAGCCTTCGATATCAGGAGCGTAACGTCAGAAAACGTAAGCAGATAACGCGTCTTGGATAACGAACGACAGATAATAAAAACGATGATCGAGTAATGCTTGAATTTCTTTCGATCCAAATGACATTGTGATATGTCCAAATGGAAATCTATCCTTGTTTCGAATCTCAATCGAACGCGCTATTCTTTGATGTTGATTCGAGAATGAATAGAAACGTTTGTTAGAATTTATGCGCGATATACAAGATAGATAGATACCTTTGGAATCTTGTTCACCTCCGTCTGTATCGCTCGAGGCGTAAGTTTTGTTAAAGTTAGTGGCTCGTTGGCTAGAAATGGTAACCAGGAAGTTACTTTTGGATGTGTGTACGCGTACATACGTGGTTCTAAATTGAAGTAATTATGACGTAAGGTTGTTCTTTATATGCTGTACGATTCAGCAAAGTCTTGATTTATTTCGATCGCTCGGGTTTTGCGGTTAAACGCGAGCAGAACGTTGATCGAATACATACCTTCAGTTCCTTTATTCAGCATTTTCTTTTCTCAATGGAAATTCTTTCCGAAAACCGTGTTGAATGAAAAAATCGAGTATAAATTATAAATTTATGTGTCTGGATCGATCTTAGCTGGTCGCTTTCTCCGTGTTCTCGGTGCTTTCCATGCGGTGCTTTTACGAGAAACAACTTTGACCTGGAAACGTCAAAAGAATTTTCAGATGTACGCGGCTCCTCGTAGCCCGTGGCTATCTATCCCGTAGCCAAAGGCCCGCTCTTTTACCGACCACTTAGACTTTCACTCCGAAATGTCAGCGGCTTGTGTTTCACTTTTCAAAGCCTTGCGCATATCAATCAATTCCTGGTTACGCGACAAAAGAACGATTCTTGTTGTTAAACGTTTTACGATTTCTCCTACTCTTTCTGTTACAGGCTGCTAACGACACGTGTACCTCGCTATTCCACAACGAGGAAAGAACGATCAAGAAAAACGATCCATTCGTGATCGACAATTCAACGACTACGATCACTGTACAGTATCATCTCGATCATCTGAGATAATAATATGGACAGATCGTTCAATTTTCATTGCGTAGAGAAAGAAGCGATTGTCTTTTATATTTTTAGGTGATGTACCAAGTATTCCTTCCTGCCAGGAATCCTTAACCTCTTAACTTAAAAGCTCGAGAATAATCGGGCAAAATACACTTGTTATAATATAATTATTAAGTTAAGAGGTTAAAACTCAAAAGCAAAATCCATCGTTTCATCGGATAATATGGAATTGCAGTTGAACGAGACTTGGATAATCGAGACTATACTGTGTATAGTTTATAGTATATAGCAAATTTTTTGATGATTCAAGATTCTCGGTAAAAGTATTTCTGATAGGTGACGAGAGGATCTTGGCGCGGACATTTTCTTTGGTTATCTAGCTGTATGAGTATTATTCGACATCATAAAGCTAGGTTACCGGAGTTAAGCTCCTCGCCATATCAACTCCAGCGATCTTCTCCCATGTATTTCAGTACTGCCGCTGCAACGACACGTCCGACGTGTTTCGAAAGTTACTTCGAAACGGGGTACCATTTGTAGCCGTGAACCAGATTGTACATGGTTTATCCGTGAAATCGATTTATGTAACGCTGTAATAATTTTCTATGACACTCTGATGGAAATAAAGTACCCATATATGATCATTTATGTACTGTCTATGTATATTATTCGTTTATTGTAAAACGAATAAAAATGAATCATTTCAAATGAATCAATGTTTATTTATTCCTTGAAATCCCTCGAATTCTTAGGTGAACGTTTTAATCAAGAAGAGGTGGAAGTAAGAAAATTTTCCTTCTGGAATAAGCTATGTCAAAGACACGGTGAATAGGTAAAAGACGATCCAAACATTTCTGTATTCATTCTGCACGGGAACGTACGTACGAGTTGGGCATTGGTAATTACTAGTAGTGTCATTTCCACGTGACTTGATTACTAATCGAGAACATTTCAAAAGGCGTATCGATATTTCCTTTTTTTCTTTACGTGATCATATTTCGCGCTTCTAGAATTCAAAAATCGATCAAATTAATGTCCCTCTATCGACTAATTAGTATCGATTCATACACTAGTACGATACGACTGTTTTATCAATTTCAAAATTAAAAACTATTCGGTTAGATGAATTTCTATAATTACAAGATTGCAAGTGGAAAGTAGAATATGAATTTCTTTTAAATTTAATAATTGAGAGTTGCTTTCAAAAATAAATGTTCATTTGTCGAATGAAATTTGAGTTTCATGGGTTTTCAACAGCAAGCATGATGTATGTACATATGTACAAAATCGATAGTTCGTAAGAAACTTAGGGGGCGCCACGTTTCGATACAACTTAAATTCCATTCAATACCGACCGAACTTCCGCGGTTTTTATGAATTCTTTCCGCCACTTTGAGTGTTGATCATTTTCACATTTCTCCAATGATATATCAATCATTATTTTATGAAAACAAAATATATAATAAAACCTTGTAAATTTTCTTTTTATACATATGATAAATTTCACCCTTGAACGATCTAGTTTATTAATTTCATACATCAACGTTCTAGTATTCTTCTAGTTTCTCATGAATATGCATAACACATAATGAATCATCATATCACTATTTTTTCCTAAAACATTGTATTCATTTAACTTCTAAAAGGAATGAGTCATTTTACAAAGACTTTTGTCTATACAAATTACAGTATAGAACCTTTTGAAAGTTAAATGTCTATACTGAAATTTTTGTGTCGAATAACACCAGACTTGTAATTTGAAATTATTTTATAAATCTGTGATCAGCTAACATACCGAAGATCATAGATTATTTCTATGCATATCTAATGAGGAAGAAAATCGATCGAACGACGTAATGATGAATATTTCTTTATTCAAATCAAGTTGAATTTTTTATATGTAATTTTTGTAGATCAAGCGATGGCATTCGCGAAAAGCTGAATCACGATTAACAGGAAGTGTTCTGATAAGAATTGTCTATTCGCGTGTTCAAAAATTCGCGATTATGTTCGATTAGTTCGCTCATAACAAATGCCGGAAGTTACCACGCTAAGGGAAAAATAAACTAACAGGATTTTTACCCTTTAAAATGAACGCGATAACGTTCTATTAAAGGAAACTCGTGCACGCATATTTATCGAAGGTAAATAGAATTGTTAATATGAATGAAGGAGTTCGATTGATGAAAAATTCATCATGATTGGTATATATTTTACCGGATGTGAATCGTTCAAGGAGGTAAAAATGTTCTAGAATGTTCTAGAACATTCTAGAATTTTCCGAAGTATATAAAGCGAAACTTGATCAGCGCGCCACTTCATTCAATAATCTGCCAGGTGCTCGACAACGTGTTCTCGTATTCTTGAGAAGCATTTTCTAACAGCCATTCAACTGGACATCAAGGTACAGTCGTTTTCTTTTTTTTAAATTAATGTTTAAGAAGTATTTAGCTTATTTATAACGTCATTCTGTATGTTCATAAAATGTATTAAATCACATGAATAATGAAAGATGAAAATTGTTCTCACAATAGCTGAAGTGTTAAATCATTATTACTTTATTGCATTTTTACTTATAATTAAATATTGCTATAATTGTAGTATTTTTTTGGTCATAATTTTCATTATTTTATGCTTATCATTTTCACGGTCGACATTCTGTGTGCGTATTTTCGAATGGACGCGACACGTGTTTTTTCTTTGTGAAATTTATGAAATTTGTCTATCTAAATTGCTTAGATACAGAATGACATTTTTAAAAATTTGCACAAAGATAAGGTGTGCAAGAAATTAAAATATGATGTCTTTTTTATATAAAAATTATTAAAAAATAAATGCAATAAGAAAATATTTGATATCATTCTATAATTTTCATTGTAGATGTCTGCACAAATGGAAACTGAGGCTGGCGATGTGGAGACTTTTGCATTCCAAGCTGAAATTGCTCAGCTTATGTCTCTGATCATCAATACCTTTTATTCCAATAAGGAAATTTTTCTCAGAGAATTAATCTCAAACTCCAGCGATGCTCTTGATAAGATACGCTACGAGTCTTTGACTGATCCTTCCAAGTTGGACAGCGGTAAAGAATTGTACATTAAAATCATTCCAAACAAGAATGATGGCACTCTGACCATTATTGATACTGGTATTGGTATGACCAAGGCTGATTTAGTAAATAATCTTGGTACAATTGCTAAATCTGGTACCAAGGCATTTATGGAAGCTCTTCAGGCTGGTGCTGATATTTCCATGATTGGTCAGTTTGGTGTAGGATTCTATTCTGCCTATCTTGTTGCTGATAAAGTTACAGTTGTTTCAAAACACAATGATGACGAACAGTACCTATGGGAATCTAGCGCTGGAGGATCATTCACTGTCAGGCATGACCCTGGAGAGCCATTGGGACGTGGAACAAAAATTGTTTTACATATCAAGGAAGACCAAAGCGAATATTTAGAAGAAAGTAAAATTAAGGAGATCGTTAAGAAACATTCCCAATTTATTGGTTATCCAATTAAGTTAGTAGTTCAGAAGGAACGTGAGAAAGAATTGAGCGAAGATGAAGCTGAAGAACCTGAGGAGAAAAAGGAAGAGGATGATGGAAAACCAAAAGTTGAAGACATAGATGAAAGCGAAGAGGCAGCAGAGGAAGAAGGAAAGAAGAAAAAGAAGAAGACTATCAAGGAAAAATATACAGAAGATGAAGAATTAAATAAAACAAAACCTATCTGGACCAGAAATCCTGATGATATTTCTCAGGAGGAATATGGTGAATTTTATAAATCACTGACTAATGATTGGGAAGATCATTTGGCTGTTAAGCACTTCTCTGTTGAAGGCCAATTGGAATTCAGAGCTTTACTCTTTGTTCCAAGGCGGATGCCATTTGATTTGTTTGAGAATAAGAAGAGAAAGAATAACATCAAGCTTTATGTAAGGAGGGTATTCATTATGGACAACTGTGAAGAATTAATTCCAGAATATTTGAATTTCATGAAAGGTGTAGTTGATAGCGAAGATCTTCCTCTCAACATTTCTCGTGAGATGCTTCAGCAGAATAAAATCTTGAAGGTTATTCGTAAAAACCTTGTTAAAAAATGTTTAGAATTATTTGAAGAACTTACAGAAGATAAGGATAACTATAAGAAATTCTATGAACAATTTAGTAAAAATATTAAATTAGGTATTCACGAGGACAGCACCAACCGGAGTAAATTGGCTGACCTTTTAAGATATCACACCTCTGCTTCTGGTGATGAAGCTTGCTCTCTGAAGGACTATGTAGGCAGAATGAAAGAAAATCAGAAACACATTTACTTCATCACTGGAGAGAACAAAGAACAAGTTGCAAACAGTTCCTTCGTTGAACGTGTCAAGAAACGTGGTTTTGAAGTTGTTTACATGACGGAACCTATTGATGAATATGTAGTACAACAAATGAAAGAGTTCGATGGAAAACAATTAGTATCTGTAACCAAAGAAGGATTGGAACTCCCTGAAGATGAGGAAGAAAAGAAGAAGAGAGAAGAAGACAAAGCCAAGTTTGAGAACTTGTGCAAAGTAATGAAGAACATTCTTGACAACAAAGTAGAAAAGGTTGTAGTATCAAATCGTTTGGTTGACTCTCCTTGTTGTATAGTCACCTCACAATATGGTTGGACAGCTAACATGGAAAGAATTATGAAAGCTCAAGCTCTTAGGGATACGTCTACTATGGGATACATGGCAGCAAAGAAGCATCTTGAAATCAATCCTGATCATGCCATCATCGAAACCCTTCGTCAAAAAGCAGAGGTTGACAAGAGTGACAAAGCAGTGAAGGACTTGGTAATCTTGTTGTTCGAAACAGCACTCCTTTCCTCAGGTTTTACATTGGATGAACCACAGGTTCATGCCGCAAGAATTTACAGAATGATCAAGTTGGGTCTTGGTATTGATGAGGAAGAACCTGCTCCAGAGGAACAAAGTACAGAAGATGTACCTCCTCTTGAAGGAGATGCGGAAGATGCTTCCCGAATGGAAGAAGTAGATTAAGTTTAAGATCTGAATGTGAAATTAATATTAATGTCATTGTAGTTATTAAAAGACTGCCAAAGTAGCCACGTTTTATGTGGTGTCATTAAACATTCTCATTTTCATTTCTTGTATCACACAAACCCTACTTAATTTATAGTACAAAATTTTGTTTTAGATAATAAATATTTTGGAATTAAGTTAAGCTTACAATAAAATAAAATTTACATGTGTACAGATTTGTATTACTACCATTTCCTTTAAATTGCTAAGTAGATACTACAAGTGTAATCGCAAAATCAATTAGAAAAAAAAATGAATAATCGTCATGGTTACAGTAATCGGTATAGATAAATTATTAAACATGATTTACCAATTCAAGTTAGTCTAAATTCCATAAAAAAGAATCTCAAATTCAATACTTTTTTTATTTATATTTCGTTTCGTATCAAGTATTGTGTATGTACATATACATACAGTAATATCATCTGTAAAATCGTATTGCACAAGTGGTCAATGGAACTTTGCACGCATTAGTTTCCATCGAACATTTTGTACTTCGATAAGGTAGGTATGTCAAAACACGCCATCTACTCGCAACTTTGAAGTGAACGAAAGAAGACACTGTCGCAAGTAACATTTGGTAACACTTGTTTTCTGCATATCATAGACAGAATTGTTAGAAAAATTATGATGGCAAGCAAAGGTTGGAAGGTTAGTGCATCGGTATAATAGTAAGAAACGTATACCGTATGTTCACGTATGCACATAATAAACATGTAATTTACATGAATTAAATTGCTATAGGTGGTAAAACCGCACGTGCCTATGATTAAATTTCGTAAGGGAGGAATAAGCAGAGGTAATGTCACATAACAATCATTAAATAGCTTAGTTTTAAAAGCCGAATGAAATCCTTGTTATTGGTTAGCAACTCCTGGGGCTTCGAACGTACAGTCTGCGCAATCAGGGCCGACATTACAACAACGAGGTGTAGGTGCAACAGGGCCAAACGTAATCGTTTTACCAACAATAGATGACATTCATCTACCTCCACGATTTCAGAGACGACCCATCGATGAGAAAGAAATAGCATATATTAACGTAAGTATATTGTTATTTTATTTGTATTATTCATTCGATCTAATGAAAATTTTCATATATATATATATATATATATATACACACACACACACACACACACACATATATATTTATAGTACATAGATCTAAAGAGACTTTGTATATTGAGATAAGTTTTCTGTTTTCAGAGAGGAGGTCCAGAATAAGTTATATAAATTTAAATAATCCATAGGACATCATCAATTTTAGTATACTGTAAGCAATCATTTTCTTATTATCATTATTGTTGTTATCATTGTTAATATATGATGTAAATAAATGGAAGTAAGATCAGTGGCCCTGACTTGTACATATATATTTCTATTATTTTACCTAATAAACAAGATCTTTTTACTTTGCCTCTATGACATTGCCAGAACCTGCTATTTCTGGCCAGCTTTTTGGCTTATTCTTGTAACAAGTACCACATTAATCCCAGGCAAGAAAGGAGAAACGATCAAATTGTTTCAATCTTATGTAATATTTGTTTACTGTGTTATGTCACAATTATTATTTTAAGTTAGTCAACATCTAAATATAAAACATGAATTTTTAAATATAGTCATGCTCGCGTTAATTTTTCTGATTTTCAAGATTCTTTTTTTTTAAATTTCATATACAAATTTATTCTACGATCTTAGCTTCAAAGAAATCAAGAGGAATTTAAATTTAAAACTTTGTTCTTTTTCACGATCTTGTTTGAAAAATGGTTTGCAAGTTTTAGTAAACGAAAATTAAGGGAAAATATTTTAAGAACAAAAGCGGATAGGTACAGCCCTGTCCCATGACAGAAATAGCAGACGACAGTGCGCTGCTGTGCCTTCCATCCGTTCTGCGATCCTTGAACGTGGTAGTGGAAGATCCACGACTATTTTACCTTTTAACGAAATTACGAAAGTTATACGAACGACGAATTTCCGAATATGGCTGAAATAACGGATTTCGGCCCAAGAAAGACGATTTTCATTTTAGCAATCGTGGCAGGGTGCTTTGCGGTATTGTGGCCGAAAATTTTCTACCCTATGCTCACAGCATCTGTCACTTCACATCATACATCTGATACTTCTGGTAAGATTTTAATACTTGTATCAAAATCTTCAGAAAGAAAGAAGGATGAGTGATGATGTACCAACATGTTTTCTATTAAATTAACTTCTTAATGTTAATCCAATTTAAACAGTTCAATGATTTAATTAGGATTATAACATCCTTTTTTCAGTACTACTCAATTTTTAATCTTTGCAATTCGTTATCCAGGACTGTGAAATATATTTTAGTATGTTTTTGAATATTTATTAGCATGCTGCGATGTAATATTTGAAAGTGATGTTACTGCTGCTGATATTGTATATGAAATGTGTCAGAATATATTAAAGCATCATCAGATTGATCCAAGGGTAAGAGATGCTTTGAGAACTATAAAACTGACGCCGCAAAGTGCAAGTTTATGTAGAGAAGAAATTTTAGCAAGATGTGGTATAGATTTATCTACATTTCTTGCTGAAAGAGAACGTTTGGGAAAGTCTTATAAACAGGTTTTGGAAGAAATCAGATCATTCAATAGCTCTCTATGCCTAAAAATGTCTTTTGGCATTCCCCTTTCTCAACTAGGAACTCCGCATCTGATAAGATATCATATTTTAATGCCTCACAGTAAGAACTATATAAAGTTTTGCTCAAAATTGTTAATACTATTCACTAACAAGACACATAACATGTGCAACTTTCTTCTGCTATTAATGTACTTACATGCTTTTAGTATAATTAAACATTCAATAACACTACTAAATAATTTTACTTTCAACTTCAAACATAATTTTGGAATTATTAATCTTACCAATTATACATGGAAAACAAATTCAAATTATCTCTTCTTCTTGGCAAGTTGCCAAAAGAGCAAGTATAACTAGTGATGAGTAGATGGGAATAAGTTTGACCTATAGTCATGATTGTATCTATCTATGTAGCAGCTTCTTCCACTATATAGGGGAAATACAAACTAACGTTGTTTATATAAACTTTGATAATAATATATTAATAAATGTTTTAAATCATTTCTTCCTAACATTTTATCTATATGTTAGGTACTATCAGACAAGAAAGGCGTACACCACCACATGCAGGAGGTTTGCATCCTGCATTGAGAGAGCGTGGTAGAGCAATACCCTCCTCTCATATTGTACCAAAAGTAATAGATAGACCTGATCAAGTTGTGCCAAAAATGAGACCACCTTTGGGAGGTGCAGGGCATGTTGTTTCTGCACCAAAGGGAAATGGTACTATGGGAATTATTATGCCACTGTATACATTAGGCATTGTGTTATTCTTTTTGTATACAATTGTCAAGGTAATTTGTAGGATATTTTATTTCATGTTATTTTTTATTTATTTGTTGTAAACTATACCCTCAAACTTATGTATTGTTTTATTAGGTGCTAAAGAAAAATTCGGATAGTGAAATCATTTCAGAATACCCAGGAGCAGCAGCAGAAAAAGAATTTCGAAAAATGGTATTTAGTCCTGAAGCTTTTGCTAGTGCAATGACTGGTGGCACAATGAATTATTCTAAGGAAAGATCTCCTTCGCCACAGAGGCCTGCACCTACTATAGAGGAGCTAAAAGATCGTAAGTTCTTTCAGTTTTTCAAAAAATTATCGACAACACTTGATTTACTTTATCATTAATGCAGTGTTTTCCTTGAAAGCTAGTTCCTTTAAAGAAATAGTGAAAGATAAGGTACATGTTCTTTTGAGTATCTAATCAGATTTTTAATGGTGTTGCATGATGCAAGGTTTGCACAATTAGAACACACACGTATTTATACCATGAATTTAACTAAAACAATGTTAGACTAAAATTTCAAGTATTGTAAGTACTCGTGTATATTCTCTGAATTCGTTTGGTAATGTTGTACATGCTGGAACACAAGAAGCGGCAGGAGACATAGAGATAGATCAACTGAGACGACGTTTGGTCGAGACGGAAGCAGCCATGGAAAGAATTGTTGTTCAGATGGGCAACATATCACGTTCAGTTATGCATAGTCCAAGCTCACAACAAGAACTCAAGGTTTACTAGACTAATTATGAAACAATTTACATTTTCAGTTTAGTAGTCCTTAGAATTATGCACGTTGTTGTGTTCTGATTGCGTTTAAAATTTTACCTTCTCCTAAAGTACATTATGTACATGTCGTATTATTACTATGAGGTCTTCAATATTTTGCTTTTTCTACATTTCAATGCTTTTATATATCCGTTATTTAATTATTCACAATTTTTTACACATTCATCTTGATGAAAAGTGCATACTCGTTCAAAGCATTTAAATTATTAAGTATATTAAGTAATAGAATTTATAGTTCTTAATTTTATATTTAAATAGTAGATGGGCCTCCAAAGTCCAAAGGCTTGGCAGGGGTCAATCGTTCATTTAAGGTATATTCTTTGCTTCAAAGATTTATTAACCAGAGTAACCAGAGTTTGTGAGAAATTATATGTATTAAAGTTCTCTTCATTCTTAAAAAAAAATCTATCCCGTTCAAAATGTTCATTCATCACAATATCAAGGGTTTAATACTATAATAACATTGTTTATAAATATTTGTAACATGCATTACACCTAAAATCCTACTTTTAATCCTGCCATTAAAAGCGATTAAATTTGAGTGCATGATAACTGCAAGTTATTGATTGCTGTAATCAAAAATAAAATTTTATTTTCATATACATATTTTTCTTTGTAACACGAATTTTTTAAAAATAAATTAGCACTATAATTTCAGTGTTTTATTTTTCAGTTGCATGGTGTTTGTATAAATGCTATATTATACTTTTAAAAGAAGTATAACAAACTTTTACTTTTTATTAATTTATGAGTATTAACCATCATGCTGTAGTATCCATTAAAAATAATATATATTATGTTAAATATTGTGTAACTATACTTTAAAGAAAATAGTATAGAAGGTTGTTTATTTAAATAATTTAATTTACAGGACGATGCCGTTGCCCAGGCAGATTATAGTAACGCAGACAAAGAAGTAGAAAATATAGATTCACCAACTGTTAAAGTCATGGGTATGGAAATGACAGCTAGTTGTGAGGGTAAAGGTAGTAGACCTTCCACTCCTATAATACCTATTGCACCCAGGTAATAGAAATATAAAAAGTCTAATGATTGTTAGCCCAAGATGTGTAATAATATCAATCGTGTTGTTTTAGTCACACTGAAAGGGAAAAAACACCGCCGAAACCAATATATTTAGAAGGTGCACTTCCCTCACAGTGTGAATTACTTGTAACAGATTCAGAAACGCAAGCTCAAAAACCGGAAGAGGACGTAGAAGCACCTGTTGTACTTTCAGGCAAAATGACCCTTTCCCTCATCAGTCTCGACCAAAATGCAGCTGTAAGAAAATATTAGAATTACCAACAGAATCAAACGAATCTGCGGAGCCTTGTTTTATTTGGTGATTCTTTCATTCATTTAATTGTTTGCTTCTGTACATATTACTTAACATGAAAATGACAAATCACGAGAATTATTACGAACCGTAAAAATAGCTTTTCTACTTAATTATTTGTGTAAGCTCAATACCGATATGCTATAGTGCAAATAATAGCCATTTGGATTCTGTGATTTGTTTTAAAGATTAACATCTAATTTACATTGTGCATTGAATTTATTATTAATCGACTAATTCTAATGCGAAATATTACACATTTCACATTCTTCTTACTGCTATAAATAATTACAACACTTATATTATTAATCCCTTATTAATTTGATTTTTTTAATAAGACAACTAATAGTACTTATTTATTGATGATGAGAATTAGTTAGCTTCTTTAGTTATTATAGTTAGAATCTATTATATGATCATTACACATTCAATTACATACAATCTATCAATTGTCCTTATATACAATTTAAACATCAACACCGGTAAATTATGTTGAACACGAAAATACTAACTATTTTACCATTAAATTAGGAATCTGAGGAAGAAAATCAAGATCTACGCGAGGTAGAAGATGTAACAACCTTGAATGTGGAAGGCACAAAAACCTTGCCAAATGTTGACATAATTGATGGTAGACAAAAAATACAAGTCACGGAAAATATTGAAAACAGAGTGAAAGAAATTCGTAAAAAGAACATGCAGGGTGTAAAGACTGAAGAAGAACAAGAAGAAGAACAAAAAGAAGAAGAAGAAGAAGAAGAAGAAGAAGAAGAAGAGGAAGAGGAAGAGAAGGAAGAAGAGGAAGAAGAAGAGGAAGAAGAGCTGGAAGACGAAGAAGATGAAGAAGAAAGGAAAGAAGATGGGGAAGAAGAAGAGATTGAGATCGAAGTTGACGAAGAAAGGATAGAAGAAAACAGAAACAAAAAGAAATACATGGAAGAGTCTGAAGAAGAGCAAGAGGAAGAAGAAGAAGAGGAAGAAAAAGTAGAAGAGAAGAGAAAACAAGAACTAAATGTCGAGGAAGATAACGAAGAAGTTGAAGAAGTAGATGATGAAGGAACTGAGGAAGAGGAAGACGAGGAAGATGACAGCGACGAAGAAGAAGACGATGATGGAAGAAGTATATAAAAAATGTACAAAATTTCATCTTAAACATGTCAATGAAAAATGTATTTAATTGGTACTACATGGTCTTCGCAAGAGGAAATGGGAAATAATGACTGTAAGAACAACGAATTACAGGAATTACCGGCGGTCAAATTGAAGAGAGTGGAGACTAAGACAATGGGTTGCCTTATAATGAAAAGACAGTTCAGAACAAAAGGAAACTGAGATGACAAACTAACGTTTAATTAAATCAGTGTTTACCAATCTTTAAAATTGATGGACTACAGAAGAAAGAAAAAAGTATTTGATAAAAGTAATAATGAACGATACAGATGTTGGTTAAGCACTGCCAAATACTTAATAAGTTCAAAACATTCAAATTTACTGCATGATCACATTATTGCCAATTGTATCCTATATTCAATAGAATCAGAAATTTCTTAATCAGAGGGGCCAAACAAGAGGCAGTGCTTCGTGCACATGTTCGGTAGTGTCATTGTGCAATGAAGACCACAGGATTATAGTACAGTCAATAGATACTATACAATTCTAAACTGATTCTGATTCTGTATCAGGTATGGTGATTGGCAAGCACTGATCTATGTATATGCTTGTGCATATACCAGTTGTTTGAAAATAATGCTACTTAGTATTTTTTATTATGTCACCACTATAAACGTTTTGTTCGTTGTTTTTTTATTTATGAGTTTTATATCGCGCTGTATATGGCAGTATTTGAATTACATTTAAATGAAGATTTTATAATGATGTAGTTTATAAAATCGTTTAGTATGCAGCATTGTCATTTCCATACCTATGTTTAATTAGTGCAATTCTATATTGGATGCAAGTGCAAGAAATAATCTTCATTATTTTGTGTATAATATAGAGTGATAATTCTTATGTAAAAAAATGAAAAAAATTAAATTGCAAGTTAAAACTGAAGATACTATTATGCGCAAAGCATACAATTTATTTAATTGCATGATCTTATATGACAATGTTAACAATATATTAATGTTCATAGTATTCATTTTTTCATAATTAATATCAGATAAAATTGTTAGTATTGTTATATAATACCTATATAGAAAAAGCTAGTTGCGAAACAATAAAAAAATGCAGGATTTATTGAAACCTTATTATGACTTTTATTTTAAATTAAATAGTTTTAGAACATTTCTATGTCAATGGTATAAAGCTGCCGCATTTTTTGTATTGTATATTACTACTAAGAAAACATGAACCGAGAAAAAACATTCGAGTGAGACAATATTAATTCAACAATAACTTTTTTATTTTTCATTTTTGCTAAATGAAACTTTCACCAATGTAATTGTAAGGTTTTTCTGATTAAAATAAGACCAAACACCATATAATTTGCATTATTTTTACTTATTTAGATATAAATAAGTAAACAAATAATTATAATTCAAATTATGTCATGTTTGATCTTGTTTTAATCAGAAAAATCTCACAGATACGTTAGTAATATTTTCATTAAAAAAAGGTCAAAAATAAAAAGGTTTTAATCTTAAATTTTGATTGCGTTAGTATTGTTTCACATGTATACAGGTATTTAAACTTGCTATTTTTTCCCGTACTCTGCCTCGATTCTCGGCTGTCACCACATCAAACGCGATCCGAAGTCGCTCACCAAACGTGTTCTGTAGATTCGAGTTCATATTTGATTCCGATTGAAATGCATTAACCGAGATTTTACTGTATATATTTAGACATTTTTATACTGCTGCTGGCCGTGAATAAAAAGAGCATTTTACAGGAAACAATATTAATACAAAGTGTTGAAGCATAGATAAGGGCTATGAGAGCCGAGGGATTCTACGAGGGATTCTTCGCAGGCCCTCCAAGCAGTGATGCCAGAACCGTGGGACGTGGGACAAATTTTTACCCTCTCCACGACGTCCCACGACGTCCCAGTGATTCCCCTACCGCAGTTGTTTCATCTAACACAAGCGCGTTGTCCCACGTGTCCGTGTGAGCTCTGCGGGTTTGGCAGAGTTCGGCTGCTTTCGTCATTTCTACGTTATCGGCTCGATGCTCAAACCGCTAAAGCACGTGGCAGCAGCATCGACGAATCGACAAAATAATATAATTTCGTCCATGGCAATATGGTAGAAGTGAGAAACCAGGAGATTCAGTTCGAATCCCGATTCTACGGTTTCAGTTCTGATTCTTAATGCATTAACGTTTCTTTAATACATAAAAATACATTTTTAATACATTAATACTATGAAATACATTAACTTGGGAAGCAGTTAAAAGAAGGAGTTGAACTGCATCTTTCTTTGATATTTTTTTTAATATTTAAGTTTTATATATATACATATGTATGTACGTCCATATGATAAAAGTACGTGATACAGAAGTAATTTCTTCAATTAGATATTACTGTTATTCTAACTATTACAATACGTAAATTCGAAGATATACGAGGAAAATTGGTTAGGTTAAATTGTAAGGATATAAGGAAATTTCAATCTTTAACGGTTTGTCAGTTTTATTTCTTATTCCTTACAACTATTATAATTTTATTCTCTGAATGGTCATTACAATGAAAGATGGATTAGATACAATTTGATTCCTCATTTAATTTGTTATATACATATCAGGTTTCTTGCAACTATTGCAACTGGTCCACGCTTATACGATATTGCATATTTTACTTTCCTATAATACAACAAGGAAACAAAACTATAATATAGTGATTACCATAATACAATAGAAAATGTTAAGCTTGCTATAAACCTTATGTGTTTTCTGTGTAGTTATGCTGCACTTTCGCTTCGTTGCTTTATAATGACTAATGACTGATTTTTCTTTTGAATGAAATTTCCACTAGCGTATTGATGAAATTTTTCGATTAAAACAAGATCAAACACGACGTAATTTGAATTATAGTTACTTTATATATTTGCATTAGGTTTTAAATAAATAAGTAAATATAATGCAAATTATGTCGTGTTTGGTCTTATTTTGATCAGAAGAACCTTCCAATTACATTGGTAAAAGTTTCATTTAGCAAAAATGAAAAATAAAAAAGTTATGGTTAAATTAATATTGTCTCACTCAAATGTTTTTTCTCGGACCCTTTAATTCTCGGACCTCTTTCTCTTTCGCTATTTGTCTTTTTCTACGTTCGTCAGCATTCAAGAACTCGCTCGAGCTGTGTCGTTCTGCCAGCCTCGCACACTTTCAGGAGAATCGGGAAAATCCAGCATAATAACACATTCTATGCTGAAAGAATATACTAAGTTATCTGTCTAAAAAAATTTTAATAAATCTGACAGATTTATTTTCGGGCTGCTTTTCTTAAGTAATCAGCATTTTACCAGTCTCCTGTACGGATCGGGTGTAGCAGTTTGTAGCAAACTCAACATGTTTTCGATATTATGTCTAATATACAACCGATCGAAAAATATTAAAAATCCAGGATATTTTGTGCCGTTTTTTATATGTCAAGGGCCATCGAATTGAAATAAATGACCAACAATGAATATTATAATAAAGGTGATCGCTGTTCATCTATTTCCTTTCTACGATGTATTTCTTCCACAAGAGACGGTTTCCTAACAATTTACAGTACAGTAAAATCTGGGTACATATAATGCAAGACGTCCGATCAAACTTCGACACCTCGCTCGGATATGCATATGCAATGTTTTGATTCGATCTCTCTGACTTTTCGTCCACTTTTAACATCAATTTTAGCAAGTAATTACAATTCAAACTATATCGTGTTTGGTATCATCTTAATCAGAAAAATCTGGCCAATACGCCAGTAAAAATTTCATTTAAAAAAAGTCAAAAATAAAAATGTTTTATAACTGAATTAGTATTAGTCACACCGATATGTTTCGGCTCTTTCGTTTGATCATTTGACCTCTCTCTCTCCTCCACTGCCTGTCGCTTTCTACGTTCACGCTTGGCTGGCGTCGCGCGTAACCCGAGATTCGACACCTCGCTTGGATCCCATCTCTCTTGCATATGTATATCCAGATTTTACTGTACTGTAAATTGTTAGGAAACCGTCTCTTGCGGAAGAAATACAGGATTGCCTCGAAATAAGCAAGTGGTCTCTGCTTCGAAATAAGCAACTGTTAGGTCTCGAGCCACTTGCTTATTTCGAGGCAATCCTGTACATCGTAGAAAGGAAATAGATGAACAGCGATCACCTTTATTATACTATTCATTGTTGGTCATTTATTTCATTTCGATGGCCCTTGACATATAAAAAGCGGCACAAAATATCCTGGATTTTTAATATTTGTCGATCGGTTGTGTATTCTACATAATATCGAAAATATGTTGAGTTTGCTACAAACTGCTACACACGATCTGTACAGGAGAATGGTGAAATTCTGATTACTTAAGAAAAGCAGTCAGAAAATAAATCTATTGCCAGATTTATTAAAATTTTATTAAACAGATAAGTTAGTATATTCTTTCAGCATAGAACGTGTTATTATGCTGGATTTTCCCGATTCTCCTAAAAGTGTGTAAGGCTGGCAGAACGACACAGCTCGAGCGAGTTCTTGAATGCTGGCGAACGTAGAAAAAGACAAATAGCGAAAGAGAAGGAGGTGCGAGAATTAAAGGGCCCGAGAAAAAACATTTGAGTGAGACAATATTAATTTAACCATAACTTTTTTATTTTTCATTTTTGCTAAATGAAACTTTTACCAATGTAATTGGAAGGATCTTCTGATCAAAATAAGACCAAACACGACATAATTTGCATTATATTTACTTATTTATTTAAAACCTAATGCAAATATATAAAGTAACTATAATTCAAATTACGTCGTGTTTGATCTTGTTTTAATCGAAAAATTTCATCAATACGCTAGTGGAAGTTTCATTCAAAAGAAAAATCAGTCATTATAAAGCAACGAAGCGTAACTGCAGATTAAGTACACAAAAAAAAGAAGGTTTATACCAAGCTTAACATTTTCTATTGTATTATGGTAATCACTATATTATAATTTTGTTTCCTTGTTGTATTATTGGAAAGTAAAATATGCAATATCGTGTAAGCGTGGACCAGGTGCAACAGTTGCAAGAAACCTGATATGTATATAACAAATTAAATGAGGAATCAAATTGTATCTAATCCATCTTTCATTGTAATGACCATTCAGAGAATAAAATTATAATAGTTGTAAGGAATAAGAAATAAAACTGACAAACCGTTAAAGATTGAAATTTCCTTATATCCTTACAATTTAACCTAACCAATTTTCCTCGTATATCTTCGAATTTACGTATTGTAATAGTTAGAATAACAGTAATATCTAATTGAAGAAATTACTTCTGTATCACGTACTTTTATCATATGTACGTACATACATATGTATATATATAAAACTTAAATATTAAAAAAAATATCAAAGAAAGATGCAGTTCAACTCCTTTTTTTAACTGCTTTCCAAGTTAATGTATTTCATAGTATTAATGTATCAAAAATGTATTTTTATGTATTAGAAAAACGTTAATGTATTAAGAATCAGAACTGAAACCGTAAAATCGGGATTCGAACTGATTCTCCTGGTTTCTTAATTCAGCCATATTGCCATGCACGAAATTATATTATTTTGTCGATTCGTCGATGCTGCTGCCTCGTGCTTTAGCGGCTTGAGCATCGAGCCGATAACGTAGAAATGACGAGAGCAGCCGAACTCTGCCAAACCCGCAGAGAGCTCACACGGACACGTGGGACAACGCGCTTGTGTTAGACGAAACAACTGCGGTAGGGGAGTCACTGGGACGTCGTGGGACGTCGTGGAGAGGGTAAAGATTTGTCCCACGTCCCACGGTTCTGGCATCACTGCCTCCAAGCAGTGATGCCAGAACCGTGGGACGTGGGACCAGTGATGCCAGAACCGTGGGACGTGGGACAAATTTTTACCCTCTCCACGACGTCCCACGACGTCCCAGTGACTCCCCTACCGCAGTTGTTTCATCTAACACAAGCGCGTTGTCCCACGTGTCCGTGTGAGCTCTCTGCGGGTTTGGCAGAGTTCGGCTGCTCTCGTCATTTCTACGTTATCGGCTCGATGCTCAAGCCGCTAAAGCACGTGGCAGCAGCATCGACGAATCGACAAAATAATATAATTTCGTGCATGGCAATATGGCTGAATTAAGAAACCAGGAGAATCAGTTCGAATCCCGATTTTACGGTTTCAGTTCTGATTCTTAATACTGTAACGTGGTGACACCCGTGCCCCCCCGTTACAATCGCTGCGCTTTTCCCACTTTACATTTCCACCTCAAAACCACCCGTAACCCTTCCCTCACCCAACCCTTTCCCCCTGCTCACCGGTGGCGGGCCGATGGAGGCGACGGAAGACCTACAAGGAATACCCGCAGAAGGAGCTACGAGGCCGGCGACAGACCTCTACCCTTCCTCCAAGGAAACGGAGCAACATGGGACTCCGAAGAAATAGACGAAGCTGCCCAACTGATGCAAAACGTCCACCCGGAGCCATCTGTCGCCGAGCCCGAAGACCTCAGCCCACCCGTCATCGCGGGATATCCGCCAGCCCCATCGACCCCGAGCACCGGTGTATCGAAGATCGATAATCGATCTATCCCGTTGCCGGAAGAGGCCCCCTTCCTAGTCCCATCCCCTCCCCAAAACCATCCCGCGACGGTTTCGTCGTCGCAGCAGCGACGGCGAACCGTCACTTGAGCCCGAGGCTAGCGTTGCGAGTGATAGAGAGATTTTGGGAAGCAATAGAAAGATTTTGGAAAGCGGTAGAGAGAGAGTAAGAGAGAGAGCGAGAAGTTTTGGGTGAGTCCCTTATCGTAATTATTGTATTAGCGAGATCGAGGCAACGGCTACCTTCTCCGCCCGCGCATTATTCGACATAGGGGCGAGTCCCCCTTTATTTTCCAAACACGAAGTTTTCCTCATTCGCGTAACGTAGACGAACTTTCCTGCGAACCCCTCCCGACCCTAGAGATTTCCCTTCCCACACTAATCCTCCTTGCGTACTCCCCCGCGAAGTATTGTACGGACGTAAGTGCCCCGAGACCCATCCCCTGTAAGACACCCCCAATCACCCCCCTTTTTCTTTTTTGATTCAAATCGCCACAGCGAGTGGCTGGCGCTCAACGTTTGTGAGAAAGAGAGAGAATCCTAGAGTAAAGGCGGCGAAAGGAAACTCCGTATAGAGTGAACCCCCGAAGAGGGTCACAATACATTAACGTTTTTCTAATACATAAAAATACATTTTTGATACATTAATTCTATGAAATACATTAACTTGGAAAGCAGTTAAAAAAAGGAGTTGAACTGCATCTTTCTTTGATATTTTTTTTAATATTTAAGTTTTATATATATACATATGTATGTACGTACATATGATAAAAGTACGTGATACAGAAGTAATTTCTTCAATTAGATATTACTGTTATTCTAACTATTACAATACGTAAATTCGAAGACATACGAGGAAAATTGGTTAGGTTAAATTGTAAGGATATAAAGAAATTTCAATCTTTAACGGTTTGTCAGTTTTATTTCTTATTCCTTACAACTATTATAATTTTATTCTCTGAATGGTCATTACAATGAAAGATGGATTAAATACAATTTGATTCCTCATTTAATTTGTTATATACATATCAGGTTTCTTGCAACTATTGCACCTGGTCCACGCTTATACGACATTGCATATTTTACTTTCCTATAATACAACCAAGGAATCAAAACTATAATATAGTGATTACCATAATACAATAAAAAATGTTAAGCTTGGTATAAACCTTATGTTTTTTTTTGTGTACTTAATCTGCACTTACGCTTCGTTGCTTTATAATGACTGATTTTTCTTTTGAATGAAACTTCCACTAACGTATTGATGAAATTTTTCGATTAAAACAAGATCAAACACGACATAATTTGAATTATAGTTACTTTATATATTTGCATTAGGTTTTAAATAAATAAGTAAATATAATGCAAATTATGTCGTGTTTGGTATCATTTTAATCAGAAGAACCTTACAATTACATTGGTAAAAGTTTCATTTAGCAAAAATGAAAAATAAAAAAGTTATGGTTAAATTAATATTGTCTCACTCAAATGTTTTTTCTCGGGCCCTTTAATTCTCGGATCTCTTTTTCTTTCGCTATTTGTCTTTTTCTACGTTCGCCAGCATTCAAGAACTCGCTCGAGCTGTGTTGTTCTGCCAGCCTCGTTGTTCTACGCACGCAGCTTACCAAGCCTGCCTTTCTCTAAAGAGCTACGACTCCACGTTTTTGACCGCTCCTCCGGCGTCAAATTCCTGGTTGACTCGGGCTCGGTAATCTCGCTGCTGCCGGTCAGAGCCCCGAAGCGTAACCCGGCTCCTGGATCTTTGAAGCTCCTTGCAGCCAATGGTTCCACCATCAGCACATACGGACACCGCGTCCTAACGCTGAATCTGGGCCTTCGGCGAGCTTTCCCCTGGGCCTTTGTTTGCGCAGACGTCGAATGCGCCATCCTGGGTGCGGATTTCCTCGCTCATTACGGTCTCGTGGTCGACCTTAGGCGTCGCCGCCTCGTAGATTCTGCGACGCGCTGCTTTGCAGAGGGCATCGCCCATCTAGCTGCTCTTCAAGGGATCAGCGTTGCGTCGCCGAGTCTTCCGGATGTCGAGGCACTGGACGATCGTTTCAGATCCCTTATCCGGACGTACCACCACCTCTTGCAGCCAGGCTCAGCTCCGATTCACGGACCCTCGGCGGCGGTGCAACACCACATTGTCACGACGGGCCCGCCGGTTTTCGCCAGGCCTCGGCGCCTGATTGGAGAGAAACTCCAAGCGGCCAAGAGGGATTTTGACCTCCTCCTCCTCCACGGGGTTATTCGCCCTTCCAGCAGCCAATGGGCCAGCCTCATTCACCTGGTCAGGAAGGAGAACGGCGACTGGCGCACGACGGGAGATTACCGGAGATTGAACTCGGTCACGGTGCCTGACCGATATCCGATCCCTCGCATCGAGGATCTGCTGCTCGGACTCCACGGTGGGAAGATTTTTTCCACCCTGGATCTAAACCGGGCTTATTTCCAGATCCCAGTCGCTCCAGAGGACATTTCCAAGACAGCGGTAACCACCCTATTTGGGTTGTTCGAGTTTCTCGGTATGCCGCTGGGCTTGCGGAATGCTACTCAGACTTTTCAACGCCACATGAATGGCCTCTTCAGGAACTTGCCTTTTGTAAAGGTCTATATAGACGACCTCCTCATCGCCTCCAGTAGCCTGGATGAACACCTCCAGCATCTTCAAGCGGTCTTTGAGGTCCTCTTTCAGGCCAAGTTGTCAGTTAATTTTTCTAAGTGCAGGTTCGCATGCCAGGAAGTTACCTTCCTCGGTTATCAGGTCTCCCCGGACGGGTTCAAGCCACCTCCGGACAGGATCTCTGCTGTCCTGCAATACAAAAGGCCTCCAACAATAACTGACCGGCATAATAAATTATTACCGGGCCCTGATTCCTAGCGCGGCGGCGTTGCAAGCGCCCTTTACGGATCTCCTTCGCGGCTCCAATAAGAAAAAGGACAGGCGAGCCATCAACTGGACGCCTGAGCTCTCGGACGCCTTCGAGCGCTGCAAGCGGAGCCTCGCTGCGACGGTGCAGATGAGCTTCCTCTCTGCGAAGGCTCCCTTACGCCTTACCACAGACGGTTCTCGGGGCGCACCTGGACCAGTTGGAGGATGACGTTTGGCGCCCGCTGGATTTCTTCTTGCGCAAACTCTCACCCGCAGAAGCCAAAGACAGTCCTTATGACCGTGAACTGCTGGGTGTATATGCAGCGCTCAAACGCTTTGAGCACCTCCTCGAGGGTCGAGAGTTCGTGGTCCGCACAGACCATAAGCCGCTCGTCAGGGCCTTGGAACAACGGCCGGACAAGGCTTCACCGCGCCAACTCAGGCAGCTGGACTTCATAAGCCAGTTCTGCCTCAACTTCACTCACATAGACCGCAACAACAACGCCGTTGCTGATGCGCTCTCCCGGGTAGAGACCATCGAGATGCCCACGGCCTTGTCTCATGCGGTGATCTGCGAGTCACAAGAGCGAGAGAACGTCGCCGATAACCAGGAACTCGCGGCCTCTTCCTTGAGCCTCCAGCCGATGGTCGTCGACGGCTATCGCATTTTTTGCAGCACCTCCTCCTTCCGGAGTTACATTCGGCCTTACATTCCGCTGGAGCTGAGACGCAGAGCCTTCGACGTGGTGCATTCGTCCGCCCATCCAAGCGGCCGTGCCACCTCTCTGCGCCTTAGGGAGAAATTCGTCTGGTCAGGCATCCGAGCAGACGCTTTGAACTGGGCACGTGAGTGCCTCGCCTGCCAACGGGCGAAAATTCATCGCCACGCGCGAGTCTCACCAGCCACCATCGACGTCCCGGATCAACGGTTTAACCACGTCCATTTGGACCTAATCGTTCTTTCTCTTGTGGACGGCCACCGCTATTGTCTTTCGATGATCGACCGCTTCTCCAGGTGGCCTCATGCGGTGCCTCTCAAAGACATCCAGGCAGAGACGGTGGCTTCCGCCTTCTTCGGCAGCTGGATCGCGTTCTTCGGCACTCCGCTGACCATCACGACGGACCAGGGGCTACAATTCGAGTCGTCGCTCTTTACAGCTTTCGCTCGTCTTGTCGGGGCAGGTAAGATCCGCATAACCCCGTACCATCCGCAGTCAAATGGTATCCTGGAAAGATGGCACCGGACACTCAAGGCCTCCTTGATGTGCCATCCTGAGGTCCCCTGGACTCACCTTCTTCCATCTGTCCTTCTCGGTCTGAGGACTGCGTACAAGGAGGACCTTCGAGCCTCTCCTGCAGAGCTCTTGCTTGGGACAACTCTCCGCATTCCAGGAGATTTCTTCGTCACGCAGGATCGCCCTGTGGATCCGCACTCATTTCTCCACAATTTGAGGGATCATTTCCGCCTCTTAAAGCCGCTGCCAACTTCGCACCATTCTCAGGCTAAGCACTTTGTACATAAGGACTTGGCCTCCTGCACGCACGTCTTCCGGAGGGTTGACGCCGTCAAGCCGCCGCTGACGCCGCCCTACACCGGACCACACCGTGTCCTCCAGCGCTTCGACGCCAAGAGATACGTCATCGACGTTAACGGCGAGGCCCGCACAATCTCCGTGGACAGTTTAAAGCCGGCCTTTGTCGCCATCGACGAGCCGCCAAGCCAGCCGGTCCAGTCGCCTCGCCCAGGACTTCGACCATCCGTGACCTTCCGGTCTCCTCTGAAGCAACCTCAGGGCTCTTCTTCATCGTGCCCTCCTCTCCAGTCAGGCACTAGGGGGGGAGTCCCTGTGGCACCCTCTTCGGAGACGCCACATTCCATGGAGCCTGCTCTGCCGTCCGGCAGGCGGCAGCACCATGATCGAAAGCAGACGCTTTTACCGCGTGCGACTTTCTAACGCTTTCACGTAGGCACTGGTTCACACCCCCTACGAACGCGCGCTTTTCCGCTTTCTACGATTTTCACTTACTCTTGTGTCTACGCTACCTCGCGACTAGTCGTTGTGCCTACCATCGCTACGCCGAGCTCTTCGTACATTTTCTTTATCATTTATTTTTAGTTTATACATTTTCCTTAATAAAGTTCTGTGTTCACGTATAATAATCATTTCTGTTTCGTTTTTCGTGTCTCAACCCTTCTCCACGCATACTCAGCACCCACGTGTATAACACCGCAAGACTCTCTCGCGAGCCGCGTGTTTGCCGCTGGGGTACTTGAGACTCAAATTCCGAAATATGGCGCACATGGTGTGATGGTGGCAGCGTAGGTGACTGAATTTCCAGGTTCGTGAATTCCATTATTATAATTAATTTATTATTACTATTATTATGACTATTATTATTATTGAAAAAGATATTTTTTAAAGTTTTTTCTAAGTGTTTAGGTTTTTCAATAACTTCTGCTGATGAGATGCAGTAACAGGAGGAGAAGATAGAAATTAAGTAAGTACAGAATTTTTTAAAATTATTACTGAAAACATAACTGTATACATTGCTATTTTAGTAATATATTTAATTTTAATTATTAAAATGTATCTTTAAGGAAAGAGGAAGAAAATGTGCATCATCAGAGGGTGCATTAACGAAAACAGCAGGATGTTCTCCTTCTCCTAAGAGAGGAAGGATAAGAAGAGGATGGCACAGTGGGTGGAAGTGTGTGACAATCCAAAGTCAGTGCTTTCACCTGAAAACTGAAATTCCGGGTGATCTGTAGTAGTTACTTTAAGAAAAATACTTCATGAGGAAAAGATTAACATCAGCAGTTCCAACACTGAACTTACTTGGTAATTACTCTGATGTATACTTTTTATAGCATATGTAAATAATTGTTAACGAAAATATTTATTACTGTTCGGGACTAAGCGCGCCAATTTAAAATAGGCAAAGTTATGCCAGACGCCGAAAACACCTCGGCGTTGTCATCGTACTTACGATTATAAAAACCGCGACGCGGCGACGATCGGCCTACTCTTTCGCTCTTCACGACGAAAACAAGTGTAACGACAATTTTGATCACGCAACTAATTCGCACGGTACTTCGACTGAAAGTACCCAGTAAAACTCAGTTCGCCTTTACTAATTAAACGCACCATAGTATAAAGTGACTAAACATTCCTTTTCTTTATTAAATTATATTACTTACATTAAAAGTGTTTCTAAAACTTTATTAAAACTCCTTCCTTCCTTACTAAAATTACCGGTATTTTGCCCAGAGAAAAAATTTATTCTCTGCGCGCAACAATTACAGTGTCAGAGACTATCTCTATTAAAATAGAGCAACAAGACACCTGGATGCAAATGAAAAGAAGAAAAAGAGGAAGATTGTAAGTATTCAGTTTACATATACAATATATGCATAAAACCATTAACATGGTATTAATACACTAAGTATACATAATAATACTTCTTACCTCTGAAGTGTATGTATAATATTATATAATTTTGTTCTTATAGTTAAACTTGACTGCACCAGGGGAGTGGAGAACGTGATTTTCAATTGTATGTTATTGTATATTATTATTGACATATATATATATATATTTTTTTTTTCCATATGGACCTGTATCTACAGCAGTAAATTTATAATTTGCATCTACTAATGCCAAAAGTACAATCGAAAAAGACTTTTTATAATTGACTATCAGATCGAGAGCGGCTCGAAAGTGGCATAGCAGTATGGGTACTGTAAGATTTTACCGAACGGAGACCGGACCGGGACCGAACCGATATAGTGTGGATCTAGTCGTACGGCAAGATTTTACCAGACCGAGACCGGACCGGGACCGAACCGATAGTGTTCGGGCCATAAGGTGGCGTCTAACTAAGAAGGCTGCCGATTTGGAATCGTAGTCAAAATCAGGCGTTAGTTTGGTTACGTCACTTTACTGTGTCAGCGATGGCAAGCGAAAAAGGCAACAACGCGCGAACGCTGAGTGAGGCGCACTACAGTCATGCTGTCCTTCTCTCATTCTGAATGTTGAGATCGTCCCTTTTCGCTAAGTTTTGACTGACGCCCGCCTGAATTTTTCACAGCGTCCTATAACAAACCTCGTTCTAACAGGAGGTATAACAAGAGAAGAATATACCTCCTCCTTGCAATAATTCTGCAAACGTTTACATAAGTTGTATATGAGATATTTATTTATTTAAATTATTTGCATTCACTCAGAATATTGACTAACACTCCTTTGTATTTTTTATTAGTTTCGAAAAACAAAGTTACTATAGGTTTCTGGAAATACGAGCGTCACGCAATTGGGACGAGTTATATCTTAAATTTGGTAAGAGATAGGAAAAAGCTATTGATGTAAAAGTTGAATGGTATGATTTATGAAAAATATGAGATATCTCACGAAATATTAGTTTTTTAAGATAGCCGTGAAGAAGAGAAGGAGCCGAGGCACTTCCATTTATTAGTTCTAATAGTACCATTGTTGGAGCAACCGCTTTCTTCGCAAGGCAATTTAATGTAAACTCACGCGACGACTCACCCGTAACGGGTTATCAAAAGGTGTATTAAACGGCTCACATTTCTTATGTTCCAAATATCTATTTCCAGTCTAACGAATCGTTTATATTCTAAACCCTCTCTTACTAATTTCTTACACCGCTGGTAAATCTGTCAACCGTTTATGATACCTAAATAACTCTTTCTAAATATAATGTTATTCCCGTAACCGCTTCGCCGTCCTTCCTCATCCGTCGGCCCTCGGAACCAAGCGACGAGATGGGAGGGGGGAGGGCGAACAAAAGGACCCATCACTACTTAAGCGGCTGAATTCGCGCGGTTTACTCTTATTCTAATTGTTCTTCTAAATTTATCGTTTTTCGCTGCAAACCCAGTAAGTCATACGACCTCGAGTGCTTCGATTCCTTGCTTCGAACACTCCCGCGTCGAGCCAAGCTTGTGAACTTTAATAAACGTTAACGTGACTAAGAAACGATTACGAGTTCTTTTACTTCATCGCGCAACACCTCGTAAAGCAGACCGGCAAATTTCAGCTCGGAGAAGGCTTTCCAATCCTCTCAAAAACGAGACGACGAAACCTCTCTGTTCAAAAGTAGGCGTTCGAGTTTGAGATTGTACGAGACCGGTTTGGTTGTAGGATCGGCAGTGAGACGGGAAAATTATGTACTTGAGTTTGCACAAAAAACAATGTATTTACAGACACTCAGTATGTACACTATTTACAGAAAATTGTGCGTTGCACGAAGGTACAATGATCGTTGATCGAGCTATTCGCACACGCGTCGCGGTGGATTCGAGATTGTGCTTGCGCTGTATAGGACCACGTGTTAGCGTAGCACGTGGCACCACGTAATTATATTAATCACGTGGATTTGCGTACGTCAAAGCTAATCGCGAGTTCGCGTTGGCCGTTGGCACTTCACACGCGGTTAACTTGCAGTACTAGATTCTGAGATTGAGCTTGAGAAATTTGCCTTTCGAGAAAACTGTGTTCGCACGTGTTCGTAGTATGCTAACCAGAACAATAAAAGGCCGATCAACCGGCTTCGTCGCAGCAAGAACCGTTGGTTTCTTCATGCTGACGTGCCGCTCCCTGATTGGTCGGCGTGACCGGCATCCAAGGTGGCTGCCAGTCGCGCTGTAGAGTGCTGCCGCGGTCCGCGTGAAGGCGGTAGAAATTGCATTTTCGAACATTCTGCCCGTCATCAGCAGCTCGTAGAAGATGGTGATGAATCCTGATCCGCTACTGGTAGTAGAGCCAACTTTGCAATTGGCCGAGTTAGAGTTGAGGTGGCCGTCTTGATCGTGACGACCCTCGTCAGTCCATCTGGTCCAGGGTGAACTGCGAGCACTCGAGCAAGAGGCCACTTGCATGGTGGGAAGCGCTCGTCTGTAAGCAGCACCAGAGATCCAACGTGGATGTTGTTGGAAGGGTGATGCCACTTAGAGATTGATTGCATCCATTGGAGATGTTGAGTTGACCAGCGCTTCCAGAATTGTTGTAATTTTTGTTGTATGAGATGCCACCTGGCTCTCGGTGAGATGTTGGCCTGTTCAACAGATGGCTCAGGCAGTGTTGAGATTGCTCTTCCGATTAGGAAATGAGCTGGTGTTAGCACTGAGAGATCGTCAGGGTCGTCCGTGAGAGGCTCCAGTGGTCGTGAATTAAGCGTTGCTTCAATCTGATTTAGAAGAGTATAGTATTCTTCAAAAGTGAGTAAAGTGTCACTCACCGTGCGTCTGAGATGGTATTTGACAGACTTGACCACTGCCTCCCACTTTCCTCCCATGTGCGGTGCAGCAGGTGGATTGAAACTCCAAGTTGTGTGGTCGTCGACGAACAGCTTGGCCAATCGTTGATTGTCTTGAGTGCCCTCGACGAACATTGACTTCAATGCTGAATCTGCTCCGATGAAGTTTGTTCCGCAGTCGGAGTAGATTGTATGTGGAATGCCTCTTCTTGCAGCGAACCGTCGGTACGTGGCAACGAATCCATCCGTTGAATAGTCGGTAACCAATTCCAGATGAACAGCAGACGTTGTCATGCAAACGAAAACACAGATCCAGCCCTTTTGTGTTTTCGCACCTCGCCCCTTCCACGTCTTGAGTGCGATGGGACCGGCGTAGTCTACGCCGGTGTGTGAGAATGGGTGTGAGGGTGTAACCCGAGAGAGAGGTAGTTGGTCCATCAGTTGATGGGCACGGATCCCCCTCTGCCGAGCACACACAACACACCGCAGAATGTGAGATTTGACTGGAGCTCGTCCACCGATGATCCAGTAAGTCTGTCTGATGTGAGCGAGTGTGAGTTGTGTCCCTCCATGAAGCGTTGCTTTGTGGGAGTGATCTACAATCAATTCGGACAGACGTGAGTGACGTGGAAGGATTGCAGGGTGTTTACCTTCATAGGTTAACTGAGCGTTGCTGAGTCTTCCTCCAACTCGAATAACCCCTTGATCGTCGATGAAGGCCGTGAGTCGATTGAAGGCGTGGGACGATGGTAGCGTTTGGTTGTTGACCATCATCTTGAGCTCGTGTGAGAAGTATGCTGATTGTGTGGCCTTGATCCAGAAGATTTTGGCCCTTTCCAAATCAGCTGGTGTGTTCGAGAGCCTCGTTGAAGCAGTTGTCCTTCTCAGTTTGGAGATGAACCTGTAACAAACTGAGGTAACATGAAAAAGTTTTTGCAAAGATGAATATTTGTGAATCAAGTCCCAGTGATAATCGATTTTTTGGCACGTTAACACGTGCGAGATTCCTGGGCGACACTCCTGCAGGGAAGTGTCGTCAGATGCGTTGCGTTGTACAGGCCATGATTCTTGAGATTGTAAAAGCCACGGTGGTCCCCTCCACCATAGCTCGTGTTGTTCAAGCTGAGTTGTAGTCAATCCTCTTGAAGCGCAATCAGCAGGATTTGACGTGCCAGGAACGTGCATCCAAGTTGCAGTTTGCGTTAGTTCTTGAATTTGTGTTACACGATTCCTGACGTAATCTTTCCATCGTGATGCGTGAGATTTGATCCATGTAAGTGTTACTTGAGAATCCGTCCACAGGTGAATTGTAGCAATGTTGAGTTTGAGATTAGCTTGAACGTATTTCAGTAATTTTGCAAGTATCAGCGCAGCTGTGAGCTCGAGTCGGGGAATTGTAAGTTTTTTGAGAGGTGCGACCTTTGTCTTGGAGCACACCAGTGACGTCACCTTGAGATCTGTGGACGGCGAAAAAACAGTAATGTAAATTACTGCTGCCATGGCGAGTTGTGAAGCGTCAGAGAAGCCGTGTAATTCCACTGTAGAATTGTTGTAGGTGTTGAACCACCTTGGTATTGAGAGTCTGGCCAGACTTGTGAGATCTTCTCTGATCGCAATCCATCGTATAGTAACATGGGATGGCAGTGGATCATCCCATTTGAGATTGAGAAGCCATAATTCTTGCAGGAGTACCTTCGCTCGAATAATGACTGGTGACAAAAAGCCAAGCGGATCAAATATCTGTGCTACTTCAGATAATACAAGGCGTTTTGTAAAATTGAGATTGTGGTGAGATTTAGTAGTGAATGTGAAACTATCGTTGACAGTGTTCCATCGCAATCCGAGTATTTTGGTATTGCAGTCGTCTAGTGAGATTGATGTACCTTGAGAATTATTGCAAGGCACGATGGTTTCAAGCAGAGAGGCTTCGTTTGAGTGCCACTTTGCAAGAGGGAAACCGCCCGCGTTGCACAAGTCAGTTAATTGTGAAGCAATTTCAATTAACGAATCAAGAGAATCTGCACCACCAAATATGTCGTCGACATACCTTGCATATTTGATTGATGGTACTGCCAGTGGGTAGCGTTGACCTTCGTCCTCTGCAAGTTGCAACAGGGCTCTGACAGCTAGAAATGGTGCAGCTTTGGTACCGTAGGTGACTGTTGTCAGTGTGTATGGGACTTCATTTGATTCCTCATCTATCCAGAGTATCCGTTGGAGATTCCAATCGTCTTCATGTACTCGTACTTGACGATACATCTTTGTGATGTCCGTGGCGAATATGCATTTGTGATGGCGAATCCACAGCAAAACGTCGTTGATGTTGAGCAGGAGATTCGCACCAGTGTGCATGATGTCGTTGACAGAAAGTCCAGTTGTTGTTGGACTTGAGCCACTGAAGACGACCCGCAGCTTTGTTGTTTCACTGTCAGGCTTGAAAACTCCGTGATGTGGAAGATAGTAAATTGAAGAGTCGTTGGGCGAGATTGAAGAAGCCTTATTCATGTGACCGAGGTCCTCGTACTCCATCATGAATCGCTGATATTGCTCACGGTACTCAGGATTTCGAGTGAGCTTGCTGAGCGTGCGTCGCAGGCAGGAGCGAGCTGTGCTGTAAGAGGTACCCAAGACTTTAGTATTTGTTTTGAGAGGAATACGCACCACGTATCGCCCAGTAGAATCACGGCTGTGCGTTGCACGAAAGTGATCTTCACACTCTTGTTCGTCCGGTGTGAGTTGAGATGTGTTTTCCGTTGGAAGCTCCTCTTGAATCCAGAATTTCGTCAGCAGTTCTCTCAGAGCAGCGTCGCTGTCTTGAGAGATTGATGCATTAAATGATGAATAAGCACGAGCTTGACGCCTCCTTGCTGGTCCAATAACGAGCCATCCGAATATTGAGAGCTGGGCGACTGGCATTGATGGCGAACCTTTAATTACATTTGATTTTATAATTCGTCCATAATTGTCGGCACCGATGATGACGTCGATGGGTCGTGGTTTGTAAAACTCAGGATCTGCCAACTTGAGACGATTGAGATGTGGCCAGTCTTGCTGGGGTGCCTCAGAAGACGGCAAAATTGTGGTTAGAGTGCGCAACACATGAGTTTGTATTGAGATCGATGAGGTATTGTAAAGAGATTGTAAATGTAGTGATACAATACCTCGAGTTTGTGTTGATTTCTTGCCACCAATGCCAGTGATGGAGATTGAAGATTGAGTGCGTTGAAGTCCTAGCTGTTCGACGAGATCTTCAGAAACGAAACTGAGCTCCGATCCGGAGTCGACGAGCAGCCTTGCGTTGTAGGTCGTGGATGAGGTGATGACTTGTGCATGTGCTGTTGCTAACAGCGTTAGCTCGGCTTGCGTCGCAAGCGAGCTTGATCGTTGATCGTTTGTGTTGGCGGTTGTACTGGATCGTTGACCCGTTGAGATCGAGATTGAGTGCTTGACGACTGCACCTACACTTTATTGTGTTTGTGTTGAAGAGGACGACGTTGTCGGATTCTCTTGTGTTGCCGCAGGCTTGGCTGTGGTCTGTGGCTGCGTTGCAGCCAGGTGTAGAATTGTGTGATGAGGCTCTCCACACTGTTTGCAACGGTGTTCAGACTTGCAATTCGCAGTGGTGTGACGGCCGCAACAATTTCTGCACAGAGACAGTTTGTCCACTAGACTTCGTCTTTCTGGTACAGGCATCGACCTGAACTTTGTGCATGACACAATGAAGTGGTCGGCCTGACAACAGTAGCACGGATAGGCGTGTGCGGCTGCTCTTGTGATGGTGTTAGCCTGTGACGTTGTCAAGGCAGGTCATTGACCTGTTGGTTTCGCCTTTGCCTGAGGTTGAGCAGGCTGATTGTTGGCCGTTGGCGTTTCAACCCTTTCTAGAGCCCGTGCCTTGGTCGTCAGGAACGCCTCCAGTTGCTCTGGCTTCGGAAATTCTTCAGAGTTTCCTAGGCTGGTTTCCCAAGCCTCTCGCGTAGTCTTGTCAAGACTACGAGAGATGTGATGGATGAGTGTGCAATTCCACAACTCGTCGGTTGAAGCAAGAGCGCGCAACGAGGTGTTAAAATCGCGCAAATTGGCCGCCACGTTGTGGAGAACCATTGCGCTCTTCTGTTGCACTGGTGATGTCGCACAGAGCTTGTCAAGCAGAGATTGTACGATGATTCTCTTGTTCTCAAAGCGTAGCTTTAAATTCTTCCAAGCAATTGGGAAGGATTCTCCTGTCGCCGGCAGGTTGGAGATGGCGCGTAGCGACTCCCCTTGGAGGCTCGACCTCAAGTAATGCAGCCTCTCCACATCAGATAATCGGTGATTATCGATGATTATTGATTTGAAAAGCTCACAAAACGCAGGCCACGCTTCATAGCGACCCGCGAAAGTGGGAAGCGTCAATTCAGGGAGCTTTGACGGCCCTTGTCGTGATGGTGATGCTGCACGCAGCGAGTGCAGCCTTGCGAACGCGGCCCGAAACTTGCACAGACGTCGTCTGATTTCGATGACCACGCTCATCTCGAGGTCGTAGCAATTGTCGCTGACATATGGATGGGAGTTCTGACCCGAAGGCCAGGTAACTTCAAGGTAGGAATGCTCCTTTTGGAACGCCTTGTGTATTTCATCGACCTGCTTGTCGATGAAGTCGATCTCGTCGAGAGAAGTTTCATCCATCATTTCCGGCATCTTGTCCATTAATTTGCGGAGGCCTTCGACTCTACTCATTTGCGTCTTGGCCTTCATGGACAACTCCGTTGACAAGCCGGCAGGAGATGAGGCGCGTGTTACGCGTTTTTCCACCGTCGGTGGAGGTGCTTCTGCCGGTAGTACCGTCGGCACTGTCAGCGTTGCTGATGTCACCGGCGCGGGTGACGTCGGTCTTGAGGCCGACTTGGCTTCCTGTGGCGTCGCCTTGGGAACTTTGTCACCTTTCTCACTCATTCTAGTCACTGAGTTCGAGATTTCACTAACAACGTTGTTGCCGAGCACAACCCGTCACTGCCGATCCGGCTCGAAGGACCAAAAAAAATGTTCAAAAGTAGGCGTTCGAGTTTGAGATTGTACGAGACCGGTTCGGTTGTAGGATCGGCAGTGAGACGGGAAAATTATGTACTTGAGTTTGCACAAAAAACAATGTATTTACAGACACTCAGTATGTACACTATTTACAGAAAATTGTGCGTTGCACGAAGGTACAATGATCGTTGATCGAGCTATTCGCACACGCGTCGCGGTGGATTCGAGATTGTGCTTGCGCTGTATAGGACCACGTGTTAGCGTAGCACGTGGCACCACGTAATTATATTAATCACGTGGATTTGCGTACGTCAAAGCTAATCGCGAGTTCGCGTTGGCCGTTGGATCTTCACACGCGGTTAACTTGCAGTACTAGATTCTGAGATTGAGCTTGAGAAATTTGCCTTTCGAGAAAACTGTGTTCGCACGTGTTCGTAGTATGCTAACTAGAACAATAAAAGGCCAATCAACCGGCTTCGTCGCAGCAAGAACCGTTGGTTTCTTCATGCTGACGTGCCGCTCCCTGATTGGTCGGCGTGACCGGCATCCAAGGTGGCTGTCGGTCGCGCTGTAGAGTGCTGCCGCGGTCCGCGTGAAGGCGGTAGAAATTGCATTTTCGAACACTCTCGAATAACCATAGTATTATTTTATGCAGAATGTTCCAAGGAGTTGATATGAGTAAAGAAAAAAATGCAAATCTATTTACATAAAAAGTGCATCAGCATTTTTTTAGTGCATCGTTATTATCATACCATTCAACTTTTACATGAACAGCTTTTTCCTATCTCTTACCAAATTCAAGATATAACCCGTCCCAATTGCGTGACGCACCCTGTATGCTTTTTCAATTAAAAAACATTTATTTAAAGAAGTTAATAACTTTTTCTACGAAAATTTTCAGATTGCACGTTCCTTCAGTTCTTCAGAGTAGACATATATTTTTCAGCAGCGAGGTGTGCTACGGTGCGCTATATAAAATCCTCGCGTTCGGTCAGTCAGAATTTACCGAAGCGTGACAATTTTATCATTTAGGTTGAAAGAAGGATAGCATGATCACCGTACATCTCACTCTAAATACGCGCCAATGTTTCGCTTTCGTTCTTCAGGCGTATCGTCGCGATGCCTCTGGCGAGATGAGCGTTTGAATGTGTTTGTAAAAATACTTGAGGCGCTGTTGCCTTCCTAGATCGTGTTGCGCGCATGCTAGCTGAGAATTAAACCTTTCAAGTTCGTAACAGACCACGCAAGTGGCTCCACCAGGCCCAACGAAGAAACTGCTGTAATACCGACGTCCTGAATCGGGGAGGTCGGTATTATAGCAGATTCTTCTGCACAGAAATGGTAATACCCATAGATATAGAGCTGGCCGATGAAAACGAGAGGGCGCTTTTTGCTGATTCTGTGTAGCGACCATCGGCGCGCTCTTATGCGCCCTCTGAATGTCACTAGGTTAAGTTAGGTTAGTTTTAGTTTCTAGTCTATAGTTAGTTTGGTAAGACTATTGTACCATTAGCAAGACGCAAAAATGCAAGCGTCCCACGCATTCAAAAAGCGCAACTGTTAGAGTGCAGACACGGCGTAGGTGCAGTGCAATTATAAAATAATTTTTAACAAAAAACAAATCCGACTTCGAAATGCACTAACAAGTGTCAAATAATTTCTATTTCATTTATACCAATATTCCATAGCTATTAATAATATCTACTTAATCGTTAAATAGGATACCAAATACATTTCAAAGTTTTCGGAGGCGGCGCAAAATTAAAAATACCCGAATATACGATGCTGCCAATAACGATTTGACTGCGGTATGGCATACCTGGTAATTAATAAGTCGTAAAAAAAAAATTCGAATCGTTATAGATACGTCAGAAAACATTCGTATTTTTAACGATTGTATCAGAAGTTGGTAGCACTTCTGATGTACATATATACTGCAATTCTCGAGAGACCACACTTAACTCGCGCAGCTCACATTTTGGCAAAGGAAAAAGTTGTTTAGAATCATCTTAGCAATCATCCCTCTTCGGGTGTCGAGGTAGTTGCGTGTCACCCTGTATATCCTACTAAATATGAACGGTTTCATCGCGAACGATACATTCCTTGCAGAGTAACATCAAGGAATACATTTTTCGCTATGACAGTAGTTATTAACAAATTCCATAAATTTTTGCAAGTGGGATCATCGTGGATATACCTCCTACTAAATGTAAAATGTTTCATCGCAATCGGTACATTACCCGCAGCATAAACGCCGGAAGATATAAATGAAGTATTACGTTTTTTGCGATAAAAGTCGTTAGGAATGAAAAAAACACAAAAATTGTATTGCGGGAGCAATCGGGAGATATACTCTACAAGATACAAAATTTTCGATCCGATTGGTCCATCCGTCTCGCGGCAATCGGTGAAAAATGTAAATCAAGCATTACGTTCTTTGTAAAAAAATCATTAGCAATGAAAAAATGCAAAATGCCTTTCTGTCGGAACCAAGTGGGAGAGATACTCTACAAGATGCAAAAGGTTTCGTTCCGATTAGTCCATCCGTCTCGGCGTAATCGGTGAACATACATAAAAAAAACAAAAAAAAAAAAAAAAAAAAAACATACATACACATCGAATTGAGTATCCTCCTCCTTTTCGAAGTCGGATAAAAAACAATCAAACGGGTCACTCCCGTCTCGAATATATCGTCTCGATATTCGTGGATATATATACAAATTATGATCAATGTCCTCGATATCATCGATATTCTCGATATCCGCAAAGTCTAATTCCATTTTGTACTATTTTAAAAATAATTTATCATAATTAATCAAAATAAATTGTTCAACACTGCACAATACCATCTTCAAACGCGTGCTTAAGTCCTGAATATCGTCGACTTAAACACATAACCTCAATAAAGCCAAATAAGAACTCGTTTTCTACAAATAAGGCGGATTTATTCGACTGTGAATCCATACCAGTGACTATAGATAGTAGAAGACTGGTCTCAAAGGTTCGTGAATTGATGCTGTAGGAATGAGTGTTATCCTAAGAGTTAGAACTCCTACTTTACCGCTTGATGGATCACAAGCACAAAACAGTTTTGATGCGGAATTTTATTACTTGCTACAACTTTGCAACTAAAAAGGTACATCTAATCTATTATAATAAACTTGGACGCAACTTAGACTACTCAAACATTGAATACACATTCACAAATGTAACCAACCATGCAAACTATAGCGCCTGGAAAAAGCGTTTCCGAAACATGAAGCAACTGCTTCAAGCGTCCGCACAAGAATGCCAAACTTTCATCCGGAAAGGGAAAACAACGCTTTTCCCGGATGCAGGTGTCGCGGTAAAAATACCCCAATTTTTCCCCGCGACTTTCATCGGAAACGTACGCTTCGGCGGGATGACTGACCATAAGCAGAGGTCGCCACAATGCCTCGAGAACGAGCGCCATCTGCTCTATCCTAATATAAAAATGTGAAACACTTCGCACAACTGAAGTAAGTATTAAGTAAGTATTAACTGTTTACATTGCTGTTTTAGTAATATATTTAATTTTAATTATTAAAATGTATCTTAAAAGAAAGAGTAGCATTAGAGGGTGTATTAACTAAAACAACAGGATGTTCTTCTTCCCCCAAGAGAGAAAGGATAAGAAGAGGATGGCACAGTGGGAAGTATGTGACAACCCAAAGTCGGTGCTTCCACCTGAAAACTGAAATTCTGGGTGATCTGTAGCAGCTACTTTAAAGAAAAGTACTTCATGAGGAAAAGATTGACAACATCAGCAGTTCCAACACTGAACTTATTTGGTAATAACTCTTATATACTTTTTATAGCATATGTAAATAATTGTTAATGAAAATATTTATTGCAGAGGCTGTAATAAATATTGCATGTCAGAGGCTGCCTTTATTAAAATAGAGCAACAAGATACCTGGATGCAAATGAAAAGAAGAAGAAGATTGTAAGTATTCAGTTTACATATACAATATATAAAACCATTAACATGGTATTAATATATTAAGTATAATCTGTGAGCAGAGTGTGTGTTTTATTGTATGTATGATTGTGATTAATTGTATATTATTATTGATATATATATATATTGTGACCCGCTTCGGGGGTTCACTCTATACAAAGTTTTCGACACAATTACTAATCGCTTTCAAGACGATGCGTTGGGCGCCAGCCACGTTTCGTGGCAGTCTTAAGGTGTAAGAAAGGGGGTAAAATTGGGGTCCTTACAGGGGATAGGACTCGTGGCACTTACGTCCTTACAATATCTCGCGGAGGAGTACGCATGGAGGAGTATCGGGGGAAAGGAGATCTCAGGGTTAGGAAGGGTTCCCAGGAAGTTCGTACACGTTACGCGTAGGAGGATCACTGCAGATGGGAATAGTAGGGGTTGGACGAGGGTCTCGCAAGACGTAGAAGTCTTTATAAAATCACAACGATACGCGGGCGCGACTGTACGCGGGCGAAGGTTGCCGTTGCCGTAACTCTCGCTTTACAATATTAGTAATCCAAGGGACTTACCCAAACTTCTCACACACAATCTCACTCCTTTAACTCTCTCTGCCAAAATCTCTTTAATCGCTTTACAACACTCTATTTCGCTCTGCTAGCCTAAGGCTCAATGACGGTTCGCCGTCGCTACTGCGACGACGAGACCGTCGCGGGATGGTTTTGGGGAGGGGATGGGCCTAGGAAGGGGGGCCTCTTCCGGCAACGGGATAGATCGATTATCGATCTTCGATATACCGGTGCTCGGGGTCGATGGGGCTAGCGGATATCCCGCGATGACAGGTGGGCTGAGGTCTTCGGGCTCGGCGACAGATGGCTCCGGGTGGACGTTTTGCATCAGTTGGGCAGCTTCGTCTATTTCTTCGAAGTCCCATGTTGCTCCGTTTCCTTGGAGGAAGGGTTAGGGGTCTGTCGCCGGCCTCGTAGCTCCTTCTGCGGGTATTCCTTGTAGGTCTTCCGTCGCCTCCATCGGCCCGCCACCGGTGAGCAGGGGGAAAGGGTTAGGTGAGGGAAGGGTTACGGGTGGTTTTGAGGTGGAAGTGTAAAGTGGGAAAAGCGCAGCGATTGTAACGGGGGGGCACGGGTGTCACCACGTTACAATATATATATTTATTATATTTTTGTAAAAATTTAATATATTTTCTTTATTATACATATATTGTTGTCATTTTTCCCCTTTCATTATTTTTATTTTTGAAAGTTTTGAATAAGTAAGACCATGCACACGTATATAGGGACCATGTGCTTGTGTGTGTGTACCTCACCGATATCATTTATATCGGTTTGTATCGACACCAGCGCCGCCTGGATTTTCTGCGCCAAACTAATTTTAGTTACAGCATTAAGGGCACAGACTCCTTTGAGACCTCCCAATATTCGCTAAAATGTAGCCGAACACAGCATTCGGCAGCCATGTTGTTTGCTTACAACAGCGTCTATCTCAATCGTACAGTTTCGAAAATTCCATTTTTCTCAACGTATGGTGTTTATTAGCGTTAAAGCGGACCAGACCGACCTACCGTAGCGAAGTCTACCCGTATGTGCTGTACCCACGAAAATTTCATTTATCAATTAGCGAGACGAAAAATGGAATCTACGAAATCGAGTGTCTCTCTCACACATGGCGTATACGTGCATGCTTTCCGTTGATTGTGTGAGTGCATGCATACAGGTCATGGCACAAGGAGTCTGTGCCCTTAAATACGGGAGTTTGGAGGGCCTGCGTTGCGCGTGCAACGGCGCTACGTAAAAGGAAGTAGTTAATAAAATAAGAGAAGTGGATTACAATTAGATAGTTGCAAAGTAATCTCCTATTTCTTTCTCCCGAATTCTGGCGCGATGGTTGGTATTTCGCTGCCACCAGTCTTGAGCGCGTTAACGCTCACGACAATTAAAAGACGAAAGACAAAATATAATGTTAACGTTATATTCGCCCGATTTTTGTATTCGCGCGCTCATACTTCTTAGTTGTTCACTTCGCGAATGCGCATACGTAAAAATCGCCGCGAATCTTTCTTTCAAATCATTGAAAGTATGTACTGTATCGGTCTTACTTAAAAGCCACTTCAATGCACCATCAGCGAAATGCGCCTTCACCACACTTAGCACTGTAGCATCCGTCCAGTTATACATATCCTTCACAGATTTGAGATTGTTCAGCCATGCCCGTGCCTCTTCCGGTGATTCTACTCCCCGAAACATTTATATCGCATTTTGTGTCGCAGTAACTGACACGAGCTGATCTGTTAGACCACCGTTAAGCGTCCGTTGTAGCGAGTTAAAAGTTTGCGCCTGGTTGTTCAAAATAACTCCCAGCGCCTGCAGAGCCTGAGATAACATATCCACTTGTGAATTGCTGGATTGTTCTGCCTCCCGTTGTGAGGATCGAATCTCTTGCTGACTTCTTATTTCCGTCTCCATCTCGCGGACCCGTTGTTCGTATTTTTCTCTTTCTTCTACGCGTCTTTATTTCTGCCGCTCAAGTTCTGCTCGAACTTGTTTTAATTCTTCTTTTTCGGCCATTTTGTCACGTCCAATGTTCAAACGGATTATTACAACGACTAAAATTGTCCTTGAGAAAGTTCGTTGCCTATTGCATCTCACTTCGTGTGCTGCGCACTTCCGTAACCTTCGCCGCAACAACACTCGCGTGCCTTTGTTTCAGTTAGTTCGTTATTACGCAGTATCGTTTGACCGAATTTTTCGCTATTATCAAGACTATTTTTAATCAATCCCGTATATAATCTGCATCCGGCACAATCTGTATCCTGCACTATCCCACTTCTGAATTTGTTAACGTTTAATAAATGTTCGTTAATGCACACAAGAAAGATTGAATATATATATCTTGTATAGTCTATATTTAATATACATATAATAAATGAATATAATAATACTGAGAAACTTATTACTAGAATTAATAGAATTAATTAGTTCGTATCAGTCTTATTCCGCACTTAAATCTTTTACTATCGCAGCTAGCTGCCACGTGTTCTACACACCTTTCTGGTTCGCAGGATTCTGCCTTCCTAAAGCCGAGTATCCACCTGTATCAAATGCCCGTATCGTATCACCGTTCCGAACCCTTTTGAATAGGCAGACGTTGCCTCGTTGCATGCCACGGCGTGCTACGGCTCGGACAATATTTCTTCGTTTCTTGAAAGAAACTCCTATAGGCGAGAAGTTTTGATTTCCTGCATGCTGTTTCTTTATTGTAATTGTCCTAACCATATCGTGTTTGGTATCATTTTAATCAGAAAAACGTCACAAATATCTTGGTAAAAGTTTTATAAGAAAAAAATGAAAAATAACAAAGTTCAGTCATTGCATTAGTATTATCTCACTGATATATCCGATTCCAGATCATATTATCTCGAGCCTCAAGCGTCATGTTTCCACTTGACATAGCATTTCGGGCCTTCGCCTGGGTATGTTGTTTTTACGTTTCAAGTGGTCTCCGAACCTATCCTTTGAACAGCAAGAAACCGACAATTTTCGGATCGGCCCGTTCCTTCACCTCCGTATCACAGCCCAATAGAACTTTCGATATTCGGCAACGGAAAAATCTCTGGATAATTAACATTGTCCTTTTTCAATAATCACAGAGGTTCTTATTAACATTGCTCTTTTATGTACAGCGTATCACCGAAGATAATTGATCTGTTTAAATATATTTAGACGATAAAATTTGTCTAAATTAAATTAGATTAAGTTCATAAATAATTTCATCGATTTTGAAATGAATCCAATAATACTGCAAGATTTCAAATAAATTGAAACCCAAGTGACGGCATGAAACGCTATGTCAAGTGCAAACGCATAAACCTTTCCTTCGACACAACGGCAAAGAATCGACAAATTTTTCGGATGGGTCCGTTGCCTCCGTTCCTTTGGAACGGCACGCAGCAAAACGAAACTCCTCGCCTGTAGTGGCCCAGTCCTATTGCCGAACCGTTTCTATCAAGAAACGAAGAAATATTGTCCGAGCCGTAGCACGCCGTGGCATGCAACGAGGCAACGTCTGCCTATTCAAAAGGGTTCGGAACGGTGATACGATACGGGCGTTGGATACAGGTGGATACTCGGCTTAAGCTAACGCTACTCGAACCTTTCTCTTTCTTTGACTTGCGCAGTAACCGTGGAACTTTCTAGCATCGCTTGATACTCTATGACTCATATTTTCGCAATTCAAATTATATTTCTTAACAATAATGTAACGTGATGTTAGATTTCAAAGATTTTAAATAGTTAGTCTTCCGTTGGGTTCGTCAGCGCTCTAGGTCCCGTACTGGTCCTTCCTTGAAACTGTATAGGTTAGTAAGCGTGGTTTTAAAACTAAAGTGAAGGCACAGCCGACTTTAGTACTAGCCGTGCTGAAGTAAAAATGGCAACACAACGGGAGTCCGGTCTGAATATATCAACACCTACCCTACTCTATCTGCCTCCCGGACTCCCAGACTTTCAGCCAATCCACGTCGTCAGACTCTCGACTACTCTCTGGACTTCACATAACCTCTTTGGTTTCGTTCCAATAATTTCGCTTATTTCAAGGTTTTTATTAACTTATATACACGTTCATCAATTCTTAAATGTTTCAATTTGATCCAAAGATGGTTTCATTTTGCTTCATACCTAAATTTTCTTGAAACCACTGTAAATATTTCAAATATCATGCTTCACAACACCAAACTACTTTGAGAGTACACAAAATATACATCACATTTATAAAAATTTTATACTACCACATCACTTCTATTTGCCATAGTTGCAACGTTTATATATTGTTTATACATAATTAACACAAAATAGTGTATATTACTACAGCTTTTAATTAAAAAAGACGTTAATTACAATTCCGAGCACAGGACTCTGTTTTTGAAAATAGGACTCCCGATTGTCACGTGAGCGGTGTTGCCACGTTGTTCAGCATGGCTAGTAGTAGAGTTGGCTGTGGTGAAGGCAAAGAGTAGGTATAATAAGAGGCGACACTCTGAGAGAGAAACTACTTGTAGAGTGAGACAAAGTGATACAACCCATTTAAAGGTCCATTCGGCAATCTTCGGTTTTGACCATGAACAGTCGTGAGCGCGCGACAAGTTTGTACTGTGGATTTACGTACATAGCCGATATTGTGGAAACTTCTTTGTCAGAATGCTCCAAAAAGCAAGAGTTTATGGCATTTCAGACCGTCATAAACCGGGAATTTCCGTACTTACCTGGCAGGTACCAGGTAGGTACGGAGTGCACTGTGGGTTGGACATTTCTGTTGGAAACATACAACCGTGTGGTTTGTATATTTATCAGATATCGTTCCTTATTCTGCGATATTGTTCCGTTTTCTACTTTCTGCTGGGTGTTTTCTGTTTTTTACTTTCTACTGTGTGTTTTCTGTTCTTTACTTTCTACTGCGTGTTTTCTGTTTTTTACTTTCCGCTGTGTGTTTTCTGCTTTGTGCTTTCTATTTTCTATTTTCCGGGTTCTGCTTTCTGTTTTTTGTTTGCAGCATTTTTTAAATATCAACATGAGTGCTCCAAAATGAGGTGGAGTTTCATGCTCTTACAAAAATTGTACAGCAAGATTCAATCGAGGAGGGGAAGGAGTACATTTTTTTAGATTTCCTAAGAATGGAGACTTGGAAGTATTATAAAGTCATATGTGTGTAACAATATAAGAACTTAGGTACTACAGAAACATAAATCTTGGAACAATAACATGCTTCAAGTATACAGGGTGTTCAGAGATTTACTAGCCAGCGTTTTTCTCGTAAATGATTGACATGTGAAAAAAATGAAAGAGGAAAAAGTGTTAGTATTTTTTATAATCAACGTAACAAAGTATATACATTTTTCCTATTTACACTATTTTTTGAGAAATGAAAATGACCTTCAGTTTTTTAAATGGAATGGTATATATTTTTTTATATCATATGAAAGCGCGTATCGAAACGAATTCAACGATGTATCATATTATGACCTTGAGACCCACTCAGAGTCAAGAACTAAAGAAATATTTCAAATATTTCGTGTTACTGTACTTACCGGTATTTCTTATTCATATGTTTACATTTCATGTTCAATGTGACTTCCATTATCTAGAAAGCACTTTTGGTGGTTTTATGTTATGATTAAGTCTGTGTTAGTGTTTACTTCTATTACAAGGTGTGCAGAATTATTTGAGCATTATTTCACAGAGCGTTTGCTGATATTTAGTGCGATGTATCGTTATTCGAGAGAAGAGAAGATAGATATGGTGCGTATTTATTATGAGTGCGATAAAAATAAAAGACGTTGCAAATTAAAATACCAAGAAGAATTTCCAAACAGAGTGATACCAAATGAAAATCAATTTGTTTTGGTGGCGAAACGTTTAGGTGAAACGGGTTCCGTAGAAAATAAGAAACATCATTATCGGGAAACTTTGTTCGAAGAAAAAAAGTTAGAAATTTTATTGCATTTTGAAGAAAATCCATCAACATCAATACGAAAAGTAGCTACCGCTTGTGATATTTCTATTGGTTCAACCCACAAAATTTTAAAATTACACGGTTACAAACCATTCAAATACCATATGGTACAGGGACTAAGAGAAAGTGATTTACCACGACGCGCAGAATTTTGTAATTGGCTACTTACGAATGATAGAAACGACTGTAGTTTCTACAAAAAAATACTTTGGACTGATGAATCAAGTTTTGATAATAATATGCTGCCTAACCATCATAATACTCGTGTCTGGAGTGCTGAAAATCCAAAACGAAAAAGAGAAACAAATTTTCAAGTACAGTTTCTGGTGTGGTATGATTAATAATGTACTCTTGGGACCTTATTTTTATAGTGGGACACTGAATGGTGCCAGATTTTTAGAATTTTTGGATACACATTTTCGAACTTACTGGGAAGCATTACCATTATCCATTGTTAAAGACTTTTATTTTCAACAAGATGGTGCCCCACCTCATAATTGTAGAGCAGTGTCAAATTTCTTAAACAACATGTTTCCAAACAAATGGATTGGAACGTACGGATCTGTGAAATGGCCACCAAGATCCCCAGATTTGTCACCTTTGGATTTTTTTTTATGTGGTACTGTTAAAAATATCGTTTGTGATACAACACGGAAAATATCAACGATTTAAAGCAAAAGATAACAGACGCATGTGCATCAATACCTCAACCAACAATAGAAGAAATCACCAAAAGTGTATTGTACAGAGCACAAAAGTGTATCCTAGCTAATGGAAGTCACATTGAACATGAAATGTAAACATATCAATAAGAAATACCAGTAAGTACAGTAATACGAAATATTCGAAATATTTCTTTTGTTCTTGACTCTGAGTGAGTGGGTCTCAAGGTCATAATATGATACATCGTTGAATTCGTTTCAATACGCGCTTTCATATGATATAAAAAAATATATACCATTCCATTTAAAAAACTGAAGGTCATTTTCATTTCTCAAAAAATAGTGTAAATAGGAAAAATGTATATACTTTGTTACGTTGATTATAAAAAACACTAACACTTTGGCACAAGTTTAGAATATGGGACATGCCCCGCAGGGGTGTGTCCTATATCTTTTTGTAGCTTATCACATAAGGTGTTCATATACGTGGTTCATAAGTGCCATAAATCTCTTTTTTATCCGACTTCGAAAAGGAGGAGGATACTCAATTCGATCAGTATATTTTTTTTTTTTTCCTGGCTTTGTTCACCGATTACTCCGAGATGAATGTACCAATCGGAATGAAATCTTTTGCGTCTTGTAGGATATGTCTTCCGATTCGTCCTTTTATAAAAACATTTCGCATTTTTTTATTCCGAACGGTTTTTATTGCAAAAAAACGTACTATTACATGTACGTGCGGTGTATGTTCACCGATTATTCTGAGACGGATGGACCAATCGGAATGAAACTTTTTGCATCTTGTACAGTACAACTCCCCATTGGTCTCGTAAAAAAGACATTTCGCATTGTTTTATTCTGAACGGTTTTCATTATTGCAAAATACGTTCTGATTCAAGGAATGCACCGATTGCGATGAAAGTTTTCACATTTCGTAGATCATTCCACGATGATTCCATTTCCCAAAATATATGTAACTTCTTATTGTTAATAACTATTGTTATTTTAATAAAAAGCCTATTCTTTAGGGTTACCTTCCAAGGAATATACCGATCGCGATTTTTCAAAGTTGTCCCTGCAAGTAAACTTCGTCAGTTTCTTTACCAATTGGTTGCCAATGTAAAGAAGCTACTTCAATGAAAGATGGTTTTATCATCGTATCAATTGTAGGATTATAGCAGCGTTTAACATGTGCAACAAGTAATTTTAAAATAAACGACTTACCGCTACCAGCTCCTCCGGTAATAAAAAGCAACATTTGTTCGGTATTTTCATCATCATCATTTTGTTTAATATCTTTTTCAATTACTGCGGAAACTGATTTCAATAAGTCTTTCTGTTCAATATTCAGACTTCGTATGCTATTAAGGAATACGTCTTTGGGTATTGCACGTGTTTCTTCTTGTTGTTGATCTTCATATAAATCACCTTGATCATAATATACTGTTTCGTCAGCATGAATTCTGATTGGTTCTCCTAAATGTTCATTATCAGTTTCTTCTTCGTGTACAACATTCAAAGCAACAGCCTGGGCGAGCGCCGCTTCAATAATTTGCTCTGCGTGAGTAAATTGTTCGACGGTTGCGTTACCCAACATAGGTTTCAACTCGCGTTGCCGTCGAAGAAAACATTGTTCCGAGGATTCGTTTTCGGACATAAGTGTACTTTCATCACGAAGTAGAATGTGACACACTATTAAGTTATAGAAATATCCTTCCCTATCACTATTTAAGGTATAATATCGGTGGCGAAGTACAGTTGGTTTTTTTCTTATTCGCATTCAGGTATTGTCCTTTAATCTTATAAACCTCGATCTCGATATTTCTTCGTCGTCATTTCTAAGTTCTGCGTCTCCATCCTCTTCTGTCCACATTCCACTTGAAACTGCTTCATATCGGACTGCAAATTCAGCTAAGCTCAAATCCTCTAGATTGTCTGGTCTCTTTACGTAACGATCGAATATGTTATTGAAAAATGATGTTTCATTTTCTTCGAATCGGAGAATTCTATATCTCTGTTCAGGTCGACAGCTGTTTATAAATACAGCTTTTCTCGAGCTCATTTTAAGGGGGAGATGGCACAATCGATATGCACATGCTATAGCACAAACCACACGTTGAGATAGAGTTGCCATAGATACCAAAAATAGTTGATCCCAAAAAAATTTGATCAATTTTTTTTTTTGGTTGACAGTTAGTAGGTATCCAATAAAAATACAAAACATCCTTACGGTATCCTTCAAATACTGTTCGTTCCACTAAAAAGTGTGAAATAAAATAATTTTTAACAAAAAAAAAAATCCGACTTCGAAATGCACTAAAAAGTGTAAAATAATTTCTATTTCATTTATACCAGTATTCCACAGCTATTAATTAAAATCTTCTTAATCGTTAAATAGGATACTAAATACATTTCAACCTTTTCGGAGGCGGCGCAAAGTTAAAAATACCCGAATATACGATCCTGCCAATAACGATTTAATTGCGGTATGGCAAACTTGGTAATTAATAAGTCGTAAGAAAACAAATTCGAAACGTTATAGATACGGCAGAAAACATTTGTAAGGCCGCGTTCAGACTATGCAACTTAGTTGTACAACTTTCGGTGCAACTTCGGGTCCGAATTTTTGTGTTTCTGGCCGTGCCTGTACCAGGTATGCCGCCCGAAACAACCATTTTCTTTTTCGCACGACATACAGGGTACAGGCCCCAGGTAGGCGCTCGGCGGCCTAAGGTCGAACCGACCGACCGCGTCAATTTATCAAAACATCAAATTCTTTATTTTTCACCGCATTGGTATGAAAGTGGTACCAATGGATTGTTGGTGTTCTCCCAATTAAAATGATACCTCATATCACGTAAACCGGACTACTTTTAACGAAATTGGCTTTTAACTATGCATTTAGATTTTTCACGTAACTTGGTTAATTATTGTTCAACTTATGTCGCGTTTGGTTTCATTTTGATCGCAAAAACATAAGGAATCGATTGACGTCGCTTCCGCAAAGATCTGATAAAAAATACGGAAGTTGGTATTTCTACAAGAGAAAATCATTTTCTTTTTCGGGCGGCATACCTGGTACAGGCACGGCCAGAAACACAAAAATTCGGACCCGAAGTTGCACGGAAAGTTGTACAACTAAGTTGCATAGTCTGAACGCGGCCTAATTGTAACGATTGTATCAGAAGTTGATAGCACTTCTGATGTATGTGTGTACATGTATACTGCATTTCATGAGAGACCAGAGTTGGGTCATCCGAGCGTTTTCTAGGGTTTTTTACATTTTACAGTATTTTACGGTAAGATACGTTAAAAACGTATAAAACGTATCAAACGTATAATACTAGATTTTAACCGTTTGTGGTTAAACTCAAGTTAAAGTGACTAGTAAGTTTTATTAACGATTGTTTTAAAAATATGTAATTGAAAAATAAAGAAATAATCACAGGATAGCCTTAATTTATCTAAAAAGATGTATTTATGTTACAGAATACAGAATATAGTCCCCAAAAAATGAACTCCTCTACTAATAAAAGTACTTGTGTAAGTAATCGTTGTTCATTATTGGAAAAATGATTTGTTGAGAATATTTACTGACAGTATGTTAAATAAAATATACTTACAATTAGATTATATTTAGATATAATGAAATTTGTTAATAATAAGAGAAAATATGAAATATATTTTATTATTATTATTAATTTTGAATCAAGACATGTTCGCAAAAACAACAATACGCAACTGTTTTCACTTCCTCTTGTATTGGTAGAAAATTTTCATTTTCCCAACATTTATGGCGAGGCCTGCCGCCAAAACTTCGTTTCATGGCTTTATTTTAACTAGAGGGTGAGATATAACTGCGGAACTCCCTAATTTTAATAATAAATATCGTAAATAAAGATCTATGGATAACTACGTCTGTTTGGTATCTATAGTACATAACGTTAAGTAGAGATGGTGCCACTTGGAGTATAATACATATAAAACTAAGTTGGATCGGTGGATTGATGGTGAATCGGAGTGATTTTAAAATTTTTAATTGAAACGCAGTATTGGCGCAAGAAAGGCAATTGGAGAGTCTCAAGAAGTGCTTTTGCGAAGAGGAAATAGGAACCCTTCGGGTTGGAGAAAGTAATACACACGGCGAATTGTCCTCGCAGAATTTTGAGGTTAGCTTACCCACGCTAACCTGTTGCGGGTACACCCGCATTCTCCTCTCCCTGGCCCTGCGGGACCGGGAGAGGTTCAGAGCACCACAATGGAGACGGAAGCAGAGGAGGTGTGGACTGTGGTCAGTCTCAGAAAAAAGAAACCTGGTAACAGCAACCTTTTGGAATCGTTCAAAAGAAAGTGCCCTTCCCCAGCAGGGGATGAGAAAGAAAATATGAAAAGGAAAAATACTAATAACATACCAAACATTCCTACTGTAAGAATGTACCCTGAGGCTCACAGTGGTCCAGCCTTGGTTGAAATTCGCCTAGCTGAAACGCACTGTAAGAAAAGTAGGAGTCACAACATGGTAGCAATTGCTAAAGCGCTACATTCAATGAAGGCAGAAGCTCATCAACTGTGTCCCAGAAGCTTCAACAAAGCAGAAGCCATGTTCAACAACGGTATGGAGGCAAACAGGCTGATCTTATCTCCAAAGGTAGGAGAGCATGGTCTGGAGGCCTTTGTGCCTCGCCACTCTGTAGAAAGGAAAGGTATGCTGAAAGGCTTTAGCTTGGAATATCCAATCGAGGACCTCCTGGATCTAGCAGTAACCCCATGCAAGATAATCCAGGCCAAGCGGATGGACAGTAGACAGGTTGATTCTACCACCAAAGAGGTTTCCTGGGTTCCCAGCGAAACAGTCCTTATTACTTTCGAGGGGTCAACTTTCCCAACTAAAATACCATTGTATGGACTTCTCAACAAGAACTTAGAACCTTACATGGAAAGGGTAAGAACATGCAAGAACTGTGGCAAATTTGGGCACTCTCAAACCAGATGCAGGTCACTTCCTGTGTGCCTAAATTGTGGTAATACTAAGAACCAGGAGGAGCAAAAGTCCACAGAGAAGGATACCAAATGCATACATTGCCAAGGTAGTCATTGCACCTTTCATAGGGACTGCCCAAAAATGCAGTACGAAAAGGAGATCAACACAATGATATAAGTATCTATGAAGCGTGCTCACGAGCTAAACAGAACATGGATCAACTTGCAGTACTCCCTACAACTCAAAAGGACATTCCCAAAGTCACTCCGCAACATAATTTCCCTTCTCTCCCTGCACCAACGCTGGAGGGGGAATTCAAACTTAAAACTATTGGGGGCATGTCTCGCCCATCAGGACATACGTTCAATTATTGGAGTGATAAGACTTTTAAAACCTACTCCAAATCTCATCCAGCGACCACTCTCTCGGTCGAGAAGGTAGGGTCACCATCAACATCAAAAGCACAAAGAAAAGAATATTCTTCATCCGAAATTCAATCACAAGTCACACAAGTACACAAGAAACAGAGCAGCAGCTCCAACCATCAGGCCACTGCTAAGAAAGCGAACACGAAGCACCTTGTGATCAGTAAGCCAGAAGCAAAGACCAAGGTCCTGGTCCAGAAAACCCTCAAAGTTAAAACGTAACAATGGATAGTACGGTTATGGGAATTAAAATCTTACTTTGGAATAGCAGACAATTGGCCAACAAAAGAGAGGAACTATGGAAACATTCGTCCTCGTTCGATATTCTGGCCATCACGGAAACATGGCTCAACCCTAATACCAATTTTAAAATTCCAGGATTTAAATCCATAAGGAGACAGGGGTAATCGGCGAGGGGGCGGCCTGGCGATCTTCGTCAAAAACTCCCTCCAATGGAGCATAATGCCAGACATCTTAGTAGAAAACGGGGTCACTGAGTCCCTAACAATAAAATTGACATGCGAAGGAGTCAGCCTGTCCATTTGTCTCTGCTACAGGCCTCCAGGGGTGGTACTTCAACAGGACAAATGGGATCGACTTCTGAGTGTGCTTAACACTCATACCCAATTCATCCTACTGGGAGACTTCAACGCTCACCACGTAGCTTGAAACTGCGAAACCACGGACAGGTCGGGAGAACTTCTCCTCCAAGCTCTGGACCATAACGCTTGCCCCATCCTTAATGACACCTCTTCCACTCACATTGGACAGTTTAGGCAACGCAATAGTAATCTGGACTTAATAATCTCTCCGTGCAGCATGGCTCATCTTATCGACACAGAACAACAAAACGACCCTTGGGGTTCAGACCATTTCCCCATTTCGGTGCACATACAAATGGAAAAACACATCCACAGGACTCCCACCAACAGAATCACCTCCAAACGAACTGAATGCCTACACCGATATCACCCAGTTCTGGAAAAAAATTAAAATATTCAAGAACAGCTGGACCAAAACAGATACAACAGATAATCCTCCTCAGTTTAGAGAAATAGTCACCCTTACTGATAAACTGTGCCCCCCTTGGGTGGGCGGGGCACCCAGAGAAATTGTTGCTAACAATGTCGATCTGTTCGAGCGAACGATCTAGAACTCTCGCGAACGCAGAACCTTCGCGCATTCTGCTCTTAAAGGCGCTCCGAACGTTCTGGACTCCAGCTGATCGCTACGCAAGCAACAACATCATCGCCTCGTCTCTGTCTAACGAACATCGAGCTTCGTTCCGCTACAGTCTAAGCGCCGAACCGACGCTTCGGCACAGACTCTTAATCCTATTTGTAATCAAGACGAGTACAATATGCATTGTGCGATTCGCTAAATTCTACTTTTTTCTCACTCACGCCCTACCCGATCCGGCATTCGCTTGTCTTATCACGGCGTACGTCAAGTTGGCGGAGACCGCTCAACCAAATCGCGTGAACATTGATCCTTCGAGCCGGATCGCAACTATCGGACTCGTTTGTTTCGTTAGTGGAAAAAGGAAATAAGTGAGTACGGTTCCTTGTGGTGAGTGACTCTCGTCTATCGACTGCTTCGATTGAGGTGCTACCGCTATCGAACACGACACTGGGGAACTTCGGCTGGGAATCTTCAGGAAGCTGCTGGGAACCAAGGAGTATCCAAAGTCCAGATAAGTGGTCAAAAAAAACTGTACTTCGATCGGTACAACGGGTAACGTCAATTTCACGGTTTAACTTTCAACGGCTCCGTCGAGTGACGTCAGCTGAGGTGCTTCGATCTTCGAAACCGAACCAAAATATTGACAGCCGCACTGACACCGAGACTGCTCCAATTCCTGTGTTGTTGTCATCGCTGCGTTACCTTGACCTACAATTTTAAACCATTCTGAATTAAAGGAAAAGAACGGGTCATGGCTACGAATGTGTCGTTCGCCGACCTCCTACGCGAACAAGAGGAGCTCGTGGGTTGGATCCAGAGGTTTTGGAACAACTTATGCAAACTAGGGAAAGATAAAATTATCCGCGCGGTTCTGGAACAGCGTATGGGCTTACTTGAGCGATACTGGGAATCCTTCTTAACAGGACATCGAACCCTGATGCGGTGCAAGGAAGCAGCTGCCAGTTCTTACGCCCAGCGAGACGTCTTCTCGGTCGTAGAGGAAACGTACCTCAATACATCGGCAATGATCGCGCAGCACCTGATGGAACGGTCGCCGAACAATCCTTCCGACGGGAAGCAAGCCGCGCCTGCGCCGACGCTGCAACCGCAGCTACCAAAAATTGAGCTTCCAACCTTTTCAGGCGATCCTCTGCAATGGGAAAGCTTCCGTGATTTGTTCAAAAGCCTAGTGCTGGATGTGACTCAACTGTCGGACGTCAAGAAACTGCTTTACCTGAAGCGTAGCCTAACCGGGGACGCAGCGGAAGTGATTCAAAACACCCCTATAACAAGCACCGGTTTTCAAGGAGCCTGGGAGGACCTCGAACTGCGTTATGGTAACACGCACCTGCTGTCGTTTTCTCACCACCGTGCCCTCTTATCTTGTCCGCCAGCAAAGCAACAGTCAGCCTCGGAATTGAAGAGACTGCTCGACACCTTTCGACAGACCATCCGAGCTTACTCTTCCTTGAAGAAACCGGTCAGCGCATAGGAGTGGTTCGTTTTCTTGCTGACACAAAAGCTGGACAAGATGACGCTGTTGGCCTGGGAAACGTCTTTGACAGACAGCAGGGATATTCCGGCCTTCTACCAGCTCTCGCACTTCTTGGAAAACAGGATTCAGGCGTTGGGCGCGGCGCAGATGACGGACCAAGCGACTCACCCCGTTCCGAACAAGGATCTCAAGCCTAAAAGTAAAGGGAATCCAGCTGTAAAGAAGACTATCTCGACTTCTCTGGCAGCGTCATCCAGGCCCGCCCAGACAAGGAAGTGCCTTTCCTGCGCGGGGACACATGGATTGGGATATTGCGCAAAATTCAAGGCACTAAACCTCGCGCGGCGAAGGGAGCGAGCTGACCATCTGAAGGCCTGCTTCAATTGTTTGAATACTGGACATGAGTCGCGAAAATGCCCTTCATCCCAGAGGTGCCTGGTCTGCAGTGGCCGACACCACACACTCCTGCACGACGGAACGGCGGCTGAGTCATCACCAACGAAAATGGGGGAGGAGATTCCACCTATCTTGGAGCCGGACAGCAAGATTGGATCAGATAGTTCCTCTTCTACGAACGCTCTCTCTTTAACCGTATCCTCCCGCGCGGTTGCCCTGCTGGCCACCGCCAAGGTGACACTGGAGGCCCCATCCGGGGATACCATTGAAGCGCGAGCCCTTTTGGACACCGGGTCAGACACCTCCTTCGTGGCCTCCTCTGCGTTTGCAAGCTCTGCGTTTGCCACGGCGGGCGGTTCGGGTCTCAGTTTCAGGGGTCCAAGAGCAGGAAACCGGGACGGCGACCACCGAGGTCGAGCTGCTGGTGCGGCCTCGACGAACAACGGACTTCAGGTTGCCGATCCGAGCCCTAGTACTGAGGAGGCTCACCTCTCTCTTGCCAGCCCGTCAGGTGGTGGCCAAGCCCTGGCCGCATCTTCACGGAATCGACCTAGCGGATCCGTAGTTCGGCGTTCCTTCGAGGGTGGACCTGATACTAGGAGCGGATGTTTGCGGGAGCCTCTTCCTGGACGGCACCCGCACTGGACCAACGGGCACTCCGGTCGCTAAACTCACTCCCTTCGGTTGGGTGCTGATGGGGTCGGCCTCGGGGGACAACCCCCCGCCTAGAGCAACCGTTCGCAGTTTTCACTGTCATACGGAATCGACAAATCAACTACTGCAGCGATTCTGGGAACTGGAAGAGGTACGAGATCCAGCCCCCCTGTCGGCAGAAGAGGAGCGCTGTGAGAGACATTTCCAGGACACAGATCGACAGGACTTAACCGGACGATATTGCGTACGCCTACCTTTCAACAGGGAACCTGCTTCAACGCTAAAGCCATCCAGGTCAACGGCTTTCAAGCTCCTGCTGAGCTGCGAACGTCGATTGGCGTCGAACGACTTCCTGGGTCAGAGGTACGCTGATTTCATGGCAGAATATTCTTCTTTGAACCACATGCAGGCCGTCCCCGAGGCGGAGGCCCAAAGGCCAGCGTATTATCTGCCCCATCACGCCGTGGTCAAACGACACGACCCCTCGGCCAAGTTGCGGGTAGTTTTCAACGCGTCGTGTCGAACTGCATCGGGCTATTCTCTGAACGATTGCCTCTCTGCCGGGCCTAAACTGCAGGCCGACTTATGGATGATTTTGACTCGATGGAGGCTCTTCCGCGTAGTTTTTACCACGGATATAATCAAGATGTTCCGGCAGATTCAGGTTCATCCAGCGGATACGGACTGGCAGAGGATTCTTTGGCGTCCCCACCCTGGCGCCGCGATCCAGGACTATCGACTTACCACAGTTACTTACGGAACGGCCTGTGCACCGTTCTTAGCGTTGCGGGTACTCACTCAACTTGCGGCGGATGAAGGGCATCGCTTCCCCTTAGGAGCCGAGGCGATCCTACGACACAGCTACGTCGATGACATTCTGGCCGGCGCGGACGATTTGGGCAAGGCGCTGGAATTGAAACGCCAAGTCATCGCTATTTTTGAAGCCGCTGGCTTCAGGCTAAGCAAATGGGCTTCCAACTTACCCGACCTCCAGGAGCACCCCTCTTCGGATCCCCGTCTGTTTCAGGAACCGACTGGGGTCAGTACACTAGGGGTCAAGTGGAACCCAACCGACGATACCTTCTCTGTAAAAGTCGCCGGCCCAGTGGACCGTACGAAGAAGGTCACAAAGCGGTCGATACTGTCAGAGGTGGCCAGCCTCTTCGACCCCTTGGGTTGGACGGCTCCGGTTCTAATATTTGCAAAAATACTGATGCAAGATCTTTGGATCCTGGGCGTCGATTGGGACCAGGAACTTCCGACCAGGATCCGAGACTCGTGGTGCACCTTCAGGAGCTCGCTGACTCAACTGGACGTCCTCTCAGTCCCCCGCTGGGTCTCATATTCTGCGGGCTGCAAAGACGGAGTGGAGCTACACGGCTTCTGCGACGCCTCGCAAAGGGCCTACGCCGCCGCGGTCTATCTGCGGGTCAAAACTCAAGGACGGACCTCCATCGGACTGCTGGTGGCCAAGAGCAAAGTAGCCCCGGTGAAGACTGTAAGCATCCCCAGGCTGGAGTTATGCGGCGCCCTACTTCTCGCCAAGCTGCTCGTCCAGGTAAAAGATGGCCTTAACTTACCGGTCTCGGTGACCGCCTGGACCGACTCCACTGTCTCGCTCCACTGGATACGCGGGCATGCGTCTCTTTGGAAGCCATTTGTGGCCCACCATGTATCCAGTGTCCAGTCCCTCATCCCTGCGGAAAACTGGAAGCACATCGGTTCCACAAGCAATCCAGCCGACTTGGCAACGCGGGGTATCTCTCCCCCTGAATTGCTGAACTCTCAGTTGTGGTGGCAAGGACCCTCATGGCTGAAGGACGACCCGGAATCCTGGCCTGCTGGGTGCCTTGGAGAAGACGGACCCGCGAACGAAGAGAGGCGGAAGGTCTTGGTCTGCCTACACATAAATCAAACCTTCGATGAGTTCCTCTCCCGCTTCTCCTCACTAACGCGTCTCCTGCAAGTCCTAGCGCAGTGTTTCAGGTTCGCTCACCTTGCCAGGAAACAGCCCGCCGAATCGGGGTTCATCGGAGCCTCAGAACGCGCCTCGGTCCTTCGAGCAGCTCTGCGGTTATCCCGGTTATTCACCTTGCGGAGGAACTCGAACAACTTACAGGGGGACGTGCGCTGGCGAGGAGTTCTGCTCTTGCCTCATTGAGGCCATTCGTCGATGACCAAGATCTGCTGCGTGTCGGAGGCCGCTTATCTTCGGCCATCCTTCCGTATGACGAAAAGCGTCCCATCATCGTGGCGAAGGCCTGCCCTTTGGCTAAACTTCTAGTCCAGGACGCCCACGCTCGGACACTCCATGGAGGCCCGCAACTGACGACAAGCCTACTCGCCAGACGGTACTGGATTCTCCGTGGAAGGTCCCTAGTTCGAGCCGTCATAAGAAGCTGCGTCCGCTGCGCTCGCTTCAGTGGACGCCCCGCTTCTCAGCTAATGGGTCAATTGCCCTTGGACCGCACTGCGCCTCAACGACCCTTCCTCGTCACCGGTGTGGACTACGCAGGGCCCATTATGCTTCGCACATCACCAGGACGCGAGCATAAATCATACAAGGGATACATATCTCTCTTTGTCTGTCTTACCACGCGGACCATCCACCTGGAGATCGTCTCCGATTTAACCTCTGCCTCCTTCTTAGCGGCCTTCCGAAGATTCGTTGGACGGCGAGGGCGTTGCGCCTCCATGTACAGCGACAACACAACGGTCTTCCACGGGGCTGAACGGGAGCTCACTCGTATGTTTACAAGCGCCTCCGTCTTCTACAAGGAGACTGCAGCAGTTCTGGCGAAAGACGGGACTACTTGGCACTTCATCCCGCCGTATGCCCCGCACTTCGGCGGACTGTGGGAAGCCGGAGTTAAATCCGTGAAGCATCATTTACGCAGGGTCATTGGAAACTCGAAACTCACCTTCGAGGAAATGTCCACGCTGCTTTGCCAAATTGAGGCGTGCCTAAACTCGAGGCCTCTTTATGCACTTTCCGAGGATCCCTCGGACCTCTCAGCACTTACACCGGGGCACTTCTTGATCGGGGAACCGACCTGCATCACTCCGGAACCCGATCCACCACTCACTACTTCTTCCTCACTTACGCGTTGGCGACAAATTAATACCATGCGCTCTCAGTTTTGGAACAGGTGGAGATCTGAGTATTTGCAGCACCTCCAGCAGTTATCCAAGTGGAGACACCAAAAGGAGAACCTGAAGGTCGGCGCACTCGTGCTTCTTCGCGACGACCTGCAGCCGCCGGCAAAATGGCTAATGGGCCGCGTCACAGCCCTACACCCCGGACCAGACGGACGCGTTCGGGTGGTGGCCTTAAAAACAGCCAGCGGCACTACAACACGACCGATTGTGAAAATCTGCCCGCTGCCGGTGGACCAGAACGACGCTTCTTGACCACGTGAAAATGCTGCGCTACGCTCAACACTACCAACTTCACGGCGGGCGGCCCCCACCATGCCAGCCTCGGAAATCTTCCATACCTTCACCTTTAATAAACGGCAGAACAATCTGTAATCTAACATACGTTCTGTCGCTATTCATTTTTTGTTTTCTTTTCTCCACGCCACTTGGCCAATTGTAATCCTAATTTTCTTGTACTTTCTTTACATATTTACAGGCTATGTTTGCGTCACTTACCTGCGTGGTTGGTGCGGAGCGGTGTTCGATTCTCCGTTGCACGAAGAAGGCGGGCGGTATGTTCGAGCGAACGATCTAGAACTCTCGCGAACGCAGAATCTTCGCGCATTCTGCTCTTAAAGGCGCTCCGAACGTTCTGGACTCCTTTGGTTTCCAGACCTTTCGGGGACCGCTAGTATATTTACCGCGGCGACAAACCGCTTGTATTCATTACCAGCTGATCACTACGCAAGCAACAACATCGCCTCGTCTCTGTCTAACGAACATCGAGCTTCGTTCCGCTACAGTCTAAGCGCCGTACCGACGCTTCGGCACAGACTCGTAAGGGGGTAGACACGGGTAATGCAGCGAGGTGACATTACCGGCAAAAATGGGCCTATTAATGGGTTTACGGGAATCGGTTATTTGTCCTTATATGAGAACACTTAGGGCTGAGTGAGGGCTCATTCGAAAGAGGAAGGTCCAATGCAGGGGGCTCAACCGATGGTTTAACGAGATTGTGTTAATATCTAATAATATGAGTGTCCAAAGTAGAGGAAAAATCGAGAAAATACGCCCGTTGAATCCAAGTACATTTTAGGTAACTATAGGAGTTTTGTGACTAAAAATAATTTTTAACAAAAAACAAATCCGACTTCGAAATGCACTAAAAAGTGTCAAATAATTTCTATTTCATTTATACCAATATTCCATAGCTATTAATAATATCTACTTAATCGTTAAATAGGATACCAAATACATTTCAAAGTTTTCGGAGGCGGCGCAAAATTAAAAACTTTTCCTCTAGTAAGAAGATCCTAACTCGGACGTCGGCAACCTATGATAAATCACCCATTTGATAATTTCAAGTAAATAATATTCAACGGGAATCAACAAACCCATTGCGAATTAACTATACTGCAGTTCACGAGTGACCGCACTTAACTCGCGCAGCTAGTGACCTACTGTGGTCTAGGGAGATTTTTAATAGTGCGTGTGATTCCCCTTTACAGCTTGCTTCTTACTTTGCGTTCACATCATTTTTTTCTTGCGACAAATAATAGGAATTTCATTGTATCGTGAAACTTTACAATATCATCACCGGTTATCAATTATCGTATGTCATATATTTCTGCCCGCCATTTATATGGTCGCAAAGTATAATAAGAAGCAAGCTGTAGAGGGGAATAACACACGTTATTAAAAATCTCTCTAGACCTAGTGAGCGGCGCGAGTTAAGTATGGTCTCTTGTGAACTGCTGTATAGTGCATGTACATCAGGAGGGCTGCTAATTCCTCATACAATCGTTACAATTACAAATGTTTTCAGCCGGACCTATAATTTTTCTCTTACGACTTATTAATTACCAAGTTTGCCATACCGCAATCAAGTCGTTATTGGCAGCATCGTTTGTTCGGGTATTTTTAATTTTGCGCCGCCTCCGAAAACTTTGAAATGTATTTGGTATCCTATTTAACGATTAAGTAGATATTATTAATAGCTATGGAATATTGGTATAAATGAAATAGAAATTATTTGACACTCTTTAGTGCATTTCGAAGTCGGATTTGTTTTTTGTTAAAAATTATTTTATTTCACACTTTTTAGTGGAACCTGTAGTATTTTTAGGATAGTGTAGTATTTTTAGTAGGTGATTTTGGGTTTCTGTTACTTAGCTAATAACCATAAACCTAAAAAATATTGACCAAATTTAAATGGTTAATAAACAACAAATTTCATAAATTTTTGCAAGTGGGGTCATCGCGGATACACAGAGTGTCACGCGACTACCTCTACAGCCGAAGAGGGATGATTGCTAAGGTGATTCTAAACAACTTTTTCCTTTTCCAAAATGTTGGTTAAGGCTTGTTTTTCTAGTTATTAACAAAAAACACCGACCAATCCGAGCGCGTACAGCGCGCGGGCTTAGGGACTGCAATGTCGGCTATGAAAACCGAGCCTGACGTAGGTCGCAAACGAACGGCTCGGCACCCCGTTGGCATAGCACAATAAAAAAATTGGACGGGTAGAACATTTTTAGTCGTTGTTTAAAATGAATACGAAACCTAATCTCTTGTCGCCTATCATAATGTAAAAAATGAAATTCTAAGCATTCTAAACAACAAATGAAAATGATTGAAATGGAATAATTAATAAACGTTTGAATTGGAAGCCACCTCCGTTGATGATGAAAAATTTGAAAACAATATAAATGAAACTTTCGCATTCGTTCGTAAATTAACCTACTACGCTGAAAGCAGATTATTGTCACTGGGAATCGAGGAAACACGTTCGGTAGAACAGCAGTTTTCATGATCGGACCAGTGAACTTCCCTCATTTATTGCACTTAGGTGTGAATAATAGGCGAGGTGTTTGCTCATCGAATGTCCAGAATCGACCAAGTGATCTAGTGGGAATTATTTGCTTTCAGCGTAGCAAGTTTATTTAGAAACGAATGGGTAAGTTTCATTTAACTTGTTTTAAAATTTTGCATCATTAGTGTAGCCTTCAATTCAAACGTTTATTAATTATACCACTTCAAACATTTTTATTTGTTGTTTAAAATCCTTAGAATTTCCTTTTTTACATTATGACAGGCAATAAGAGATTAGGTTCCATATTCATTCTAAACAGCGACTAAAAATGTTCTACCAGTTCAGTTTTTTTATTGTGCTATGCCAACGGGGTGCCAAGCCGTTCGTCCGCGACCAACGTCAGGCCCGGTTTTCGTACCCGACACTGCAGTCCCTGGAACTGCGCTCTATCCGCGCTCGGATTGGTCGGTGTTTTTTGTTATTAACTCGCAAACCAAGTCTTAACTAACAATTTGGCAAAGAAAAAAGTTGTTTAGAATCCCCTTAGCAATCATCCCTCTACGGCTGTCGAGGTAGTCGCCTGACACCCTGTAATTCCTACCAAATATGAAAGGTTTCATCGCGAACGATACATTTCTTGCAGAGTAACATGAAGGCGTAGATTTTTTGCTATAACAGTAGTTATTAACAAATTCAATAAATTTTTGCAAGTGATATCATCGCGGATATACCTCCTACTAAATGTGAAAGGTTTCATCGCAATCGCTACATTCCCCGCAGCATAAACGCCAGAAGACGTAAATGAAGTATTACGTTTTTTGCAACATAAGTCGTTAGGAATGAAAAAATACAAACATTTTTTTGCGAGACCAATCGGGAAATATACTCTACAAGATGCAAAGTTTTTGGTTCCGATTGGTCCATCCGTCTATGAGTAATCGACGAACGTACGTCGCACAGTGGTCGATTTGTTTCATTTTGCGGTCAAAAATCGATATTACTTAAAGTTTAAAAAAAAATTACCAGATAATAGTTTTAATCGTCATTTATATCCTCACTTAAGAGGGGAATTGGACATCTTCGTTGATTACAGCTGTTTTTTTTATCGGCAATCCAATAAAATTTGTGATAACTGGATCTGATGTTACACACAGCATATGAAATAGATCTTCTATATTGGCCTTTCTGGAAAATTTTCGAGTATTATGTTCTCGAAACCTTTTACAGTCTTTGTGTCGAGATTCAAGTGCTTCTTCTGACAATTGTCCAATTGGAACTATAAATGATTTTATAATTTCTGCACCGTGAATAAGTACCTTGTGTACTGTCTGAGGCATGTAGTACCAGTTGTAATGGTATACATATAATTGTGCTGTTTCGAATGCATACTTCCCAAATTGCTCTGCATTTACGCTATAACCACTTGATATTGTATTTAATATAACTGAAAATCTATAAATTAAATCTTCATTTACACCAGTAATTTCTGAGGCCAATTTAGTTTGGGAAAAGAACTTCCTTGATGTATTCCCATCATTTGTTGTTCCGTATCCGGGTTTCGGAACATCAACGAGAAGACCCATTTTTGCTCTAAGTTTTTCTTGTATATTTCTTTTTCTTATGGTGACTTGCTCTTTCGTTTCTCCTTTACTTACTCGCCAAATCTTGCAATCCAGTCTGTATGCAATATGCAACACGCATTCAAAAAACTGTAAGCTTGATATACCGTATTCCAAATTTTGTAGTGACTGCTGTTCTTGATGCTTTTCTAAATTATTCATTTCGGATGGTTTTGAACCACAAATGTAACAATTGGACGAAGGGCTTCCTGTTACGTAACTACAAACCTTATTATCTATCATAGTAAATTTAAAATCGTTTTGTACTTTCAGTGATTTACCATTATATGAAACTATGGTTGGCGATAAATCTTTTATTTGGTCTTTAATTTTATTAACTTCTGCACGAACTAGATCACCAGATTCTTTTTCAAAAAGTAATTTTATGGACCGACAATACCTCGTTGATGATGCCCTTGGATTTTGCCAAAAAACATTTTCTTTATTTGAAGATAATATTTGCAAAGGAACTAAAGAAATAGCAAACAAAAAAGAATCGTCACTATTAGAATCTTCAAACACTTGTTTATAATTTTTTTGTCCTGCAGATCCATCACAACCCCATTTAAAAATAATTAAAAGTTCCGATTCATTTTCTATATTTTTAAAAGTGTTCGATTGAGCAATAAACAAACGGTTAACTGTATGTTCAACAAGACTCTGTAAATTTACTTCTGCAAAAGTTTCACTAACAATTATTTCCTCCGGATAGCAACGTTTTTTTGCACTAATAATATAATCGTAGCACGGATAGATGTTCGCATTGTGGTTCTTAGTTTCTGTATGCATTGAAATGTATTGAAATTTAGTCATCTTATTTTGCACATAAGATGCTAAGGCTTCATCCGGCGTTAACTTTATAATAGCACCACTGCAATTTTGTGTATCTGACTGCTGCAAAGGAGACATCGATAATGATTTTATTAATTTATAGTCATTATATCGCCCTTCTGAGCGAAGAGATTTTTCCAATGCATGGCATAGTTCACTTGAACTATACCCTGAAAGAGATTCAAGTCTTCGTCGCTTCGTTCTTTCACTAGCAATAGTGTTATCTACTTTTGGTCTTCCTCTTTTTATAATAGTGGCAGAAGTGCTAGAAGATGGTTGATTGGTAATTGTATTTAAAATATTACTGAAGTCGATAGAGTCTTCGAGCCATTCTGCATTTGTTGATAAAAATGTCCGTAATGTTCGATGTGAGGTTCGCCATTTATCTTTAAACGCTTTGCATATACTATCTACTTTAGATTTTATTAAGCTATCGTATTGTTCGTTTCGTTCTGTATTAAGTTTCTCTAACACAAACTGAAGAATGAAATTACACTTTTCCTTATCTTCAGTATTCCTCCAAAGATTAAAAAGTTCCTTCTCTTTTAAATTAGCCATTTCGGTCACTGAAAGTTGATACCAACACTTCCTGCAATTTGCCTAAGTTATGTACACAACACTAGTCCTCGGCACAATTTGATTTTAAAATTCACTTACAACTATTTAAAAATGTCAAACAAAACTACTTTATTATATAATAACAAAACCACTACACTATACAAGCACTATGATTATAAATTAACTACTAAAATAAATTACAACCTTAACTGCTATTATGGTTAATAATAATTAAAAATAAGATATAAATATTTGGTTTTTTTTTGATTTTCTGAAACCGCTTCTTATACTGACTGTCAGGAGAACTGCCTGTTCAGAACTACAGAACAATGTAATGTAAGAAACATAATAAACATAAGAAGGTTTGGCCTGTATTTGTTATTCGCTCTGCTGTGCTGGTTCATCGGCTGATGCAGTCGCGCGTGGTTTAGCTGACGATCTAAAAACAATTCGAACTGTTCTGATCCTCCTAGCTTTTTTAATCTAATTTATTACATTATACTATATGGAAACATATTGATTGGTAGGTTATTGTATTTGGTTCAATAAATGTTATCATTCTATTAAAAAGATTTTGCTGTTTCGCTTAATAAAATTAACTTCAATTCGATATGTCCTTTGTTATCACACTTAGAGAAAAGTTATTTATTGCAGTTGACACCATTTTAGGTGCCAAAACACATTTGTACAAACATTTCGTTGGTAGTTATGTTTTCTTCTAAGATTTGCGACGATTTCTAAGGAAAAGATACTCCTTTGACACTGTCTGGATCGATTTATTTTAAAAGCGGCAAAAAGCGGCAGCTAATTTCTTATTTTGCAATTGTAGTAACAAGTTTTGAATAAAATGCAGCGCGAGAAATTTTCTCCAAACACCTCCGGAAAAAGTTATGCAGTAAATAGTGAGATAAGGGATATCTTATTAACGGAAAACTTTATAGGTATACCTTTGTCGTTGTTACAATCCTTTAAAGCTATATTTTTAGCATTTCAAATCGTTTTAGACGCATAGGATTTAACAAAAGGGGAAAACAAAAAACAATATTTGATAAAATTTTAATTACGTATATTTTCTCCATTGTTAATAACTTTTTACCCCAAAAAACTTATGTCTAATAAGTAGAAAATACCTGTAAATCAAATCATGAAAAAAAAATTTCAGTTAGACGCATGTTCATTTTTCCATTTTTGGCCGATTTTTAATTAAAGTCGACCACTGTGCGTCGCACGTACATGACATAGTACGTTTTTTTGCAATAAAAAGCGTTCGGAATAAAAAAATGCAAAATGTTTTTTTAACGGGACCAATCGGGAGACATACTCTACCAGATGCAAAAGGTTTCGTTCCGATTGGTCCATCCGTCTCGGCGTAATCGGTGAACATACATAAAAAAAACAAAAAAAAAAAAAAAAAAAAAAACATACACATCAAATTGAGTATCCTCCTCCTTTTCGAAGTCGGATAAAAAGTTAAAAGAGGGCCGTACTGTGGTTGATGATTTGCCTCGTTCCGGTCGTCCATCTGCCGCTGTGACTGACGAAAACATTGAAAAAGTTAAGAGAATTGTGCTCAAAAATCGTCGTGTGAGCATCCAAAAGATAGGAGCCGATATTGGTGTCTCGTTAGGATCGGTACAGAGCGTTATGCACGATATTTTGGGCATGAGAAGGGTTGAAGCAATGCACCGGCTCACACATCCCATCTTGTACTCGACTATTTGACTAAAAACAACATTAATATCATTCCGCAAGCTCCGTATTCACCTGACATGGCTCCGTGTGACTTCTTCCTATTCCCACGACTCAAGTTACCACTTCGCGGAAAGCGTTTTCAAACGGAGGGAACTGAAGGCGATTCCAAAATCGGCCTATGAAAAGTGTTTCGAGGATTGGAAGAAGCGTTGGAATATGTGTATTGCTTGCGATGGAGATTACTTTGAAGGGAATAAAATAAATATCGATGAATAATTGTATCGTTTTCGTTTTATTGACAAATTCCCGGTACTTTTTGAACATAAGGTAAGCTAAAAGTCCTCGGGCTTTCTGAAGGAGCAATCAAATGGCTCGGGTCCTATCTATCAAGTAGAATGCAGGCGGACAGAAATCATGATGGCACTTTCTCTAGTTGGATTCATACAACTGCTGGTGTCCCCCAAGAATCAATTCTTGGGCCCTTACTATTTTCTCTCTTCATCAACGATATAGGAAGTGTCATCAAAAACTCGCGTCGTCTTCTCTATGCCGATGATCTCCAGATTTGTAGATGTTGTGCCTACGACGATCTAGCTGACTGTCTTAACAAAATCAATGAAGATATCGCCCGCATTCGTAATTGGGCCTCTCTGACGAGGGGAACTACCCAAGTGTTACGCTCACTTATTAATGAAACTTTGCCACCTTGTAGAGCTCGTCGCCCTGAACACGTCTATACCCCCTTTCGGGGGCAGACGGCTAATTGTTTAAAAGATATTAACAATTAAAGTTAGTTACTGCTTACATTGAGAAGCATGACAAACTAACACATGTAAATGCTTAGCTCCGCGGTAAAACGCTTGACTCACAATCTAACTGTCCACGGTTCTAGTCCACGGTTCCCAACTTTTTTTTCTTTTCTCTTTTTTCTTTTTAATGATAATTTGTCTCTTTTTGAATAACTATTACAACTGTGCTATAATCATTGCATTTATTAATAGGTAATTAATTTTCATAGAATTTAAGTTATCTTTTCTATCCAATACGTACATTAACACCCTTACCGCATTCAAAATTTACACGCGTTTATAGTATAGACTCGTTATAAGCAAAACGCTCGGGACCGGACTTTTGCTTATAACGTATAGTTCCACCATTGTTTGATATTTGCCGACTGCTTCGAACGTAGAAAAGGACAGCGAGTGATTAACAAGAAAAAATCCGACTTCGAAATGCACTAAAAAGTGTCAAATAATTTCTATTTCATTTATACCAGTATTCCACAGCTATTAATAGGATACTAAATACATTTCAACATTTTCGGAGGCGGCGCAAAATTAAAAACTTTTCTTCCACTAGGAAGATCCTAGTTCAGGCGTCGGCAACCTGCGACAAATGACCCATTTGATATTTTCAAGTAAACAATATTCAACGGGAATCAACATACCCATTGCGGATTAACTATACTGCAGTTCACGAGAGACCATACTTAACTCGCGCGGGTTACTAGGTCTAGGGACATTTTTAATAACGTGTGTGATTCCCCTATACAGCTTGCTTCTTACTTGACAGTCATATAATTTTTTTCTTTGAAAAATAATAGGAATTACTGTACATCTTATGATCAACGTGAAATGTTATCACGTGAATATGTTTAGAGTGATGTGGCGACACTGCCATGGGAATATTTATCGATAGTCTATTGTATCGATATGTCTTGAATGTTCTTCGAGGACCTTTGTATCGATGGTCATAAATTAAGAGCGAAATTTGAACATCGTCTGTGCGTACGTTTATATAAATAGACAAAGAGTAAATTGTAAACCCCTCGACGTGGGTGATCGAGCTGAGAGAAGGCCGGAAATCCAGAGAATGGAATAGTTTCACTTCGAAAGTTCTTAAAAGACTAATTTATGATAGACCATAGCCAATTCGTTGTTTTCGACCAAGTCACAAACGGTCCTTAAAAGCTACGAAGTCTTTTTCGATATCCTGTCTATTCATGCACTTTGAGAGGGTCGTAAATTTCCTCGAGAGTTGCTTTGGCAAGTACAAGGTCTTGTCGTTTCCTAATTTCTCTGGGTCCCACGCTTTCTCGTAGCACATGTGCGCTGCAACGTTCTAGCGTCTTAACGGAGCGCCTCCACTTCCACGCGCCTGAGGGTGAACCACGGCCAGGAGAAGAGGCCCACACGAGGCGGGGTGGACTCCTCCACCATTGGACGAGGGATGATCCTGAGGGTGGATCCAGGATCCACGTAGGAAGGGGCATCGACGGACAACGCGCGAAGATCTCCTCCGCCAAGCGCAGAATCGTTAGAATGATTTTGTCACTCGTTACGGACAAGTTGTTCTCGCACAGCAATCTCTAAAGCAACTTCTTGTTAACACGAAGTAAAAGATCTGCTTTAAATTGAACTTGAAATATTAAAGTACAGGAAACGAAATAATACTTTATTATTTTCATATCCGCGCCTTGAGAGCGGAGCGCCTCCGCGCTCCACGGTGTGTCACACCTGCACATAAAATCCCCAAAATATCCCTATCTTCCGCGACGGACACGCAACACGTGTATCTTTACCATGTCATCATCGCTTATCAGTTATCGTACGTCATATATTTCTGTCCACTATTTATATGATTGGAAAGTAAGAAGCAAGCTGTAGAGGAGAGTCACACACATTATTAAAAATCTCCCTAGATCTAGTGAACTGCGCGAATTAAGTATGGTCTCTCGTGAAATGCAGTATACATTGTTGGGTTAAATATATAATATATTTATTGAAATACACCACCGCGTGCTTACAAAGTCTCTAGCGTCTACCGATCTCTCTGGCGTCGTTACCGGCACGTTAATCCTACTACTTCAGGTGGCGCCTCAAGCGCTGCCAACCTAATTCTAGGGACTCTAGACGGTCGCCACACCACCCCCTTCCCAGTAACGAAGGTGAAAGGAGTGTTACATTGCACATTCATACAATAATGCTTAAATACTAACATTACAAAATATAATGATGCACAAGAAAGGTTTATAATATCTAACATAAAAAAATCTACGTATAAACATATAAAAGAAAAGGAAAAATTAACCTCTATATAATATAAAATAAAATGAACGCAGTCGCTATTTAAATTATAAATCTCATGCGGCGTTTTGATTTTGGCGTGGTCTTTGGTATAGTTTTCGATACAGTCTTTGATACAGGTTCTACAGTCTCGATATCCTGCTGGATAAAAGCCGGCTTAATCCTGTCTACTGCCACTTTAATATCTTTTCCTGCAATTCTTAAGGTAAATTGCTTGGCCCCTCTATCACGAACTTCGTACGGGCCTGCATACGGTGCCTGAAGCGGTCTTTTGACACCGCCTTGCCGCAGGAAAACGTGAGTGGCTGACTGCAAATCTTTGAAAACAAAGATTCCTCTTCTTCCATGTCGCGCAGGTTCACATGGCCGGACTTGCTCCATTTTCTTCCTCAGCTGGTGCGCGAACTGTGAGATGTCTACCTCTGACCCTCGCACCAGGAACTCCCCAGAAAGTCGGATAGACTCCCCGTAGACCAACTCAGCCGACGTCGCCTGGATGTCTTCTTTGAAGGCTGAACGAATTCCTAGCAAGACTAACGGCAAGGTTTCCGTCCAGCGTTCCTGCCCTTGACACTTGATGGCTGCTTTCAACTGCCTATGCAGCCGCTCTACCATCCCATTCGCTTCTGGATGGTACGCCACCGCCCTCAGATGCTTGATTCCCAGGAGGCGTGTGAAGGCTCCGAAAAGGCAGGATTCGAATTGCTTGCCCTGGTCTGTAGTTATCCTGAGCGGTACTCCAAATCTAGCAATCCAACCATTGAGGAGTGCTCTTGCCACCGTCTCCGCAGCAATGTCCGGCAATGGGATCACTTCCGGCCATCGGGTAAATCTATCGACACACGTCAAACAATAAGTATACCCACCAGACTGCGGCAGTGGTCCAACCAGGTCAATGTGCAAATGCTCGAAGCGTTTTGAGGGCAACGGAAATTCGCCTAGTGGTGTCTTCACGTGTCTGCTGATTTTTGACACGCAACGCAGTGCTTGGCCCATTCCTTTGTATCCTTTTTAATTCCAGGCCACACGAATCTCTCTGTCATTAGCCGCTGAGTTGCTCTTGCTCCTGGATGACTTAGGTTATGAATGGCATCGAAAGCTGCCCTTCTGAACCCGGGAGGCAGAAATGGTCTTGCCCTCCCGGTGGAAATGTCGCAATATACCTCGGCCCGCACATCCGGGAGAAAAACTCTCTTGATGTGCAGGCCACTATCAGCTCGTAACTGCCGCAGCTCAGCGTCGTCTTCTTGACGTTCCTTCAGGATTGTATAATCAATAGCTGCCGTTACTTCCGCTACCCTTGATAACGCATCAGCAACGACATTGTCCTTCCCTGAAATGTGCTGAATGTCCGTGGTAAATTGAGAAATATATGAGAGATACCTAAATTGTATAGGCGTGCACTTTTCCAACTTTTGTACAAACGCGTATACAAGGGGTTTATGGTCGGTAAAAATTACAAAATGCCGACTCTCAATTATGTGATTAAAATGCCTAACTGCCTGATACATCGCCAATAGCTCGCGATCGTAGGCACTATATTGTGTCTGTGCTCTATTGAATTTCTTCCCGAAGAAAGCGAGTGGCTGCCATTTCCTGTTTGTCCTCTGCTGGAGTGAAGCGCCGGCTGCGACGTTGGAAGCGTCGACAAAGACGGCCATCTCTGCTCCAGGAACCGGGTATGCCAAAGTTGCTGCGTTGGCCAGAACTTTCTTCGTTCCTTCGAAGGCTTGAGTTGCCATAGGTGACCATGTAATTTCATTCTTCTTGTCACCAGGGCACTTAATCAATTCCTCCAGAGGTGCCAGCACATTCGCTATTCCACGGAGAAATCTTCTATAAAAATTTATTATGCCTAGGTAACGTCTCAAATCGCCAATTATCTTAGGCTGCCGTATCTCCCTTATGGCTGCAGTTCTTTCCGGCGGCGGTGTGATCCCCTGATCACTGACGGCGTAGCCCAAAAAGGTCACCTTCTTCCGGAAAAATATGCTCTTCTCCAGGTTGATTACGACACCGTACTCTTTCAATCTTGCAAACAGCTGCCGCAGATGTTGCCGATGTTGCTCTTCGTTCTGTGATGCCACCAACACATCGTCAATATACACAAAACAAAAGTCCAAACCCCTCACCACCTCGTCCATAAACCTTTGAAAAGTCTGGGCCGCGTTCCTAAGGCCGAAGGTCATATATAAAAACTCGTACAGACCAAACGGAGTAATTATAGCTGTCTTTGGTATGTCCTCTTCGGCAACAGGAATCTGGTGATATGCTTTGACAAGGTCTATGGTTGAAAATATCGTCTTATTGAAAAGGTTATGAGAAAAATCTTCGAGATGCGGAACTGGGTATCTATCAGGAATTGTGACGTTATTGAGAGCTCTATAATCACCGCATGGTCTCCATTCCTTATTCTTCTTTTGGACGAGGTGGAGTGGCGATGCCCAACAGCTCTTCGACGGCCTGATTATTCCTCTACTCAACATCTGCTCAAATCCCTTTTTCGCTGCCGCCAGGCGGTCAGGTGCCAGCCTTCGAGATGGTTTTGTAGGTTTAATGTTGCAAATTCTATATTTTTGTGTATGGATAAAATAGCAGTGTCGTCCGCGAATGTAAATAATTGGGTGTAAGGAGAGGTTGGCATGTCCGCCGGTTATATGGAATATAATATAGGTCCCAACACACTTCCCTGCGGTACGCCAGCATGGATCTCCTTTAGGGTGGATGTTACGCTTTTCAGCCGGACATAGAAATACCTATTTGAGAGATAAGAGGTAATAATTAAAAATAAGTTGTTCGATAACGTTGCTTTTAATTTATTTAAAAGTTCCTCGTGCCAAACTTTGTCGAAACCTTTTTCCACGTCCAGGAAAGCTGCGGTACAATATTTACCTTCCTCCATAGAACCGATTATACTATTTACCATTCTGTGAATTTGTTCGATTGTATTGTGATTTCTTCTGAACCCGAATTGATAGTCTGGAATCAATCTTTTGTCATTGATTTCTTTCATTATTCTGTTGTGAATAGTTTTCTCTATTACTTTGGAGATTATCGGAAGGAGTGATATGGATCTGTGGGAGGATAGCATTTTTGGGTCTTTACCAGGTTTTTGCAGTGGTATAATTTCTGCATATTTCCAGATTTGTAGGAAATATCCCAATCTGAAGATGGCATTAGTCAAGATTGTTATATATCTTAGTGCTTTAGCTGGCAGTTCCAGACAAATGACAATCAAATAGTGACATGCGCAGAAACGACATTACTTTCCGGTCCCCCTAATATTTCTTTATACAAAACAGTGCTCTCGTGCGTTTTTCTCACACCTTGTTCACATCCATATCCTGGTCTAACAATAATAATAAGTTTAATGTCAACGAACCGTGGGTATTATATAAAATGTCTGGGCCATTTGTGAAATACCTGTCCATTTTATATACATTCCCGCAAAAAATTTGTAATCTACACAATGTCCGGTCATTTTACAAAATGCCCACGTTGAATAAGAGATATTTCTACGATGATCCCACTTGCAAACATTTATGGTATTCGTTATTGTTAATAACTATTGTTGTTGTAATTATCCAATAAGAACGGTAAATCACCTTACGGCATCCTACAAATACTGCTCGTTCCATTAAAAAGTGTGAAATAAAATAATTTTTAACAAAAAAAATCCGACTTCGAAATGCACTAAAAAGTGTAAAATAATTTATATTTCATTTATACCAGTATTCCACAGCTATTAATAAAATCTTCTTAATCGTTAAATAGGATACTAACTAATTTCAACATTTTCGGAGGCGGCGCAAAATTAAAAATACCCGAATATACGATTCTGCCAATAACGATTTGATTGCGGTATGGCAAACTTGGTAATTAATAAGTCGTAAGAAAACAAATTCGAAACGTTATAGATACGGCAGAAAACATTTGTAATTGTAACGATTGTATCAGAAGTTGGTAGCACTTCTGATGTATGTATGTATGGACATGTTGTGGCGACCGTCTAGAGTCCCTAGAATTAGGTTGGCAGCGCTCGAGGCGCCACCTGAAGTAGTAGGATTAACGTGCCGGTAACGACGCTAGAGAGATCGGTAGACGCTAGAGACTTTGTAAGCACGCGGTGGTGTATTTCAATAAATATATTATATATTTAATCCAACAATTGCTGACCCCGACGTGATCGGTGAAGAAAAAAATAAAAAAGAAAAGAAAAAGATGAGTCTGGGAACCTCGCAGACGCCGGAAGAAAATGCTGCAGTAAGCGTAAAGGTACCCTCCTTCTGGGTAGAGGAACCCGAAATGTGGTTCGGCCAGTTGGAGGGCCAATTTCAAATTGCTGGCATCACTCAGGACAATACAAAATTCGCGTACGTCATTGGAAATCTCGAGGGAAAATACGCGAAAGAGGTGGCGGATATAATTACGCGCCCCCCTGACACAGGTAAATATGAAGCCATCAAAAGACAGTTGGTTCTTAGGCTGTCTCAGTCTGAAGACAGGAAGCTGAAGCAATTCCTGGAGTGTGAAGACCTGGGAGACAGAACACCTAGCCAGTTCCTCAGACATTTGAAAAGCCTCGCCGGGGATCAGATTCCTGAAAAACTACTAAAAAGCATATGGCGCAGTAGGTTGCCGCCAACGGTACAAAGCATCATGGCGACGCAGGATAAAACATCGTTGGAGGATGCATCCGTGCTAGCGGATAAAATTTACGAGCTAGCATCGCATGGCACAATGGCAGCGGTAGACCGGCCACCACCAATCAGCGACCTTGAGCGGAAGGTCGACGAATTAACGCAGTTGGTGGAAGAAATGACCCGAACTTCGCGGCCGCCATGGCGTGGCGGCAGACGCAGTAAATCGCGCGATCGCAGCGCCAGCAGGGGAGGTTTTTCTTCACGGCAAACGGCCGGACGAACCAGCGTGCCAAAAAGAAAGTTCGACGACTGCTGGTATCACTACAAGTTCGGCGATAAGGCTCACAAATGTATCCCGCCATGTAAGTATTCGCCGGGTAACTAACCGGTCGTGCCGATGTGGCGGCAATCGGACCGACGGAAGCTTCCCGTCGTCTGTTTGTACAGGATGGGCGCACGAAAACGCCGTATTTAATTGACACGGGATCGGATGTAAGTGTATATCCCGCGAGTTGGTGTAATGGACGTCGCAAAAGCGGCGATTACACTCTATATGCTGCTAATGGCACTAAAATCCGGACGTACGGTGAGCTGCCCATGACATTGGATTTCGGTCTCCGAGTTTCAATGGGAACTAATTGTCGCTGATGTACCGAAGCCGATAATAGGTGCAGATTTCCTTGCCAAATACGGGCTTCTGGTAGATTTAAAGGGTGCTCAGTTGCAGTGATGCCAGAACCGTGGGACGTGGGACAAATTTTTACCCTCTCCACGACGTCCCACGACGTCCCACGACGTCCCAGTGATTCCCCTACCGCAGTTGTTTCATCTAACACAAGCGCGTTGTCCCACGTGTCCGTGTGAGCTCTGCGGGTTTGGCAGAGTTCGGCTGCTTTCGTCATTTCTACGTTATCGGCTCGATGCTCAAACCGCTAAAGCACGTGGCAGCAGCATCGACGAATCGACAAAATAATATAATTTCGTCCATGGCAATATGGTAGAAGTGAGAAACCAGGAGATTCAGTTCGAATCCCGATTCTACGGTTTCAGTTCTGATTCTTAATGCATTAACGTTTTTTTAATACATAAAAATACATTTTTAATACATTAATACTATGAAATACATTAACTTGGGAAGCAGTTAAAAGAAGGAGTTGAACTGCATCACAGCCGACTCTAGTACTAGCCGTGCTGAAGTAAAAATGGCAACACCGCGAGAGTCCGGTCTGAATATATCAACACCTACCCTACTCTATCTGCCTCCCGGACTCCCAGACTCTCAGCCAATCAACGTCGTCAGACTCCCGACACTCTCTGGACTTCACATAACCTCTTTGGTTTCGATCCAATCATTTCGCTTGTTTCAAGGTTTTTATTAACTTATATACACGTTTATCAATTCTTAAATGTTTCAATTTGATCCAAAGATGGTTTCATTTTGCTTCATACCTAAATTTTCTTGAAACCACTGTAAATATTTCAAATATCATGCTTCACAACACCAAACTACTGTGAGAGTACACAAAATATATATCACATTTATAACAATTTTATACTACCACATCACTTCTATTTGCCATAGTTGCAACGTTTATATATTGTTTATACATAATTAACACAAAATAGTGTATATTACTACAGCTTTTAATTAAAAAGGACGTTAATTACAATTCCGAGCACAGGACTCTGTTTTTGAAAATAGGACTCCCGATTGTCACGTGAGCGGTGTTGCCACGTTGTTCAGCATGGCTAGTACTAGAGTCGGCTGTGACTGCATCTTTCTTTGATATTTTTTTTAATATTTAAGTTTTATATATATACATATGTATGTACGTCCATATGATAAAAGTACGTGATACAGAAGTAATTTCTTCAATTAGATATTGTAAAATTTTCATTTAGCAAAAATGAAAAATAAAAATAGTTATGGTTAAATTAATATTGTCTCACTCAAATGTTTCTTTTCGTGCCCTTTAATTCTCGGACCTCTTTCTCTTTCGCTATTTGTCCTTTTCTACGCTCGCCAGCATTCAAGAACTCGCTCGAGCTATGTCGTTCTGCCAGCATCACATTTTCGTTACCTATTCATGGAATATTTGAGTGTAACGCAAAATCAAGGGAGTCCAGTATAATAACACATTCTATGCTGAAAGAATATACTAAGTTATCTGTCTAAAAAAATTTTAATAAATCTGACAACAGATTTATTTTCGGGCTGCTTTTCTTAAGTAATCAGCATTTTACCAGTCTCCTGTACGCATCGTGTGTAGCAGTTTGTAGCAAACTCAACACATTTTCGATATTATGTAGAATACACAACCGATCGAAAAATATTAAAAATGCAGGATATTTTGTGCCGTTTTTTATATGTCAAGGGCCATCGAAATGAAATAAATGACCAACAATGAATAATATAATAAAGGTGATCGCTGTTCATCTATTTCCTTTCTACGATGTATTTCTTCTACAAGAGACGGTTTCCTACCAATTTACAGTACAGTAAAACCTGGGTATATGCAAGACGTCCGATCAAACTTCGACACCGCGCTTGGATATGCATATGCAATGTTTTGATTCGATCTCTCTGACTTTTCGTCTACTTTTAACATCAATTTTAGCAAGTAATTACAATTCAAACTATATCGTGTTTGGTATCATTTTAATCAGAAAAATCTGGCCAATGCGCTAGTAAAAATTTCATTTAAAAAAAGTCAAAGATAAAAATGTTTTATAACTGAATTAGTATTAGTCACACCGATATGTTTCGACTCTTTCCTTTGATCATTGGACCTCTCTCTCTCCTCCATTGCCTGTCCCTTTCTGCGTTCACGCTTGGCTGGCGTCGCGCGTAACCCGAGATTCGACACCTCGCTTGGATCCCAATCTCTCTTGCATATGCATATCCAGATTTTACTGTACTGTAAATTGTTAGGAAACTGTCTCTTGTGGAAGAAATACAGGATTGCCTCGAAATAAGCAAGTGGTCTCTGCTTCGAAATAAGCAACTGTTAGGTCTCGAGCCACTTGCTTATTTCGAGGCAATCCTATACTACATCGTAGAAAGGAAATAGATGAACAGCGATCACCTTTATTATATTATTCATTGTTGGTCATTTATTTCATTTCGATGGCCCTTGACATATAAAAAACGGCACAAAATATCCTGCATTTTTAATATTTTTCGATCGGTTGTGTATTCTACATAATATCGAAAATGTGTTGAGTTTGCTACAAACTGCTACACACGATGCGTACAGGAGACTGGTAAAATGCTGATTACTTAAGAAAAGCAGCCCGAAAATAAATCTGTTGTCAGATTTATTAAAATTTTTTTAGACAGATAACTTAGTATATTCTTTCAGCATAGAATGTGTTATTATACTGGACTCCCTTGATTTTGCGTTACACTCAAATATTCCATGAATAGGTAACGAAAATGTGATGCTGGCAGAACGACATAGCTCGAGCGAGTTCTTGAATGCTGGCGAGCGTAGAAAAGGACAAATAGCGAAAGAGAAAGAGGTCCGAGAATTAAAGGGCACGAAAAGAAACATTTGAGTGAGACAATATTAATTTAACCATAACTATTTTTATTTTTCATTTTTGCTAAATGAAAATTTTACAATATCTAATTGAAGAAATTACTTCTGTATCACGTACTTTTATCATATGGACGTACATACATATGTATATATATAAAACTTAAATATTAAAAAAAATATCAAAGAAAGATGCAGTCACAGCCGACTCTAGTACTAGCCATGCTGAACAACGTGGCAACACCGCTCACGTGACAATCGGGAGTCCTATTTTCAAAAACAGAGTCCTGTGCTCGGAATTGTAATTAACGTCCTTTTTAATTAAAAGCTGTAGTAATATACACTATTTTGTGTTAATTATGTATAAACAATATATAAACGTTGCAACTATGGCAAATAGAAGTGATGTGGTAGTATAAAATTGTTATAAATGTGATATATATTTTGTGTACTCTCACAGTAGTTTGGTGTTGTGAAGCATGATATTTGAAATATTTACAGTGGTTTCAAGAAAATTTAGGTATGAAGCAAAATGAAACCATCTTTGGATCAAATTGAAACATTTAAGAATTGATAAACGTGTATATAAGTTAATAAAAACCTTGAAACAAGCGAAATGATTGGATCGAAACCAAAGAGGTTATGTGAAGTCCAGAGAGTGTCGGGAGTCTGACGACGTTGATTGGCTGAGAGTCTGGGAGTCCGGGAGGCAGATAGAGTAGGGTAGGTGTTGATATATTCAGACCGGACTCTCGCGGTGTTGCCATTTTTACTTCAGCACGGCTAGTACTAGAGTCGGCTGTGATGCAGTTCAACTCCTTCTTTTAACTGCTTCCCAAGTTAATGTATTTCATAGTATTAATGTATTAAAAATGTATTTTTATGTATTAAAAAAACGTTAATGCATTAAGAATCAGAACTGAAACCGTAGAATCGGGATTCGAACTGAATCTCCTGGTTTCTCACTTCTACCATATTGCCATGGACGAAATTATATTATTTTGTCGATTCGTCGATGCTGCTGCCACGTGCTTTAGCGGTTTGAGCATCGAGCCGATAACGTAGAAATGACGAAAGCAGCCGAACTCTGCCAAACCCGCAGAGCTCACACGGACACGTGGGACAACGCGCCTGTGTTAGATGAAACAACTGCGGTAGGGGAATCACTGGGACGTCGTGGGACGTCGTGGGACGTCGTGGAGAGGGTAAAAATTTGTCCCACGTCCCACGGTTCTGGCATCACTGCAACTGAGCACCCTTTAAATCTACCAGAAGCCCGTATTTGGCAAAGAAATCTGCACCTATTATCGGCTTCGGTACATCAGCGACAATTAGTTCCCATTGAAACTCGGAGACCGAAATCCAATGTCATGGGCAGCTCACCGTACGTCCGGATTTTAGTGCCATTAGCAGCATATAGAGTGTAATCGCCGCTTTTGCGACGTCCATTACACCAACTCGCGGGATATACACTTACATCCGATCCCGTGTCAATTAAATACGGCGTTTTCGTGCGCCCATCCTGTACAAACAGACGACGGGAAGCTTCCGTCGGTCCGATTGCCGCCACATCGGCACGACCGGTTAGTTACCCGGCGAATACTTACATGTCGGGATACATTTGTGAGCCTTATCGCCGAACTTGTAGTGATACCAGCAGTCGTCGAACTTTCTTTTTGGCACGCTGGTTCGTCCGGCCGTTTGCCGTGAAGAAAAACCTCCCCTGCTGGCGCTGCGATCGCGCGATTTACTGCGTCTGCCGCCACGCCATGGCGGCCGCGAAGTTCGGGTCATTTCTTCCACCAACTGCGTTAATTCGTCGACCTTCCGCTCAAGGTCGCTGATTGGTGGTGGCCGGTCTACCGCTGCCATTGTGCCATGCGATGCTAGCTCGTAAATTTTATCCGCTAGCACGGATGCATCCTCCAACGATGTTTTATCCTGCGTCGCCATGATGCTTTGTACCGTTGGCGGCAACCTACTGCGCCATATGCTTTTTAGTAGTTTTTCAGGAATCTGATCCCCGGCGAGGCTTTTCAAATGTCTGAGGAACTGGCTAGGTGTTCTGTCTCCCAGGTCTTCACACTCCAGGAATTGCTTCAGCTTCCTGTCTTCAGACTGAGACAGCCTAAGAACCAACTGTCTTTTGATGGCTTCATATTTACCTGTGTCAGGGGGGCGCGTAATTATATCCGCCACCTCTTTCGCGTATTTTCCCTCGAGATTTCCAATGACGTACGCGAATTTTGTATTGTCCTGAGTGATGCCAGCAATTTGAAATTGGCCCTCCAACTGGCCGAACCACATTTCGGGTTCCTCTACCCAGAAGGAGGGTACCTTTACGCTTACTGCAGCATTTTCTTCCGGCGTCTGCGAGGTTCCCAGACTCATCTTTTTCTTTTCTTTTTTATTTTTTTCTTCACCGATCACGTCGGGGTCAGCAATTGTTGGATTAAATATATAATATATTTATTGAAATACACCACCGCGTGCTTACAAAGTCTCTAGCGTCTACCGATCTCTCTGGCGTCGTTACCGGCACGTTAATCCTACTACTTCAGGTGGCGCCTCGAGCGCTGCCAACCTAATTCTAGGGACTCTAGACGGTCGCCACAACATGTCCATACATACATACATCAGAAGTGCTACCAACTTCTGATACAATCGTTACAATTACAAATGTTTTCTGCCGTATCTATAACGTTTCGAATTTGTTTTCTTACGACTTATTAATTACCAAGTTTGCCATACCGCAATCAAATCGTTATTGGCAGAATCGTATATTCGGGTATTTTTAATTTTGCGCCGCCTCCGAAAATGTTGAAATTAGTTAGTATCCTATTTAACGATTAAGAAGATTTTATTAATAGCTGTGGAATACTGGTATAAATGAAATATAAATTATTTTACACTTTTTAGTGCATTTCGAAGTCGGATTTTTTTTGTTAAAAATTATTTTATTTCACACTTTTTAATGGAACGAGCAGTATTTGTAGGATGCCGTAAGGTGATTTACCGTTCTTATTGGATAATTACAACAACAATAGTTATTAACAATAACGAATACCATAAATGTTTGCAAGTGGGATCATCGTAGAAATATCTCTTATTCAACGTGGGCATTTTGTAAAATGACCGGACATTGTGTAGATTACAAATTTTTTGCGGGAATGTATATAAAATGGACAGGTATTTCACAAATGGCCCAGACATTTTATATAATACCCACGGTTCGTTGACATTAAACTTATTATTATTGTTAGACCAGGATATGGATGTGAACAAGGTGTGAGAAAAACGCACGAGAGCACTGTTTTGTATAAAGAAATATTAGGGGGACCGGAAAGTAATGTCGTTTCTGCGCATGTCACTATTTGATTGTCATTTGTCTGGAACTGCCAGCTAAAGCACTAAGATATATAACAATCTTGACTAATGCCATCTTCAGATTGGGATATTTCCTACAAATCTGGAAATATGCAGAAATTATACCACTGCAAAAACCTGGTAAAGACCCAAAAATGCTATCCTCCCACAGATCCATATCACTCCTTCCGATAATCTCCAAAGTAATAGAGAAAACTATTCACAACAGAATAATGAAAGAAATCAATGACAAAAGATTGATTCCAGACTATCAATTCGGGTTCAGAAGAAATCACAATACAATCGAACAAATTCACAGAATGGTAAATAGTATAATCGGTTCTATGGAGGAAGGTAAATATTGTACCGCAGCTTTCCTGGACGTGGAAAAAGGTTTCGACAAAGTTTGGCACGAGGAACTTTTAAATAAATTAAAAGCAACGTTATCGAACAACTTATTTTTAATTATTACCTCTTATCTCTCAAATAGGTATTTCTATGTCCGGCTGAAAAGCGTAACATCCACCCTAAAGGAGATCCATGCTGGCGTACCGCAGGGAAGTGTGTTGGGACCTATATTATATTCCATATAACCGGCGGACATGCCAACCTCTCCTTACCCCCAATTATTTACATTCGCGGACGACACTGCTATTTTATCCATACACAAAAATATAGAATTTGCAACATTAAACCTACAAAACCATCTAAATCAAATCGAAGTCTGGACCGCTGACAATAAAATTACAATCAATTCAACGAAATGCACACACATCACCTTCACTCTTAATAAAAAACCATCTCCCAAAATTTATATACACAATACAGAATTACCACAAACCAAAGTAGTCAAATACCTTGGTCTGCACCTAGACAATAAATTAAACTGGAAGGTACATGTTCAGAAAAAAATCAAGCACATAAGGACTATCAAAAAATCCATGCATTGGCTTATAAATAAAAACTCCAAATTGAATACACTCAGTAAACTACAAATCTATAAATCAATCATCAAACCCATCTGGACATATGGAATTCAAATCTGGGGAATGGCTGCCAAATCCCACAGGAAAAAAATAGAAAACATGCAATCGATCATCCTAAATAATACCATAAACGCACCATGGTAGATGTAAAGAATGATGACATGAGAAAATTACTAAACATCCCTACTGTGGAGGAGGAAATAAGGAAATATTCAGAAGCTCACTTGCAAAGAATAAAAGCCCACCAAAATTAGCTCGCCAACAACTGCTATTCAAGCCTACATAGAAGACTGAAAAGGAAACACCCAGTGGGCCTGCTTACGCCAAACAATTAACAAATAGTCAATTAACTTTCATCACAATTACTTTTCCCTCTACCCTCGCTCTCATTTCTTCTATTTTCTTTTCTTTTTCTTTTTCCTTTTTCTACCCTAGTTATAACAGAAATAACCCACTCTAGTGATTATCGGCTAATGAGTCGAAATCCATACGCTCCCTCTCAATATACCTGGTAAAACAAATGTAAGTAACTGTCAGAATACAATTAGGAACATTTAATAAAGAACATTAAAAAAAATATATATATATATGTACAGATAGGTCTCGATTAGTGCGAATAATAAATCCCAGGAATTGTTCGCATTATTTGAATTCGTACTATTCGAATATTTGGAATATAGGAATTGGTTCTTAGTTAAAGAAAATATACGATTAAAATTTTGAAATATACTTTTCATACGTATATTATTAAATTATAATTGCATAAACATGTTTAGTACTTTAACAGTGTTGATTGCACTTTCTTCTGCTTTTTCATATCTCCATATATGTGATGGTAAACCCGCAGTATTTTATCCCAGTCTTTGTTAACTTGCATGCTTCGATCCATGTCTGAATCGAAAAAAGCCTCGCAAACCTCGCATTAACTGAATTTTTGTTCGCATTAAATGCAACCTGGTATCATTTTAAAATTTGCACTAAACCGAATATCGCACTATGTGAACTAGCATTAATCGGGACTTACCTGTATACTGGTTTTTGGTCGACGCGATATGTGTATAGAAACAGTAGAGACAGGCGATTGCATTCTGATCCATACACCGCCAGAGTAGGCGGTAGAATACACGTAGGCATACGTAGAATTCAATGTAGTAGTAACAATAGTTTTTCACGAATATCTCGGAAACTAAAGCTTTCAGTTGATTATGCATAATAAAAAAGTTCTTCAGTATCATGCCCCCGACAACATATTAAAGGGTCATTGAAATCAACCTATGTTGAGATAAGAAACTTTCTGTTTTTTGCAATAATAATTCTTGGCAATGAAAAAATGCAAAAGGTTTCGTTCCATCCATCTCGGAGTAATCGGCGGACAAAGCCAGAAAAAAAAGAAAGAAAAAGAAAAAAAATATACTGATCGAATTGAGTATCCTCCTCCTTCTCGAAGTCGGATAAAAAATTGAAGAAGGATGCCGTACCGGTATTATATGATTTGCGTGAAAATAATGAACAGCCTGCGCCTACGCGTAACAGTCGTAAGTATTCACACGAATTGCTTTCTACAAGAAAGCAAAAACAAATTAATCAGCTCAAATTAGCAACGCAGAAATTGCGTAAACTGCTAGCGAGCAAAAATAAACAAATATTAGTATTAAAACGTAAATTAGAGTCGTACAAAATGACGGAGTCAGATTTCGATCGAAACATAAAGGACAAAGTTTCGAACAAAGTAAAGACGTTTATGTTAATGCAATTGTATCCGCATCCTGTATTTTCTGCGGACGAGCAACAGATTTGTTTATCGATGCATTATTCGTCACCGAGTTCATTCCGAAAACTTCGTGACAATTTCGGTTTCAATTTACCATCTCCTAGGACAATTAGTAGAAGGTTTGGAAGCATCGAAATGTGGCCAGGCATTTGTACGACCTTTTTTACATAGTTACGTAAAAAGGTATCGTGGATGGATGATTCAGAACAAAATTGCGTGTTACTGTTCGACGAAATGACGATAAAGAAGTTCTTTGATTTTCATTCAAAAAAAACAAAAAATTGAAGGCTTCTAAGATCATGGTGCCTTTGGATCTGAGATGAAACCAGGCACGCAAGCCTTAGTTTTCATGGTTCGCGGTTTATTTTATAATTGGAAGCAACCGGTTGCTCATTTCGTAAGTAACAGCAACATGTCAACTGTAAACTTGTTGAATGTGCTTGAGGCGGTAAGTGCTGTAGCACTGGTTTACGTATACATAGGTATAATAAGAGGCGACACTCTGAGAGAGAAACTACTTGTAGAGTGAGATAAAGTGATACAACCCATTTAAAGGTCCATTCGGCAATCTTCGGTTTTGACCATGAACAATCGTGAGCGCGCGACAAGTTTGTACTGTGGATTTACGTACATAGCCTATATTGTGGAAACTTCTTTGTCAGAATGCTCCAAAAAGCAAGAGTTTATGGCATTTCAGACCGTCATAAACCGGGAATTTCCGTACTTACCTGGCAGGTACCAGGTAGGTACGGAGTGCACTGTGGGTTGGACATTTCTGTTGGAAACATACAACCGTGTGGTTTGTATATTTATCAGATATCGTTCCTTGTTCTGCAATTTTGTTCCGTTTTCTACTTTCTGCTGTGTGTTTTCTGTTCTTTACTTTCTACTGTGTGTTTTCTGTTTTTTACTTTCTACTGTATGTTTTCTGTTTTTTACTTTTCGCTGTGTGTTTTCTGCTTTGTGCTTTCTATTTTCTATTTTCTGGTTTCTGCTTTCTGTTTTTTGTTTGCAGCATTTTTTAAATAACAACATGAGTGCTTCAAAACGAGGTGGAGTTTCATGCTCTTACAAAAATTGTACAGCAAGATTCAATCGAGGAGGGAAAGGAGTACATTTTTTTAGATTTCCTAAGAATGGAGACTTGTAAGTATTATAAAGTTATATGTGTGTAACAACATAAGAACTTAAGTACTATAGAAACATAAATCTTGGAACAATAACATGCTTCAAGTATACAGGGTGTTCAGAGATTTACTAGCCAGCGTTTTTCTCGTAAATGATTGATGTGTGAAAAAAATGAAAGAGGAAAAAGTGTTAGTATTTTTTATAATCAACGTAACAAAGTATATACATTTTTCCTATTTACACTATTTTTTGAGAAATGAAAATGACCTTCAGTTTTTTAAATGGAATGGTATATATTTTTTTATATCATATGAAAGCGCGTATCGAAACGAATTCAACGATGTATCATATTATGACCTTGAGACCCACTCAGAGTCAAGAACTAAAGAAATATTTCAAATATTTCGTGTTACTGTACTTACCGGTATTTCTTATTCATATGTTTACATTTCATGTTCAATGTGACTTCCATTATCTAGAAAGCACTTTTGGTGGTTTTATGTTATGATTAAGTCTGTGTTAGTGTTTACTTCTATTACAAGGTGTGCAGAATTATTTGAGCATTATTTCACAGAGCGTTTGCTGATATTTAGTGCGATGTATCGTTATTCGAGAGAAGAGAAGATAGATATGGTGCGTATTTATTATGAGTGCGATAAAAATAAAAGACGTTGCAAATTAAAATACCAAGAAGAATTTCCAAACAGAGTGATACCAAATGAAAATCAATTTGTTTTGGTGGCGAAACGTTTAGGTGAAACGGGTTCCGTAGAAAATAAGAAACATCATTATCGGGAAACTTTGTTCGAAGAAAAAAAGTTAGAAATTTTATTGCATTTTGAAGAAAATCCATCAACATCAATACGAAAAGTAGCTACCGCTTGTGATATTTCTATTGGTTCAACCCACAAAATTTTAAAATTACACGGTTACAAACCATTCAAATACCATATGGTACAGGGACTAAGAGAAAGTGATTTACCACGACGCGCAGAATTTTGTAATTGGCTACTTACGAATGATAGAAACGACTGTAGTTTCTACAAAAAAATACTTTGGACTGATGAATCAAGTTTTGATAATAATATGCTGCCTAACCATCATAATACTCGTGTCTGGAGTGCTGAAAATCCAAAACGAAAAAGAGAAACAAATTTTCAAGTACAGTTTCTGGTGTGGTATGATTAATAATGTACTCTTGGGACCTTATTTTTATAGTGGGACACTGAATGGTGCCAGATTTTTAGAATTTTTGGATACACATTTTCGAACTTACTGGGAAGCATTACCATTATCCATTGTTAAAGACTTTTATTTTCAACAAGATGGTGCCCCACCTCATAATTGTAGAGCAGTGTCAAATTTCTTAAACAACATGTTTCCAAACAAATGGATTGGAACGTACGGATCTGTGAAATGGCCACCAAGATCCCCAGATTTGTCACCTTTGGATTTTTTTTTATGTGGTACTGTTAAAAATATCGTTTATGATACAACACGGAAAATATCAACGATTTAAAGCAAAAGATAACAGACGCATGTGCATCAATACCTCAACCAACAATAGAAGAAATCACCAAAAGTGTATTGTACAGAGCACAAAAGTGTATCCTAGCTAATGGAAGTCACATTGAACATGAAATGTAAACATATCAATAAGAAATACCGGTAAGTACAGTAATACGAAATATTCGAAATATTTCTTTTGTTCTTGACTCTGAGTGAGTGGGTCTCAAGGTCATAATATGATACATCGTTGAATTCGTTTCAATACGCGCTTTCATATGATATAAAAAAATATATACCATTCCATTTAAAAAACTGAAGGTCATTTTCATTTCTCAAAGAATAGTGTAAATAGGAAAAATGTATATACTTTGTTACGTTGATTATAAAAAACACTAACACTTTGGCACAAGTTTAGAATATGGGACATGCCCCGCAGGGGTGTGTCCTATATCTTTTTGTAGCTTATCACATAAGGTGTTCATATATGTGGTTCATAAGTGCCACAAATCTCTTTTAAAATGACACAATACTTTTTTTAAAAATGTAAAATTCCAGCCCTTTCTCATGTGCCCTGCTTAAGAGGGGGGCGCTTCCTATTGTAAACAATAGAGGGGGTCATGGGGGCACAGTGGTGGTGGTTTCACTTGTAAGAGGTGTGGGAGTCGGAAGTTATGGGGAGGTAAATGATCAGAACATTCAAAATTTGTGAATGAAGCATTGATTTTTTTTTAAACATAATAAGCAACCTTTCTTACAATTTTCTCACAACTTTCCTTCTTTTTTACACAGTTTTGATGTCCTTCTACAATTGTTCACAAGGATAATTGGGTTAGATTAGGGTATATCCTATGGGGTGGGGGTGCAGCGCCCCTCCCCTGCCCACGCGTTTGAATCTTCAGCTTCCTCAAAGATAGTATTTACTTATGAAGATGTTTAATCGCCTCATAACTATCTTGTAAACGTAAACACCTTTTTTCCCCCTCCAACGCCTCTTACAAGTGAAGCCACCATCACTATGTCCCCCATGATCCCCTCTATTGTTTACAATAGGAGGCGCTCCCCTCTTAAGCAGGGCATAAGAAAAAGGGCTGGAATTTTACTTTTAAAGAAAAAGTATTGTGACACTTTAAAAAAAATGTGTGGCACTTATGAACCACATATATGGACACCTTATGTGATAAGCTACAAAAAAATATAGATCACGCCCCCAGGGGTCGTGTCCCATATTCTAAACTGCAGCCAACACTTTTTCCTCTTTCATTTTTTTCACATATCAATCATTTACGAGAAAAACGCTGGCTAGTAAATCTCTGAACACCCTGTATATATTTATATCATTATGTTCTTTAGATGCAAGCTCTGGCTTCAGGCATGTGGTAGAGAAGATCTTCCATCTTCGGAATATCAACACTACCACAAGACCCGCAGAGTATGTACTAACCATTTCGAAAATAGAATGTACATGGGTCCTTCCAAGTCCAGGTTATTACCAACAGCAGTTACAAAGCAGATTGAGTAATTGAGTAATATATTGATCTCCTATTTTCATATCAGATACAAATATTCAAGAAGAGAACGGTAATAATCCTGATTTTCAGCCTCCAGCAAAAATTCGTGTCGTAGACATAGCAGGTAAAAATACATTTAAGTACATAATAAGTGTTTAATATATAAATACATAAGAACAAATAATTTAGATAAATGGGAATAAATATTTTTGATCTTATATGTTTGTTCTTTAGCAATTTCAGGTCCATCTCATCAGGGAAACATTACATCAATCGGCTTTGATGCAAGTGTTCAGGCGCCAGCATCGAGATCTGCAGGGACACCAAGGAAGCGTAAACTTGAGAATGAAATTTCTAATTTAGAACGTGAGAATTTGGAGCTAAAAGCGGAAGTGTTAGAACCTCGAAATAATCAGTCTAGTTTAAATACGTTTCAGGGTTTATGCAAAAAATTTTTATCCCCCAAAATAATTAATTTTGTTAATATGCAAGTTATTCAAAATAATAGAAATGTTCACGGTAGGCGTTATACGGAAGATTTTAAAAAGTTCGCGATATCATTGTATTTTGTTGGGCCAAAATGTTATCGGCAGTTGCAGGCCACATTTGCTCTTCCGTCGACGAGGGTGTTACAGAGGTATTTAGAAAAAGTGCAATTTTCTGCAGGTTTTAATAATAACTTATTTGCTATTCTAAAATTAAAAGTAGAGAACATGCATGAATCAGATAAATATTGTTCAATATGTGTTGACGAAATGTCACTTAAGTGTAACGTATATTACGATTACGGTTACGATTTAATTATCGGATTTGAAGACGACGGCATTTTGCGAAGTAGTAGTCCGGCAAACTATGTTACTGTCATAATGGCTAGAGGCATGAAAGAAGGTGGAATCAACCGTTAGGGTACATATTTACCTCATCTTGTATAAATGCACAGAATTTTGCATTTTGAAAAGACACATTTAGACAATTTTATTCACAAATTAAATGAAATTGGGTTACAAGTAATTAGCCTGGTAACAGATATGGGATCGAATTTTGTAGAACTTAGTCATATTTTAGGCGTCACTGAAAATAATAGTAAAATTTTATTAGGGGGTTTGGAATTATTTTATATTTTTGATCCTCCACATTTAATGAAATATATCCGAAATAATATGTTAAAGTACGAATTTCACTGGGCAAACAAAAAGACCTCATGGTCTTATATAGAACACTTTTATAATAAAGATAAATTATTAAATAACAGATTAGCTCCTAAATTAACAAATAGTCACATATATCCAACTAATTTTGAAAAGATGAGGGTCAAATATGCAACTCAGGTTTTGAGTTCGACTGTTGCAGCTGGATTAGAAACATATTTAACACTGGGATGTTTACCCACGTAAGCAGTTGGGACGATTGAATTTATATCATTTTTTGACACATTGTTTGATATGTTTAATTCTTCTAATTTAACATCAACAAAAATATTTCGTAGAGCATTCAGTAGCCAAGTAGATTATATAGATTTTTTAAATAGTGCTTTACAATTTTTAACAGATTTAACAGTGATCGGGAAAAACAATAGAAATATAACAGCATATATAAAATGCATTAAAGGCTGGAAAATTACAATAAACTCTTTGATGAATATTTGGACGCGGTTGCAGAATGCAAATTTTAATTTTATACTAACCAGACGATTGAATCAAGATTGCTTAGAAAACTTTTTTGGTAGTATTAGACAACAAAATGGGAATGCCGTAAATCCCACAGCAATACAATTTGGAAGGGCCTTTAAAAAACTATTTTTAGCTGATTATTTTCATTCAAATTTTATGAATTGTAATAATAATTTCGACAGTATACTTAGTAACTCTACAAAATTATCAGAACAGACACTTGCATTATCAATTACACCAGCTACTCGTGAGTTGTTCCGTGATGAGTATTGTGATTACCAGCAGCAAACATTGCCTGAGCAGAATGCCTTTAAATACTTTGCCGGCTACTTATTGAACAAATGCTTGAAAATTCGCAGTTGTCCAATATGCACCACCTTTGCCAATAGTAATGAATTAGATGAGAGCAATTTATTTACACATTTTAAAGCTTATAATACGGAACATAATTTTTATGGTGCACTAAGAAATCCAGAAGAATCTTTTTACAATTATTTATTTACTTTAGAAAACATCTTTTTTTCAAACGCACATTCTATTTTACCTCGCACCCATGTAGGGAAAAATATGTATGATTTATGTAGAAATGTTACTGCTTTTATTCACCCTTGCGACAATTTTCCTTTATAATATTTATTAAAGTTGTTTATTAGATTAAGAATTTATTATACTCTTAAATACAGCAATAGGGATTTTAAAACTTGCATTAGAAAAGATAGGAAACTTCATATTGTATTAAATTTGTAAATATTGTAATATCTTGAAATATATTATCCGAAACCTTCCCTCCTACTATTGTATAATTGTGTAATTTATGTTGAAATATATTATCCGAAAACCTTCCCTCATACCATTGTATAATTGTATAATGTATGTTTAAATATATTTTCGAGAACCTTCCCAAATCTTATTGTATAATTGTGTAATTTATGTTCAAATATATTTTCGAGAACCTTCCCAAATCTTATTGTATAATTGTGTAATTTAGGTTCAAATATATTGTCTAATACTATCATTTTATTATATTTTTTACTTTCCCACTTTTCAATTATGTAAAATTAATATAAATACTTCGATTAATAATATACAGAAAAATGACGACACAAAAAAGTTTCTAGTTATAAAGAGTATTACATCCAACTCATTCAAACTTCCCGCTCCTTGATACAACCCATTTAAAGGGACAGCAAAACCTCGACATCAAAGGTGCCGCCGGGAGTGTCGCCTCTTATTATACCTCCTCTTTGGTGAAGGTATGCGTTTGAAAATGAATATGACACTGTTTAGGTAAATGAAACTGGTTTAATCAGAAAAGAAATTGAATGAATCAGTAAATAACAAAAATTCGAAAATAACAATATTGAATTCGAAAGGAAATTTACTAAAGGATATAGCAGGATAAGATGGTCAAAAGTGCCCTTGAGCCGAATTTGCTTCGCAATGCACCATTCGATAGCATATCCCAAAAAACCATGATACACCAAGTTTCAACCCTGTAGCTCAACCGGGAGGGTAGTTACAAGGTAAGAAAGAAAAATTAGTTTTTGCCATATTTTCCCTATTTAATGGCATTCAAAAAATCTGAAAAAATTCTAGAATATTCTACCTATGTTTCTTTATGATTGTGAATTTTCTCAGATTTTTCGGTTGCAAATCCTAGGTGTGAAAAATCAGAAACGCAAAAAAAAGTCGAAAAATTGAGATTTCGGGTAGAAGCTTTCGAGGCACTAGATTTTTACTTTTACAGTAGTTAGATATTAGCATGACTGGTGTCCTCAATTTTTTTCAGATTTTTCATTCTGGTGCGTCAAACCGAACAAAATCAAAAACTGATATTTTCGACATATTTCGTACGATAACATGAGAAATACTTTCAATTTTTACATTTCCTTTACACACTTAGTGCATTATGTGATTTCTAACATTTTTGTACTGGATGCAGTATAATCTAAATGGAGAGAGTGAAGTTATTGTAAATAATTGAAAATTATGCACTTTATCCTCTAAAATATTAGAAAATTTTTCAACGTCGCATATGGGTAAATCGGAAAGTGTCCGACTTTGGAACCGCTGGAAACTTTTTTGTCTCGAGTTCGCACCCCATGAATGTACAATTTTACTTTTTTTCATAAAACAATTTTTTCTTTTAATTATTAATTACTTAAGAATACACAATAATGATTTAATAACGTATGAAAATAATTTTGAAATATTTTACATAAAAATAAGTGGTGCACTACCGATTTTCTGATTACGTATTGTTCTAATTACGGATAGCTCCCAATATTTTGTTAATTGAAAAGCCGCGTGGTTGTTGGTTTATGATGGATATTGAAAGCAATATATGTATATTTTACCTTAATTGTACATATAGCCAAAGAGTCGGTAGTGCACCACTTATTTTTATGTATACTTAATAATAAAATATTTCAAAATTATTTTCATACGTTATTAAATGATTATTGTGTATTCTTAAGTAATTAATAATTGATAAAATCTTAATATATTTAGAAATAAACATAAGTGAATATAAGTAATGAAAAGTCAAAACTGGTACATAGTTAACTTATAATAGGATAATATAATAAAGTAATAACTTCGCCGTTCCTGGAGCTTTTATCATGACGCCGCTTTTGTTAACATGGCAGACCATTCTACATACTGAACGCAAAAGTAACTATGCCCACAGCCGGCCCCAACAGAGACCGCCAACGGCAGCACCGTTCGGCGTCCCACCAGATTCAAAGGCGCAACTAGATAAAGTGAAGATGGCTGAAGCGCAACATCCATCAATAATTTAAAAAAAAAATTGTTTTATGAAAAAAAGTAAAATTGTACATTCATGGGGCGCGGACTCGTGACAAAAAAGTTTCCAGCGATTCCACAGTCGGACACCTTAGCAATTTACCCACCTGCGACGTTGAAAAAGTTTCTAATATTTTAGAGGATAAGGTGCGTAATTTTCAATTATTTACAATAACTTCACTCTCTCCATTTAGATTTGACTGCATCCAGTGCAAAAATGTTAGAAATCACATAATGCACTAAGTGTGTAAAGGAAATGTAAGAATTGGAAGTATTTCTCATGTTATCGCACGAAATATGTCAAAAATATCGGTTTTTGATTTTTTTCGGTTTGACGCACCAGAATGAAAAACCTGAAAAAAATTGAGGACACCAGTCATGCTAATATCTAACTACTGTGAAAGTAAAAATCTAGTGTCTCGAAAGCTTCTACCCGAAATCTCAATTTTTCGACTTTTTTTTGCGTTTCTGTTTTTTCACGCCTAGGATTTGCAACCGAAAAATCTGAGAAAATTCACAATCATAAAGAAACATGGCTAGAATATTCTAGAATTTTTTCAGATTTTTTGAATGCCATTAAATAGGGAAAATATGGCAAAAACTACTTTTTCTTTCTTACCCTGTAACTACCCTCCCGGTTGAAGAACAGGGTTGAAACTTGGTGTATCATGGTTTTTTGGGATATGCTATCGAATGGTGCATTGCGAAACAAATTCGGCTCAGGGGCACTTTTGACCATCCTATCCTGCTATAACCTTTGCCGTTAGGTCCTTTGCCAGGCAGTTTCTTGGAATTTTATATACAATGGTATTTATTGCTTTACACGACCCTTGATTTCGAACGGCGGTCGAACGTTCGCGACGTTCGCTTTCGTAAGTGTTCTCATTCCTTACTCTCGTTGTTTAAATACATTTTCATTCGTCCACTCTTTCATATCATCATTTCGTTCATATAATAATGATCCTCGTTGGACCGGCTGACGCTTTGTGCAAAAGAGAGAGAAGGAGAGTTCTAAAAGAGAAGTTATTACGGTTACGGAAGGGGGGAGAGCCCCCCTATATTGCCCAACGAAAAAAGCGGCCTATTCAAATCCGAGATTCCATATCAAATCGCCACACACAGTACAAACTCAAGGCGCAAAAGTGCACTCATACATCCTTTTATATGCTAAAGAGAGAAGAGTGATACGCACCAGCGCCCTGCATTTGTCACCATTCACAGTGGGAGTGAGACACCTCACCCCCCGGCACCTATGTTCAACAACAAGAAATACTATTAAATAACTCTACCCAATTTGTCTAGGAATTTGGAAATTTTTTTACAAACCCCCAGATTCCCGCTCATAAAAATATCCAACACGTCTGAACCAGGGGAAAAACCCCTTTCTTCCAAGTACCGATTCAACTCCAATCTATCCATCAAAAACTTTTCACAAAACCAGACTACGTGCTCAATTGACTCCTCACCGTAGCCGCAACTGCATTCTTTATTTTCTATTAAATTTTTCCTGAACAATGACTCACCCAAATTAAAATGGTTTGTCCTCAACCTACTCATCCTTGTGAGCAGCTCCCTACCTACCCCTGTCATTTTACTAAACCACGGTTTCCTATTTCCCACATTATTTTTGGGATTGCTGAAATACTTTGCTCCCTTGAAAATACCAATTACGGACATCCTATTTGTAAACCTTTCCCGCGCATCTTCAGCTAAGTGTAGTCTAATGTCTCGGGTGGAGACCCCTACACCCATTTCCTCCTCTCCCCTCGTAGCGAGGCCCGCCTGGAGGTCCGCTCTTTCGTTTCCCTCAATTCCTACGTGGCTTGGCACCCACGCGAAAGCCACGTTCATCATACTCTCATCCTCTCTTTCATTCCACACTGCATTCTTTCTCAATTCCCTAACTATGTCTAGACACCAGGGACAATCGCCCTGTTTTCTATCCACATTCGCAATCTTCTCCAAGACGCTCGCCGAGTCTGTGATAATCAAAAATTTACAATTCTTTGGTTTATCATTTACGAACTTCAGCGCTTGGAGGATCGCATATGCCTCGGCCGAGAAAACTGAGGTGGCCCTATTCAGGGACCAGCCCCGGTCCTCCCATTCGTTATTTGCTCTTCTGACCACCATCCCTGAACCTACCGCGTCCATTCCGCGTTTTTTCGACCCATCCGTGTAAATTTCCACTATTTCTTCCATGCCCGAACCGTTCCAAAAACCATTACTAATTTCCCTAACCAACGCCCTATCGGGGATCTCAAATTGTTTCCTCCTCTTCCCCATCTCCCAGTTAACTTTAAAGCCCCCCTTAGTTACGAAGGAGTCAACCTCCACCCACTCTTCCCTACACATTGTCGCTGTTTTGCAGCACTCAACCCACTCTTCTACTTTCACCCAGGCCCTCGACCAGGGTTCCATACATTCCACTTCTTCTTCATCTCTCACAACGATAACGTTCTCAAGACTTCTTCTAACCAAGCTATCTGTTCTGATTCTATGTTTGAACATAAATCTCTCTAACAGGAGCTCTACTCTGGTTTCTAGATCAAACACTCCAGTCTCGACATTCATAACATTTATGGGGGTGGTTATCCTATACCCCATCGCAACCCTCAGGCCTGCATTTTGCAGCTTAGACAACCTCTCTCTACCCTTCTTGTTTGACCAGAAATACGTGAAGATCCCGTATTCTATCATTGAACGGACGAGCCCTTTAAAAAACACAATCATCGTCCGGGGGTTGACCCCCTTTTTAATGCTCGCTATGTAGTGCAGAATGTCCAGACGTTTTTTGGTCTTATTGCAGATGTAGTCCACCTGTCCTCCGAAAGACAAACCCTCGTCCAAAGTTACCCTCAAAAAGCGGATTTCTCTACTGCTTTCTACTGTCTCCCCTCCAATTTGTATGGAGGATTTCACTCCTTTCCTAGCTCTATTTTTAGTGAACGTCATCCATTGTGTTTTCTCCATTGCCAGATCCAAACCTATGGCTCTCAGATTCTCAATGATTCGTTCAATGGCTTCCCTCAAGGTACGCTCTCTTTCAAGTTTATCCCTACCCCAGACATACACCACTATATCGTCCGCGTATAGCAGAATTTTTAGGCAGCACTGGTCCACCCCCGTACAGATATCCGAAGAATAGATATTATACAGGAGGGGACTCAGCACGGACCCTTGGGGTAGCCCCCTGGTCACAGTGCCCTCCCTTTCCGAGTCAAACGTCCTTCTACAAGCCGCTCGCCTATTCAATAACCAGTTGCCTAGGTATCTTTTAATAGGCGGTGGGCATCCCTTACATTCCAAAATCTCAACCATTTTCGCATGCACAACCCTATCGTATGCTGCTTTCACGTCCACAAAAGCAGCCGTGATCTCCTCCTTCCGCGCGAAAGCTGTTTTTACATCAGATACTAAAATCATAATATTGTCTACCGTGGATCTACCCTTCATAAAACCACTCTGGCGGGGATCCACGACCCCTTCCTTTTCGACCCACTCTTGCAAACGTTCCTTCACTAGTTTTTCCAATAACTTCCCTAGGCAGTCGATCAAGGAGATTGGCCTGACGGCCTTTTTCCCTGGCTTGTCTAGGAACCTCACTACCACCCTCTTCCATCGACCCGGGATATGCCCGCTACACCAGATCCAGTTATACATATCTAAGAGTATCATTTTCGCGTTTTCATGCAGGTTTTTTAAGCTTACATAGGAGATCCCATCCTCCCCCGGGGCTGTATTCCCTCGCCCCCCCCCCCCCCCCCCCCCCCCAGGTCCCTCTCTAATTCCTGTCGAACAAAAACCTGGCTATCGAAAGTGCCTTCCCCCAACTGTTCTCCTTCGGGTTGCTCGGGCCACGCACTAGGTCCGTTCGTCTCCCTATTATCCTCCCCCAAAATTTTACTAACCTCTTCGTTTTCTAATTCCCTTCTTTCCTGTATCGATATGGTGCAGTCTCCTACCCTGGCAATCCCCTTCCTAATCGCCTTTACCTTACACCAAGCCTCTTTCGTGCTCGTGTAACAATCTATAGATCCCGCGAAATCGTCCCACGCCTTACTCTTTTTAGTGTTCACCAGGTTTCTCATAATCTTTTCGGTTTCCCTTAACCTGACCCAGTTGTCCTGGCTAGGTCTTCTAATATAGTCCCGCGTAGCTCTCCTACGGTTGCTCTTGGCCATTTCACATTCGTGGTCCCACCATACCTGTTTTTTTCTAACTCTGGCACCAACGGGACCACCAGACCTGGAGTGTTGGGTTTTTTTCCCCCCTCCTGCCCTTGTCAGGGCCCTATGTATCGCTTCAACAAATTGGTCACATCTCGAATTGATATTCTGTCTCGACCACGGTTCATTTTTCCATAACTCATCTATCCGCGTCGCTTCTTCTCCAGAGAAGACTTTAAACATTAGCCAATTTATATTCTTCTCGTTAAACTTCCTAGTCCCTACTCCATTTCCCTTACCTACGGAGGTAATTCCCTCTTGCAGATGGAGGAGGATTACCTGATGATCCGAGCCTAACGTTTCATTTTCTTGTTCTATAGTCCCCAGGGTGACAAAATTATGCGAGCCTATAAACAGATCCAGGTTGGAGGGGGGTCGTCCCCCCGAGCCTATCCTAGATGACGTGTACCTATTCAAAACAAAGAGGTCTGCTTCTCTCACAGCCTCCTCCAAAGACTTCCCCTATCTACTTTCCACTACGCAGTTCCAGGCCTTACTCCTAGCGTTGAAATCCCCCATGAAAAGGACTGGGACCCCGGGTCTCCTAACATCGAAAAGGTCCTTCCACTCCCTTTTGCTCCAGGGAATCCCCGGCCTCCTATAAACCACCACCATATCCACCTCCCCTGAATCCAAAGTCACCGTTACCCCCAGGGCCTGCCTGCCCACCCCACACCACGCAGAACAATCCCTAGTCTGGTACACGATGTCCTCCTGGAGCAGCAGTGCTACCCCACCCCCCTGCCTATCCTCGTCCAAGTCTAACCTAACAGAGTTAAAACCCGGGACATTGAAAGTGTCCGCAGGTTTAAGCCAAGTTTCAGCAATCCCCAAAATGTGAAATTTGGAAACATATTCCTTTAGTTCCGCGATTTTACCTCGCACGCTTCGTGCGTTCCAAATTCTTATCGAAACTGAGTTCGCCATTTTACCTTACAGAAAGGGGAATATCCCCCACTATCCCGGCCGCTTGGGCGAGGCGCCTCATCCTCCGACTTTACAGTTCTCTTTCCTTTGGTGACAAGTGCAGGGGACAAAAAAACCGCAATCCTACAAAAAATTGTATATTTTATTGAAAATCGAGTAAGTAAACAGACACAACATGTATCCCTTAACCTGTATAACCCGGACATACACAAAAAATTATGTAAAGGTGCATTACCCTTTTCCCTCCTAACATCAACTCTTTTAGGTACCCACTCGTCCATATTTAGAGATAATCTTACAGATCTAATCGTACAAAAGGGGGGCTGGTAGTACACCAGGCGCCTTTTCTTATCCAGGTCCTTATAATCTAAATAAATTCTTAACGTCGTACCAGATTCTGGTCCTGTTACAAAATAATAAACCAAAATTAATTTTTCCGTTTTAAGCATTCCAAAACTACCATAATCATCTAGTGCCCAAAAGCTTCGTATGAGCCAACATAGAGAAACATACTTCCAGAGAAAACAAGTCCACACCTTATAAGCGCTACCAAATTCATTCATTTTTTTTCACCCATCCAAAATGCACATAACCCTAAACTCTTAGACCCGCGATCACGATCGCTTATCAAAACCTTTAACCTTAACCTACAAACAACCCGCGCACTAATTTGTCGGCGCCTGGGGTGGCCCCCCAGGTAGTTACACTTCCTCGCTTGGTTCGTCTCCATCGTTCTGGCGGAAGACCCATCCTAGCGGGCCTTTTTTCATCTCCCTTAAGCGCTGTCGGCATCGTTCTTCCTCCCTTTCTGCTTCGATCTGCTCCCTCTCCCTTTCCCGTCTGGCGTGCGAGGGGCCGGGCAGACTGTTTTCCCATTCTTCCAGTTGTTTTTTCTTTTCCTCCTCCCTAGCCGCATACAGAGCCTTTTTCCTATCTATCTTTGCCTGTGTTTTGGCCGGGATGGGCACATTCCACGGCGGTCTTTGGGGCGTGTTCCACTCCCTGTACTCCTCCTCTTCGGTCTGCTTTTTCCCATATTTCTTCTTCCTTAAATGTTGTTCCACCTCCTTCTCAAAACCCCTGTCCGCTATCAGGCTCAGGAGTTCAGTAAGAAATTCCTCTTCTCTTCTCTTTCTAAGCTGCTCAATCAGATTTCTATTGGCTCTCTGCTCCATCTTGCTCACTCTTTTTATAGCAGCCTCCTCTAATTCACCATATCCAAAGGTGTATTCTGGTTCCACATCCTCCGGGTCCGATTCCGGCTGTAACACTTCATATCTATTGTCCCATTTCCTTTTTTCCATTTCTATCATTTTTTTCCTGACCAGTCCCTCCCTGGTCTTTATGGGATCATCATCGATGACCAAGTTTAGTCTACCCCTACCTCGCCCCTTGCTTGGGGGGAGGGGGTCCTTACGAATTCCCAGGGCTGTCTCCCAGCCTCTCGGGTTAGGTTCTATCTGTACAAGTTGGCCCCGAGCCTCCCTGATGGCCTGAAGTTCCTCTCCCAGGGGGACTTCCCCTTTCTCCCAGAACTCCGGGCTTTTTATCCTATTCCTTCTGGATAGGGCTGGGTAATCTCTCGAGCCATCCACTCTATCATCGTCGTCATCCAGTATTCCATTGTCACCCATCTGTTTCGATACCAAATCCCTTGCGGTAGCATACGCCACATTACGGTATGCCATTACTTTCTTCACCGCTTTTTCCCTTTGAAATTGCCAGCAGCCCTTCGACAGGCTCGTGTGGTCACCACCACAATTCAAACACTTTGCCGGCCTATCGCATTGGCCATGTTCATTCTCCAGGCACCTAATGCACCTCTTATACTTATTTCTGCACTGTGATTGTATATGTCCAAAAGCGAAACACCTATAACACTGTTTCACCGCTTCCACAAAGGGGAACACCCTTACACTAACATGTCCATGTCCTATCCACAGTTCTTTGGGTAATTGATCTCCTTTAAATGTGGCGAGGATTGCGATGCCCTCCACCCATTCCGTCTTTCCATCCTTCGTCACCTTCTTCTTTAGTCTTTCAAACTTCGCTTCCGGCTGACCGGGTACCAGGGCTTCATCCAGTGCATCCACGGGCTCCTCCCAGTCGATGATCACACCCTTTCTAGTCTTCTTCCGTTCGGGCAGATATGCATTGAAACATGCATCTCCCTCCTCCGCGCGTCTCAGGATTTCGTTGGCCGCCGCCATCTCGCTGAATGTCAGCTCCGCCCTGTTGAACGCGACCATTTTGAATCCCCTCAGAAACCTTCCTTTATTTTTAATTATTCTATATATTTTAATGATATTTCTGCGTTTCATCCTGCTGGTAGCCTCCTTTTTCAACACCAGCGATACCATATATTCTCTGCTCGCAAGTTCTTCTTGGTAGTAGGATCTCATTGATTTCTCACCTTTTGAAGCGCCAACACTGCGCTCAATGGTGGCCGGTCCTTTGTTCCTTTGTACCTCTTCTTCGTTCGCAATTTCCAATTCCTCAATGTCCTTTGTCCCCTTTTCCTCTTCCACGTTCTTATCCTTTATATCTGTATTAATAGTGCAATTAGACTCGTTGCACGCCTCTACAGTTTGTGCATCACCTCTTTTTTTACCTTGTCCTACTAGTCCCAGATCGTCCTCGCTAAATCTTCGCGTTCTCTTCCTGCTGGTTTCTACCAGCGTCCATTCGGCTTTGTCGTTAGGTGTTCTTGATGCGTCGTTACCACGTTCTACCGGCTTTTCTGACGTCACTTCATTGCTGCCAACTTCGTATCTCGGAGATTCCCTATCCTGTTCCGTAGGTGCTTTGCGTGGCTCATTTTGGTTGGCCACTTCCCCACTTACTTCTTTCTGTTCAAATTCCGCTACAATATCGGCAACCCGCAGCTCCCTCTGAGGATTTTTTTCCTTAACCGTTTTTCCAGCAAAAAATTCTCTTGCTTCCTTGTCTTCTTCCAAGTATTCCGTTTCCCATTCCCCGTCACTTCCAGGTTTTTCCAATTCAATATCCATCGCAGGCTTCACGCCTTCATTCTCGCTGAGGCTTTTACTTTTATGCCTCATCTTCTCCTTGATTTTACGTCTTCTACTCCCAAGCGGCATGATTTTGCCGCTTGGGAGGATCCCCTCCTCCCTCCGGCTAATTCCTGGGCCAAGATAACTTAGCCCAGGAAAAATACCCCAAACTCATCTCCCCGCACTCTTTTTATCCGGGTTTTACACTAGACCCGATAAACACCACAGCCGACTCTAGTACTAGCCATGCTGAACAACGTGGCAACACCGCTCACGTGACAATCGGGAGTCTTATTTTCAAAAACCGAGTCCTGTGCTCGGAATTGTAATTAACGTCTTTTTTAATTAAAACCTGTAGTAATATACACTATTTGGTGTTAATTATGTATAAACAATATATAAACGTTGCAACTATGGCAAATAGAAGTGATGTGGTAGTATAAAATTGTTATAAATGTGATATATATCTTGTGTACTCTCAAAGTAGTTTGGTGTTGTGAAGCATGATATTTGAAATATTTACAGTGGTTTCAAGAAAATTTAGGTATGAAGCAAAATGAAACCATCTTTGGGTCAAATTGAAACATTTAAGAATTGATGAACGTGTATATAAGTTAATAAAAACCTTGAAACAAGCGAAATTATTGGAACGAAACCAAAGAGGTTATGTGAAGTCCAGAGAGTAGTCGGGAGTCTGACGACGTTGATTGGCTGAGAGTCTGGGAGTCCGGGAGGCAGATAGAGTAGGGTAGGTGTTGATATATTCAGACCGGATTCCCGCAGTGTTGCCATTTTTACTTCAGCACGGCTAGTACTAGAGTCGGCTATGTCACTGTCCATACTCTTTTGGCATTGTCGCCATATTACGTTTCTTCAACTTCCGCGATTACAGGCTTGCAGCCAGATTCACACGATACTGCCCTCATACATGCTCATACATATGGATACATACAGGCGAAGTTCGCAACAGTATGTATGTACGATCTTTGTTTAAATATTGTTTGTGGTATTTAGTGCTTGTAGGTAAATTTCAAATACAATTTATTCATATTTTATTTAATATATTGTTAGATATTATTCGATATTAATCATGTTATTTTTTATAAGTCAACTTTCATAGGTTAAGAACATTGTGATAGAATCCAGGATACTGTGAACTTTAGAACAATATTTTAGAGAAAATGTCAACTTTATATGATCAAATAAAACTTCTTTATGAACAATCCTTATATTCAAATGTTATTTCACTTGTAAGTAAATGTAATAATTAAAAAAAAATATATATTTTTAATTAACAAAATTTACAATGAAAGTACTATATTTATCAATAGTGTAATCAGTTATTGTATTTAATAATTTTTGTTTAATAAAAGTAATAAAATTTAATATACCTAATAAAATTGTTTTTCACTGCAGGCAAATTTAGTATTGTCACTCAGTGAACATAATTCAGATCTATTGCCGATACATGGCAAATTTCATATTTATGTATATTACGCACATGCTCACTTTTACTTAGGAAAATATAAAAGAGCTGAAGCATTATATAAAAAGTCTTTACAATTTCGTAAGTGTTTATTAAAATCCAAAGGTTCTACAAAACCTTTAGAAGGTCAAAAGGATCTTCTTTCAGATGTTGATATAAAATTTCAAATTCATTTATGTTTAATGAAACTAAAAAATTCTCAAGAAGCATTTCAAGTGCTACAAAATATTCCTGGTAAACAAAGAACTCCAAAGGTAATTTTAATGTACTTAAATTTTAAATTTTAATTTTTAATTAATTTAAAAGCGACTTTTAACTTTTAAGATAAATATGGCTCTTGCAAAGATGTTTCAAGAACAAGGAATGGAACGATCTGCAGTTACTACATATAAAGAAGTTCTAAGGGAATGTCCATTAGCTTTGGAAGCTGCAGAAGGTTTGCTTTCCCTTGGAATAAAAGGAATCGAAGTAAATTCATTAATTGCTGGTTGTGCATCCAATTTGTCAAATTTAGACTGGTTGAATACTTGGATTAAAGCTCATGCCCATGTACATAATAGAGAATATACTCATGCAGTATCAATATTAAGGTCTTTAGACAATGTTAATTTGTTAAGAGATAATTTCAATCTATTAACTACAATGGGAGAATGTTACTATTATGCTGGAGACGACAAAAATGCTTTATTGTGTTTAGGGAGGGCTAGAAATATAGAACCAGATGTTTTGAAAGGGTAATAATATTTTTAATATCGTAGTACATTTTATCATTAAGTGTATAAATTAATTGTATGATTAAGAAAAAACAAATTGAAGATTTGTTTCGAAAAAATTACATAGTTTCATTCCGAAATAAGCAACACACTCGGGGTCGATCAGTTGCTTATTATCCATCAAGCTTCTTAAACCATAAAGTGCCGAGCAGCGATGTTATTTTTTAAAGAAGAATAGAATGTAACATGCCCTCATTTTGGCATTAAGCGATTTCTCGCTTGTTCTGGGATCTTTCGTTTTGCGGACAACTTCTAACAAAAAGTATAGCTTATTTCGAGCCAGAAAATACTTGCTTATTTCGGATCAAGGGTATTAACTTTGATTATTAAAATAAATGTCATTGTTATTGCTTCACTCATCGGTAATATTTCAAATTAAAAGTGTGGTAAAATATTTAAATTTAAAATCGTATTTGAGAACAGGCACGGAATTAATTTGTACATCTAATATTATATTTTTATTTTATTTTAATACTTATTCTGTGTTTTATGTTTATTTGTATTTTTAAATTTTAAATAGTTTAGTTTCTTAAAATATATTTCACAAAAATGTTTCTCGAATTAGGGTTGATGTTTATGCAGCAGTTTTATACAAAACACATCACATTAAGGAACTTGAAAGACTAATACCAAGTATAACAGCAAGCAACGAATGTACTGGAGAAATATATGTTGCTATGGCATACTCTCTTTATGCAGCTAGAAAGCTTGGCAGAGCAAATACTTTAACCGCACAAGCCTTAAATGTGAATCCAAATGACATAGAGGCAACAATTCTTCGTGGAAATATTCTTATAGAGCAAAAAAAGTACCAAGATGCATTGTTCTTTTTTAGACATGCGGTACAACTAAAACCATATCGTTATGAACCACATAAAGGTTTAGTAGATTGTCTTATAGGAATGCACAGATTACGTGAAGCTCTCAATATTGCTAGTGGATCTTGCAAGCAACTTGGACATACAGCAAGAGTTCTGACGGTAATTATATTAATCATGTTAAATGCAACATTTCAGTAAAACACTGGGTAATTGTACATCAAATCAGTCACTTTCTCTTTATTGTAATATTTGTTTTATTTGAAAAATTATAAACAAATTCTTATTTTGTAAATTTCTCTTTACAAACCAAATTAATTTTAAATTAAAAAGACATTTATGATTGTATTCTTTAAAATTTTATTTGTAAAATAAGCTCATTGTTAGAGAAATATCTTCAAAATTAATGTTACATTTTGTCATTCAAGAACTAATGTGACCTATTCCATTTTATAAAACTAGCAAAATGATGTACATTACTTCATATTTCATTTTGATTAAAATCTTTGACATTAACATAAAAAAAGTGATCAATGTGATGTAGAATAACTCCATTCGTCTTTGGTATATCAGAAGTAAATGTATAAACTGCATGGGCACAATTAGGATTTTTGCCTGAGGTAGATCAGATCCTCTCGTTTTTACTAACAATATCAGGCATTTAATTCTAATATAATTCTTTTTATTCATAATTTCATGTAATAAAAACATTAATCGTGTATTCTGTTTTTAGTTGTATCACATTGCATTTCAGCCAAGATATTTATTTCCATTAAGATAAGCTTTTACGAGAGAATCTTACAATCTTAGAATTGTACACTATTAGAATATTAAATTCTAAGAATTTTTTAATTTCATTACCTTAAAATTATAGAATTGTAGAATAATGAGAGGGCCAGTTCTCACTTTTGTAGGGAACCCCCCTACGCCCCCCATTTATGCAAATAATAAATTGTAAACACTGTAAAACATAGTTCTGATTTAAAAAAAATTTTTTCACAGCTTTATGCGTTTGTTCTTATGAAAGATCCAGTTTCTGTTGGGAAAGCAAAAAATCTTTTAGAAAAGGCACTACTTCAGGATGAAGTTTATTTACCTGCAGTTTATTTATTAGCTGAAATATATGAACAAGAAATGAATTTGGAAGCTGCAATCGCATTACTTGAAAGACAAGTAGAAATTCAATCAACATGTAATTTACATCAGATGCTTGGAGATCTTTGGGCAAGAGTTCATAATGAAGAAAAAGCTTTGGATCACTATGCTATTGCTTTAAAGTAGGTTTTTAAAGCTATTTAAATTAATGAAAAATAGAACAAAAATTAATTTATTAATTACAAATATTCATGTAAAAGAAAAGTATTTTTCAGAAACACTGCATAACGTAACTTTTAATACCCGTTTTTATCTAAAAAATGTACATAAAATGATATAAACTAATAAAATGTTCGACATTAGTCTAGATCCCAATAACAGAAGGGCATTGGAAGGTATGCACAGATTAGACAACTCTTCCAATAAGCTAGACTCGGCTTATTATATGACTGTAAGTGAAGATCAAACAGATCCGACTTACGATGTTGGTGATGGTTTACCAGATACTGATAATGAAGAAGCACCTGATGAAAGCGAAACCGAAGCAGTTTGGTCTGACATGGATCTAGAGGCAAATAGTCAATAACACAAAACCTGTGTCATTACACTAAATCGATTCATGATAACTAAATTAGAGTTATAGTTACCTACTATTATGTATAATTAATTGTTTGCTTATTCATTTAATTATTTATAAATTATTAAAATTATCATTAACTTACAGAAATTCTGTAAGCAGGAAATTTCTAAAATTTCTTAAAATTCTGTAACTTATGTGAATAGAATATTTTGTATTAAAAATGTATTGTCATTTTTTTTAAATCAAAGTAAATTATTTTGATAGTTAACTTTTTTATTGTTTTTTTTTCAATTTTAAAAGACAAATTCATTTCAGAATTTTAAATATTTAATATACATTTTTATTAAATCCTTAATGCTCTGTTAATTTATTATAATAAACGAGAAATGTTATGTTTTATAACTGTATTATTTACTAACATATCTAATTATGCATATATTTACATAGTTAAAAGTTACATGAAACAAAAGAAAATGTAGAAAGTATGTGTATGTACTATATACTTATTTACTATCTTTATATTTATGAAATAACTTATGACCGCAAAGTCTAACATAGATACTAAAACTGTACATACAACAATAAAAACAACTATTTATTCTTGCAGATGATTTCTCTTATTTTTATTAATTAATTAATGTAACATTTATAATAATTTATTTTGCTACCATAAGTGTTGTGTTCAGTGACAAAGCTATTTCTTAAGTTTACAGAAAATATAAATAAACAAAATATGCGCTACTAATCGCAAAACTATGTGGAACACATACACACACTCACACACGCACACACATATTAGAGGTAATAGTATGATGTGAACTATAGCAGACACATTTTAGAATAATTTGTATTTGAACGCAATAGATAATGTATTTAAATTAATCCGGTGCCACTTTCCAAATTATTCTTTTAAATTTGAATATTTTCTCGCGCTTTTATGGATTTGAAATGCTATGAATAAGTGGAACAAAACTATGGATTCTTTGAAACATTCTGCGTAAAAGAATTATTAGGGCATAATATTTCATAAATCAACTCATGAAATATATAACATTTTTGTGTATATGTATTCGACTTTTTTTGTTTATTTCTGGAAAAATATTTACTTATTAAAATATTTTATTAGATTTTTTTCTAATTATTCCAAAAGGTACTGTTTAATATTTTACACAATTCATTTTCAGAGATATTGTATACACAAAATAAAAATACATACTATAAGTAATTTATTTACACACTATACAGAATTGGAAATTCATAGAATCAATAATACTACTAATATGAAAAGTTATCGATTTAAATACATCATATAGATATTTATTCATTTATTCTGAAAGATCAAGAATTCCCCAAGGACAAATTGATAAGGTTATTTAATGAGAAAAAGGATTGTACTAATAATGACACATTTTTAATATTGAATTAAAATAGGTAACGTCATGTATTCATACCCTTTTCCATGTAAAGAATCTTTGAATTCGATGTAATATAAAACGCGGAATTCAGTCTTAAAAGTAGGAAGCACGTATAATTTCCTAAATAATTCGCTTTGGTCTTAGAACTGCTTTATATTATATTTATATATATTTTTGTACACGTATCTTGTTTTCATTTGATAATTGATATTTATAAGCATCTTAATAAAACTGAAAGCATCATGTATGATGTATCTGATATATATTTGGATAATTTTCTCGATACGTAAATTAGTAACTAGAAATGACCAGAATGCAGGTAAACATTAAATATGAAAAAAAAAAATAGCCATGGATAAATTCAGTACATACAATTGGTCACTATAACGATCATTTTTTACTGTTCACAAGAATAAGTTCATTATTGTAATGATACATATTACTCCTGAAGAACTTGTTAATATGCTTCCATTTATTTGTAGTTTTTTCGTATAATTTGTTTATTTTGTATTTCTTCGAAGTTTTGAACCTGTACATTTGATCCTTCCAAGGAAGAAGCGATAGAAGAAGAGGTGATAGAAGAGGAGGAGGTAGAGGTAGAGGAAGAGAATGTGATAGAAGATGAGGAAGACGAAGAAGAAGATGAAGAGGAAGAAGGATCGTCGTTAACGATAGAAATAATACCTGGACCAGAGGATGGGCTGTGTACAGGTCGAAAAGAAAAACCAGAAGAATCAAGACTGGAACAAGATTCTGGAGTTCCAACTGAACTAACAGTTCCTGGATGTAGACTAGATATTGCCACATCCAACCTGAATCAAAAATAAAAAGTACAGATATTGAAAATTTGAAGGTCTGTTCATTCTAAAGAATACAATTACCTAGATGTAGCAGAAGTTAACAAACCGGATGTACGTTTTACTGGAGGTTGTAACTGCTGATCCATTCCAGAATCGTCTAATTCGAATTTTCTCTTCACCGAAGCTAAACAACTCGGCCGTATTGCAATAGGACTTAAACTTCGCCTAAATATATATGCAAAAATTTAACTAAACCCATGAAAAATCTGCAGCATAAGACATTTATTGTTTAATATTAAATTATTATCGAATGAGTATACCTTGTAGCAAAAGCTTTTCTGGTGGGACTAGGTGATAAATTATTTTTCCAAGTGACTGCATGAACACTGGGTGAATAACACTGTCTCTGACCAAAACCAGTTCTCGTAGGCGATGGCGAGGAATACAGAGTTGAACCACTTACAGATAAGTTTATACTTAATGGATCTAGGACTCGTTTTGGAATTGGTCGTGACTCTATTTTAAACTGTAATGAAGCTGATTCAGAATCTTTAAAGGATAGTCCTTCTGCTTCTATTGTAAGATCTTCCCATGACTGAGAGATTTGTATGGCACTGTGTATTTCTTTTTCATGTGCTGCTTCACGACCAGCAACATCAATACATTCTTCTTGTCTCAACTGACTTATCCGTGGAGTTAGCCTGGGAAGAGTTCCAGAACTCTAAAACAAAAAATATTTCAGCTCTAAATATAATCAATTATAAAAAAATTCTTTCTTGTACAAAGAACTGTGATTAAATTGTGAATTATATTTTATTTTTATGTATCTATAAGAAACATATTTTCTTACACTAGTGCTGAAGCGTCGTGTCCGAGGTAAATTTGAAAATATGTTAAAAGTTGATGGAACATCCCTGAAAATAACCGACATTAATCTTTTTTATAAAATTGTTCATTATTTTTAATTGTGATGTATATTATATTCTGATATAAAAGTTACTGTTAAATACCTTGGTGTAGAAGCAGAAGGTGATGTTACAGACATTGTTGCAGTGATCTTATTGATCATGGGTGCACTACTAGATCGTTTTAAACCAACTACCGTGCAGTCAACATCCATGATTATTCGGACTAGCTATTTCTTGATACATCTGTCTGAAGACACTATTCAAGGACTCAAGGAACATTGAAGTACATATACACAACAATATAGTTCACTGAGCAAAACAATTTATAATATGATAAAATTAATGTATATTATGCCTTTTTCTGTTGCTGCTATTTAATAATTTGACAACTACGAACTTTGTCTTTTCACACGAGAAATTGACAAGATACCACATTTGAGTTATCATTTAAACTGCCGCTTAGATTTTCATTTTACGCTTTGACGCATTATTAGCACGTAATATTTATAATCAATCTTTTGTCGTGTCAAATACAAAATTGATTCAAACGTAAACTCTACTGCGTTGAAAATACGCGAAGCAAAAGAATGAAACAGCAAAATATTTCAAATTTTCTCTTAATTTTCAGTTCGTATTTGAACTATCGTACAGAAACCGGGTTAGAAATTGCAACTTGATTTTATTTCGTAACGCTTTTGTATAAATATACTGATTCTTCAATAATATCATTAATAACAAGCAAATTATGCTTTTCTCGACTAGTTGTCTAACTTCCACCGTTTTTTATTGTGAAGCACGCGTACTTATGTCAGACCTTACTATGATCCTTTTTCTTCCTTAGAAAAAATCTTTCATGATTAAGAAGCACACTGAATTTGTTGGTAGCCTTGAGTCTTCGTTAAATCCACAAACCTAAGAATACATGATCCGATTGTAAAACTAACTACTGTATAAATCATCGGAAAGGAGAAAAAGGGAGGAGAACTGTAGTATCTTTAATGATCCTTTTCTAAAATCATAGTTTCTCCCTCTTTCTTTCAATAGGCGCAATATTTAAGTATAAGTGCACATGTTCATACGTATTTGTATAAAGCAACGATTTGAAATATTTTGATGTACATAAAATTTCTACTATGATTAATACTTTTACATAAACCGTAAATTTAAAGAGTATTTTTCTTCGTAAATTTCTGTCCCTATGTAAAATCAAAAAACGTTTGATGAATATTTTCCATCGCACTATTTATGGAAATACTGTTTTCAATATTTTACTGTATTTTTAAATTTTTGCTGAATAAAATAATTATTTTGAAAAAAATTACATACTTTTACGCATATCAATTTTTAATGATAAAATTATTTATTTTTACACTATATTTTATATATCTATTTTTCTATAGATTAAAATTAAAATATGTAACACATTTTATGGGTGGATTTTATTATTGAACTAAATTTGTTTGCAAAAATAATAAGTGCTTAAAAAAATTACTAAAGAGTTATTTCTTTTAATTTGTTAATCTTGAAATAGGAATGTTAGATATATTTTAAAAATATAAACTAATTTTTCTGTGCTTTATTTTATTTACTTTATTTTCTAACTCAACTCTTATGATAAAAATGAAAACTTTTTTCTAAGCAATGTTAAAAAGTTTTATTTCAGTTTTGCTTATGAGAACTATATCTATTTTGTATATACTATTATAACCAAAATGAATAATAATAACATTTATAACGGACAATTCATAGGCAAGACTCAACAATAAAAGAATTTTTTGAAGTTATAGAAATAAAAGGTCTACAACTACAGTGAATAACATTTGGTACAAATAAAAATGCCATTGAATTTCTTATTAAAATTAATCTATCCTATATCTACATCTGCATATTGCATATTTAAATGAGTATCTATTATTTGGTAAAGTTCAAGTGGTTGTGGTATTCTACCAGTTTCCAGTTTCGACCATACAGGGACATCTAAAACATTATAAAAAACATTCTTAATACTATCATAAAACTTTATGTATCTGTATTTACAATAATCAGTAGAGATATTGTTTACCATTGAAGTATATTTCAAAAGCTCCTGATGATATGAGTTGCCCCTCTATTGCGTTACAAATGAAAAATATCATGATACAGGAATAAAATCGATTATCTATACACCATTGCCATAGCGATGGTAATGGCTGCCCAAGATCGATTCCACTTATAATTAACACTATTAAGGAAATTTTAACAAAAGCCTAAACCAAAAAAATAATATGTTAATAGGTATTAAATATTTCACGTAGTGTACAAATATTTTAATATTACTAGTATATTAGCAATAAGCATATTGTATCCAGGAGGATCATAGTTATCTCCCTCAATTTGTAGCTCTGGATATTTCTGACGAAGGATATTGACATAATCTTCATAAACTCTTCTATAACCGCAAGAATAACTGAAAAAAAGAAAGATAAAAAATTTAATCAAAAATATAAATAAAATAACAATATATTAACTAAATAAAGTAAAGATTACTATTTCCAATTAAATTCGTAAAACTCACCAGTATAAGAATTTTAAAGTCGGTCCTTTTCCTCCAAGTTTGGTTAAAGAAACTTGATTATCATCAGCTTTAATGCTCGATGCGCATAAAACGATGCAAAAGCATAGAATTAATTTCATACGACCCAGCATTCTTTAAGTCATTGAGATTTCATTAATTGTATAATTTATAATTAAAACAATTTAATTTCTACTTTAAAAAAACATCAATCAAACACCGTTCTGATATCTATATATATATATGTATATACACTGAGCAGTTACTTCCTGCTGCTAAGCAGAACATTACCGAATCGAACCGAGTATAGCCGAATCGTAATAAATATAAGATAAAAATGACAAATAACATTCATAATGGCGGAAGTGTTAGCGTATGTGAAAGATGAAAAAAGTGTATAAATTGTGAATGGTAATTCCTTAATAAACAAAAAAATATTAGGTCAGTCAAAGTAAATCAGTAGAATGTGGAATACTGTGTTTAGCGTTTAGCTGAGAATGCCCAGAGGAATAAGTTTAATTTAAAGAATTATGAACCGAACTCCGAATTCCGCGTCGGTAAAACAGTCAATGTTTCATCGAAAATTAGGCCGAACAGAAAATGATTTCAGCGTCACCTCAGTTATTGCATCCAACTAACGGCATGCTGTACCCAGTGACTATAGACACCGACGAGATACTGTTAAAGACTGCCATCCTTATGGGAGTTCGCGGCTGCGAAAAAATTCGACGTTTTCTTACGCCCTCTAGAATATATTGCGGCCGCAGTAAGAAACAGAACCAGAATCAGTGAGTTTACCAACGACGAGGTTCGGTGCTGAACTGTATCATGAGACATGAGATGATATTTTATCTAGTCGATGCTATTATTATTTCTTCGGTGATTCGAGTTAAGTTCGTTTTACAAACCTTTCGGAGATACAGTAATGCTTCGAAATAAGCAAGTGGTCTCTGCTTCGAAATAAGCAAGTCGCTATCTCCTCTTTTTTGTTTGAAGTCGCCCGCAAAGTGAGAGGTACGAGAAACGAGTGAGAGGTCCATGAAAGCGCGAAGCCGATGTTTAGGGTAATAAATTTCACGCTTGACTGAGCAGTGACATCGGTTAGTAGAAGAAGGATGGAATATATATAATGCTTTCTCAGTCTGGTATATTTGCTTCGAAATAAAGCATAGTGCGAGAATGAGAGGGCATGTTATATTCTATCCTTGTCCAAAAAATAACATCGCTGCTCGGCCGATCACTTTATGATTTGCCGCTACCTCGGATCTCTTACTCGTTTCTCGCGTTCTCTATCGTCCCGTTTCGAGAACAAAGTCAAGCCGAATAGCTACCTGCTTCGAAATAAGCAACTGTTCGGTCCCGAGCCACTTGCTTATTTCGAAACATTACTGTACTTTTTAAGGGGGTAGACACGGCACGAGACCTGTCCGATTCGGGACGTCGGTATTACAGCAGTTTTTTCGTTGGGCCGTTGGGCCTGGTGGAGCCACTTGCGTGGTCTGTTACGAACTTGAAAGGTTTAATTCTCAGCTAGCGTCCGCGCAACACGATCTAGGAATGCAACAGCGCCTCAAGCATTTTTACAAACACATTCAAACGCTCATCTCGCCAGAGGCTTCGCGACGATCCGCCTGAAGAACGAAAGCGAAACATTGGCGCGTGGTTAGAGTGAGATGTAGGGTGATCATGCTATCCTTCTTTCAACCTAAATGATAGAATTGTCCCGCTCCGATAAATTCTGACTGACTGAACGCGTGGGTTTTATATAGCGCACCGTAGCACCCCTCGCTGCTGAAAAATATATGCCTACTCTGAAGAACCGAAGGAACGTGCAATCTGAGAAACTTTTTAAAAAAAGTTATTAACTTCTTTAAATAAATGTTTCTTAATTAATAAAAATATACAGGATACGTCATGCAATTTCTGACGGGTTATATCTTGAATTTGATAAGAGATAGGAAAAAGCTGTTTATGTAAAAGTTCAATGGTATGATAATGTCTATTTTTCTGTGATGTCATCTTCTCCGTGAATGCAACGATGCACTCAAAAATGCAAATCCACTTTTTATTTAAATGGAATTGCATCAATTTTTACTTGTGTCAACTCCTTGAAACATTCTGCATAAAAAAGTACTAAGTATGGTATTATTAGAACTAATAAATGGAGGGACCTCGCATATATTCAGCCGAGATGTCAAATCTCGAATTAGATGCGACGACCAGCCAAGCGTGAACGTAGAAAGGGACAGACAGTGGAGGAGAGAGAGAGCGGTCTAATGATCAAAGGAAAGAGCCGAAACGTATCGGTGTAACTAATACTAATTCAATTATAAAACTTTTTTATTTTTGACTTTTTTTTACTGAAACTTTTACTAGCGCATTGGTGAAATTTTTCTGATTAAAATGACACCAAACACGATATAGTTTGAATGGGGGAGGTTTGTTATGGGGCGCTGTGGAAAATCCAGGCGAGCGGCAGTCATATCTTAGCGAAAGGGGACAATCTCAACATTCAGAATGAGAGAAGGACAGCATGACTGTAGTGCGTCTCACTCAGCGTTCGGGCGATGTTGCCTTTTTCGCTTGCCTTCGTAGCACAGTTCGAGTGACGTAATCAAGCTAACGCTTGATTCTGACTACGATTCCAAATCGGCAGCCTTTCTACTTAGACGCCACCTTATAACTACTAGCTGAACTAAATTTGTCACGTGACTTGCTCTGTAGTATCCAGATAATGGCGGAACTCGTCTTTGGGAATGCTTTTACGGGAATCGGTTATTCGTCCTTATACGAGAAGATCTTGAGCTGAATAAGGGCTCATTCGAAAGAGGAAGGTTCAATGCAGGGCGGTCAACTCACCGTTTGAGTCACAAAACTCTTTTAGTGGCCTAAAAATGCTTCCAATTCGCAACTGCATGTTGTCGATTTTTTCTTCTACTTTTGACACTGATATTATTAAATATGCACATAATCTCGTTAAACCATGAGTTGACCGCCCTGCATTGGACCTTCCTCTTTCGAATGAGCCCTTACCCAGCCCTATGTGTTCTCATATAAGGACAAATAACCGATTCCCGTAAACCCATTAATAGGCCCGTTTTTGCCGGTAATGTCACCTCGCTGCATTACCCGTGTCTACCCCCTTAAGACGTAAAATATTTTAAAGGAGGTAACTTAATAACCCTTTTTAGTTCATTGGAAATTATGTTTTTAATAAATGACGAACTCTAGTTCTAAATTTAGGGTATGTGTGTTTAAGGTAAAAGAATATTCATTTAGAAAAAATAATGAATAGAATAGAAATTAGAAAAAAAATTATTTTCTTCTAATTTCATTTAAAAATCATTTAGAAATAAAAATGAATAAAAAATATTACATAGGTTTTGTAGGATATAATCAATAATAATAATAATGTAAGAATCATAATAATCATAATAATATAATAAGTAACAGGTGTCGAAAAGAAGAGAAATGTATTTCAATAAAATCTTTTATTTAATAGTAAGTAAAAGCTGGAAAAGTGCAACAAAAGATTGGCTGGATAAGTGCAACATCGCTATTCTCTCCACTTGGAGGGACCCTCCTAGGCGAACCGAGACGCTGGACCAGGAAGCCGTATAATATGATCCGAACCGTAATATCGGTCTGATTAATAGTAATTCAACGATAAAACTTTTTTATTTTTAACTTTATTCCATGTTTGATTGTGAGTCGAGCAACACACGGTGCGATTGATAGCAAAAATTGTAAAAGTAACTAAGTCGCGGTATTTTCAGTGTTAGATTTGTATTCCATGAAAAAATAAATATCTAAAATTATCACAATAGTATATAAAAATTTGTCCATTGCTTGACACAGTCTGCAACCTTTCAGAATATTCGGGGTCTGTTTTCTGTTATAAAGTCTTGCCATAAAACTTTGAAAAAGAAAGGACAGTCAATGATGGGCCATGATGGGGTATGTGCGGACAATGACGCACTCAGGATTTATTCTTGGAGGGAGCTAAGTTGAATGAATAAAAATATTTTTAATACAAAAAACAATGTTATTAATATGTTACATAAACAGTAACACTACTTTAATTAGGAACAGATTTTGGAAAATTTTCTGTTCTTCCTTTTTCTTTGAGGGATGCTAGAGCCCCTTAGCCCCCCTTGAGTGCGCCAGTGTCAGCGCGGGCATGCAAGGACGCAAGGTTTTAAACGTTTGGGACGTTCGACTCTGTTCACCACATGGCAGAATAAGGGAATACATTAAGCGCTTAGTATGTCATTCTCTGTTAAAAATGCCTACTTCCGCTACCTGTGACAAAGGTAAAAATGCCCACCTGTTAACAGTCTACTAAGAGACGAGTCTCTGTTAACAGTTAAATGGTATTTTTGGTTTAAGAATCATTATTTTATAAATATAACAGTAATTTTCGAATTATTTCTTATTCAATTCTTCTATTTTTTTCGTACCAAATATTCTTATTTTTCATATATTTATGTAGTATCGATTATTACAATAAGAATGTAATCCAAATATAAAGTAAAATATAATTGATTTTCGAACGGCGGTCGAACGTTCGCGACGTTCGCTTTCATAAGGGTTCTCATTCCTTACTTTCGTTGTTTAAATGCATATTCATTCGTCCACTCTTTCACGCTATCATTCCGATCAGGTAATAATGATCCTTGTTGGACCGGCTGACGCTTTGTGCACTAGAGAGAGAAAAAGTGTTCTAACAAAGAAGTTATTACGGTTTTCCCGTTTCTACGCAGCTAGCAGGGGAATTCCCAAAATGCGAAGCACTGGCTAACTGCGTAGCGCTGACGTTGTGCTACGGCTCTCTCTCTCTCGAGCTAAACCCGAGTTTTTGTGTGCTGTTAGAAATGTATTATGTTACTATGGTTGGCGACGATAGTTTCAAGGAGGGTCACGTAAACTACTGTAAAGAAAGAAATAGAAGAAAACCTTTCCTCGTGTACCTCGCATGAGATACTCTCGTAACCCCTGAAAGGGCTTGACAAGATACACGAGTCCGGGGTAGAGCAGATAAAGAAGAGAAAGCGATAGAAGAAGTCAAAAATAGAAAAGAATTAAACTTAAACTCTTCCTTGTACACCCCCGCATGAGAAATCCTCGTAACCTCGAAAGGCTTGACTACAATGTACAAGGTCGAGGAGGAATGAAAAGATTGGCGGAAAAGTGAAACACCCACCTCACGCCCCTTACATGAGATACTCTCGTAACCCAAAAGGGCTTGATAAGGGACGCAAGGCGGATAAATTTCAAATTTTCCGCCGGGGCGTAACACGTTCATAACACATAATTTACACACACACTCACATACAAACGAAATGTATAAAAGTATATCGAGAATATCGAGAAAAGTACATAGCACATACACTCATTACTAAGTTGTATGGAGGATGTCATGTAATTGTACATTACACTTTGTATATGTAACAATAATGTACCTTTATACGGGTCTCCACTGGCTCCACATTCCCCATAACTGATTCCAGTGGCCCCACAACTGACAGCTCCAGATTCACCGGCCCCGCAACCGCCGGTTCCAGATTCACCGGCCCCGCATTTGCCGGCTCCAGATTCGCCGACCTCGCAATCGCCAAGTATTATCAAGAGATACTTTTCGATCTACTACCGATCTGTTACCAAAGCCTTGATCGTAAACAATTGCACGTACAGTAAAAGCTGGATATATGCAACATCGCTATCCCCTCCACTTGGGGGGATCCCCCTAAGCGAACCGAGACGTTCGACGAGGAAGCCGTATAATACGATCCGAACCGTTATATCGGTGAGACTAATACTAATTCAACGATAAAACTTTTTTATTTTTAACTTTTTCTTAATGAAACTTTTACTAACGCATTTGTGAGATATTTCTGATTAAAATGATACCAAACACGATATAGTTTGAATTATAATTACTTGCTAAAATTGATGTTAAAAGTTGGCGAAAAGCAAAGGAGGATTGGAAATTAAAACCGGTTGCGGTGCCGGCTCGGGTTTCAAACGTTGCATATATCCAGCCGAGGTGTCGATTTTGGGCATTTAAACGTTGCATTTATCCAGTCTTGGTGTCGATTCTGCGTCCGTACAAATCGTTTGTATCGTGCCGCGATACCTATTCTACGTTCGTACACAACATGCGACGTGTTGCATGTTGCATGTTGCGTGTTTGATGTATCTTTGGTGTACGGCCTGCCTTATACATATGTATGTACAGTTTTATTATTATTTTTTTTTTTTTTTTTTTATTTCGGGTTTTACGTCGCATCGACCTACGGGTCATTAGCGACGACTAGGACCTGTTTCCTTCGTTTCTGTCCTGTTATATACTATGGTAGATGTTAATGTCTTTTAGGAAGTTTAGGGTATTTTCTACAAGTTTCTGAGTTGTGAGGACTTCTGTCGATGTTATTCCGTATTTTTGTCTTTGGGTGTTGTGTCTTCTGCATTCGAATAGTAGGTGGTTGGTGGTGATGTTTTTCTTACAGGTGATGCACATTGGTGGTTCCGTTTTTTTAATTAGGTAATCGTGTGTAAGTCTGCAGTGACCTGTTCTCAGCCTGGCCATGACTATCCTGTCTTTCCGTTTCATATTGCTGCTAGGCATTGTTTGGTAGAAGTCTTTGGTAACGTCGTGTGTTTTTATTTTCTTAGAGGTGATCCATATTTTATTCCATGCTTGTTGTTCGATATGGCGTAATGTGACAATGAGGTCTTGATATGGGACTTGTCTGCGGTTGTCGTCTGGCGGAAGTGCTGTTGCTTCTTTAGCGGCTGTGTCAGCTGCTTCGTTTCCTTTAATACCTTGGTGAGATAGAACCCAGACTAGGGATATTTGTTTGCCGTTATTGATAAGGTCCGTATAGGTATATTGAATGTTTAGGATGACTTCGTGTTTGGTTTCGCAATTTATGTTTGCTATTGCCATGGTTACGCTCATGGAATCTGTAATGATGATAGAAGATTGGAGATTGTTATTTCGTATATAGTTAAGGGCCTCAAGAACTGCCCAAGCTTCTGCTGTAAAGATAGATGAGGCTGCTGGAAGGTGGAACTTTTTGGTCGTGTTGTTCGTGACGATGGCGGCACCGACTGCCTGGTCGGTCTTTGATGCATCGGTGTATATCGTTTGGTGGTTGGGATATTTGTTGCACAGTTGTTGGAAGTTTAATCTGTGTTCAATGCTGCTTGTTTGGTTTTTGGGAAGTTTTGCGAGATCAACGTTGGTTTCTGGGATTTTTAGGGTCCAAGGAGCTGTTTTCCTATATTTACGTGGAATGGTTGGAGTCGATGTGATCACGGTGAAGCTATCGTATTTGGCAATTCTTCCATAGAATGGGTTCGGGGATTTGGGTTTTTTAGCTTGTAGGTGAGTATATCTATTTGTGAATATGTTATTGTATGTGGGGTTTATTGGGATGGAGGACATTTTGGCTGCGTATTTTAGGCTTAGGTATTTCCTTCTTTGTTCTAGTGAAGGTTTTTTTGATTCAAATAGTATGCTATTTATTGGGCTGGTCCTGTAGCTTCCAGTAGCTATTCGTAGGGCGGCATTATGAATTGAGTCGATTGTTTTCAGGGTGTTGGGTTTAGCCGAGTAAACTATTGACCCGTAGTCGAGTTTGGATCTAATTAGTGCCTGGTACGTTTGTATGATAATCTCTTGGTCAGCTCCCCAGCTATTATTTGCCAAGGCTTTTATGATGTTCATTTTTTTTGAGCATGTGGTTTTTAGGTATTTCATGTGTGGCCCCCACGTTAGTTTATGGTCAAAGATGAGTCCAAGTATTCTGATGCTGTTTACTTTTTCGATTTCAGTGTTCCGTATATAAAGCTTAGGGGGAAGTATGGTTCTCTTGCGTTTTCTAGAGAAGATGATGTATTTTGTTTTTAGGGGGGAAAATTTGAGGCCTGATTTCTCGGACCATGACAGGAGGTCGTTTATACTTTCCTGTAGGAGCTCAATGATGGTGATTAGGCTTTTCCCGCTGCAGGTTATTGTTAGATCGTCCGCGAACAGGGTTCCTTGGATTGGCGGCTTGATGTTATTTAAAACGTCGTTGATTACTATCAAGAAAAGCGTAACGCTGATTACCGAACCTTGTGGTACTCCGTTGTGTATGATGGTTGGTTTGGAGAGGGTTCCGTTTGTTCTCACTTGGATGGTTCTGTTTGTAAGGAAATTTTTTATGAAAGCTAATATATTGCCGTTTAGTCCAGTTTTGGTAAGGGCGTTGTTGAGTGTGGTCCTTGGTATTGAGTCGTATGCTTTTTCGATATCTAAACAGACTGTAATGAGGAATTCGTTCTTTAGAAATGCTTCGCATATGCTTGTCTCTAGATTTAACAGTACGTCGGTGGTCGAGCGGTGCTGTCTAAATCCGTATTGGTTAGGTGACAGCATATTATTCGATTCGAGGAACCATCTGAGCCTTTTATTAATTGTTTTTTCTAATATTTTACAAATGCAGTTTGTTAAAGCAATCGGTCTGTAGCTTTCAGGTTTGTTTTTATTTTTGCCTGGTTTGGGTATGGGTATAACTGTGGCTTTCCTCCAGTTGTCCGGGAATACTTGATGTACCCAAATGGAGTTGCAGATCTTGAGGAGATGCTCGGTACCGATTTGTGGCAATTCTTTTATTAGTTTGTTAGGTATGTTATTAGGACCAGGAGCGGAATTTTTGGTGGTGCGGAGAATGTTTGTTAGCTCTTCTAGGGTTATGGTTGAATTTAGAGTGGATTCGGAGCCAGCGTTTACTGGGGGGCTGGTGTCGTTTCTTCGGTTTGTGAGGTGCGGGGAGGGTGTGTGGGCTCCTTCTTCTAGGTTTTTATTTTTTGAATTTTTTTGGAATGTCTCTGCAAGGGTGTCAGCTATGTCCTGTGGGTTAGTTATAAATTTGTTATCTCCTAAGTCGAGAAATTGGATTTCTGTGCATGATTCTATTCCAGTGATGTTTCTGATTTTTTTCCATAGGGCATTTGTTGGAGTTTTGTTTGTGATGGTTGATATATATGATTGCCAAGATTTTTTTTTGCTTTCTTTTATTATCTTGCGGAATTTTGCTCGATATTTTTTGAAGCTCGTTAAGTTTTCTGTTGTTGGTTGTCTCTTTGCTATGTTAAAGGCCCTGTGGCTTTCTTTCATGGCTGCGTAGCAGTTCTCGTTCCACCAAGGTGTGTTTCTTTTTTTTGTGCTTATTGGTTTTACTGGCCCAGAAGATTCCTGCGCTGCCTTTTTGATGATTGTTTCCAGTCGTTCGATTTCTTGATTGATGTTGTTTGGATCGATTTCGCTATTTGGGGCTTCTCGAAGGGTGTTTGAGATTATTGTTTTGTATGCACACCAGTCTATTTTTTTTATGTTCCATTTGGCAGTGAGTTTGTTTTGCAGTTGTGGGGTAATATCTAAGTAAGTTACTTTTATGGGAAAATGGTCGCTGTTATGGAGGTCTGGTAAGGATTCCCATTCTAGGGATTGCGTCAATTTGCTACTACAAAGTGTTAGATCGATCGCACTCATTTTCCCAGTGCTTACTGTAAAATGTGTCGGGCTGCCTGAGTTGAGGAGAGTGATGTTGGGGTGTTCTAGTAATTTCTCTATTATTTTCCCACGGTCGTCTGTGTTGTATGATCCCCAAAGATAATGGTTGCTATTGAAATCGCCCATTAGTATAAAGGGTGTTGCGAGTTGGTTTATAAGCGTTTCTAAGTCAACTAGGTTTAGAGGATGGCTGTTTGGGAGGTATATGTTGCATATGTGTATCTTACTTGGGAATGGTACTGTAACTGCAATTGCTTCCAGGTTTGTGTTTAGCGGGATTTCAGTGGCGTTGAATTTTTCAGATACTGCAATGAGTACTCCCCCACTCGCATGGTTATCGCCATCTCTATTTTTGTTGAAGATGGTGAACCCTTTGAGTCTCGGGTCGTGGTGTTTTTTGAGGTTTGTCTCTTGTAGGCAAATAATGGATGGGTTGTGTTGGTTTAAGAGGAGTTGTAGTTGTTCGTATTGGCTGTAGAAGCTGTTTATGTTCCATTGGATTATGTGTTTCATTATGGTTAAGCGGAGTCGCTTTCTATTTCCGATGTCCAATTAGCAGTTGTTTTTGTTAGGGAGTACTGGGTTATTTTTTTGTGTAATCTGTGTAGTCTGTTTTTTATGCTTCGTCCTATGAGCAAGGGATGTATTCTTAAGATCATTTCGGCTAAGGCTGGGGTATTGGTTGTGTATATTTTGGAAATTTCTAGCGGGTTTGAAGCTGTGATTGCGTTTTCTAGGAAGCTTTTGAATTGTATATAGTTTAGCACGTGGTTGTTACTTTGGTCTTCGATGTAATTCTTAGCCGGTTCCAGCATATCGTCCATTTTGTCTAGCGAGAAGGCAGGGGATGGGGGTCGTTTTGTTTTCTTAAGGGCTGGTTCAGGGTTCCTATAGGGCTTTTTGAGTGCTGCGTCTGGTAGCTTGAATTCTAGGTCGCTTAGTTTCACTGGTTTTGTGTTGCTTTCTTCTGAGGTTATGGATAACGGTCTTTTGCTTCTTGTCTTGTCCGCAATCGAGTCATCCGTCGTTGTTTCTACTGGTTCTGTTGTATTAGAGACATGCAGCGACATTGGTTCTATATGTTCTGGTGTATTTGGTATTTCTGTTTCTAGTTGATTGGGCTGATCTTCGATGTAGGGGGGTGGAACGGGTTGCGGATTTGAATCTGTTTGTGAACTGGTTCCGTTTGGGTTTAGGCTAGTAGGACATTGCGTAGCAATATGTCCTTCTTGGTTGCACCTAAAACATGTCTGTTTCTCCGTGGTAGCAAATATTCTATAGGTGGTGTTTTCTAACATAATAAGGAAGGAACCCGGGATTTGTTTTGCGTCCTCTGGATCTACGTAGACTTGTCTCCTGAAGCTTAATATAAGCGACAGGTCTGGGTCGGCGACTCCTGCTTTCAGTGGTGTAATTTTTGAGTATAGTTTGATGTTGTTTTTCCTAAAAACGTTTTCGATAACTGAATTGGGAATTATAGGAGCTATATTTGATAATATGATTCGTTTGGCCGGTAGCACCATTGGGCGGATTTCTATGTTTTCGCTGTTTATTGAGATTGTTTTGTGTTTAGAAGTTTTGTGTTTGTGACTGTTTCTTTGCTATCTAGGTACATACAGATCCTTCCGTTGGAGATCCTTGATAGGTATTTTATGGCTTTGGGTCCTGTTATATTACCGATTGCCCGGGCGTACTCCTTAATTGTGATACCATCGATTGATTGTAGAATAATAGCTTGATCTTGGGTTGGAGTGTGTTCGTGTTCCGTTATGTTTGCGTATGAGGTTTTGATTTCGGTCATATTGAGTTTTTGGGTGCTTTGGCTATTTTCCGATTGGGTACTTTGGTTTTCGTTAATTTGGAAAGGATACGTGGATTGGAATTTATCACTGTGGTGGTTCGCTTTCTGTGACATGGTGATACGTACAATGTACGTATACCTATGTCAGCGGTTTATGTAGTGGTGACGCAGTCACCGCTATTACTTTGTTTACGAGGCGGCACACAACAACACTGAACTACGGAACGCGTAGCGGTACGAGCTAATGATAACACGTCCGACTGATTCCGCAGTCGGATTGAGACTCAGTTTTATTATTATTTTAATAAATAAATATAATTTAAATCATATCGTGTTTGGTACCATTTTAATCAGAAAAATCTCACAAATACGTTAGTAAAAGTTTAATTAAGAAAAAGTTAAAAATAAAAAAGTTTTATCGTTCAATTAGTATTAGTCACACCGATATTACGGTCGGATCATATTACACGGTTTCCTCGCCGAACGGGTCGGTTCGGCTTAGGGGGATCCCCCCAAGTGGAGGGGATAGCGATGTTGCGTATATCCAGCCAAACTTTTGTTGCATATATCCAGCTTTTACTGTACAGTAATGCTTCGAAATAAGCAAGTGACTCGGGACCGAACAGTTGCTTATTTCGAAGCAGGTTGCTATTCGGCTTGACTTTGTTCTCGAAACGGGACGATAGAGAACGCGAGAAACGATTGAGAGATCCGAGGTAGCGGCAAATCATAAAGTGATCGGCCGAGCAGCGATGTTATTTTTTGAACAAGGATAGAATATAGCATGCCCTCTCATTCTCGCACTATGCTTTATTTCGAAGCAAATATACCCGACTGAGAAAGCATTATATATATTCTATCCTTCTTTTACTAACCGCTGTCACTGCTCAGTCAAGCGTGAAATTTATTGCCCTAAACATCGGCTTCGCGCTTTCAAGGACCTCTCACTCATTTCTCGTACCTCTCACTTTGCGGGCGACTTCAAACAAAGAAGAGGAGGTAGCGAGTTGCTTATTTCGAAGCAGAGACCACTTGTTTATTTCGAGGCAATGCTGTAGCATAATTCATCAGCAAAGGGAAACCGAGATAAAAAATATATCTTTTCTGTTGGTATGGTTGAGTTTAATCAAGTTCTCTTTAAAATTCCCTTCTATCAACTATACCACTAAAAAATATATTGAATTATAAAAATATTCTGGTAGAATTATAAAGAAAGTTACGCAACTAATTGAGAGGTAAGTTTATGCACGCTCAACAAGATCAAAGCTACAACATAACAGAAGCTTCAAAATGACTCACTAAAGATCCTATTTCTATTTTCTGTCAGATAAAAGAGGCAAAAGATGAAAAGCAAAAAATTGAATCCAAGGACCTTTTAAATGAGCTAAGAAATGCGTTACCTAAAGAGTACAAAATAGGAGCTGCCATAGGTGGAGCGGATTGTTTCTTTGATTCAGTAGCTCAAGGATTGAACGAGTTAAAAGATAAAGGTCTGATTACAGGTCTTTGCGGCAAAGTTGTAAGCAATATACACGCCAAGTTAATCAATCAGAAAAAGGCTTATGGTTGAATAATACTTTAAAAGAAAAAGGTGAAGAACTTTATGAATATATTCCACGTATTGAATTTACTGTAGAAGGCATTGAAAATGCAAATTCCGGTTCAGAATTAAAAATTCTAAAGTTGGAAAATGTTATATGGGGAAGACCTGAAATTGAAGAAAAATGATATGTAAAAAATATGGCACAAAAATTAGGATTATAAAATTGAGAGATGAAGAGATAAATGGATTACATGTTACTAAAGATAAGGTAGGTAAAGGTAATACTATTTATATAGTGAATTACAGGAACCATTTTATACCACTTCTTAGTAATATTAAAAAAGATATGAAGAAAAGCGAAGAGGTTTTTAGAGAGGAAGCTTACGGTAATGTGGTAGGTTCAAATTCAAACAATATTTCTCAACCTTACATTTCTACGCCATTACAAGATATTGAAAGTTTCTCATACAAACAAAGTGGTCGTTCAAGGAGTCCGGGTGAAGAAAATCGTGAAATTGATATAAGCTCTGGAAAACATAAGCGTTCTGTCACAAACAAAGACAATAAGACATCAAAAAGGGCACGCATGGATGTAAATGTTACTAGTAATGGAAATTCAGAATTTCTTAGTGATTTACAAGATGAATCTAGACAGTACTTGTGTTGAATAATTGTTTCTGACACTTTGAATGTGTGTGTATGGTACGGCGAAGGAGACATCTCCAAATGGTTTGTCTCCTTCTCCCCTCTCTTCTTTGTTTTTTATCTCGCTAATTCGCGCACAACCGCTTGTACCGAAACCGTCAGTCGAGAGTTATCAGCCGCGAGAGTGTGTCGGAATATTCGTTTAGTCGAAAGTGTTCTTTACTATTTTCTTTTTCAAATTAAACATTAAAATTATAACAACTTGTCTGGTAAAGAAAGAAAATTTGTTAAAAGTATTGTCGGCAGAGAAGATACACCTAGGTTTAATAAGTTCTTAAATTTTTTAATTAAAAAAGAAGGAAAATAATGTCTAGAAGTTCTGAAAAGAGAAGGAGTAAATTTAACTAGAATGTCCAGTATTTTAGGTAAAGCAGGAGCCAATTTTTCTGAAGCCTTTAAAGACTTATATGATCTTTGGTTTGATAAACAAGGAAATAAAACACAATATTTAAAAACTCTAGAAGAAAAAGGAGTAAATCTAGCTAATATGTCCAGTATTTTAAGTAAAACAGGAGCCAATTGTTCTAAAGCCATTCAAGACTTATATAATCTTTGGTTTGATGAAGAAGGAAATAAAACGCGATATTTAAAAACTCTAGAAAGGAACGGAATAAATATATCTAACATATCCAGTACTTTGAATGGAACAGGAGCTGATGCTCCTAAAGCTTTTAAAAACTTACATAACCTTTGGTTTGATAAACAAGGAAATAAAACACAATATTTAAAAATTCTAGAAAAAGAAGGAATAAACCTACATCTAAAATGTCCAGTATTTTAAGTAGAGCAGGAGCTAATGCTCCTAAAGTTTTTAAAGACTTATATAACCTTTGGTTTGATAAACAAGGAAATAAAACACAATATTTAAAAACTCTGGAAGAAAATGGAATGGGCATAGCTAATATATCTGTTTAGTTTATTTAGTTTATGTTGTATTTGCTTTAAAGAATAAAGCATTATTATTTTTCTATTTAATCAGACACGTGTCGTTGTTCCTTAAAATTAAAAACCCAACAGGTTATGGGCCCAGGGCCGACACGTGCTTCTGTTAAAAGTGTTGCAGCAACGTTGCGTAAAAGCTGAGCAAATATTGCTAAATAATAGACAATATCAAAAAACGTAAAATTGGAATAAAATCCATAAAATGTGTGCTTCACGTACGATATATGAAGTGCCTGAGAACATTGAAAAACTTCAGGATGCGGAAGGATATTCTTTGTGGAAATTTCAAATTGAAATCCACATGGACGCAGCGGACTTGCTAGATACTATTCTCGTTGAACCATCAGCCACGCTGAAGGAGACTGCGGACTGGAAAAGGAAGGATCCACGTGCAAAAAGAATTATTAGATTAAAAGCAACTTATGAACGAGATACTGAGCATCAAAAATGCAACCTAATGCAGGAATTCTTTGAATATAAAATGAAGAGCGGTACTAGTATGTCCACTTATATTACTGAATAAAAAAAGGCTGTCTTTAAATTAAAATCACTAGGTGAAAGCATAAGTGATGCGATGGTCATTTCTAAAATATTGAAAAGTTTGCCGGAGAATTACAAATACTTTGTTAGCGCCTGGGAGTCTACACCTCTTTCAGAACGCACACTAATAAACCTTTCTGCAAGGTTGTTGGCCGAAGAGGCTAGGAATAAGCAAGATTCAGAAGAGACTGTAACCTTCAGAGTTACTGAAAGAAAATGCTGTAAGTGTGGGATGAAAGGTCATTTCGCAAATACGTGTAAAAAGGATGATGCTGGCAAAGGAGAGCAGTACGCAGGTGGGAACAATAACCGCAGGAGCAGTCAATCAACAAGAGACTACGGGAAGAATCCCATAAAAACATGTAAAATTTGTGGTAAACACAACCACAATGAAAGAAATTGCTATTTCTGGAAGAAACGTGATAACACTACCAAAGATGATTGTAATAATAACAATAAAACTGCCTTTCTAGCCAGTGACACACAAGAGGTAGGAAGCTGGATAATTGATTCCGGATCGACTTTACATATGGTCAATGATGAAACCATGCTTGAAAAGGGAGAGCAGGTCACAACAAGGATTGGCTTGGCAGACAAGCAAGCAAACATGGTGTCTGAAAAGAAAGGAGAGATCGATCTTGGACACTGTGAGTTAAAAAATGTACTATTTATACCTAATTTAAGAAATAATCTCCTATCTGTAAGTGCCATAAAGAAGAAAGGTGGAACTGTGAGTTTTCACAAGGGTAAGGTAATGGTGTCCAAAGATGAGACGGTAGTCTTTGAAGGAAAAAGAAACGGTGCAGACCTATACGTTGTAAAACCAAGTCAATTTCTAGAAAAGGCGATGACTGCTAAAAGCCAATCTGTGGTGGAACTTTGGCATCGGCGATTAGGTCACTTGGGTACAGACAATATGATGAAGCTGCTGAATCTGTCAGATGGAATAAACCTATGTAAAAAGGATTTCAATGACGCACTAAAAACATGTAAAACTTGCGTAATGGCGAATCATGCCAGAACAGCCTTTGGAGAAGGTAGAAAAAGGGCTGTCGAATCGCTCGGAATTGTCCATACGGATGTCATTGGACCAATTACCCTTGCAACGTGGGATGAAAATAGGTATTGCCTCACATTTCTAGATGATTATACGAATTATGTGATGCTCTATTTAATGAAATCAAAGGCAGAAGTTTTTGCGAGGTTAAAAGAATATGCAGCTCAAGTCGAGAACAAGTATAACAGAAGAATAATAGAGATAAGATGCGACAACGGCAGGGAGTACACCAATCTCGATTTTAAAATTTGGTATAGAAAGAGAGGAACCACTATAAACTACACTCCACCGTATACCCCCCAGCTAAATGAGAAAGCTGAGAGGCTGAATCGGACTCTGATTCAGAAAACTAGAGCGATGCTTGCAGAATTAGAAGTCAATAAAATCTTTTGGGGTGAAGCAATTAAAGTGGCGGCGTACCTTCATAATCGAAGTCCGAATAAGACAAACAATAAAACCGCTTTTGAAATGTGGAGCGGAAAGAAACCAAACCTAAAGCACCTCAGAACCTTTGGCTGCAGAGCCTATGCAAAGGATCTAACACAGCTAAGAAAGCTAGAAGATAGAAGCATAGCCGTTAAATTTATAGGTTACACACAAAGTGGCTATAGACTGGGATCCAGTTAAAAAAAGAGTGATTGTATCCCATGATGTGATTTTTGATGAGGATAACAGTAAAAAGGAACCCGAGGTGAAAAGGGGTGTAACTGCATTTAGAAAAGGTTACCTACAAGAGATTGAGGAGGAAGAACATCCAAATGTTCAAACAGTCACTGAAGCCGAAAGCTCTGACGAAAGTATGGAGAGTGCTGAAGAACACCAGGCCGGTGAGCCTGTGAATGAAGAAATGGAAATAATGAACGATGATACGGAAATTCAACCCTCAAGTGGAAATACCAGAAGAACCTCAGACAGAGAAAGGAGATTCCCCTCGAGATACAACGATTATGTGTTTCTCACGTACCAGGTTTTCCAATTAAAAGATGATGGAAGATACAAAGCAAGGCTAGTGGCAAGAGGCTTTGAGCAAAAGGGCAATATTGACTACGACAAGTTATATGGCCTTGTCGTCAACACTGCTGGACTGAGAATGCTATTTGCATTAGCATCAAAGCATAAATGGGACTTTGTAAAGTTTGACGTTAAAACAGCGTTTCTACATGGTGAACTGGAAGAAGAAATATTTATGCATCTGCCAGAAGGATACGAGGAAAGGGATACTAAGGTCTGTAAACTTAAAAGGGCCTTATATGGGCTGAAACAGGCCTCTCATGCGTGGAACAAAAAGTTCACAAAAGTACTCAAGAATCATGGCTTAATACAATCAAATATGGAAAAATGCATCTTTAAAAAGGAAGATAACACTGCTTTTCTAGTGTTACGACGAGCCGCCTAAACGTACGTTAATCGAATTCTTCCCACGATCGGACAAACATCGTGTTACGGCCACCCGCCTAAACGATCGATATTCGAACAATTGAACTCCTCACGACCGGACATCTAAACATCATATTGCGACCACCTACTTAAGTATTCGATAAGACGCGTTCTCACGGACATCCCACCTTGTCAATCATCGGCCCCTTCTCCACCACCAACGACATTATAAAAGACCTTACCGGACATAAGCAGAGTCAGTCGGGATCATATTATAAAAATAAAGTGCTAAACCTTTAAAAGTGCCATTCATTTAAAAACCTGTGAACTTTCCACGTGACACTAGCAATTCATGTGGACGATGGCATATTATTTGGAAAAAACATCGATTACTTAAAAAACCTATTAATAAAGCAAAAAAATGTATTTGAAATTGTTTTTGACATGAATCCAGTTTCTTTTCTAGGACTGGAGATAAAAAGAATGAAAAAGGGAATAAAAATTAGTCAGAGACAGTACTCAACAAAAATTTTGGAGACGTATGGCATGACGGATGCGAAACCCGCTGATACTCCTATGCTACCTAATACCACAACGGAGGAAAAAGGAGCAAGAAGGGATTTTCCATACAGAGAAGCTGTTGGAAGTCTACTATACCTCACGGCCAAAACCAGGCCTGACTTAAATTACGCGGTAACGTATAGTAGCAGGAAAGTTCAAAATCCTACCAACACTGATGTTATTAATGTTAAGCGAGCTTTAAGATATCTTCAGGGTACGAAGGATCTGGGAATAGTCTACACCAAATCCTCAGACTCAACCATTCTAAAAGCGTACTGTGATGCGGATTACGCTGGGAACACTGAAAGTCGGAAAAGCACAACGGGCTACATCGTGGAATTCTGCGGCGGACCAATTAGTTGAGCATCGCAAAAACAACCCATTGTCGCGCTATCAAGTACAGAGGCAGAATTTATCTCAGCTGCCGACTGCTATAAAGAGACTCTTAGAGGAGCTGATTGGCGTACCCATAAAAGCAGAAATGTATATAGACAATCAGAGTGCGTTAAAACTAATTAAGGCCGGTATTTTTCATCGTAGATCTAAGCATATAGACGTAAGATACCATTTTATCAGCGAAAAGGTGAAAGAGAATGATATAAATATTGTTTATTGTAGCACTAGCGAACAAATTGCTGATATTTTTACAAAACCCTTGAATGCAATCAAATTTAAGACATTCAGGGATAAATTAGTAAATTAAAAGCAATAGTATTGTTTAATGAAAGAATTTGAGATTAAAGGGGTGTGTTGGAAGTAACCTCAAATTTGGCGCCCAATTTGTAAGTTGCGCCCACGCATCGCGTACAAGTTTATATAAGTGTAAGCCGGAAGGCTGTATCTTTCATTCATTTTTGTTACTTCGCGATTAAAAGACAGCATAAAGAGATTTATAAAAACTGCGCAGCTCGTGGTAGCTTAAAATCAAGATTTTGTTAGTTCTGAAAGTTATTTTATTTTGTTTAGTTTATGTTGTATTTGCTTTAAACAATAAAGCATTATTATTTTTCTATTTAATCAGACACGTGTCGTTGTTCCTTAAAATTAAAAACCCAACAAATACTTCTAAAGCTTTTAAAGACTTATATGACCTTTGGTTTAATGATGAAGGTGTAACGGGGTCGGTCGGTTCGGTGCGCACGGCGTTGCGCACCGCGGCGGTTTTCCCCGTGCCAGGGTTCGCATGGGAACAGGTCGGTAAATAACGAGTCGTTAGTAGAAAAAAATAAATATTTGTTACGTGGCCGACGGCTTGGCAGCGCGCGTGGCTATCAGAGGCTTTTTGATTGGCGGCCGCGTAACTTATTTTATTATCAATACAACCCGAGCGGTAAGATTGTATTGTGGTAGGAACTGTCACAAGGTTTCACTGGGTTTAAAGGAGAATGCTAATGTGGGTTTGACACAGCAATGTATATATTCTACAATCTTGGTCTATTACAGATGTTGTTGTCGCGAATATAGGTGTATAATGTGATATATTACCTATTTCCACTATGCTCGGTGTTCACGCACTGGCAATGCGGGGGTGTTGTGTGTGGTTAATTGTAATGCCAAATAGAAACACGACTCGCGGATTCTATAAGGTGAATGTTGCTCGAAGGGGACTTCAACCCGATCTCACTAATAGTAACCAACTCACTACCGTACACGACGTGCTCGACACGAGATGAACTCTGGTACTGCCCCCGATCGTTGGTACGAACGGGTTTATATACTAATTAAGAAGGGTGGTCTGGTTACTATTCGAGTGATCAGGCTGGGTCCACCTGCCTCTGCGACAGTTTAGAGTGGTTGCATCTGCTATTTGATTACGGCGGACCCATTGCTTTCCCAAGTGTTTGGTTCTGCTATCGGTGGGCCTTCTGTTTATTACGAGAGTAAATGGTCGGTTTGCCCGAGAGTTTTCCTTTCCAGATGTTTAAGCTTATTTGAAAGGAGACACGTTTGATAAAAACGGTCTGTCTACGTGACACCTCCCCCCTTAGATGAAACATCGCGGTAATCGTGATGCTTTCAATTGGAAAGGAAAACACTCACTAGAATGTGTTGAAGTTTTGGTGTTGTAATGCAATATGTCGGGTGTTATGTGTGATGTGTGTGTACTTATCGCTACGTGTGATGGTTGGTGATGCTGCTAACTGCGGTATGAAGTCGAAGCGTACGTCTGGGTCCAGGCTGCCTCGATCGGATTTGTCTCTCGGTGTACCAGGTTGGTACTATTGCAGGCGGTGGTATGGGTTGGTTTGCTCTTTGGTATTCCATTTCCATGATGATGGCGGCAATACACTCCTCGCAGTGGTAGGCGGCCTGCGACTCCATCAGGGGCGCGCTGCAAATATCGCAGGCCCCAGGCGGATATGCCGTTGGTAGTGGATAGTGTACCTCCACCATGTCATAGATCCTTGCTGCTCCAAGGGCTGCTTCGAGAGCACACTGCATACAGACAATGCCAACGTCTAATCTGTAGCAAGTGCTACGCATGCACAGGCGGGCCGTCAAGTTCATCAGCAGCTCGATGCGACTGGTGTCCCTCTCAGTTGGTTGTTCCCTGATGTAGCACATTTCGGTCCGCTCAGATAAGTGTTTTGGAAGAATGGTGTTGTGGTCTGCTTTTATACCCGGCCTGGAACCGCGTATCTCATGCCCAACCACGCCTCCGCCACGTTGAATGGTGGTTGTCCTGGTAGACGATCGAGGGCTACATCTGCCACGACCTCACCCTCGCCTCTGATGTTGGTTAGCAGACCCCTCCTTCCTTCCAACACCCTCTTGGCCTGCTCTATCTTCCAGGTCCTGCATACAGGGCGGATACCCCGTACCCGTACCTTGAAGGCCTGCCACGGTAGATTTTGAAAGCGTGGCGGCAAGGTCCGAAGTTGGTCGACCGGTGCCCTTACCACCTTGCCGTGGTCACGAAGAGCCACCTCGAACTGGCCGTCCACCAGGTGTTGAACTTCTCCTCGGACCCAGGTACCTTCTTTACTTCTGTACGCCACCAGACGTCCAGTGGTCAGTCTTCCCTGGTTTGGAAAGTGGAGGTGGCCGCGGTCGCTCATGTACCGATACAGGTCCCGGTACAGTCGCCTAGCTTCTTCCCGACCGTCGTCCACCTGCGCCCAGAATTCTACCGGATCGTCCACGTGGACAATTCCGATCCGAACAGAACTGCTCAAAACTATATTTTTGATGGTGTTCATTTTCTTGAGGATGTCCACTGATGAGACTATGGTGCCGAGAACTGCTTATATAGTCTGAAAACCCTTATCTTACCCCACTCTTATTTCGACTCTTAGAGGAGGGATGTGTAGGAGTGGCTACGGCCCCTTAGAATATTGTGGCACTTGGTCTAGGTGCTGAAGATTTTTCCCTTGGTAAATTTATATTATTTGAATTTGATTCTTCTGAGTTTTTAGGTATTTCTTCCAGTTGCAATTCAATTTCGTTCGGTTTGTCCAAAGGTTTTAGTTTATTAATGATTTTGTGTATATTACTTTTTATTATTGTCCCAATTATTAATAGTAAGATCAAAGATACTACTCCAAACGAGGAAAATGTTGATATTTTTATACGATTTGTGGAAATTTCTTGAAGTTCCAATTCTTTCGCCCGATGCTCCAATTCCTCTAGGTTTGGTGCTGTCGGAAGGTTCTTCCAATTTGTGATTACTTGATCTGTATTAGTGTAATTGGTTTCTAAAACTGATAGGTGATGTTCTGTTATTTTCGGAATGATTACTGATAAATTGTATGACGCTGATGGGTAATGTATAATATTTTCCATGGTTACTATTGTGTCCATTGCTTTTAATTGCATCGCATTTACTGTGGCTCTACATCCCGGTTCGAGGTTGAAAATTCCAGTATTGTAAATGTTTGCTATAGTTGGTTTTTCCCCTTTACAATATACCTGGGCCTTTTTATGGGTTGGCATAAAGAAAAACCAGGTAGCAGGAGCGCTTAACACTTGCCAGAATGGTTGAAGCTTGGTGGTTACCCTTACATCGCAGGTTTCCCAGTTTATGGCGGATGGGTTCAAAAGCAAGGTAGATTCGCAGGTTGCATGACCTTCTACCTGATATAATGGTAATGTTGATGGTCCTATTAACTGATTATTATGAACTCGGCAAACTCCAAGATATTCCTCGGTAGGTAAAAAGTATTGCTGCTCATCTGTAGTGACTGCAATGTATGAAATTTGTGGTTGTATGTACGTAACTACTTCTTTTTCTTTAATAACCTGCTTTGATGGACAAGGATAGATTTTATACAAATTGAACACCTTTTGTTCCAAAAGCGGTATGGTGAGTTCAAATAATACTCTGCCTTTTGCAAATACTACATTTAATTTCGTTAGTTTCTCGATTTGTTCAGTTAATAATTCTTCTGGAGATAATGGAAATTCATAAGTTAAAGATTGTTTGATCTTTAATGCTGACTTCAATAATTGCTGTGGTGAAAAAACGGCAGGATGCATTATTCCTTGTTTCGCTAATAATATTGCGTCTATTAATAATAGTAAATTAGTGCTGTAGTCGTCCAATCCTCTTTCTAATTCTAAAATGGTATCCCTTATAGCTGTTTCAAAACGGAGTTGGGCAATTTCGGACCTAGTTTCTTCTAAGAATCGCGAATGTTCTGATGCAGCTTTTATCAGCTCAGATGTAACCTGTGTTAAATTTACTAATCTTTCATGTATGGCTGAAAACTCCCCTTTCACAATGTGTATTTGCTTCGAGTTGAGTTCCGTTATTTCAAGTTGATTTTTATATAACTTATTCAATTCCTGGTTGTAAAAATCTGCGTCTTCTTGAGTTAAGGTTCCAAATAATGCTTTGTTGATTGTGCCAATAAATCCAAATGGTGCATTGCGTCGTAATGGTCGTCTTTTTGGAAAGGCATCGTTTCCTATTGCTGTTTGTATTAGATTCCTATACTGCATAGTGTTTTCTTCTCTTTTAAGTAACCGTGGTCCTACTTCCATGCTGAGGCAAGTTTCTAAACCGTGTTTTTTGCAAAGTTGGTTCATGGCCAGAATTATCTGTTCTACTGGTGGTGCATGTGCAAGGTATTTATCAACATCCAATGACGTGACCAATCGCCATTGCGATTGATATGTCCGTATGTCTGACAATTTATCGTAAAACAAACCCGTTGATTGCGCCAGTGGTAACACCTTTGAACCGCCTTTAATCGCTGTCTGACTCATAACCAGAGCCAGAGGTATCAGAAGTAGTTGTGCCGGAATCATGATTTCCCGTTATTTCCGTTTTTTCCGCTGTGGATGGAAAATAAGCGTGTTTTAATTTATCTTGGTGTTTTGTTATCGTTTTGTCAGGTGTTCGCAATACAATGTTGTTCATATCTGTTACATTAATGATCTCATATGGCCCTACATAATGTGGATCAAATTTACTAATTCGTGGTTCTAGCAATACATAAGCATAATCGCCTACATTGAATTCTACCGGTCGGGAATGTTTATCATAGTACTTCTTCGAACGGTGCTTGGAGGCAATCAAATTATCGGCTGCTATGTTGCGGATTTTTATAGTATGAGTTATTAATTCTGTTAAATAGTCGCCATATGATTTTAACCTTTCGCCAGTTGGAAACGAACTTGGTTCACGGGCTGGTTTTCCAAATATTAATTCATATGGAGAGAAATTTGTTGCTTCATGTACGGAAGTATTATAAGAAAACATGGCAAATGGTATTAATAGGTCCCAATCTTCATAATTATTCATGTAATGTTTAAGATATTCTGTTAGTACTATATGACTTCGTTCTAGTGATCCATTAGTTTGTGGTCTGTATCCAGAAGTTGTGATTTGTTTGATTTTGAATATTTCTGAAAGATTTTTCATTAAGCTTCCGATAAAACTAGTTCCCTTGTCTGTTAATATTGCTCGTGGTGTTCCATATATGGCAATAAAATGTCTCGCGAAAGCGTCTGCTATTGTGGCTGCTCTAATGTTTGGTATTGCTACTGCTATACAATATTTCGTTAAACAATCTTGCATTGTGAGAATGTATTTATTTCCGCTAGGCGTTAAAGGTAAAGGTCCTACGGTGTCTAAAGCAACTTTATCAAATGGTTCTATCGGGGTATCGGTAATTAACATTGGTTGATGAGTTTTTGCTCTAACTAATTTCTCTTCTTGACAGCTTGGACATTTCCTGATATAATTTCGTATTTCGTTGTGCATTTCTGGCCATTGATATTTCGCTCTGATGCGTTTATATGTTTTTGTGACTCCTTTATGTCCTCCTATCAAACTGTCGTGAGCTTCGCGAATTATTTGTAATCGATCTTCTTCTGATGGTGTAATCGTTGAACAATTGCATATGATGATTTTCTGTGTTGTACCGTTGAAAACGTCCTTTATTAATTTAGTTAATTCATTGGTTGGTAATTTATGAAAATCTCCGACTGCTGATATTCTAAATGATTTAATTGGATTTTGATCTAAATGCTGTTTCAGTGTTTGTAGTCCGTTTAGTATATCTTCACTTTTAATGGTGTCGTAAAAATTATCTGATATTATTATACTGTAAACTTTGTATGAGCCATTTGCTGATTCTATTACGTCTCCTTTCTGCGGTTTCTTTGACATGAGCTGTTGTAAATCTATTGCTTCTGTGTCCAGTAACAGTTTTCCAATGGGGGTTACCAATTTACAGTCCGCAGGTATGAAATGTGCGTAATGACCTTCCTCGGTGGTCAGGGTGTTTGGAGAGATAATAACCTCAAGTGTCTGTGAAGGTTGCACTTTTCTTCGCAGGTCATCTCCCTCCGTGGAAAGAGTGTCTGTGTCAAGAAGTGTGAACGGATAAGGGTCAACGGTACGGTCAAAGTTTTCCTGTGGTTGCTGGATTGCCGTTCCTATTGTTTCGTTAACAGGTTGTGGTTGTAAAATTCCCTCATTTGTTACAAGTGATAATGGTGTATGGTTAAGTAAATCCTGTTGCGGGTTTGCGATTATCGTGTTTTCCGTAATGGTATTTTCTGATGGTTCTTCGAATGAAATCAAGTTTACGTCTTCTTCTGTCGATGTGATTTTAGTAGAATTTGCTTGCGGATGAAAGTTTATTGTTTCCATGTGTTCATCTGGCATGCTTATCTCGTGCGATAAGTTAGGTAAGACTCTCGGTCTATCTGCTATTGGAGAATGTTGAACCTTCCCACGGGCTGGTTCTTCATCAGAGCTAGTGTTTTCCTCTTGATATTTCGGTCTCCTTTCCCTGTCCCTTTGTAGTTGCCGCACACGAAATCCTATGGAATCCGTGTCGATTTCTGGTTTCTGTCCTATGTGCTTGTAATCGGGGTCTTGAGGATCTCGGGGTATAAGTGGTAAGCAAGATGGTACTGGGTTACGTGATAATGCGTCTGCGTTCTTGTTCGTCTTTCCTGCTTTATGGATAACCTGATATTCGTACTCTAAGAGTCTGAGTCTCCACTTCATAAGTCGTGATGTCGGATCCTTGACAGAGTGTAACCAGACTAACGGTCGGTGATCTGTGACGAGTGTGAATTTTGTTCCATAAAGATACGGTCTGAAATATTGTACTGCGTAAACCATTGCAAGACATTCCTTTTCTGTAGCAGAATAATTCCTTTCGGCTTTATTTAAGGTACGAGATGCGTAGGCAATTGGTAGATCGTTTCCTATTTCTCCTTGACTAAGTACAGCTCCAATTGCGTAATCTGATGCGTCAGTGGTAACAATGAACGGTCGATTAAAATCCGGATATTGTAAAATTGGTTGTGTACAGAGTTCGTCGCGTAAATTTTCAAAACTTTTTTGCTGGTCTTCGGTCCACTTAAAACGAATTCCTTTACCTAATAACTGAACTAATGGTTTTGATTTAATAGAATAATCTTTTATGAAACGGCGATAATATCCTGTCAGTCCCAAGAACTGCTGGACATTTTTCTGTGTTTTAGGAATGGGAAATTCTTTTACAGCTTGTAATTTACGAGGATCTGGCTTAACACCATTTTCTGTTAAAATGTGTCCTAAATAAGTAACCTCCTTACGTAAGAATTCGCATTTATCAATCTGCAGTGTAAGTCCAAATTCTCTGAGCCGATTGAGTAATTTTTTTACTTTTATTTCATGTTCTCGTAGTGATGAAGAGAAAACAACCATATCGTCTATGAATACATGAGCGTTCTCTAGACCAGATATAACTTGATTCATTAAGCGTTGAAATGTCGGTGGTGCATTTTTTAAACCAAATGGCATGCGTACAAATTCAAAATGCCCATCCGGTGTTGTGAATGCTGTTTTCGGACAATCCTTAGGATCCATTTGAACTTGATGAAATCCATTTGCTATATCAAAAATTGTGAAATATTTTGCTCCTCCCAATTTATCTAGAATTTCGGTGATATTCGGCAAAGGAAATTTATCACTCAAAGTCTTTTCGTTTAAGGCTCGGAAATCGATTACCATACGCCAACGCTTATTGCCCTTAGCGTCTGGTTTCTTTGGTACAATCCATAACGGAGAATTATATGGTGAACTAGATGGCTGTATGACTCCTTGTAATAACAGAGCCTTTACTTGACGTTGTATTTCGTCTTGGTGTACTGGTGGATATCGGTATTGTCTTGTATTAATCGGTACGTCATCTGTTGTATGAATTGAATGGTAAAAATTCGGTACTTCTCCTAGTTTGTCTCCAGGCAAGTAAAATCTGTCTGAAAATTCGTCGACGATGTTGAATACATGTTTACGTTCTTCTGCATTGAGATGATCGGTTCTTAAAAGATTTCTAATTCGTGTTGCTCTATTTTCTGGTGTGTTTTCGGTCATATATGAAGAAATTGGGTCGTCGTCCGACGAGTCGTAAATATCGTAAGGATGAATGTATTGAGGTTCAATTTCGATGTCTACATCGTCTTCTCCGGTATTCGTTGCTAACGCGTAACAAATGCCGTCACGATTATATACTGCTGCTTCGCCAATGTATATATTTTCTGATGTTTCGAGTCGCGGTAAGTATCCCTCTTTAATATTTGGATTAGCTATGTGAATTGCAATTTGTTTTGTTGTTCGAGCTTCGATACGGTGTTTAGTCGATTTCGGATTTTTCTGCTGAGCTAAATCTCGGTAATTTGAAAAACGAAGTGGTCGAATAGGTTTATCTTTCAATACTAGTGTTCCATGATAATATGAAATTTCTGCTTCTTCTTGTAATAAAAATGGGCTGCCTATAATTCCATCGGCTTCTATTGCAAGGTTCTCTACTACGTAAAATAATGCAGGCTTACCGTGAATGTGAAGAATTGTGGTACCTATGCTATAAATAGGTGATTTTGTAAGTCCTGTGATTTCAATAACTTCTTTAGTGATACGTTTGGCTTGATCTCCGAGAACATCGCGCACTATTAAGTTAACTGCCGCGCCACCGTCAATTAAAAATTCAGCTGTTTCTAATTCTAATTCCGGAACTTTGATTTTTATTCTTGGTGCTGGGGTTTCCTTGATGAGGATTCTCCCGTGAATCTGACTATCTTTTGGCGAGGTCTTTGCAGATCGCTCACCGCCTCGCCTTTCCGTTGAGCGTTTTCTGAGTTTAAAGACTTGTTTGATTCGACTGAAGAATTTCGAGAGTATGATCGCTGTCTGAAATTTTGCGAATTCCTCCTACAACGTTTTTCATCGTGTCCTTGGGTATCACATCGCCAACAATATAGCTGCGAAGTATCATCCTTTTCACTGCGTTTTAAAACTGTAAACCGTTTTTCATCTTGATCTGTGCGTGGTGAATTTGAACGATAAGAAGGTGAATTCGATTGATTCCTGGATCGCACAGTCCATGCTGATGTACGTGGTCGTCCTTCTCTCTCGTCTTCAGAGTTAGATGGTCTCCTCTGTCGATCTCTATATCGATCGTGTCGTGTTGGAGATTGAGGGTATGAAATTTCATTTCGACGTTCGTTGCTGTGGTGATCCCTGTTGTTCCAGCCTCCTGGTGATGTGTTTCGTGCCAAATCACGACGACTTCTTAATTTCCTGTCTACCTCTAGCACAGCGTCAAAAGCTTCCTCTAAGTTTTTAATGTCTCTATTTTGTGCTGATACCTTAAAAGAGATGCGGTCTGGTAATCCATCTAGGAAATTTTCTAAAATATCCATTTCCATTTGTTTAATATTTTCCTCTGAATGTCTAGGATATTTCTCTTTAATCGCTCCTCTTGTACAATAAACAAGATGGCTTGTTCTATCGATGTAGTTTCTCAAACTTTCGTATTCCCTAATTTGAAGCCTGGCAATTTCTGTTTGAAATTGCGATAAGCTCTTTCCTGGTCCAAATCTTCTCTTCAAATGCTTGATCAACGCGGATACCGAAGTGAATTGATGTTCTAAAGTACTTCTTCGCGCCGGACCGGTGAGTTTAGTTAAAATAATTGTAAGGTATTCCCTTTCTGTTCCCTCAGGAATCAAGGTCAATCCATCTTCTACCAGTTGTGCAAAACGTGATAAAGGTGGATTCTCACCATCAAATGTTGGTATTGTTAACGCAACATTTTGTATGCAGGATCTTTGTGTCAAAAGTGTCATAGAATTTGCGATCGAAACTGTTAAGTTCATAAGATCGGCTGAAGAAATATTGGCTTGTTCATTCGCCATGTTGAATGAATTTGTTGGTTAAAGAATGTAACTAGGAAAACTAGTATATACCTCTTGTTACCCGATTGACTAGGAAAACTAGTATACAATCGTTGTTCAACAAAGTAATAGCCGTGTGTCAAATTCCACGAAAGTAATTATGCCAGTGAAAATGATCTATGTGACTGTATCCCACCGCTGTCACCAGTTCTGTTACGTGGCCGACGGCTTGGCAGCACGCGTGGCTATCAGAGGCTTTTTGATTGGCGGCCGCGTAACTTATTTTATTATCAATACAACCCGAGCGGTAAGATTGTATTGTGGTAGGAACTGTCACAAGGTTTCACTGGGTTTAAAGGAGAATGCTAATGTGGGTTTGACACAGCAATGTATATATTCTACAATCTTGGTCTATTACAGATGTTGTTGTCGCGAATATAGGTGTATAATGTGATATATTACCTATTTCCACTATGCTCGGTGTTCACGCACTGGCAATGCGGGGGTGTTGTGTGTGGTTAATTGTAATGCCAAATAGAAACACGACTCGCGGATTCTATAAGGTGAATGTTGCTCGAAGGGGACTTCAACCCGATCTCACTAATAGTAACCAACTCACTACCGTACACGACGTGCTCGACACGAGATGAACTCTGGTACTGCCCCCGATCGTTGGTACGAACGGGTTTATATACTAATTAAGAAGGGTGGTCTGGTTACTATTCGAGTGATCAGGCTGGGTCCACCTGCCTCTGCGACAGTTTAGAGTGGTTGCATCTGCTATTTGATTACGGCGGACCCATTGCTTTCCCAAGTGTTTGGTTCTGCTATCGGTGGGCCTTCTGTTTATTACGAGAGTAAATGGTCGGTTTGCCCGAGAGTTTTCCTTTCCAGATGTTTAAGCTTATTTGAAAGGAGACACGTTTGATAAAAACGGTCTGTCTACGTGACATATTTATTCAGGAAAAGAGTGGGGCGTCTAGCGGCGGTTGCCCTCGCCGGCTGGTCGGGCGGTGCTCTCCTGCCTCGGGAGCTACAATCAGAGTATCGTCTGGTGGTTAGACGCGTGGAGCCAAGCTTAAGCCTAATGTACAGGACTTATGAACTACGGTCGGAACCCGGTCCGTCACAGAAAGTACGCGGCCTTAATTCTAGCGCAGGTCGTAGCCATCGCTACGCGGTCTTACAACTAACGGCGCGATGTCGGAGCGCGGAGTGAAAGCGCTGAACGGAGCGCGAACGCAAACAAACGCAAACGTACGCAAACGCAAAGGAGGTAGAGGCGGGATAGGATTGGCCCGGTTGGGCCGACGGTGTTTATTCAATCGCGCTGCGGTGTTTCGCGCTGCGGTGGAGTTGCGGCCCGCTTGCCTCACGCGGCTCGTCTTCTCGTACGCCGAGGTAGAACCGAACAGCGAACGAGTCGACGACCAATCCTGGCCAGCCTGGGTAACGCCACAAAGCTGGACGGAATGGGCTGCCAAAGGCAAATTGCGGTGCCGAGTAAGCTAGCGTTCGGAATCCCCGCGGAAGCACCAGCAGAGATTATGAACGCGCACTAGCTTGGTCACCCCGGCTCAACCACGGGACTGACGAGGCTAGGCGCCTACGGCCGCTGGACCTAGGGGAGCTGCCAGGTCGTAGCGTAGTGCAATGCTACGGCCCGTTGGCCAGAGATCTCTTCGCCAGGTCAGCCATGGCGTCGAGAGCTCTGGTGCTCCGGTCCGGACCTCGGAGGAGGTCCCCTCGGGGCCGAAGCCCCGAGGCAACTCATCGATCCGCGCATCGATCGGTCCTACTTATAGTCTAATTACTCGGGAGTGGGGATGCCGCCGCGGTGGGGGCCCACGATGCGCGACGCCGATCCGCGGCTGTCGTCGCAAAGGAAATAAAACACAATATTTAAAAACTCTAGAAAAAGAAGGAGTAAATCTAACTAGAATATCCAGTATTTTGCATGGGGCAGGAGCTAATGTTCCTAAAGCTTTTAAGGAGTTATATGATTTTTGGTTTGATGCAAAAGGAAATAAAAAACAGCATTTAAAGCATTTTATTAAGAAAAAAGATGGGGAAAGAAGTGTTACGCTGTATAATATATCCGGTATTTTAAGTAAAGCAGGAGCTAAAGCTAAAGATGCTTTTGAAAGATTGTATAATATTTGTTTTAATGACGAAGGAGAAAGAACAGAACTTTTAGATGATTTCTATGCTGCAGGTTTTATGTCAAGTAACTTATCCTCTGCATTATGTGGAACAGGAGTTCGTGCTTCTTCTGTTTTAGAAAGATTACATAGTTTGTTTTAACGAGAAAGGAAAAAGGACAGAACTTTTAGATGATTTCTATAAGGCCGGTTTTATGCCTGGTCATCTATGTAGTATGTTGTGTGGAGCAACAGATGATCTAGCAAAATTTCATGATTTTTGTTTAAAAGGAAAAGCAAAAAGGTATTTAAATCACTTCTTAAATGAGGGAGAAAGTTTTACGCTGAGTAATTTATCTAAAATATTGCATGGAGCAGGAGCTATGTCACGTCCGGAAAAATTTTACAAATTTGTCCGCCTCACGTTCCCTTATCCACTTCGGGTTGTAGGAGTCTCCTCATGTAAGGGGCGTGGGGAGGGTGAATTACTACTTCACCTTTCTTTAATTTCTCCTTGACTCTGTGCTTTCCCATCAAACCTTCGGGTTGTAAGAAACTTCTTCATGTGGGAAATGCACAGGGAAAAGTTTGAGCTTATAATTATTCTACTTTTGTCTTTTCTATCCTGTCATTCTTCGCATACTTCTCAATTCTTTTCTTAGTTAAAACCCCTCCTTGAAGCTATTGTCGTGCTCAACTGCGTAGTAATAGAATTCGAGATAGAAAAACTCGGCTTCGACCGAGGAGAGGTATCATAAACACCGTTCGCGGCGTGGTTAGCCAGTGCTTCGCATTGTAGGGGTCTCTTCAGGCTAACTGCGCAAAAGCGCAAAGATTACGGTATTGCTGAAATTAACATCGATACTCTCCTCTTTTTCACGCGTGGGCGCCAGTCGGTCCCTAACCCGATCGCGTGTATGAATTGATTGCTGGAATGAGAACGCTAAGTGTTCAGTGCGTGCGGATATGTGGTAATACTCGTACGCTTCGAGTGATAAATTAATATTACTGGAATATTTGTGGGTGGTGCGAAAAAATAAGTAGAATGCCACGAATAACGTTTAACTACGTTTAACTTTAACAGTTTGGATAGTTTATTTCTACGTTGAATTTGACAGCGTTCCGTTTCGAAGAACGATACTTATTAGAATGTCTCGTGTATGTACAGGTATCGGATTTATATAGTAATTTTGTGTAGTCGGCAACAGCCAATCAGGGCTGCTGGTCAAGTCTGTAAGGGTGGCTAGAACGTCACCAGCGCAGGTATATGACCGATGGCGTTTTTAGTGAACGTTGCAAAGGTCGCACGTTTGCTAATGAATGCATGGCACTGACCGTCATAAAGTGGTATTTCCGGGAATTTCTAGATTTAACTTAAATTATTTTACGAGGATAGTTTCGTGGAAATGTCGGTTGAACTTTACCAAAAGGTGGGACGCAAATCCGGATGGGTCATATACCATTGGAAAGCCCTTGACGAGAGGAACACAATGGCGTGAGTGGGAGGTGTTAAATATGTGACCTTGACCCGCTAGAGGTCAAAAACTAAGATGATTTCAAATATATATATTGAGTTTATTCAAAAGCTGGGCGGCAAATCCAGATGGGTCGTATGTCATTGGAAAGCCCTTGACGAGAGGAACACAGTGGTGTGGGTGGGAGGTCATAAATATCAGACCCTGACCCGCTAGAGGTTAAAAACTAAAATTACGTTAATTTTGTTGTGCGAGAGGTTTTCGTCCAGATAGACCCACTCCTGACGCTGGATTATGATAAAAACGCGAATGTTGCTGTGTAACGTACAAACCACCGCAGATACAGCGCCGTCACCGCCATATTTAGGTTAGGTTACGGTTAGGTTAGGTTAGGTTAAGTTAGGGTGTCTTTTTCGAAGATTTCTCCTCGTTAAATAAGAAAGAAAAAAAGTTAATAAATTTATATGTTTTGGGGCATTTTAGTTTTTGACGTCTAGCGGGTCAAAGTCTCATATTTAAGACTTCCCACCCACACCGTTGTGTTCCTCTCGTCAAGGGCTTTCCAATGACATATGACCCATTCGGATTTGCGTCCCACCTTCTGGTAAAGGTTAACCGAAATGTCTTTTGACCGCTTTGGGAAACGTTTAGTTTTGTATGGATAGGTTTTACCTGGTAATTCTCACAGTAACGTATATAGAAAATTTTGGATGGGTTCATATGCTTTGTTGCGACGCAACACTAAGCAATCTAGCTTGTTGAATATTTGTATGAATGCGAGAGCGAGGATTAGCAAGCGTTCGAGGACTGTTTAGAGGCAAAGGGTCGTACGGGGCAATAAAAGTCTTTGTATCGAATTCCGAGAATTTGCCTGAAACCGAAAACCTAACGGTAATTTTCGAATGGCGAGAACGTTCTCGAACCAACTACGTCGCAAATGTAATACCGAATATTCGATTAATAATGGAAAACTGTCGTTATTGAAAATTGCGATCGAACACCGAATGCCTTATACCGAGCGTACCGGCGCAATTCATATTGTTGATCGAATTCTTTGCGAACATAATGATTATGGAAGGACAACTGTTAATTAAGAAACCTCGGGATCACCGGTTTCATTATTCATACGCAATAGTATAGTAGATTAGTATCATACGAATAGTAGATTCAATTACTTGCAAATTTATTGTTTAATAATTCCGATTTAAACTATTAGTTGATAATCGCATCATTTTATATCTAATATTGGAATTATCGATGAGAATAGAACATTCCAGAAATTCTACGGCGTAGAAACATCGATAAGCCGTTAGACAGAGATGGAACACCAGAAAGAGAGAGAGAAAATGATATAACCAATAGCGACGCACGCGACGCTGTCGTCACGCGCTATGATTTGCCGAAATGTCCCCACGCAGGACATCGTCCTCGCGACGGGCCCTTCCGGCTAGGATCGCGATCGATTCTGATCACTCTTCGTCGAACAATCGAGTAAGTCGTGACGGGAGCCCGTGCGTCTAGAGATAGAGTTGTCGTTCGTACTCCGTTGTAATTTACCTGCGCGGCAAGACCTACGAATTAGGCAGAGTGTCGTGAGAGTGAAATTCCGGATACGCGGCAAGAACTCAGAGACGCGCACGTAAAGCCATTTCACACTATTAAACCTCTATCTTTTCTCTTTCTTTTAATCCGTTGTTCGCGTAATTTTCGTATTAAATTCACTCGCGTTTACTAGTATGTTATTTCGAAAAACCGAAATCGTCTTGTGTTTCGTCTATTAATTTTGCAATACACGACAACCGGGCGCGCGACAAGTGTAGTGCGGTACAGATCTCTCAACCTTTCTTGGTGTTCCAGATTATACAGCGATTTTCAACGATCTACCAGCGCATTTATGAACGATTTTATCGTATATTATACTCTACATTCTCACGGTAAGCCTGTTCTGTACTAATTCGTCGAGCACGGTATTAACATTCAATTTAGACACGGCAAAACGGGCGATCTATTAAGCCTACGGGTTATAAGAGTCTCTTCATTTTAGATCGTCTCGTTTCTACAGTCAGGTACCGATTATATTATTTTTCGCTATTTTAATATTCCGAATTTTTCAATCATCGCGAATTTGTGTGAGTGACGATTGTTTCGACTGCGAGATATTTTATCAGGGACGACCTGTAAAGCCCTTCCGGGGGTTGTAAGAGTCTCTTCGTTCAGGTCGTTTCCTTGCGGATAGAAACCGCCTAAAATTTGATTTTCCATTATATCCGGTCGAGGCAGTCGTCCTACGGTAAACATATATTTTCACACTTCAAATACGGGTAATAATTACAATAGAAGCTCTCATTGTAAACCAAAGGTTAGACATTTTTCCGATTTTCATTTATATTATTAACGTACAATAGGTTAAGCATCTTTACCCTTGTTCAAACAGTATTGTTATTAATTGAGTTATTTAACAGTGATTAACAGCAACCAAATAGAATCATTTTAGTATTCAAACAATAGTCATTGCAAAATTCAGTTCTGTTAGCTTCAATAGTTATTTTTGAATTAAATTACTTTCTTTTTGCACACTAAATTGCATTAACATTTCTTTCAAATTCCATTTTGTATCATTTCCTTTACCATTTTACATTTTAAATCCACGCATACCAACACAAGGTTTCAAGGAGGGACCCGTATGGGACCCAGAGCACTGACGAACTCAACGGAAATAAATACTATCTAAATTTTCCGTCTTTTAAATTTTGTTTTGACCGTAGAGGACGCTTCCGCGTCATACGCGGTCAGAACTGGTGGCAGCGATACCTTTCTCATCGCCCAAAAATAAGAATAAAAAAATTTTTCTTTTACGTTGCGCGCTCACGCAACGCGCAACGTAACAGCTAATATTTATTCTGCTTTAGAAGATTTTCATGATGTTTGTTTTGATGAGAAAGGAAACAAAATGCAGCTTTTAGGTGATTTCCATAATGAAGGTTTTGTGCCAAGTGATTTATCCAATATATTATCCATGTCAGGAAATAATGCCTCTTATATTTTAAGAAATTTTCATGAATGTTGCTTTAATAAAGAAAATTATTTAAATCATTTCTTAGCCGAAAAAAAAACTTTTTACGCCGAAAGATTTATCTAAGATATTATATGGAGTAGGAATTAATATTTGTCCTATTTTTGGAAAATTACATGATCTTTGTTTTGATAAAGCAGGAAACAAAACAAGTTATTTAAACGATCTTATCAAACATCACCCATCCCGCGAAATACTTAATATATTACGTGAAAAAATAAGTAAAGGTCCTTTCTTAGATGAACAGAATGTTAGTGAAGAAGGCAAAGCAACCAATGCAGGCCCTAAACCGAGTAACTCATCCGAGAGAACAGAACAAGAACAAAATTTAGATAGTCTATAACAGAGTGATCCTAAAACCAAGAAATAAACTCGGAGGGGTAGCAGCAATCGGAGTAAGAACGGACAAGATAATAAAATTTTAGCCCAAGAGATTTATCCCCAAAACAAATACAGTCAGTGCACTATAACAAGGAGAGGCGATTGTACTTACAAAAATTTGTACGTTCTGAACCAGTGAAACAAGGGCTTTATTTACCTTCATTTGAAGAACGTAGACTTGAGATTGATGGTAAATGTGTAGCAATTACACGTGGCTTATCCCAAGGTTTATTTTTACAGAGTGACAAATCGTTTTTGAGTAACTTAAAGGCTTCAGCTGAAGTTTATGAGCGTATAGCACAAGGTAAATTTGAACGATAACTTTCCGAAGTATTTTGTGTAGAAGACTTTTCTGAAGCTAAAGCATCTATGTAATACGTTATGTAAAGATTCTCTTTTTTATTCTCTGGTTGTTTATTTTTCATTATCAGCTTCTATATTTATTTCTTTGACTATAATTTGATTAAAAGTATTTCCTGTGTTTTGTATTAGAAAATATGAGACAAGATAGATAGATACCTTTATTTCTTGCCTTTCGCCTTTGAAAGTGGGTTTGGCACGTGAGTGCACCTATAATATTTTATAAATTATGTACATTAAGATGATAGAATATCGTCCGTAAACTGCAGGTCTTCTGTCTCTGGTTTATCTTCTTCCTTCTTCGAATTATTTCCCTCATTCATTTTCTCCCCTGCTCTTGATCCTGCAAAATATTCCACCTTGTTAATTCATTATCCCTTTCCGCTTCCCTACATTCTTCTAACAAGTGATCTATTGTCTCCTCTCCTAGTCCACACATTCTACAGACGTTGTCCTCTTTCTTTTTCCAGTATCTGTTGCCTCTTTCTTCATTCCCACATCTGAACCTTGTAATCATTGACTGGTCCCTGCCTTTGTATTCTGCTTTCAGATAATAAGCTCGGTTTTCTTCCCTTATTCCTCTGTATTTTCCGTTATACCTTCCTGTTACTATTCTGTCGTAAAAAGATTGGCACTGTTCTGTTCTGTCTAACTGTGATAGATTTTCTGCTAGCGTCAGGTCTCCCGTACATCTAGATTTGACATCCTTTATTTCTATTCTTTTCTTTTCATAGTATTATCTTCTCTGTTCTTCCCATCTCGATCTTTTTCTCTCGCATTTTGTATCTACCTCTTTCTAGCATTCCAGTATTATCTTGTTAATTCCTTTCGTCCTTGTTTTTTCTTCGTATCTCACCGTTCTCCTGCCTGCTTCTATTCTTATTTTGTCCTCCTTTGTTTCATCAATTACTATATATGTTGGTGTATTGAAGTCCAAGCCTAATATCCATTTTATGTACTTTGTATGTAATTTTTCAAGTCTGTCTGATTCGCTTCATCCCCATATCTCTGCTGCATACATCATGATGCTTTTCACCAAACTTCTATAGATCTTCATCCTTCTTTCAAAGTTGTTTTTGCATCTTCTTTCTCCTATTCCCCATGTTTGCTTCATCGCTATCATCGCCTTTTTCGCTGTTTCTCTCCAGTGCATCTCCGTACCTCTATTTTTCTGGAAGTGATACCTTAGGTATTTGAAATCTTTTACTTCTTCTAATTCTTCTTCTCCCCATTCCCATTTCTCCTTTTTCTTCTGACTTCTGAAAATATGAGACAAATAAAGCATTTATCAGTAAGGTAAGCACTACAAACTTTTGTTTTTATCTTTATTTTAAACTTCATCTTATTTTCACCATATTTTAATTATAACATCAAACCTATAGAAAACATCCTGTAAAGTGAGTTCTACCGTAATATAAAACATCTCTTAACTATGTCTGTTTATGCTGATTATACTATAGTATGTATGATAATTTTAACATAAAAAGATGGTGGTTTCAACTGCGTTAATATATGGACATTAATAAATTTTTAATATACATAACAAATACCTTACAAAAACAAAAAAAAGAAATCACTTGGGACCTTTTTTTAATAAAGTGTTAATAAAAGGAATGGTTACATTTGATCCTATAGATTCACTATGTATTTTTTCTATAATTTTATTAATGCTGTGGAAAGAACGTTTTATAGAATAGAATTATGGAATACTATCATCCCCGTCGCGGCTTCGCCCGCTCTCATAAATAAAAACTTCGAGAATTTGAAGGAATAATTGTTGTATTATTTTTTGGTGATCAATCTCTAGTATTTCAGAAAAGTATTGCTGACTGCAGAAACAGTAGAAAAGCGGCGACCCGATACTACATAACGCGTACGTTGTCACGATCGCACACGGATAGGCAGAATTCAATGCGATAGTTTCCACAGTTTTTCAAAAATATCTCAAAAACTAAGGTCGAGCGGCGGTTATATGTATAGGAAAAAGCTGTTCAAAATGTTGATTTCTACACCATATTTAAAAATCATCGAAATCGCAAGTGCGATTCGTAATCAAAATAGTTACCTTCACCCCTGAATTTAGATTTGCGCCTTTAGAGGTTGATTAGAACAAAATTCTGAATTATGTTTTTAATCACTTGTATGACTGATTTTCGTAAGCAAAAACTAAGTCGGTATCTCATCGGGCCCAAGAGATATTGACGAATTCGTGTAAATAGATTTTAACCCTTTTTACACTCTTAAGGGTCAAATTTCTAAAAATCCCTTCTTGGTGGATACGTCATGAGAGGAATACACTACTCGAATTTCATGTTTCTAGGTTTAGGGGTTTGGGGTGGGCGTTGATGAGTCAATCAGGACATATGTCTTTCATGTCCCGTCAAACTTCGACAGCTCCAGTGCGTATATTCAATGTTTTGATTCGATCACTCTGGCTTTTCACCAACTTTTATCAATTTTAGCAAGTAATTATAATTCAAACTATATCAGGTTTGGTATCATTTTAATCAGAAAAATCTCACCAATGCGCTAGTAAAAGATTCATTTAAAAAAAATAAAAAATAGAAAAAGTTTTATAATTGAATTAGTATAGTCACACCGATACATTTCGGCTCTTTCCTTTGATCATTTGACCTCTCTCTCTCCTCCACTGTCTGTCCCTTTCTACGTTCACGCTTGGCTAGCGTCGCGTGTAGCGCGAGGTTCGACACCTGTACTGGATATATGCAACGGTTGGGGGTCCCAATTTCTCGCATATATCTCACATCTCACCATAGTTTCATCGCAATCGGATGAATGGTGTAGGATCGCATACGCAACAAAGAAACATTCATTTTTATATATGTATATAGAAGAAATAGAAGAAGATAGAAGACAGATTTCATTGAAATCCGTTTAGCCGTTTAAGGGCACAGACTCCTTCGAGGCCTCCTCCGAATCGATGTAAGCGCCATTGGAAAGAATCGGGCAATCGTGAAAACACATAATTGAGAAATTCGACATTTGACGGTGTGACATCTAACGTCATTATGCAGAATAAGAAACGAAAGTGAGGTGGCATAGTTGCCAAATCACATCATTTGAGAGTTCTATCGCGGTGTTGCCGCATCTGTGACCATCTAGCAAAATGAATTTGCTCGAGCCGAGCGAGATTTTGATTCCTGGCGGACATAGAAAAGGACAGCGCGAGAGAGAGAGAAGGAATATCATGAATGAAACAACGTAGGGCCGATCGGCGTAAATATAGTCACACGCTACGACAGATTCGATGAGACTCTGTAATACACATAACGTACGCGACTATAAGACTTATAGGAATAAAAACTATATGGCATTAATAATTTCAGGAAAGGAATGAAAAATAAAGACATGTAAATTGATCTATAATATACAATATTTATCGATTGAAATATAATTAATAAATATAAAAAATGCCTCTTCTTTCTCCGCGCCGTCTATATCGTCGATTCCCATGACAGCCACTCCAGCCACGTGTTATTGAAATCTTTTTCATTTGAAATATAATAATGAATTTTAATATAATTGTACCTGCATATACAGAGTGTCCCAGTCTAAGTGTGACAGAATTATATTAAAATTCATTATTAATTTCTTTATTTCTTATTCCCTTCTTGAAATTATTATGTCAGGTAGTTTTCATTCCTATAAGTCTTATGGCCGCGTACTTACGTTATGTGTATTATTTCATTCATTCTACCCCTACCAGCACCACGAATCCGCCGTTCTTTGATGTTTCCGAACATAGAAAAGGATAGCGCAAGAAGGATAAACAAAGAGAGAAAGACTCACAAGCACAACATTTAACCCAATATTATGGTATTAAATGTTGACCAATTTATATTGTGTTTAGCTTCATTTTAATCAGAAAAATCTTCTCCACATGATAGTGAAATTTTTATTAAAATAAAAAACTTTATTCTGTGCATTAGTATGGTCACATTGACACGAGGCATTTAGATGAAGGCAATAAATCCCGGTTTTAGTCCCTCTTTCGTCTTTAGCTACTGACTCTTTCTAATCAGTGTTTACTGACTAGGCAATCAAATTTGAAAAATGATTCTCCTATTCCATAACAGTTGCGGAGTGGACCGGCAATAATTATGTACATTTATCGAGTTTTCACTGTATATGGTGCAAGTTTTATAATTCATTTTTCTGGCATACCATTTCAAGTATTCTATCTGTAATTTAATTGATGAAAAAAACATGATTATAAATATGAATAAAAAAGTTTGATGGATGCACACATTAGTACATGTATTGTTTCATTCTCGAACCTCTTTCTCTCTCGAGCGCCCTATTCTTTTCTATGTCTGGCAGGAATCAAAATCGGCTCGAGCCTGTTGCAATTGTAACAGATGTGGCAACAGCGTGACAGAAGTCTTAATACGATGCGGCAACTATGCCATACTTCTGACTATATTCGCGTAGCTATTTGTGGTGTCAAATTAGAATTTACATTTATCGACTGATTTGTGTTTTTATCGACCCTGATGATAACGTGGTCAAATATACCATCAATGCCTCTGACGGAAAATCATTGAACTATTCTTATGTCTATTTTACGTCTGATGCGTGCAAATCGTAGAATCGATTTTACGTCTTCCAGAAGTGATAAGTTGTGAAAAATCGAATTTCAGTGATATTGTGCTAGTTTAAGGAAAGTCGGTCTGGTGTGCTGTCGGTGAAAAAACCATTAAATCGTCCAATATTTGCTAAAATGCAGCCGAACGCAGCATTCGGCAGCCATGTTGTTTGCTTACAACAGCGTCTGTCTCAATCTTACAATTTCGAAAATACGGTTTTTCTCAACGAATGGTGTTTATTAGCGTTCAAGCGGACCAGACCGACCTGTGCCGAAGTCTACCTGTGTGTGCTGTACTCGCGAAAATTTTATTTATGCAATTATCAAGACGAAAAATCGATTCTACGAAATTGAATGTCTCTCTCGCGCATGGCGTATACGTGCATGCTTTCCGTTGATTGTGTGAGTGCACGCATACAGGTCATGGCACAAGGAGTCTGTGCCCTTAAACGTAAAAGAGGAACAAACGATCAGCATTTTCACTTTTATATACATTAGCAGGGAGTAGGGATATCATGCAAACTTTGCGAATTTTCTTTTTGGTAGTGTAGGCGGTTCCCCTTTTAGCCACAAACTATGTACATACAGGTTAAGAACACACTAGGTTAAGTTAGGGACATTAGGTTTACTCTCTAGATATAGGACACAGTGTAAGGAACGCCAAAAGAAAAAAGACTGAATAGTTAGTTCAAATGTAACGGTCTACAGAGAAATATATATATATTTTACCAAACCAAAAAAGGATCATCCACCTTATTACCGAACCTTCGTACGCCACAGTAGGCACGAACGCGTAGTCACCTAGCGGTTGGGAGCGGTAGTTAGGGAGTAGCGGGCATAGGCTCAGAGCGCTGAGTGCTCAACATATTCTTACGTATTTCTACGCGGATATAATATTTTTATTAAAATAATATAGCCTATGTTACTCTAGACAAGGCAAGGAAACTACTGTTAAAATCTGGTATCAATCGGTTAAGTAGTTTTTGAAATTTTTCTGTACATACAAACAAACGCTGTCTCTTTATATAATAGTATGATAATTAATAATACCTTTAGATCAATTTTTAACTGTTTATCTGTGTTAACGCAGTTAATTGAGAAATGGAAATTGAGGAAAAAATAAATGTAACTTTATTTTAAACAGAACGCTTGCTTTAATTTGAAAAACCGTAACGCTCGCTTTGCTCGTATAACTCTCGCTTTGTCGCTTTCAATCTAGCTCGTGGCTGAATGCTAACTAACCGAACTTGTAACCGTCGCCGGTAGGAATCTAACGAGCTGCGCACATTAGAAAAAAAATTAGGAGGAGAGAGAGACAGTAGGATAGACTTTGCTTTCGTCTCCCTCTGTACGCTTGAAGCATGGAGGAATCATGCTTAACAATCTGAAAATTGTTTTATTATCATAATTCTTAATAATTCCTCGCTTGCAGGTAAAATTTTTACGCTGATAGTTGACAATATTCGAAAGCTTAAATCTTGTCAAATCGAAGAAGTGATTAGCAGTCTTATTGTTATTTTACTATATACAGGGTGTCCCAGAACTAGGGTAGGAGCCAAAAAGGGATGATTGGTGAGGTCATTCTAAACAACTTTTTCTTTTGCCAAAATGTTGGTAAAGGCTTCGTTTTCGAGTTATTAACGAAAAACACTGGCCAATCAGAGCGCGCCATTAGTGCGGGCCGAATCATGAGAGTGTTGGGTATGCTCCGCGCGGTCGTGATCAAGTGCATCGGCACTACGTCGGTATAGTAAGATTCGTTGGGCAGAAGTTGCATCGGATAATGAAAAAGAAAAAGAAAAGAATAATAGTATCGAATTATTGATTGCTCATGAATAACGAATAAAGTAACGAATAATGTAGAATGAATAAATCGAATTGATCCAACACTTTCATTAGTTGTACGATAGGAATTAAAAAAAAAATACTTTGTAACTATGTTTGAAACAAATATGAAAAAATGAATACACGATTGGGAAATAAAAAAGTTTCCACATACTTGTTACGTTGCGCGTTGCGTGAGCGCGCAACGTAAAAGAAAAATGAATTTATTCTTATTTTCGGGCGATGAGAAAGGTATCGCTGCCACCAGTTCTGACCGCGTATGACGCGGAAGCGTTCTCAGAACAAAATTAAAAGACGGAAAATTTAGATAGTATATATTTCCGTTGGGTTCGTCAGTGCTCTGGGTCCCATACGGGTCCCTCCTTGAAACCTTGTGTTGGTATGCGTGGATTTAAAATGTAAAATGATAAAGGAAATGATACAAAATGGAACTTGAAAGAAATGTGAATGCAATTTAGTGTGCAAAAGAAAGTAATTTAATTCAAAAATAACTATTGAAGCTAACAGAACTGAATTTTGCAATGACTATTATTTGAATACTGAAATGATTCTATTTGATTTCTGTTAATCACTGTTAAGTAAATTCAATTAATAACAATACTGTTTGAACAAGGGTAAAGATGCTTAACCTACTGTACGTTAATAATATAATTGAAAATCGGAAAAATGTCTAACCTTTGGTTTACATTGAGAGCTTCTATTGTAATTATTACCCGTATTTGAAGTGTGAAAATATATGTTTACCATAGGACGATTACCTCGACCGGATATAATGAAAAACCAAATTTTAGGCGGTTTCTATCCGCAAGGAAACGACCTGAACAAAGAGACTCTTATAACCCCCGGAAGGGCTTTACAGGTCGTCCCTGATAAAATATCTCACAGTCGAAACAATCGTCACTCACACAAATTCGTGATGATTGAAAAAATTCGGAATATTAAAATAGCGAAAAATAATATAATCGGTACCTGACTGTAGAAACGGGACGATCTAAAATGAAGAGACTCTTATAACCCGTAGGCTTAATAGATCGCCCGTTTTGCTGTGTCTAAATTGAATGTTAATGCCGTGCTCGACGAATTAGTACAGAACAGGCTTACCGTGAGAATGTAGAGTATAATATGCGATAAAATCGGTTATAAATTCGCTGGTTGATCGTTGAGAATCGCTGGTTGATCTGGAACACCAAGAAAGGTTGAGAGATCTGTGCCGCACTACACTTGTCGCGCGCCCGGTTGTCGTTTATTGCGATATTTAATGGACGAAACACAAGACGATTACGCTCTTCGAAATAATATAATAATAACGCGAGTAAATTTAATACGGAAATTACGCGAGCAAACGAGTTAAAAGGAAGAGAAAAGATAGAGGTTTAATAGTGTGAAATGGCTTTACGTGCGCGTCTCTGAGTTCTTGCCGCGTATCCGGAATTTCACTCTCACGACACTCTGCCTAATTCGTAGGTCTTGCCGCGCAGGTAAATTACAACGGAGTACGAACGACAACTCTATCTCTAGACGCACCGGCTCCCGTCACGACTTACTCGATTGTTCGACGAAGAGTGATCAGAATCGATCGCGATCCTAGCCGGAAGGGCCCGTCGCGAGGACGATGTCCTGCGTGGGGACATTTCGGCAAATCATAGCGCGTGACGACAGCGTCGCGTGCGTCGCTATTGGTTAAGGGCGCGTGCCAGACGAAATCCTTTAGATCATTTTCTCTCTCTCTTTCTGGTGTTCCATCTCTGTCTAACGGCTTATCGATGTTTCTACGTCATAGAATTTCTGGAATGTTCTATTCTCATCGATAATTCCAATATTAGATATAAAATGATGCGATTATCAACTAATAGTTTAAATCAGAATTATTGAACAATAAATATGCGGGTAACTATAAACATGAACTATATCTGTTGTACTATTATGTATGAATAATGGACCGGCTATCACGAGGTTTCTTAATTAACAGTTGGCTTGTCCATAATCATTTTGTTCGCAGAGAATCGATCAACAATACCAATCGCGGTGGTAACGCAAGTTGTTCGCTAAAAATCCTAATAGCATACGATGGTTTAACTGATAATTTCAGTAGTATTCAATTGTTCGATATTCGAATATTAATTCCTGTATTCGCAGCGAACTTTGTTCGAGAACGTTCTTCCTGTTCAAAATCGTACCGTTGGGTCTTAGTTTCAGCTAATTCTCGGAATTCGATACAATGACTTTTATTACCCTGTGTGACCCTTCGTCTCTAAACAGTTCTCGCATGTTGCTAACGTTCGCTGGTGAGGGTTCTCTATCCTAGCCCTTTGCACTCATTCGAATATTTGAATTTCATGCTATTTCATACCTTCATTGCAACACTCAATTCGCACGTACGGTCGGGTTTGGGACCGACTGGCGCCTACGCGTGAAAAAGAGGAGAGTATCGGTTATAAATCTAAAGATAAATTGATCTTTACGCTTTTGCGCAGTTAACCTGAGGAGACCCCTACAAGGCGAAGCACTGGCTAACCGCGCAGCGAACGCTGTTTACGATATCTCTCCTCGGTCGAAACCGAGTTTTTCTATCTCGAATTCTATTACTACGCAGTTGAGCACGACGATAGCTTCAAGGAGGGGTTTTAACTAAGAAAAGAATTGAGAAGTATGCGAAGAATGAAAGGATAGAAAAGACAAAAGTAGAATAATTATAAGCTCAAACTTTTCCCTGTGCATTTCCCACATGAAGAAGTTTCTTACAACCCGAAGGTTTGATGGGAAAGCACAGAGTCAAGGAGAAATTAAAGAAAGGTGAAGTAGTAATTCGCCCTCCCCACGCCCCTTACATGAGGAGACTCCTACAACCCGAAGGCTGGATAAGGGAACGTGAGGCGGACAAATTTGTAAAATTTTTCCGGACGTGACATACTGAAAAAAGGATTGAAATGGAGTAACTAATAAACGTGTTAAATTCGAAAACATTCGAAAATGTAAATAAGACTTACCCATTCGTCCGTAAATGACCAAGTTGCAATGAAAACGGTTTGCTGTCCCTGGGTCATTGTACCGATCCTGAATATTTGAGGAGGGAACACATTGCGAAGAACAGCTGATCTCCAGACGAGATCATTAAACTCACTCAACCGCACGGTCACTATCACTTTTCACAGAATTTCACTACATGGAACCGAAAGGATTCAATTCTTTCAAGTAAATAAATATTTGCATTCACTGTCACGTTGATATTACACTGGGCACAAATGAAAAATATGTAATATTCCCCACTACGACGTAACGTTTTCACAACGTTACTGGTGTTCCTTTCCAACTTCAGATGAAACTGTAGGTTGTGCGTCTGCGAGGTTTTTTTTCGCTCTTTATCCTTTTCTACGTTTCGGCTGTATTCAAAGGGTCAACGCAAGCCTCTCTCACTTACTCTCAGTTACTTCCGATTGTAGAAAAAGACAAAGAGCGAAACAGACTTCGCAGACGCTGAAGCTAGTAGTCCCATTTGAAGTTGGAAAGGAAGACCAGTAACGTCGTGAAAACGATACGAAATAGTGCGGAATATTACGTTTTTTATTTGTGCACAGTGCAATAGCAACGTGACAGTGAATAAAAATATTGTAGCCATCGTTAATCGAAAATACAAGGAAATCTGTTAAATAGATAGGATTTATTGGATTAGGTGAGGTTACAAGGTGTAGGATGCAGTTTTCTCTTTTATTTATTTGTACAAAACATTCTACGGTGAGCGCCATGTTTATACTTCTCTCGTTCGATAGGCGTCCAGGTATTATCGCCGAACTCTCCATATCGAACGGGCATCTAGAAAACTAACTCTACTAGGGCGACCAGGAGATGCTCTGTACTCTTCCGACCGACAGGCGTCCAGGTATTATCGCCGTACTCTCCGTGTCGGTCGAGTGTTCAGGAACAGTTCTCTCGTACTCTCCCTTTTTCCGGTAAACGTCCAGGTATTGTCGCCGAACTCTCCTACCGGGATCTCTCTCTCTCTCTTCTCCGGCAGGCGTCCAGGTATTATCGCCGTACTCTCCTGCCGGAGTCCCTAGCCTGCCGACCAAGAGCAGGCGATGGTCTTACCTCGTCCTCTCTCTCGGATAACAGCAGGCGAAATAGGCCGAGGCAGTCGCGAGCCCTTAATTTATATCCGCGGCCGCCGAAATCAACGATCTCGTCGTCAGGAATGAATTTGGCGTTTTCCGCACTCGCGTTCCGCGTTTCCGCTCGTGCCTCGTGTCCCTGCTTCCCGCGATACTCTATCATCGACTTTTCTCGAAATTGGCTGGATGTTTTCAGACCGCGTTGCTGTCGCGCAGCTTCTTTTTTACCGTTGTTACAATATTTATTTAGTCGAAAGAATCGGTCTCTTTCGCACTACGTAGTGAAATTCTGTGAAAAGTGATAGTAACCGTGTGGTTGAGTGAGTTCAATGATCCCGTCTGGAGATCAGCTGTTCTTCCTAACGTGTTCCCTCCTCGAATGTTCAGGATCGACACAATGACCCAGTGAAAAACCATTTTCATTGCAGCTGGATTATTTACAGATGAATTGGTAAGTTTCATTTACATTTAATCCTTTTTTTATTATTTGCAAATTTATTTTGATTTCCAAAACGTCTATTCGTTTTTCTCATTTTTTTTTCAAAAGTGACTACCAAGTATTTTTTTAAACTCCTATCGTATAACAAATAAAAGTGCTGGATCAATTCGATTTATTCATTCTACATGAATAACGATTCATTGCTTTATTCATTGTTCATGAGCAACCAATAATTCGATACTATTATTCTTTTCTTTTTTTTATTCATTATTCCATACAACTTTTGCCCTATTATACCGACGTGGTGCTGATGCACTTGATCACGACCACGGCTTGAATGTAGAACATACCCAACACTCTCGTGGTTCGGCCCGCGCTAAAGGCGCGCTCTGATTGGCCAGTGTATTTCGTTAATAACTCGAAAAAGAAGCCTTAAACAACATTTTGACAAAGGAAAAAGTTGTTTAGAATGATCTCAGTAAACATCCCTCTTCGGCTCCTACCCCAGTTCTGGGACATCCTGTATATATATACATACATGTCCTAAAAGGTACTTAAAAGAAAAATGCAGACTAATTACTATTATAATAATGAAAGTATTTTAATTAAATAAAAAGAAAAAAGGAACATTTTGGTAACGACAGCCTTCTTGCAAAACTACGCACATTGCATTGGCAATGCAGTGAGGTGACATTACCGGCAAAAATGGGCCTATTAAGGGGTTTACGGGAATCGGTTATTCGTCCTTATATGAGAAGTGTACGGTCGAAACTGTTCCACATGAACACTTCCGAACTATTCGATAATAGGTAATCTTTTTTAAAAATTTATTTTAAGCTTCCGATGCACGATGATCTCTGATCTGTGGCTTAAAAAGGAATGACCATCGTCTCGTCCTCAGCTCTTCGATGGCGGTTACCCTCCGGCTTCGAACCTCGAGTTTTCTAAACACTCGAGAGCGATAAGGCCGGGTGACGATTCGGGGAAAAGAACGCAATTATTTGAGGCTATGGTAGGAGGTGTAGGCTTACGAAGGTTTGTCAAATAATGAATTAGAATTACGTTGTAAAATGAATAGTTTATTTCACAAGGGAAAAAGCCCGAAGGCAAAAAAAACCCTTGGATTCGTTTGTTAAAGGGAAAAAGCCAAAAGGCATAAAAAAACCTTGATTATTGATTACAAATTTGATATTCCGTATTGGAATGTAATTGTATGTGTGAGTGTGTCGCGTGTGAACTTTGATTTTAACGTGTACACGTATGGTGGGCGCCCGTCAGCGATTAATAATCGCGTGACTCCGGATTTTTTGGGAAACAGTTCCCCTATTAGTTTGAATTTTATTGATACGGAAACCAAGTTCCGTCGGAGACTCTTGCGCGGGAAGACGTCTATTTATGATGATATGGAAACCAGGCTCCGTTAGAGTCCCCCGCACAAGGAGACGTCCGGACGTCATCAGAGACGTCAAAATGATATTGTTTTGTTGCTAACAGGGCCCTGAGCTTGAATTAATAAAATACTACTGAATTTAACTACGCGATACAAAATCACCCGTTCGACCGGTCGCGCCCGAGGTACGTTAACAAATCCTTTATCGAGGCATGAGTGCCCCGTTCTTCTCTCTCTAAACGTTGCGATACGTAACCTCCAGACGTTGCATATATCTAGCTGAGGTGTCGAATCTCGGATTACATGCGATGACCAGCCAAGCGTGAACGTAGAAAGGGACAGACAGTGGAGATGAGAGAGAGAGGGGTCTAATGATCAAAGGAAAGAGCCGAAACGTATCGGTGTGACTAATACTAATTCAATTATAAAACTTTTTTATTTTTGACTTTTTTTTACTGAAACTTTTACTAGCGCATTGGTGAAATTTTTATGATTAAAATGATACCAAACACGATATAGTTTGAATGGGGCACTGTGAAAAATCCTGGCGAGCGGCAGTCAAAACAGCGAAAAAGGACAATCTCAACATTGAGAATGAGAGAAGGACAGCGTGACTGTAGTGCGTCTCACTCAGCGTTCGCGCGATGTTGCCTTTTTCGTTTGCGTTCGCAGCACAGTTCTCAGGCAATTTAAATGCCCAGAATCGACACCTCGGCTGGATATATGCAACGTTTAAATGCCCAGAATCGACACCTCGGCTGGATATATACAACGTTTGAAACCCGAGCCGACACCGCAACCGGTTTTCATTTCCAATCGTCCTTTGCTTTTCGCCAACTTTATCATCAATTTCAGCAAGTAATTATAATTCAAACTATATCGTGTTTGGTACCACTTTAATCACAAAAATCTCACCAATGCGCTAGTACAAGTTTCATTAAAAAAAAGTCAAAAATAAAAAAGTTTTTTGATTCAAGTAGTATTAGTCACACCGATACGTTTCGGCTCTTTCCTTTGATCATCGGACCTCTCTCTTTCCGCCACTGTCTGTCCTTTTCTACGTTCACGCTTGGCTGCTCGTCGCGTGTAACCCGAGATTCGACACCTCGACTGGATATATGCAACGTCTGGGTCCCAATGTTTGTTGCATATATCCAGCTTTTACTGTATATGTTTTCTGTTACATCTCCTTTGTCTAAAATATATATACATCTATCTACAGAGGAATTTTGAAAACCTTTACTTTTAAGTGTTTGATCAAAAATTTCAAACCAGCATCTTGCTGCCTGATTCAATCTATATATGGCTTTGTTTAATTTACCGACTTGATTGTCTCTACTTTCAATCCCCTCGGGAACTTTCATATATATTTCCTCTTTTAATATACCATTCAGAAAAGCAGTTTTCACGTCCATATGATGAACTAATAAATTAAATTGATTTGAAAATGCCATTATGAACCTGAAACTTGATATTCTGGCAACTGGTGCAAATGTTTTGTCATAATCTATTAAATAGTTTTGACTGAAACCTCTAGCAACAAGGCGGGCTTTATACTTTAATGGGTTTCCAAACTCGTCATTTTTAATAGCAAATACCCATTTAAAGTCTACAATATTTTTATTTTCAGGTCTTGGCACTAGAGTCCAAGTATTATTAATTAACAGAGAATTAATTTCATCTTTGACTGCTTGTTCCCACTGAACTCTATCGTTTCTATTCTCAATTTTCTGATACGAGGCAGGAATTTTGTAAATAAGAGATTGATCACACATGATGTAATCATTCCGCTCATCAATCTCATTATACGAAATAGGTGGACGATGCTTGATCCTATCACTCATTCTTAATTCGGGGGATATTTGTCTTTTATTCTGATTATTATTTGATGAAGTGCCTTGTACATCTGTTTCGATTATAGACTCATTGTGTCTATGACTAAGTTTGGTATTTTTATTTATCTCGATTAATTTAGATGCTGATATATCTGATTTATTACTATCAGATTTATGAGATTCTATTGATTTTGACTGCATGTCAGGTAAATCAATTTCAGACTGTACTTCTACAGACCTGGATACCAAATCGGTTTTATCACGGGAGTTTTCAGAATTAATCCCTTCAGGCTGTACTATTACGGGCCTGGATACCAAGAAAATAGTCTCATCTACAATTACATCTCTAACTATAACAAATTTACCTCCTTCCACATTCCATACTTTATACCCATTCGATTCATATCCAACTAGAATGCCCTTCAAAGATTTTTCTTCGAATTTTGATTGTCTAGTTTTATTATGTACGTATACTGTTGAACCGAAAATTTTTAAATATTCTAATTTAGGTTTTCTATTGTGCCACAATTCATATGGTGTTTGTGATTTTCTTAAGGCCTTAGTTGGGGTTAAATTAGTAAAAACGTGGTAGTAAGGACAGCTTCAGCCCAAAATACCTTTTCTAAACCAGCTATCATCGCACAAACTTTTTCAGTTATCGTCCTTACGATGCGTTCAGACACACCATTTAATTGTGGAGTTCGTGGAACGGTCAAGTGGTAACTAATACCTTTTTCGACACAATATTCTTTCATCTCATTTGACAAATACTCTCTCTCGTTATCACAGTACACATTTACGATTTTCAAATTGAAATGGGCTTCACTCTTTGCCACATAATTTCTAAAAACCGAAAATACATTTGATTTATGTGTAATCAAATATGTGCAACAATAATGTGTGGAGGAATTTGGATAATCGGGGGCGTCTAGGAGGCGATTAAAATTCGGATACACGTTTCCAATAATCGTTCGCTCTTTATTATAATTAGTCTTTCAAGCACGCGTACATGTACTGTGTCCGCTGCCGTTGAGCCACAATATTTACGTATATTCCCCTTCGACAAACGGGGCAAAGGGGGGAAAGAGTCGCCGTAATCCGCACAGGTAGTAAGGGTCCACCTCAAAAACCCGACAGGCCACCGTAGTAATTACGTCTTCCGAATTTTGGGATAATACCACGACAATTCCAGATGTAAACAAAAAACAGAACATCCCACTCGAGTTGAACAGTAACATATTAAATTCGTCTTGGTGACTGGGGGGCTCTGCCCCCCAGACCCCCCAATATATTGCACTAATTAATACCAATACCCATTTTTAATATGAGGTAATAATAAACACAATTTACAAAGTAACATATTCATTGGTATTAGTTAGTGTAGTTATTAAGGAGGGTCTGGGGGGTACAGCAAAACGAATTTAATATGTTACTGTTCAACCGCATATTTTCTATTTCGTCGAGTTTTCACCGTGTACAGTGAACGCGTACATAAAATCTTAAAAAAAATATTTATTGACATTGTTTTTGTTGATGCGCTGCCATAATAATATTAAATACTAGCTGTGTTACCCGGCGCTACCCGGGTGGTATTTTGTCAGAGTGTATGAGAAAAAAAGATGAATGCTGAATGCGGGAAGCAGCACCGACAGCGTCGCCATTCATCCCCACCGCTGAGGTATGAAGGTATTCCCACTACTATGTCAACACTGCAGCGCTGGGAATTAGCAGTTCTGCTGAACTGTTCTGCGCTACGATTTACACAAACGAAATAAACAATATTTTATACATTTTCCGATGCAACAGCGTAATAAAACTGAGTTTATGTCCTTCGCAAGGTTATAAGGAACACGTCTAAAAAAATCGGATCAAAATCGAAGCAGTAGATTTGGAGATTACCCTGCACAAATAAAATGCTTACAGCTTTATACATTAGTATAGATGATGTTTTTTAACTGTAAGAAACCACACAAAAAAAATCAGCTCGATTCTGACAGGAGTTACACTTCCGAATATTTACCATAAATCCACAAAACTAACCTAACCTAACCTAACCTTACAAAAAGTTATACAGAACGAGCCTAACCTAATCTTCCCGCAGACGACACGCACGTGTTGGTCGGGGGTGGAAGAGAACTAGCCGCCTCTCCGAGATTGGCGTGGCTGCCGTTGCCGCGGGGATCCGGCGGCTGAGGCTTCAGCTAGCTCCCCACAAAACCGAGGCGATGTGGTTTTACTCGCCTCGGCGTGGGGCTGCGCCACCGCCCCAGTCGGTGGTCCGTGTGAGTGGAGTCGACGTCCAGGTGGGGAAAGGCCACAGGTACTTGGGCCTCCACCTGGACAGCCACTGGCGCTTCGAGGAGCACTTCGGTAGTCTGGCCCCCCGACTAGACAGGGCAAGCAACGCGCTTGCCCGTTTGTTACCCAGTATCGGGGGGCCCAACGAGAAGATTCGCCGTCTCTACGTGGGGATCGTGCGGAGCATGGCCCTTTATGGTGCGCCCATATGGGCGAACGCCCTGATGGATTCCCGGTGCAGCCAGCAACTGCTGCGCCGGGCTGAGAGGAGGATAGCCATCAGGGTGATCAGAGGTTACCGCACGGTTCGCTATGACGCGGCGATGACCCTGGCGGGAGTTGTCCCCTTCAAGTTCCAGGCGAAGGGTGACGCCAAAGTCTTCTGGCGTCTGCGTGCTCTTCGTCTGGACGGGACCCCGCCAGAAGAGATGACCGAAGCTGTCGCTAGGATTAGGCGCCAGGCCCGACAGAGAGCCCTGGGACGGTGGCGACGCGAGCTCGTCCTGCCAGTGCTCAAGAAATGGTGGGACCGCGGCCACGGGGGGCTCACATTTAGGACCATACAGGTGCTCACCGGATCCAGAAGGAGGAAACGGCAGCGTGCCATCACTGCGGGGCGGGCCGAGACACCGCGCAACATACCCTGGAGCACTGTCCAGCGTTTGCGCGGGCCCGTCACGCCCTGCGGTTGGGGGTGATCTCTCGCCGGCGGCACTTGTCAAAGAGATGCTAACCGGCGAGAATCAGTGGAGGGCGGTGACCGATTACTGCGAGTCGGTCATCGCCCTGAAGGAGAAGGCGGAGCGGGGTCGGAAGAGAGCCGACCCCGCCCGCAGAAGTAGGAGGGGGCGTCGTCGGGGGCGAATCCCAGACGGCGTCGCCTGAGGGAGGTAGGGCGGTAGGCCGTGAAGATATTACATGCCAGGCCCACCGCCCCCAACGGGGAAAAGAGGATGGCGGGAGCACCCGCCCCCCCTGAAGAGGATTTTAGGGGGGGGGACCCGTCTTCCCCCTGGAAGAGGAGAACCGGGGAGGGGCGGGCGCCCCTCCCCCAATACCGATCGCGCGGCCCCGCGAGTCTTATGCGGGGCCGCTCCTTATTGCACGCGGCCCGAGGAGTGCCGTCATCGGGTGTGGCCCCCGATGGAGTTTGGCACGTAGGGGGAGGGCCAAAACTAGACCCTCCCCCGAGCAAGGGGCGCCAACGCGCCATGGGTAGGGGGGTCCCGGTGTGTTCGCAAGAGGTCCCGGGGCCCCCTCTAACGCCCAGTGCAGGTCACCGTGGGGGTTTTAGCCGGTAAGAATCCGGCACTACCCTCGGCCCGTCCCGAGGGGGGCTGGGGGCGTCTTTCGAAGATTTCCCCCACGTAAAAAATGAAAAAAAAAAAACACCCCTAATCTTCCAAAAAGTTACACAAAACTAACCTAACCTAATTTAATAATAAATCCCAATAGTAAATCCACAAATCTAACCTAACCTAACTTGACCAAAATACTTCGTACTACACCAGTGTGGCAATAGATACAAAAAACTACTCTAAACTTATGAAAAATACTCAAATCTAACCTAACCGAACATAAACTTATGAAAGTCACTCAAAACCAACCGAATCCGACATAACCTAACTTCTTTGATATACACGGTACTAACCTTACCTAATCAAATGTACACAAAATTAACCTCACGTGTGCAAAGAACCACAAAATCAAACCGACATAACCTAAATACAAAAAACTAACTCAACCACGCCAAACAACAAAACTATCCTAACCTAACCAAGAACACGGAGTTCTGGTGGTCGGGATTTTGGGTTGTCGGAATTTTGGCTGTCGGGATTTTGGGTGTCGGGATCTTGGGTGCCATCGCAGGTAGTAATACGCGGGAAGTTTATCCTACAAATGAGTAAATTCATCCACAAAAAGAACAAAGTAATTGCTAATATTAATTGTCGAAGGAGTGATTGGACCGCAAATATATGAGTGTACAATAAACAATGGTCGTTTAATATAATTTTTATCTTTTGCTCTTCTGAATGGTAATCGTGCTTGTTTCTCATATATACAAGCTTCGCATAATTTATCATTAACTTTAACTTTTTCTATTTGCTTTATATCCTCAACCATTTCTTTATCCTTTAATTCTAGAAATTTAGACTTTTGTTGGGATCCGGGTGAAGAACGATCGCTTTTAAAGTATAAAAGTTTATTCGAATTGTTCTCTATGACACGCCGAACTCAACTAACGCAATTTACATGAATAAGAAATACGCAATGGAACAACACAAATACTTCGCTTGATGGTTGAATCTTTAATTCTGAGGTCTGACTTATTGTCAAGATATATATATACATATATATGGCTTCTTCGCTTAGTGGGGGAGGATGACTCTAGCTCTTGATGCTTGAGAACGGAGGCAAGACTATCGCTGATGAGTCGGAGATCGCGGAATTGGATGGTGGGACATCCGGCATAGAGTTCAACGAATTATTGGTATTGGATGGTGGTATATCCAGCAGTGAGTTCGACGAATTATTGGTATAGAATGGTAGGATATCCGGCAGTGAGTTCGTAGGGTTATCGTTATCAAATGGTTGGTCTTCCAACACTTTCCAATGTGGCCTAATCGTTGATGCCATAAATCATAATTATTTTTTTCAGTATTATTTACTTTAACTATGGAATTTACTTCATTTGAACTAACTATGAATTCTATTCTGATTAAATTATTTAGTGGCTTACCTGTTATGATGACTTTACCACTTTTACCTATTTCAACGCCTTTTGTGTCGAAAGTAATCGTCATTCCGGCCTGCTATATCCTTCGAACTGACAACAGATTGTAAGGTATATCCGGACAATAATAGATGTCTTCTATTGGTGGTGATATTCATTTTGCCCTTCTTCGTTGCTGTTATAAAAGCTCCATTTTTCGCTACGAAAATTTTTAGTGGTATTTCCAATGTATCGAAATTTGCTGCCAAATTTTCTCTATTGATCAGGTAACCCGATGCCCCAGAATCAAGAAGAAATACAATTTTGCTTCGATCGTCGACTTCTTGATAATCTCCGGTCATAAACGCAAAACTGAACACAGTTTCTTTTGATGTTGATGGCTGGGTTGTCATTTGCACTGTCTGAGCAGTTTTACCTTTTTCAGCATTCTGACGCTGAAGTTCTCTTTTATAATAAAAACAGCCCTTCCACAGTGGTGGCATTTTATGGCCGGTAATGACCTATCTGCTTTGAAAGACCGGGCCTCATATTGTCCTTGACCATACCTTTTGAATGGCTTTGGAATTTCAAATCTGTGTTTTCTTGAAATATTACCTCTGCTTACTTGAAGCACTTTAATATTGGTGTCACGGCACTCATTGTTTAATTTCACTTCGTGATCAAGAAGTCTCGTTTTGACGAACGCCAATGTTAAATTATCCTCTGTTAATGTCTCAATTGCAGTTATTATTCCGTCATAGGAAGTCGGTAAAGTTAACAATAAATGGGACACTTTGTCTGTTTTTTCCAATTTAGCTCCTGTTGCCAAGAGTTCCGAAATTAAATCGTCAAATACAATAAAATGTCGTATCAATGATGTTTCACTTTGTAATTTTAAACTTCATAGTTTTTTTCTTAATGCTAATTGTGTGGCCAAGCTTTTTCGCTCATAAATAGCGTCCAAATCTTGTAGCACTTGTTTGGCACTTTTGTCTGATTGTGCAAAACTAAGGAAAGAGTCGGACAAATAATCTACAATAACGTTTTTTGCAACTCTCTCAGCCTTAATCCACTCACTAGTTAATTTATCCGGAATATCGTCGTCAATAACTTTAATCGCATTTAATTCAGTTAATAACGCACGGACTCTAAATTTCCATATGCTATATGTTGAGAATAGTTTTTCATTATAGTTGGTAACGCTTTCTATTTGGGTCCTATTATAGTGTGATAGAGGGTGTTGCACTTTACCCCCCGTTTTTTGTTTACCATAAGTTACTAGATTAAAATAAAACCGTTACTTTTTTATTGCGTCGCAAATGAAACGAACAAGAAACAGCAAGCGTTCTTTTTGTATCTCCTTTTATAATAAACATCATCACTATACTTTTCACCATCAAATGGTTTAATGTTTCTTTTTACACTTAAATTTTCCATTGTCTTTTATACTAATTAAAAACTACACTATAATTGTTAGATAACACTAGGATTACACTAAAGCTTACACACAATTATTATTACTATAGAATAGTTATAGTTTTATTATAGTCTTCTTTTTGTATTATTTTATTCCGCACTATACACAGTGAGCACACAACTAAACTGGGCCCATAACCTATTGGAAATAGATGGCGAAATAAAATAAATTTACACAATAAATTAGTACTTTACTGATTGAATTTATTTAAGCCACATAAAAAGGCACGTCTTTATTCAACGAAGAGAACTATAAGAATGAATATCGAGAACGAAAATTCGTCACGCATTCGTAGACTTTCTTGGTCCTATCTCACTTATTGTTAGTCTAAAGTTTAGACTCTAAACAGTAACTGATGTGAGTATAAACAACACAGCTGCATCCTCTCGACTTGAAACATGAGAATCAAATATATACAAGAATATTTCAATGTTAATTTGTGTTAATAAATTGTAAAGTCACGAGTTCTCTCTCTCACTGAGTCCTCGGCGTACTTTATGTATTTTTATGTGAGTTATTAGTTAGATAGTAATTCTCACTTACCTTTCGCTTGGCGAGTAGAACCTATCTGTGAATAGAACCTGTTGTGGTGAGTCGTCCAGGTATTGGAACGGTAGGGTAGATGGTTGAGTGAAGATCACGCACTTCCGATCACAAGATATGTTTATTCAATTGAAGTTGAAGCCCCTTAAGGGGGTAGACACGGGTAATGCAGCGAGGTGACATTACCGGCAAAAATGGGCCTATTAATGGGTTTACGGGAATCGGTTATTTGTCCTTATATGAGAACACTTAGGGCTGAGTGAGGGCTCATTCGAAAGAGGAAGGTCCAATGCAGGGGGCTCAACCGATGGTTTAACGAGATTGTGTTAATATCTAATAATATGAGTGTCCAAAGTAGAGGAAAAGTCGAGAAAATACGCCCGTTGAATCCAAGTACATTTTAGGTAACTATAGGAGTTTTGTGACTAACCTTCCTTTCTTTCGAATGAGCCCTCACTCAGCCCTAAGTGTTCTCATATAAGGACGAATAACCGATTCCCGTAAAAGCATTCCCAAAGACGAGTTCCGCCATTATCTGGATACTACAGAGCAAGTCACGTGACAAATTTAGTTCAGCTAGTGGTTAGGAGATGGCGCCTACTCAGGAGGACTTGTGGGGACTTCGGTTCGTCGATAAGGAAGAGAGGAGCGGTAATTAAGCTGTTCCCACTGATTGCACAAAAATACTTGATTCTTTATTGCACAATATTTAAACGAGAGTATCACGTCTCACTTCTTTGTCGTTTCTTTTTCGAATGGGAATTCACCCTCGCCATTTAGCGCGTTTTCTACCAACTAGGCTTACCAACTAAAAGTCTATGTACAATATCAATCATAGTGTCCGTTCGTCTAGTGAAAAAGCACTAAAGGGGAAGGTGCCCCTACCACCGGGTCACGCGCGAGCGCGCAGCCATTATGTCTCGTTCGCATGAGAAATACCTTTGTATTTCAGGAGAAAAGACATTTTTTCAACTAAATGCTTAATCGGAGGAGTGAGGCGGTTCATTCTTCAACGAGTAAAATAGATAACCAGCACAATTAAAAACTCGCTTGTCGAAATAATTAATTGCGTCGAGCCTCGGACGGCGAAGGTGGCTCCTTCCGCCCTATAGGATGGTGCACGAAACTGTGAACGCAGACCGTGATTCCATACCGAACCGGAAGCTGCATAAGAGCCTCTCTCTCGCACTGTAACTTCTGTCCTTGTTTAGCCCCATTTCACTCCGACTCCAGGCTCGTCGAATGCCATCCTTGTCGTTTCGCTTACGTCGAGATAGCGCGAAACTGCCCCTCGTTTGAATGCCTCGATTACTTCTTAGCCACTTAAAAATTGTTTAAACTATTACAAAAAGTTGTAAACGAAAAACTTTAAACACTTGAAAATGAAAATAGAAAATGGTCTGTTGTTTAAGACACTGCAACGTGTTACGAAATATAACGGTACGGTCTGTTTTTGGGACAATTATTGTTGTTGTTAATTCCATTTATCGTTTTCTTTAATTAAAAGCTCATATTTATTAACCCGATCAAATATTATTATAAACAATTACTTTTTACATTATATTCTTTTAACATTTGTATCTAAAATAGTCATTCACGTTAATTAAGATTGATTACTATTGAATACAAATGATTTTCAAAATTATCTGTTACCTACAAGTAGAGAAAGTGGAGAGGAACGAAGGGAACTGGGTATGAAAAATTGAAGATTTTTATTATAGAGCTGCATCCACGTTCAAGAGTTTGATGGCTCTGAAAAGAGCCGTTTGTTTGCTAATTTCATGACTCGCGAATTAGCAATATTTCGCGAGGGAGAATTACGCGAGTAAACGAGCGACGAGCATTCATAATAACCTGTTGCTCAGGCCTACGCTACGATTTCATTCACTTTTATCAGATCGGTGTAACAACAAATTATTCGGCGGTGATGGGAAACATTTTTCATCTGTCACGAATGATTTACATACACTCCTTTCCTTTTTCGTTTTTTGCTTGTGTATCTAATAAAAGAGTTCCTACGTTTGATAAAAAATTAATAACTTCCAAAACACAATTAGTATGCAATCGAAGGACTGGAACCTAGAAGAACAGTGTCAAACAAACAAAACATGATACCGCAAGCAAAATCGTTCGAGATGTTTGGTGTTTGCACATGTCGCTCGTTCGATGACCAGTAAATGTGTAACTGCGTAGCATAAAAAAAATAAAACGCAGATAATGCGCGAGTGCCATTGACTCGCGAAAATTCTCTGTTTCTTGGCCCCCCCCCCCCCCCCCCCCCCCCGCCACCACCACCCCACTACCGCGGAAACAGAAACTATATTAACGGGAGGTTGCAGAATAATCAATCAATCGATCTGTTGAATATGGATCTAAAATTATCTCATACGCAGCGAGTACGAATAGTTACATTATACTCGGACGCGGGGTGGACTATTCAGCAAATAGCTGAGAGGGTGGGGTGTAGCTCCACAACTGTGCGTCGGTGGATTAGGAGATGGCAGGAAGAAGGAGAAGAAGGGCTTGAAAGTCGCTATGGACCACGACAGGTATCGAAGAGGACTACCGCCGAACAGGACACGGCACTCGTCGGCCAAATTGCTGAAGATCCCTTTCTTCCGGCGACAGAAGCCAGGAATAATCTCGGTTTGCCGATTTCCGCGTCGACCGCTAGACGCCGCCTCCACGAAGCAGGTTTAAGGTGCTATCGGTCGGCGCGAAAAATGGCTTTAACGCAACAGCACCGCGAAGCCCGTGTGGGCTTCGCGTTGCAAGAGTTGACGACGTCGCCGGAAGAATGGGATCGCACAATTTGGACCGACGAGAAGGTGTTCTCCTCGGCACCTGATCGTCGAGTCCACGTATGGCGACCGCCAAACCAGCGGCTTGATCCGGAGTATGTCGTCCACAGCGATCGACAAGGTCGAGTCAAGTGCGCAATGTGGGGGTGGATCACCTCAAACTCGCTTGGAGAATTGATCGAGGTGTCGTCCAAAATGAACTCTGAGGAATACATTGAAATTTTGGAAGATTTTTTCCTCCCGAGTCTTCGCGCGATGTATTCCGAGGAGGACATGCCCACCTTTCGATTCGTCCAAGACAAGAGTGCGGTGCACACCTCCCGCATCGTGCAGCACTGGTTCGACCAACATCCGGAGATCATTGTCCTCGATTGGCCGGCGAAGTCACCGGACCTCAATCTCATTGAAAATGTTTGGAGTGAGATTGAGAGAAGGTGGCTTCCTGGCCATGAGAGGACGCGGATCTCCTTGGTCAGTCACGCTGTGCGCGTCTGGGAGGAACTCCGGATCAACCCGCACTTCTTCTCCAACTTGCGTAAGTCCATCCCTGATCGACTGACGCAAGTTGTGGAGAATAAAGGGTATGGGACCAAATATTAGATATAGAGATCGTTCAGACTCGGCGGGAGTATAACTGGCAAGGGGAAGAATTCCCTTTGCCAATTATACTCCCACCAAATCTGAACGATCCTTATCGATCACGTTAAAAGTTCGACAGGTCACCGAGCACGATTTCATGTGGATACATGCGGGGCAGTGACCTCAGAAATGGTAAGACGGCTATAAATTCTTGTAATTCGCACTCTTAATTTTTGTTACGTTTTGTGCCTAATAAATTCTGTTTCTGTCTGTTTCAGTAATGACGATATTATTTTGATGGGCAAAGTACGCTCGGTGTAGTGCTCCACAGAGATCCACCCCGCGTCCTTGTGACGAATCCGTGACACAAAATCACCAAACTGGATTTCCAGTCACGAGAGAGTCACGAAACTAGCAAAGATACGGCTATTTTCAGAGCCATCAAACTCTTGAACGTGGATGCAGCTCTATAATAAAAATCTTCAATTTTTCATACCCAGTTCCCTTCGTTCCTCTCCACTTTCTCTACTTGTAGGTAACAGATAATTTTGAAAATCATTTGTATTCAATAGTAATCAATCTTAATTAACGTGAATGACTATTTTAGATACAAATGTTAAAAGAATATAATGTAAAGAGTAATTGTTTATAATAATATTTAATCGGGTTAATAAATATGAGCTTTTAATTAAAGAAAACGATAAATGGAATTAACAACAACAATAATTGTCCCAAAAACAGACCGTACCGTTATATTTCGTAACACGTTGCAGTGTCTTAAACAACAGACCATTTTCTATTTTCATTTTCAAGTGTTTAAAGTTTTTCGTTTACAACTTTTTGTAATAGTTTAAACAATTTTTAAGTGGCTAAGAAGTAATCGAGGCATTCAAACGAGGGGCAGTTTCGCGCTATCTCGACGTAAGGGAAACGACAAGGATGGCATTCGACGAGCCTGGAGTCGGAGTGAAATGGGGCTAAACAAGGACAGAAGTTACAGTGCGAGAAAGAGGCTCTTATGCAGCTTCCGGTTCGGTATGGAATCACGGTCTGCGTTCGCAGTTTCGTGCACCATCCTATAGGGCGGAGGGAGCCACCTTCGCTGTCCGAGGCTCGACGCAATTAATTATTTTGACAACCGAGTTTTTAATGGTGGTGATTATATATTTTACTCACTGAGGAATGAACCGCCTCACTTCTCCGATTAAGCATTTATTTGAAAAAATTTCTTTTCTCCTGAAATACAAAGGTGTTTCTCATGCGAACGAGGCATAATGGCTGCGCGCTCGCGCGTGACCCGGTGGTAGGGGCACCTTCCCCTTTAGTGCTTTTTCACTAGACGAACGGACACTATGATTGATATTGTACAACACAGCCGACTCTAGTACTAGCCGTGCTGAAGTAAAAATGGCAACATCGCGAGAGTCCGGTCTGAATATATCAACACCTACCCTACTCTATCTGCCTCCCGGACTCCCAGACTCTCAGCCAATCAACGTCGTCAGACTCTCGACACTCTCTGGACTTCACATAACCTCTTTGGTTTCGATCCAATCATTTCGCTTGTTTCAAGTTTTTTATTAACTTATATACACGTTTATCAATTCTTAAATGTTTCAATTTGATCCAAAGATGGTTTCATTTTGCTTCATACCTAAATTTTCTTGAAACCACTGTAAATATTTCAAATATCATGCCTCACAACACCAAACTACTGTGAGAGTACACAAAATATATATCACATTTATAACAATTTTATACTACCACATCACTTCTATTTGCCATAGTTTCAACGTTTATATATTGTTTATACATAATTAACACAAAATAGTGTATATTACTACAGCTTTTAATTAAAAAGGACGTTAATTACAATTCCGAGCACAGGACTCTGTTTTTGAAAATAGGACTCCCGATTGTCACGTGAGCGGTGTTGCCTCGTTGTTCAGCATGGCTAGTACTAGAGTCGGCTGTGTGTACAACGGTGATGCAAGCGTCGAAAACTTTACCGACAGTCCCTAGAAAAATCCCTAGACGCGAGTTTTCAAATTACGTCCTCATTTCTAAACAGAATGTAAAAAAATTTGTGGGGCGTGTTCAGGAGGTTCTAAAGAATATTTGTCTGGTCCTTATATTATCCAAATCGTCAAAAACTTATAAAATATTGAAATTACTGTCTGTCAACGGTCAAGAAAATGGCGGAACGGACTCACCTGCATTGATTTATTCATAATATAAACATTTCTGCCAATAGTTTGTCCAAATAGGGACCAGACTGATATTCTTTGGGTCGGATAGAATAAAACGAGCACCCAAGGGATGATGTACAAGTCTCCAGGTAGAAGTAATTTGAAAACTACGATTTCGTTGATTGTTCATTCGCGAAAGACGTCAACAAGGTAAAACAGACCAGAAATTTAGTTCCTCGTTTTTTCTGTAGGGCGCAGTTTGTTCGTTTTCTGTGCTTGACCGCGCGCTCATTCGCAGTTCGTATATGTGAATATGTGTGCGTCGACCGAACAGTCGACGACGATACAATGTATCGTGGAGAATGGGAAGTTCGAGTCTTGAAGAGGCGATGAACTCCGACGCGTAAATTTTTTTTCACGCATCGTTCTATTGACTATGATAGCGATTTTCAACCCATGTGTCACAAGACGTACTATGATTATTTTTTGTTGCTATTATTATTCTTTTTTTTAGTGAAACTGAATAACAAATACGTCCTTCCCGATTTCGATGATTTTTTGATATGTTATAAAAATTGATATTCTGAACAATTTGGTGAAATACTGATTACTTATGAAAAGCACCCCAAAAATAAATAAGTTGCCAGAGTTATTAAAATATTTTTAGACAGATAAGTTAGTATGTTTTTTCAGCATAGAATGTGATATTATGCTGGACTCTCCTGATTTTGCGTTATGCCCAAATATTGGATAAATAGGTAACGAAAATGTGATGCTGGAAGAACAACACGGCTGGAGCGAGTTCTTCAATGTTGGCGAACGTAGAAAAGGGCAAATAGCGAAAGAGAAAGAGGCCCGAGAATTAAAGGGCCTGAGAAAAAACATTTGAGTGAAACAATATTAATTCAACAATAACTTTTTTATTTTTCATTTTTGCTAAATGAAACTTTTACCAATGTAATTGTAAGATTCTTCTGATTAAAATAAGACCAAACACCATATAATTTGCATTATTTTTACTTATTTAGATATAAATAAGTAAATAAATAATTATAATTCAAATTATGCCATGTTTGATCTTGTTTTAATCAGAAAAATCTCATAAATACGTTAGTAACATTGTCATTAAAAAAAATTCAAAAATAAAAAGGTTTTAATCTTAAATTTTGATTGTGTTAGTATTGTCTCACACGTACATGGGTATTTAAACTTGCTTTTTTCCCTGTACGCTGCTTCGATTCTCGGCTGTAACCACATCAAAGGCAAGCCGAACTCGCTCGAGAAACTGTGGTTTCTCAACACACGCAAAAATTGGTCTGATTCATCGTACATGATACATGTAGCTATCGTAGCATCCGTGTGTCATTTAGGTGTATGCGAAAAGTGACGTAGCATAGCATGACGCTAGTTGGATGCGATAATTCAGGTGGCGTTGAAATCAGTTTCTGTTCGGGCTAATTTTCGATGAAACGTTGACTGTTTTACCGACGCGGAATTCGAAGTTCGGCCTCCACGCTAGCATCACCTTAATCTAGCAACTAAAACTAACTAGCCTAACTTAAACTAGTTACTCCCAGAGAGCGCTTCGGGAGCGCGCATAGGTGAACGCCACAGACTGCTAACGTCACAGCCGACTCTAGTACTAGCCATGCTGAACAACGTTTTTTTTTTTACTTCTTTTTTCAGCTCGGTTATCTGTAATTTGAAAAATACACATAAAGCTTATGTTAAAGCGTATGTTTCGGGCTACTGTCAGACTCCGATCCCGGGACGAAGTCCGTCCTCGGGATGGATGCCGGCTTCTTCTTGAGCTCCGGCTTCCGGTCGGGCTCCGTCCTCGGGATGGAGTCCGTTTTTCTTTGCTACTTTCTTTGCTACTCATCTAAAAACAAGTGAAACAAACAATGAAACTATAAAATGGATTTGAAACTGCAATACATAGAAGAGTACATGTTTATCAAGGTTGTACATTCGGGTACAAGATAGGCTTCCTTCGGCCAAGATTTAGCGCAGGAGCGTAATGTTCAGATTTATAAACGCTGAAATTTCCAAGTTTAAAAACTTTCAAATGCATCTATTTCCAACATTTGTAATTCTAAGATTATCAAGTTTCCAAATATCTGTATTTTCAAATGTCTAACTTTTGTGGTTTTAAAGTTCAACTAAATTTCAACTCAAGAAAACTTGTATTGCACCCGAATGTATATTTTTTTCTAGACATTTTGCAGGTGAATTATAACATAACTTTATTATTCTACGTGAGAACAAATATACGAATCTCGGATTGTAAAGAACATGCGAACACTGAAACAATCACAGTTGACACAATAGATTTCGCACACAAAATTATAACAATACTGTGACGATAATGAAACTTCACCCGCAATATGTCTAAATACCGTCTTAGGTTGAAAGTAAAATGTAGACGTACATCGGTTCTTATGAAAGTGGCGTTAGTGCAAATTAAAAAGAAATAAATTGAACTTTATGTTTATTATGTATCATGTTGATCTAATATGTAATAAATTACGTGAATCAACAATGTGTATCCATCCCCCAACACATGATACGATAAAAGATAAAATAATTTTTAACAAAAAATGCAACCGACTTCAAAATCCATTAAAAAGTATGAAAAAAATAAGTGAAATGTAATAAATGGAAAATTTGAAATTACACCACTTTCATATTACAGGCACATATAGTGAAAAAGAGAGGAGTAGTAAACTTGAAGGTACTTGTATAAAGCCCTATATAGTTAAATTAAAGTTCTAATCGAAAGCTGCATGAGCAGCAACAACCCCAAAACGGGGATTGTTGACTTTAACACCTCCCAAGAAAGTGTTCAGCAACAGCGTAATGAAGAAAACGAAACCACCATGACAAATGCAATTAATCAGAAGACATATGCCAAAGTTATTGCTAATGATGTATTTCCAAAAAAGGACCAAGCCATTATTGTCGATTCCAAGGAAGGCGTTTCTATTAAGGAATATGCAAATGCGCTGGCGAAGTTAATCGATTCAAACTCCATCCGGTTCATTTCAAGAATCTCCAATGGAAGAGTATGTATTTTTTTGTCAAATAAGTCAGCAGTTGAATATGTGTGCAATAAACGACTTAAAATAAAAGAGTATGACCTCGAAATACGTCCTCTAATAAGAAGCAACAAAAGGGTGATAATATCCAATGTGTGCCCCATTATACCTCATGACATAATAAAAGAGACCTTAAAGAAAAGAGGAGTCGACATCACATCGAATGTAACATTTTTACGAGCTGGAATGACTAATCCTGGGTACTCCCACATTCTTAGTTTTCGAAGGCAGTTTTACATTAAACCTGAATGGGAGGAAACCTTCCGGACGCACTACAAATCACGTATGAAGACACAACGTATTGGGTTTATCTTACTACAGATACAACAACATGCTTCGTATGCAAACAAGAAGGACACATCGCTCGTCTGTGCCCAACCATTGTGTCTTCAAACGATAATACTGCTGACAGGGAGGAAGAGTCGACTATCACACAGCCAGAAATTATCAACAACGAAAAAGTGTCAATAGTGGAACAATTAGAAGATTCTCAATACACAGAGATTTCAGCTGTTAATACAAATGTAACCAAGCAGACTAGCGCTACAGACTTCCAGATGCCACCATCTTTGCCCACCACTACTACCGGAAGAATCAAAAGGCTCCTCAGCACCACCACGAGTAGCAGCTCTGACCGCGATAAAGTCGACGGGAAAAATTCTTCGTCAAACGAGGGCGACCCTGCTCCGAAACAGCCTAGACAACTCTTTCATGAGAAAATCAAAAGAAATCCACATAAAAAACAGTGCACACAAAACGAAATAGATGCTCAGCTACTCCCTGCTAAAAATCACCTTATCAGTAATGCTCAGGTGTATCCGCTTAATTTTGAGGAATTTTCCCTGTTTTTGAAAGACACTTTTGGAAACCCTGATATTCCTGGTATAGCCAGAAACTTCACTTCCGACACTCCAGCTCTTATTGCTATGCTCATGGACGCTCGTTCCCATATTACGGAGCGAAATCTAAAAACTCGCATCACCAAAATGATTAAACGTTTGGCAAGTCTCGATTCCGAAGACCCAAGCTCAACAGATGACCAGGAGGCATAATCATTTACACTAAATCTATCCAAAAATGGGTCCTAATAAAGAAGACGTCTTAAAAATTCTCTACTGGAATGCAAGGAGCATCTTGAAGCGTAAAGAAGAAATTCAACAAATTCTGCACACTGTAGACATTTTTGCCTGCGTTGAAACTTGGTTCAGTCCGTCCATTGTGAACTTGCAATACCCCGGATTTATTAGTTTCAAGTTAGACAGAACCCATGCACCCGGAGGCGGGATTTTATTGCTGATTCGGAAAAATTTGGCATACAAGGAAATACCAGGTATTACGTCCCCCCACGAATCTGTTGAAATCTGTGGTATTAGAATCACCAATACTAACCCAGCCTTCAACCTCATAGTCTGTTATAGAGCTCCTGGTCTTACTCTCACTCTTGATCAATGGGACAAAATTTTTTTCAATCTCAAAACAGATCAATGTAATATTTTGGTGGGCGACTTTAACGCCCATCATGTTAACTGGAATTGCAATAGAAATGACAGAAACGGAGAAAACCTGTTAGAAATGGTTGTAAAACACAATTTGTTTATTCACAATCACGATTCGTATTCTCATATTGATAAATATTCCAAATCTAACATTGATCTGGTTCTTTCAAGTAACAATGTAGCCGATAAAATTAATATCCACGTGAATGGTGATACCTGGGGATCCGATCACTATCCCATATATATTAGCGTAAGTGCACAAAAAATCCGCTACTGTAAAAAATCCCATAAACTCAGCTCGAAACGAACGGACTGGGCAAATTTCGCGTTGCACCTCGACTCAGCATTCCCACAATTTTTTTGCGCCGAATATGAACTACTCCCACTTAGTCAAAAATATGACTCTTTTGTAAAGGTTTTGAAAGAAGCAATAGTTAATAATACACCCAAGAAAAAAATTGTGGGTCCGCAAACGCATAGAAATCCTGTTGCATGGTGGGATAAGGAGTGCCATGAAATAAAGCAACTCAGGAACAAGGCATTCAAAAAATGGGAGCGATCAAAAACTCTTGAAGATCTCATTGAATATAAAAGGCTGGTTGCATTGGCGAAAAAAACTTTTAAAACAAAAAAGAAAAGTAGCTTTATTGAATTCGCTAAAACAATAAACTTACAAACTGATAGTCGATATGTCTGGAACACTTGCAAAATCTTAAAAAATAAGTGGATAAAAACAAATCCATCGCACGTTTCTGAAAACTTACAGTTAGAAAATAAAGCTCTAGCGTTAAACAAAATTTGCCCCCCATGGGTACCGTCTGATCCTAATTTCATGCCAGAATGTCGTCCTAATGGGTTCCTCGAATCTGATTTCAACTTTGCCGAATTCAATATAGCTCTTGATTCTCGTAATCCTAAGTCATCACCCGGGTTAGATGGAATTCATTATCAAGTTCTTAAAATACTTTCAATTAAATACAAACTACTTTTAGTCGATATCTTCAATGAGATGTACAAGACCAGTGATTTTCCCGATAGCTGGAAACAAGCCTATGTGCACTTTATAAGTAAGCCCGACGGGAAATCTTTTCACCCAATCGTTTTAACATCGGCTCTCTGTAAATTATTTGAAACAATTGTGAAAAACAAATTCCAGTGGTGGATTGAAAAACAGAATGTACTACCCGGTAGTCAAAGCGGTTTTCGCAAAGGCCAATGTTGTTTAGACAATCTGTTAAACTTAACGCTAAATGTTCAGCTAGCGTTTCAAAGGAAAAAACACATGTATGCAGCGTTCTTAGACGTTAGCGGCGCCTTCGATAATGTTAATGGTGACATTCTGATTGACAAACTGGCCAAAATAGGTTGCCCTCTCGTACTAATTAAGTTTATCAAATTCATTACCTATGAAAGATTTATTTTCACTAATGAAACAAATGCATGCAGACATACTTATAAAGGAGTCCCTCAAGGAGGTGTGCTGAGCCCTCTTCTATATTTAATTTACGTAGCTGACATCGTGAAAGGCATTTCGAGCAGAGTTTCGATATCTCAGCTGGCTGATGATATAGCTCTTTACTCGATTAACAAAAACTCTTTACAAAACGCCATTTCTCACATAGGGAATAATCTGTCTAATATAGGGCTAGATCTTGCTCCACACAAAACCATACTAATCCATTTCAATAAAGATAATATTCTACCCGGTGAAACTTCCATTAAAATCAATGATTGCTCCATCTCATCGAGTGAATCTACGCGATTCCTAGGTGTAATCTTTGACTACAAATTGACTTTCTCCTTCCATATAAATCAGCTGCTGACCAGATGTCAAAGAGCCCTTAATATTATTAAATTTCTACAGGGTATATGGTGGGGAGCAGATCCCAGTACTTTGCTCACGTTTCACAAAAGCTATGTGCGCTCGATAATAGATTACGGTAGCTTTATATACTTTCCAACGCGTTCTGTCTTCAAAAACAAATTAAAGCAAATCCAGTACACCTCCATTAGACTCTCATTGGGTTACCGAAAAACTACTCCTACTAATATTCTCCTTGTAGAATCGAAACTGCCTTATATTCAGGACAGAAGCAAATTTCTGTGCAACACATACTTGGCCAAAATATTAACAAATGAAAGCTTACCCATCTGTAAAACAATTCACAGATATTACAAATGTACTAAAAAAAAGAAAAAAAAGCGTAAAAGACTTTTGGAAACATGCATCAACGATTTGATGAATTTTGTTCATAGCCTCTTAAAGTTCCAGCATTACCCGATTTACTGTCATGATTACGATGTGTCCACAACTTTGATACCTATAGACAAAACTCTATGTCAGGAAATGAAGTATGTCAGCAATCCGAACATTGAAATTAAAAACATACACAATGAAAACACATATTTGATATACACAGATGGAAGTAAAAGCGCAAAATCTCCGTCAGTTGGCACAGCTTGCGTCTGTCCAAAGTTAGATGTTTCTATCAAAAGAAGCTTAGACGAAAATACTTCTATCTACACCGCCGAATGTATTGCGATAAAAGACGCAGTTGACATTGCTCTTAATAACACCAGCTCTTATAACTATATTTTCTCCGACTCCCTTAGCGCTCTAGAGAGTCTGTCACACCCTGTCTCTAACATAAAAACCAACCCTCATATACTCGAGATCAAACGGAAATATCTCGAATCTTCACGCAAAAAATCAGAGGCAGGCTGCATTAAATTCTACTGGATTCCGTCCCATTATGGAATACTTGGGAATGAACTTGCCGATTCTCTAGCCAAGACAGCGAGCAACTCCAATCCAAATACAGTTAACCCGTATGAAATTCCATTTACAGATGCACGCGAATCATTCAGAAAGGCCATGGTTTCGAACACTAGGAATTGTATAGCCGAGCTAGGTACAAAGAAGGGTGTAAAATTCTTTCAGAACTTCCACACAGCAAGTACCAAACCCTGGTTCCACAATAGAGAGCTCTCACGGGAAATGATTGTCACAATCAATCGCTGCAGAGCCGATCATTATAATCTGGCTGCGTTTCTTGCTCGAGTCTCCATTGTACCCGACCCAAAATGCACATGTTCTAATAGCCCTCAAGACATTGATCACATCGTCTGGCAATGTCCTTTATACGATTCTCAAAGGATTAAATTAATTAAGCAGCTTTTAGATCTAAAGCTCCAGTTCCCTCTAAAAATGAGTTTGTTACTCAGGGAACCCCATATTGCTGCGTGCACATGTGTTGTTTCCTTTCTTAAAAGCTGTAATCTGAAAGTATGAATTGTATGAATTGTTTGTATAATTTTTTTTTTCTTTCTTCCTCTTGTTTTTTGTTTTTTGTTTTTTGTTTTTTTTTTTTTTTTTTTTTGTTTTTCCTCCCCACTCCCAAAAGCGAATAAATCTATGTAATGATTTGAAAGCTTAATAAAAAAAAAAAAAAAAAATCACCAGTTTCGGACATTTGATTTCCACAATGCCCTCTTCGTCTATAAGTCCATATGGTAAAGCTCCTAAGAACGGGATGGCACTATCAATAAATAAGCCACATTCTTGAATTTCAACACCAATGCACGCATTTAGTTCTTCATGGGCAAATTTTTCGCATTCTTGTCCATATTGCACTGCAAGTGCGCTGCAAGTGCAGTCGTGGATACACAAACGACTTCACTGAATTTGCACAGAAGATGCCAATTCGACGACGGCATATTCATTCAAAATTAGAGGCCGTCAATAATTTTAATTTATAATTCAACCATCTCGGATTTTTCGCTTGACCGCTGGTTTCTTTCTCAATGGCATCTCTTCTATTTTGCCAATTCTGCAACATTTCCATATGTTTTTTCTGCTCTAATTCATAAATATTGTTAGCCATATCTGGCTTTTCTGCGTTTGGTCCGTAATTGGAATCCTTTTCACAACGGAATTGTTTCCGCACGTGCTTCGTAATTCTTTTTCCCTTTCCCTTTTCAGTGTATTTCTCATTTTCTTTCTTCCTTCTATTTTCTATTTTGCGTAAAATAACGGTTGATTTCTTGTTCATCGCCGTATTTAGACGCGATAACACTTGTTTTGTGTTATATTGTAGGACAGCAGCAGCACATCTTTCCGTGTAAGATCCCCTCTCGCCGAAATTCAATCTTTTTCCACCTTGTTAGGCGAGAACCTCTGCTAGCTTGACTAGCAGAGATAACACCCTGCATTCTCTATTCCCACGGTACGGCAGCCCAGAAACTGATGACACATAGAAACATAAGAATCCGACGACTGGGCTGCTTCTTCGCGAACGAAACTGCGCAACATATTCATACATATAATAAAAAACCACACCCGGGCGGGCATTCTGCGCCAGGCGACTTCATAGCAAGGGTCACGATCGCTTAGTAGTTAGTTCTCGTGCGAGATTCGAACCATTATCCGAAACTCAGTTATTAATTCAATAAACCTAACGTGTGTGGAAGTGATACCGTATAGTTTTAATTGCCTCCCTGAGTTGCGACGTAACAACCTGTATATTTTGCGATGATTCCGTTGAAACTTTCGACGGCATTATTATTGTTGCTGTTATACAACAAACTCTCAGCATGCGCCAACAGAGGTCGAAGTATTTCTTTGATGTGTTCATACACTCCCATCTTCATCAATTCGGGAACAATGTTCTTTTCATCTTTTTTACTCGTTCCATCGCAGAAGTATTGCAGTTTTGAACAATCTGCGTGTTCACCAAAAACGTGGCTAAGAACATTGTGTATGGCGGCATACAAATTCTTAATTTTCTCAGCGGTTGTTACGTGCTGGCTGTATCTGAATTCTGCGGCTTTTACATTGATGTTCGCATTCATTTCTCCTATCTTCAATCACTTCAATCATGAGAACATTTTCAATATAACTCATTGTCACTCACACACAACAATATTCACCTTTCACTTTGATCACTTCACACTTTCAAAGCTTTGAAATAAATTCAATGATGCTATCTATTTCTTGCTTCGAATGCAACTGTCGCGAAGACGTAAAATGCACTACGGAGAAACATAGGGCACAATGGTGGGGAGTGTTTCTAAGAACTACGAAAAATAAAGAACAATGACGTCGATATTTATTTAAAAAAAAGTTTTGAAGTTGTATTCATTTATAATATTATGATTTGAAATTATAAAAAAAAAATATAATATGAACATAAAAATTCAATCCGTAAAATTAGAAATTAGGAAAGGATCTATTTTATAAAACAGTGAACACGGTCCTGATCGCCACCACCATTCGAGTGGTTTCAGCATCAACGACAAAAGACAATCCAATTGCAAGATGTCAGACCACGAGGTGCGTATAATCGGCCAGTAAAATATTATATCGTTAATATTATGTTAGAATAAAAGGAAGGATTGAAATAAAGAGTTAGAGTAGACGTTTGAACTATGCGATTTATTCCGCACGAGAGCAACGAGCGTGTTGTCAGTCCGAAGTCCCGAAAAAGAATGCCCTTTTTGGGCCTGGAGAGTCCTTTTCCCTCCGCGGAAAACTTGAGGACCCTTGATAAACTTATGAGGCCCTGTCGCCATGGTGTCGGGCTCCGTCACCGAAGTGTCCTGGCGACTGTTTTGCAGCCACGTGCATTCCACGTGGGGTCAATGATCAGTTGGCTTTCGAATTTTCCAACATGAATGTATTTACAATGCGTTTGTCCACAAATAAGAGACGGCGAAAAAGGTAAGTTATGTTTTATGGTATAAATTTGTATGATATTACAGTTTGTGATGTAGTAATAGCACGGTATTTTTTTTATACATTCAGGGACAAAATAAGTAAACACTATTCAAAACAGAATACCTTGGTTAAAATTGGACTAAATAACTTCAGGTTTTTTGAGAAGCTATAAAAATTAATTCACTAAAATATGTATTTTTATCGTTTAAAAAAATGACAATTTGTTGAAATCGTGAAAAAAATAGTGAATGGTAATTTTTCAACATTTTTATGTGAGTTTATAATAAAATTTTAAATATGTCTTTCGTAGATTATAATAACTTATGTGTGTGCTGAAAATTTCATCGAGATCGGTCAAGACATTTATACATATTTTACTGAATTAATTTTTATAGCTTCTCAAAAAACCGCAAGTTATTTAGTCCAATTTTAACCGGGGCATTCTATTTTGTACAGTGTTCACTTCTTTTGTCCCCGAGTGTATGTTATATGTATAATCAGTCACAGTGAAAATGGTCTACCTGTAACAAACAGAATATTAGTCTAAATAAAACAATACATACAAATAAAATACATTGATTATGCATATCAAATTATTCTACATAGTTAGAATAAAATGATATAAATTGTTGTTACATTACAGATCCCTAAATCGCACATCTCCTGATATTTTTCATTATATTTCAAAAACTAAGAATCTAAACATGCATAAATCATTTCTAAAGTTGAATACTTGCAATTTTTGTTTAAGATTGATTATCTAAAAAACTAAAAGTTACATAACAATAGTTTACAGATTCGGATTTAGCATACTGCAGTGAGAGAAAGGATGTTTGAATGGGAATGAGATGCACGCCGAATGAGTGAGAGCGAATAAGATTGAACGACAGCGGAAAGAGTGTGAAGCGGAGAGAGTTTTCTTTATACCTACTTCGAACGCAATTACAAAATTGCGACAATACAAAAATCTATAAGAATCACTTATGTAATTTGATATGCACAATCAATGTATTTTATTTCTATTTATTGTTTTATATAGATAAATATACGCTCCGTCGCGGGTGGACGATTTTCACTGTCAGTGACTGTATATAATTTTGTTATATGAAGGTAATGTTTAAAGTTAGTAACAGCCATCGATGCTTTGCGATTAAATGTTCAGCGTAGTTACTTATTGAATACGAAACACATTGCTTCTTTTTTTGTGGATTTTTGTCTGCAATATGTAAGACATCCATGTGTCCCTTTAGTAAAAGTGTTTCATTGAAAAGTTTAGTCTTCGAAACATTCTCCAGGCCTCACTAGCAACCTTTGTTCAGCCCTGGCAATGTTTCTACATCTCAAGCACCCTGCAGTTCGGGATATTCGTACGTGCTAGCTTTATTTTTCGGCTGCTACGACCCTCGTTGTATCCTTCTCTTTTATGATCCATTGACAGCGACAAAGTAACCGCGAGGATCGAAGAATACTGTTCGCTGAATATACCTACATCGTACAAATTAGATTTCGAAGCTGGTATTTCGATTTGTCGCTATTGTCCTGAGTCCGGGGAAATGAAAGTTCGAATTCTCGTAATCGTTTTATAACGTTTATCATTATTCTGGCAAAGCAGTAGCGCGCGCCTCTCAAGATTTTACGAGAAAATTGCATGAAAATTGCATAAAAATCGCTGTACTCCGTTATAAACAGTTTGCGTACAAAAATAAACAACGCATCAAATGGGTGATAGCGTAACGTAAAGTACTTGTAACGACCCGTTAAGAAGACTTAGCACCTTTTTCCATTCCGTTTTTATTATTATAATTTATTTTTAGCACAAAATGGTTAATTTAATTTTTATGTTTAAAAGAGTTTATAAAAAAAAAAATAATAATTAGTTTGATTTGTATTATACTTCTTATAATAAATAAATTTCATTTAATCGATAACATAGTCTGATTGAATAAGTCGATAAGCGATAAGTCGATAAGCAATTAGTCGGTAAGTCGGTCGGTAAATAGATTATCGATAAATGATCGACAAACGAATGCATACGCGCCAGCGCAACCCCGATGATCTCGCGGTGGGGTGAAATTCTAGAGTAGGGTGACCGCGTAGACTAAGGAGCAGGGGTGCTCGGCCGTCACGTGATGGGGAATTCCAGAAATTCAAAGGAACCCTATAATAAAAAAAAACGCTAAGTCAGCAGAATCTGACTATAAATAGAGGCGTTTCACGCAGAGTCAGATCAGATCTTCCCTGGCTTCGGTCAGATGCAGACAATACTCTGGAAGTAGAGGAAAAGCTTGCGCTGAATTGCCTAGGCAACTATAGAGCGCGAGATTAGCCCTATCCTTCTCTTTCAGTAGCGACGTACGAGAGTTCGGATCTGTGGACACCCTACTCATGGTACGCAACGTGTTGAACACGTGCTAATACTAAGCCACACGTTCAAGTGTAAAGAGCTAGCGAGGAGCGGAGCTCCTTGAGCAGGCCTGTATTAGCATAGCTCTGGCTAGACCAGAAACCGATTGCGACCTGTAGGTATAGTCCGCTCGTGTCCAAAGGTATCGTACAAGCTACTAGAATATAGTTTTCCAGTACTTAGTGTAACTTGGCAAATTGTACAGAGTATTGGCTGTATTCGAAGATCAAGTCGCGTTAATCATATATTTTGCACTGTATTTCATTATCTAGGGCGTACATATTATAATTTCTTATTGTATTTCATTATCTAGGGCGTACCTATTGTTATACTTAATATTATACTTACTTAGAGCAATTATAGTTAATTTACTTACTTAAATAAAGGATAATTTTTAGTTTGATACATTAATGTTGGATTTCACTCCTTAACCGCACATCACACGAACCTATAATCCCAATTCTCATTCATACGAGTCGCCTTCTTGGGGAACCGCTCTCCCTATACGTCGGTGCAGTGACGTACCTATCACTGGGTCGTTACATACTGGTAATCCGTAGGTTGCTGGTTCGAGTCCCGCTCTCGATAATTTTTTTTTTTTCTTCTTTAATTGATACCTACCTCAATTTTTAGCCTCAAATTTATGAAATCTGCACCAATGAACAGTTACTTTTATGTTTTATATAGAAAATTCTTTTTTTTTGTGGACATTGGGAAAAAAATCGAACATAAAAATAATACATAATGTTATATTTACTGTATTATTGCACATTCTGATTAATGACACGATCCAGTGTGATATTTGTCGTAAAAACATGAGAAACAATAATTATTGCGACATCTAGCACACACTATAAACGCAGCATTCATGCAAGAGCATGCTTTTTTGAGGACGTCTACCGGAAAACATACTTCATTTACATTAACAAATACTTCTCTTGTATCGGAGAGTTTGGACGCATACCATGCATACTGCAACATATTTACAAATATTGGAGAGGATAGTTGGTGATGTACAATGGAATGAATCTTTATACAGTCCTCCCTAGAATTTATTTCACGTTTCTCCTGGATTAGGTATGAACAGTTTTGTAGACGCTTTATGAAATTTTTTACCTGTCTGTAAAAGTATACATCACACGGCTGGACCAGAGGAGTGCATTTCGGAGGTATTACTTTTACAGTACACGTTGGCATACACTCGTCATCCTGGAATATTTCATCGTATATCACCGGATTAGTTTGTCCTGCCCAAGAATCTATCAGTAAAAGGAAACGTTCTTTTTGTACATATGGCTTTAAGCAATTATTTAAAAAAACTTTGTACAACGCACTGGTCAGTTTTCCCGATTTTGTACACGTCACAACGACGTTCTGGTATTTGGCCGAGTACTCCTCTACCAACTTTCGAACCCTCGGTCCAAATGTACCTGATGCCTCTTGCAGGCACACAAAAACAACTGGTAATAACTTTCCAGACAAAGTCAGAGCGTATTGTGCTGTATAAGAATGTGTCACCTTATTCATGCTCTGCCTTTGTACAGTGACTACTTTTGACCCTCGGTGAGTGAGCGTTCCGTCGAAGGTGGATTGATATTGACAGCCTGTTTGGTCCGTGTTAATAACAAAATCCGAATTGAAATTTGGTATTAGAGCACGAACTTGAGCTCGAAAATTTTCTGCCGAAGCCCACGTTTCCTCCATGGTGGTGGTTTCGCTTTCGGAAACATACTTTGTAATTTTCCGTTGCCAGATGCCATGCTTGCGTTTAAATTGTTTTACCCGCGTATCAGACGCTTTAAATTCAAATCCGCGGAACTGGCTTGCCGCAGCTAAAGCCCACTCCTGCAGGTTTCGCGTGGTCACTTGCTGATAATTTTTCCGAGCTCCCTGAAAACGATCATTTGTCCAGGAATCAATGATGGCATATTTATCAAATGCGGTTCCACCATTTGTAATGTGTGCTTTCCACTTTGCCAAATCATCCATACGTTTTAAGCGGGAGCACCCTTTCTTCTGCAGGTTCTTCAGCGTCCAATTTGGGTGTGCCGTTGCAATATTCACCACTTTAATTTTGTATTCCAGTGGAATATATTCTGTTTTCATCGTCTTCTTCTCTGGCTCATAATCTTCGGACGAACTGTATCCTCCAACTTCTTCATACACGTTCTCTTCGTCGGGTTCATCCTCCATAAAAAGTTCATCGCATTCGATGAGTTTCTTCTCGCTCAACATTTCCATCGTGCGATAGTAAATTTCTTCTCCCATGAGCATGGCCCTATCATTAATGACTGCTGAAGGTTGTGATTCAATCATGTCATCTTGAGCAAGGAGCTCTTCATAATATACCACGGCATCTTTTAACTGCAATCTGACAATATCATTGCACACATCTTCTTCAGGACACACCGATTCTTGTGCTGTCGAATCCACGTCCACAAACACCACGTTCGACATTATAATTTTTTTAAATTTTCACAAATTTGGAAGCGACGCTATGACAGCATCAAGAAATTCCAAATAAATATTTTTGTTACGTTACCAGGCCAACGAACGTATGTTACCAGGCACATTTGCAAATTAATATGACAACTAATAACATAACAAAACACACTACATATTTTAAATTATTATAATATGACATGATTGCATTACAACACACATTACAAATGGTGGAACCGCATTTGATAAATATGCCATCATTGATTCCTGGACAAATGATCGTTTTCAGGAAGCTCGGAAAAATTATCAGCAAGTGACCACGCGAAACCTGCAGGAGTGACGTTTCCTTTTACTGATAGATTCTTGGGCAGGACAAACTAATCCGGTGATATACGATGAAATATTCCAGGATGACGAGTGTATGCCAACGTGTACTGTAAAAGTAATACCTCCGAAATGCACTCCTCTGGTCCAGCCGTGTGTTGTGTACTTTTACAGACAGGTAAAAAATTTAATAAAGCGTCTACAAAACTGTTCATACCTAATCCAGGAGAATGATCCATATAAAGATTATATGGTGCATATACGGAAAATAGAATGCACCAATCACCTGCTACGGAATTTCAGTAGGAAAATAAACGACATCGTAGCAAAAGGCCGCTACAAAGAGCTAAGAGCTGTCATAAAGGACAATGCTCTGCGGCTGCGTACTGGAATAAAGAAAGCTGCAGAATACCGGTTCAAAGAAAAAATCAGACTAGTCGATCAAATAAAAAATTTGAAGGAGGACATGAAAAATGTACCGAGTCATGTTTTCGGTGCACACAAAGAGTGTCAGAAGTTAGCATATTTCTGCACCAAATATTCTGATCCGAACAGAGTAAATTATGTTCCACGATTGAAGCAAGGTGGTATATATCAAAGCATTGAAGAAGCGATGCACCCACTCTTCGCTCAAGCTGAAAGTTTGTTGTACGCTTTAAATAATAATGCTGTAGAAAGTTTTAATAATATAATTGCCAAATTCATCGGAGGAAAAAGGATAAACTTTGGACGAAGAGGCTCATATCAGGGTAGAGTCCCTGCTGCTGTCGTCCAATTTAACACTAAAGAGACCTTTAGCAAATTGAGTATGGCAATGAATAAAGAGCCGACAACCATCGTAAGAAAGATGGAAGACCGTCGGAAGCGTGCAGCCGAAATGGCATCGAAATATAAAAAAGAAGCGAAAGCATCCTCCTTCAGAAATCAGAAACAATCGTACGACCAGGATTACGGCCCCAGTGCAGCAAAACCAGATATGGAAGAGACTGTATACTCTTCCGAGTATGAAAGGCACATGGCTATACTCCATGAGTGGCAGGCGATGCGGGACACGATCGAAGCGGAAACTCGCGATCAAGCGAAAAGCGAGAAGTGGATAGCTTACAGGAGAAAATTATTAACCGCATCAAATTTCGGCAAGATATGCAGATTACGAAAAGATACACCGCGGGCAAATACTTTGAAGAGTATAATGTATCCGCAAATACCGAATTTACGTTCCCTCGAATACGGAAGGGAGAACGAGGCAAACGCCTTGAGGTAATTAGAAGACGAATTAGGAATTCATATTCGACCATGTGGCCTCTTCATCGATGCCGTTGTGCTTTCTTAGGTGCAATACCTGACGGCATCGTAGACGATGATACCATCGTCAAAGTAAAATGTCCGGAATCGGCGAAGGATTTATCGCCTGCTGAAGCTATAGAGCAACTTCCTGCAATACGGCGTATTTTCCGGGGTGATGAAATGAATAAAATTCATCACTACTATTATCAACTGCAAGGACAGTTGCACATAACAAATAGACAATGTGCTCTATTCTGTTTATGGACGCCGAAAGGAATGAAAATTGTAAAAGTACCAAGAAATGATACATTCTGGGCAACAGAGATGCAGGAAAAACTGAGGAAGTTTTATGAGGACTGCATGTTGCCAGAAATCATAGATAGTCGATTCAATCGACACCAGCCGATTAGAGAACCTCCGTACATAAAAACAGGAGGAGCATGTACAAGTACACAGTAAAGTATATGAAGAGCTATAAAAAAAAATTGCAAATCCTATACACCAGTGTCTGTATGCAGCGGATGAGGTGATAAAAAAAAAATTACTAACCCTATACACCAGCGTGTGTATGCAGCGGACGAACTGTAAAAAAAAAATTACAAACCCTCTACACCAGGAAGCGTATGCAGCGGATGAGCTGTCAAAAAAAAAAAGTTACAAACCCTATGCAGCGGATGAGCTGTCAAAAAAACAAAAAGTTACAAACCCTATGCAGCGGACGAGCTGTTAAAACAAAAATTACAAACCCTACACACCGGCGTGTGTATGCAGCGGATGAGCTGTTAAAAAAAAAAATTACAAACCCTATACACCGGCGTGTGTATGCAGCGGATATGAAGAGCTGTCGAATACTGTTCGAAAATATAAATACGAAGGTATGTAGAAGATAAATACGGAAAGTGAAGAGGACCGTCTATGATGGGGGTGGTGGTGGGTCTCTTCACACTCTCCTAATAATTCATACTTGCAGCTACTTCTCCTTACTTTGTACAGGAAGAGTGCAATGTATGACAGCGTAAGTATGACACTTATACTTTTGGTATACAAGTAGTTGGATGAATTGGAAATCATCATGAATTTCATATATGAATTTATTTTAATTATTTTCAGTGACCAGTATCAATGGTGAAAATCCTGGTCTACGAAGGGAGGAAAGGAACCAGGTCTTCGCAATGCAAGCATAAAGATAAGTAAATCACATACGTTTACATGTTTATTGCATGCAGATTGATTACAACTGATTCTAACTTTTTATCGTAGGTTCAATGACAATTTACTCTTTACACCATTGCAAGAAATATCGGTCAGAAATAGGAAAGTAATAGTGGATTCATCAGGAAGTATAGGTACCAGTTTTTACATTAAAGTAGTATAAACTCAAAAAGTAATTGTTATTAAACTTATTTATTTTTACAGATCAAACCAGGGTGTACAGCATGATAGTTGAAGATATTCGGTATCGCCTCAACAAAATTGTATACATAATGTTTGTTCAATAATTACTGTCAATTATCTTATAAGTGTACGCAGTTCATGTTCTACTGTAGTATTTTATTAATAAAAAAGGCTTGTAATTTACTGGGCAGTATTTTAATCCTTTTTTCTTTAAATATTCATTCACTGTTTATTTACTAATCTAACCCTAACCCTAACCGTTTATTATTTTTATATGGAAAAAGGTGTAATGTAAGGAACTTTATTTTTCTGGGATTTCTCATGTTTTATTTTTTCTTCTCACTTATAGTTCCTCACTCCAACATAACATATTGTAGCATAACCATATTTTAATTAATTAAAAGTATAATAAATTTTCTACACTTGCACTATCAACCAAACTTTGCGTTTAAGTTTTGTCAAGTACAATGCGACAGCTGACTATTTCTTTTACATTCAGAATAGAATATAGAATTAGCCAAAAGCGCCCTTTCGTTTTCATCGGCCTGCCCTACATCTATGGGTATTACCATTTCGGTGCAGAAAAATCTGCTGTAATACCGACGTCCCGAATCGGAGAGGTCACGTGCCGTGTCTACCCCCTTAAGAATCAGTCGTAAGGGTCGATAAGTGTCTAGTCGGTAAGTTGGTCGGTAAATTACGATATCAATAATTGATCGACATATGACCACGTATGCGCCAGCGAAACCCCGATGATCTCGCGGTGGGGTGAAGTCTTAGAGTAGGGAGACCGCGTGGATGAGGGAGCAGGGATGCTCCAGAAAACGAAAGGAATTCTACATAGATAAAAAACGCCAAGTCAGCAAAATCTGACTATAAATAGAGGCGTGCCACGCGGAGAAAATCAGTTTGGTTTCGACCATGCTCAGCTCGACTTCGACTTCGATCGACTGCAGCTACCACTCTAGTAATAGAGGAAAGGCTACGGTTGCTCAGCGCTGAACCACTTAGGTAGGGATATAGCGACAGAGTAACCTGTGCCAAATTAAATTCCTTATAGCGATAAGTACAAGTTTCTACAGATCTACAGACCTTCTACTCATGGTGCGCAACGCGTTCTCTACATGTGGGTTTAGAGTCACCTATAAAGTGTAAAGAGCTAGCGAGGAGCGGAGCTCCTTGATCTCGGCCTATACTACACATAGCTCTGGCTTGCCCAGAAACCGATTGCGACCTGTAGAATGGTCCGTTCATATCTGAGGGAATAGTACGAGTTGCTGTCGTTGATAATTTCCAATACTTAGCGTAGTTGGTCATTATTCACAGTGTTGGCTGTACCTATAGTTAGAGCCGCGTACTAATTCATATAATAATTACTAATCATATATTTTTCATTGTATTTCTCTAATCTAGGGCGTACTTATTATAATTTCTTATTGTATTTCTATTCTAGCCCGCACGTATTGTTATACCAGCATTATTATTTTACATTCAGTTATTAGATATTACTTACTTGAATAAATCTTTAGTTTGATACATTAATGTTTGGATTTTACTCCTCAACCGCACACCACACGAACCTATAATCCCTAATTCATTTATACGAGTCACCTTCTTGGGGAACCGCTCTCCCTACACGTCGGTGCAGTGACGTATCTATCTCTGGGTCGTTACAAAGGCAACAACGCCTCAAGTATTTTTACAAACACATTCAAACGTTCATCTCGCCAGAGGCATCGCGACGATACGCCTGAAGAACGAAAGCGAAACATTGGCACGTGTTTAGAGTGAGATGTACAGTGATCGTGCTATCCTTCTTTCAACTCAAATGATAGAATTGTCCCGCTCCGATAAATTCTGACTGACTGAACGCGTGGATTTTATATAGCGCACCGTAGCACCCCTCGCTGCTGAAAAATATATGCCTACTTTGAAGAATCGAAGGAACGTGCAATCTGAGAATTTTTTTAGAAAATACATTTGACGTGTCAACAATTTAAACAGAAGAACATCGTTCAACGTCCTCAAGAAAGTTCGAAACACCCGCTTCATTTTACGTCGGCAATGTAGAAAATAATATTAAAATGATAAAAAAATTTTTTTTCGAATCGCCAAAAATCCTTCTTGCAAACATTGTTTTTATGCAAAATGAAGCTATTTGCAAAACTTCAGTCACATCGGACTTGACAGGTTTTCGGAAATACAGCCAAAGTTATTAACTTCTTTAAATAAATGTTTTTTAATTAATAAAAGTATACAGGATACGTCATGCAATTGGGACGGGTTATATCTTGAATTTGGTAAGAGATAGGAAAAAGCTGTTTATGTAAAAGTCCAATGGTATGATAATGTTTATTTTTCTATGACTTCATTTTCTTCGTGAATGCAATGATGCACTCAAAAAATGCAAATCCACTTTTTATTTAAATGGAATTGCATTTTATTTTACTTGTGTCAACTCCTTGAAACATTCTGCATAAAAAAGTACTTTGGTAAATACTATTAGAACTAATAAATGGAGGGACCTCCCGTCTATATATACAGTAAAAGCTGAATATATGCAACAGAGATTGGGAACCAGACGTTGCATATATCCAGCCGAGATATCGAATCTCGAATTAGATGCGACGACCAGCCAAGCGTGAACGTAGAAAGGGACAGACAGTGGAGGAGAGAGAGAGAGGTCTAATGATCAAAGAAAAGAGCCGAAACGTATCCATGTGACTAATCCTAATTCAATTATAAAACTTTTTTATTTTTGACTTTTTTTAAATGAAATTTTTACTAGCGGATTGGCCAGATTTTTCTGATTAAAATGATACCAAACACGATATAGTTTGAATTGTAATTACTTGCTAAAATTGATGTTAAAAGTAGACGAAAAGTCAGAGAGATCGAATCAAAACATTGCATATGCATATCCAAGCGAGGTGTCGAAGTTTGATCGGACGTCTTGCATATACCGAGGTTTTACTGTACTGTAAATTGTTAGGAAACCGTCTCTTGTGGAAGAAATACATCGTAGAAAGGAAATAGATGAACAGCGATCACCTTTATTATACTATTCATTGTTAGTCATTTATTTCATTTCAATCGCCTTTAGCATATAAAAAACGGCACAAAATATCCTGGATTTTTAATATTTTTCGATCGGTTGTGTATTCGATGTAATATCGAAAACATGTTGAGTTTGTTACAAACTGCTACACACGATCCGTACAGGAGACTGGTAAAATGCTAATTACTTAAGAAAAGCAGCCCAAAAATAAATCTGTTGTCAGATTTATTAAAATTTTTTTAGACAGATAACTTAGTATATTCTTTCAGCATAGAATGTGTTATTATATTGGACTCTCTTGATTTTGCGTTACACCCAAATATTCGATGAATAGGTAACGAAAATGTGACGCTGGCAGAACGACATAGCTCGAGCGAGTTCTTGAATGCTGGCGAGCGTAGAAAAGGTCAAATAGCGAAAGAGAAAGAGGTCCGAGAATTAAAGGACCCGAAAAAAAACATTTGAGTGAGACAATATTAATTTAACCATAACTTTTTTATTTTTCATTTTTGCTAAATGAAACGTTTACCAATGTAATTGTAAGGTTCTTCTGATTAAAATAAGACCAAAAACGACATAATTTGCATTATATCTACTTATTTATTTAAAACCTGATGAAAATTTATAAAGTACATAAGTATAATCCAAATTATGTCGTGTTTGATCTTGTTTTAATCGAAAAATTTCATCAATACGCTAGTGGAAGTTTCATTCAAAAGAAAAATCAGTCATTAGTCATTATAAAGCAACGAAGCGAAAGTGCAGCATAAGTATACAAAAAAAACATAAGGTTTATAGCAAGCTTAACATTTTCTATCATATTATGGTAATCACTATATTATAGTTTTGTTTCCTTGTTGTATTATAGGAAAGTAAAATATGCAATATCGTATAAGCGTGGACCAGTTGCAATAGTTGCAAGAAACCTGATATGTATATAACAAATTAAATGAGGAATCAAATTGTATCTAATCCATCTTTCATTGTAATGACCATTCAGAGAATAAAATTATAATAGTTGTAAGGAATAAGAAATAAAACTAACAAACCGTTAAAGATTAAAATTTCTTTATATCTGTTGTATGACCAATTCACCACCAACAAAGATATCCTAATCCAAACATATCCTAGTCATAGTTCCAGCTCATCTAGCCTCCTGCACTTAGTTAGTCATCCTATTCCTTCCTTACTCAGGTAGCTTCTTCTCCCCAGTTATTCATCCTGCCCCTTGTACCTTGACCATCCGCTGACCCCCAGTTACCCTCGCTTACCATATATATAGATGTTCCCCAAAACGTCTAGGCAGACTTTTCTGTAGTCAGTACTAGCGTGCGCTTCTTGCCGTTCAATAAACGTCTTGATTTTTAAAAGTTTTGTACCTGATTCCCCAACCCGGAATTCAACACATCCTTACAATTTAACCTAACCAATTTTCCTCGTATGTCTTCGGATTTACGTATTGTAATAGTTAGAATAACAATAATATCTAATTGAAGAAATTACTTCTGTATCACGTACTTTTGTCATATGTACGTACATACATATGTATACATATAAAACTTAAATATTAAAAAAATATCAAAGAAAGATGCAGTTCAACTCCTTTTTTTAACTGCTTCCCAAGTTAATGTATTTCATAGTATTAATGTATTAAAAATGTATTTTTATGTATTAAAAAAACATTAATGCATTAAGAATCAGAACTGAAACCGTAGAATCTGGATTCGAACTGAATCTCCTGCTTTCTCATTTCTACCATATTGCCATGGACGAAATTATACAGGGAGATTCTCTCGGCGCGCAACACAATAGCCGCCCCGCACAATGGAACCCTGCTGTGTTTGCGGGCAAAAAGCCCAGGAGGTCAAGTCGCCGGACCCAAGACACACAGAGCAGTCTTGGGTCCGGCGACTTGACCTCCTGAGCTTTTTGCCCGCAAACACAGCAGGGTTCCATTGTGCGGGGCGGCTATTGTGTTGCGCGCCGAGAGAATCTCCCTGTATTATTTTGTCGATTCGTCGATGCTGCTGCCACGTGCTTTAGCGGCTTGAGCATCGAACCGATAACGTAGAAATGACGAGAGCAGCCGAACTCTGCCAAACCCGCAGAGCTCACACGGACACGTGGGACAACGCGCTTGTGTTAGATGAAACAACTGCGGTAGGGGAGTCACTGGGACGTCGTGGGACGTCGTGGAGAGGGTAAAGATTTGTCCCACGTCCCACGGTTCTGGCATCACTGGCGACAGCCTGCACAGTGGTGCTGAGCCGTTCTAGCTGCCGAATCTGCCCGAAAAGTTCGTATCGGGCTCGATGCTCGGAATTCACGCGTTCTACTCGCGTCTCTGATCGGAGATCCGAAATTCGTGCGCTCCGGCGATTGCTCACGTCTAGATGGTGAAAAGCTGTTATATCGCGGAGGGTACGATCTATCACGATCTGGACTCTGATATCGCGGTCGATAGTCATCGTAATGTTCGCTACGCGGCTCGTAAGCTGGACGATAATAATAATCACGAGATGCAAACGGACGTTGCCTTTGGCGATTTTCTATCTGAACGGCGATTTCTACCGCGTCTTTTAGCGTTTTCGGATTGCGCGCTTCAACCGCTCTCGCAAGCTCTTCAGGCAATCCATAGACGAACGCATCTACCGCGGTCAATTTTACCGGTTTAATCATCGTTGTAGCCTCTGACCCGTAATCCCTTCTGAGCACATCTTCAATACCCGTTAACAGTGCTCTTATTCGATCGTGGGACGCAAATACCGACTCGTCGCATCGCATACGTATATCGGTTAATTGTCGATAGTAGTCATTAAACGTTTTCTCCGGCGTGAAACGATATTTTAAGTGCCGGACTAATTCTCCTATGGTAAGAAAACGTAGACCGTTAACGCTGTCGCGTGCCTCCCCCCTTAGACGCGAAATTACGAGTCGAAGGAAAGTCCTTCTTCCCGTAGGTGGTAGACTATCGTAATGGTATTGTATTTCGCTTATAAAGTCCCGAAGACGGATATTCCGTCCATCAAAAATCGGAACGTGGTGGGCGGCTTGTTGCACGGCAAAGCTTTCCATAACCGTAGTAGATAAATCGCCGTGGTCGCGATCATCGTTTCTATGCGTATCAAAACCGACGTTTCGTGTATCTCGCCATGTATCGAATAATTCACCGGCGTTCTCGGGTGATCGCGGTCTCTCTCCGCTCGGGCCTTCGCCAGCGTCAATCGGATTTTGCATTTTGGAAAATTTTAATACGCGAAAAATATATACGGATTCAAATTCAAATATGAGATATATATATATACAAAACACAAAAATTTAACACAAAAATATAACACCCAGTATTCAAATCAAAATTAAATCAAAATCAATATCCAAAAATATCAGAATACCGGAAAAATCAAGAATTAGCGATAATTGTTCAATTCCTGGGAAAATCTAGATAATTTCAGAGATAATTTCAGAGAAAATCAGAGATAATTTCAATAAGATAGAAATTTTGATAAACACAAAATAAATTAAATAAATAAATAAATATTAAATAAATAAATAAATTAGATAAATACAAAATAAAAACAAATAAATAAATAATTTCGACTAGAACCAGATATTTGAAATTTTGAATTCACTTTAGATGAACAATTATCGCAACACACATATATGTATATAAATATAATATAAATATAATTTCACAACTTACACAAATAATAATTCGCTTTTCGCAGTGCGGCAAGTCTGGCAAAAGGGGTATCTATAATGTCCCGGTTTTGCCTCAATTGTGATTTCAGAAGAGTGATTAATACGGAAATACAAAAATTTTCAAACACCTCAAATCACACAGATTCAGAGAGCCAGCGCTGAGTATCCCACCGCTGCGTACGACGGCGCAACGTAAAAAAAAAAGGAAAGATAAAAATTGGAGGATATAGGTGGTTAAATTTCAATTAATTGGTTGGAATTCAACCCCCAATACCTACTTTCCTATTTTAGCGCGATGGTTGGTATCGCTGCCACCAGTCTCGAGCGTGTTAACGCTCTCGACAAATTAAAAGACGAAAGACAAAATTGATAAGATGTTAAAAGATTATAATTATTAGCCTTTCGTTGGGTTCCTTCAACGCTTGGTCCCGTACGGGACCCTCCTTGAATCTGTGTATGTTGGTAGGCGTGTTTGGCTGAAATGCGTGAGGTGTGTTTGAAATAAATGGAAACTGTTTAACTAAATGAAACTGGTTTAATTGTGAGTGAAAAATACTGTGAAATGCCAAAGTTAAGAGTTAAATAATTTAGAAATTCCGTTAAATTAGAATTACCAGTTTTGCAAAAATGTGTACAAGTGTAAAGATGCTTAAAATTAATTAACAAAATATATATATATATATATATGAATATGAAAACACTCTGATATCACAGTTGAAACATTTGACTAATGTACCGGTCGCGTGAAATGATTATTACAATTCAGGGTTTCCGCCCGCGGTACACCCTAGCCTGAGAAATTCTCGTAACTCTCGAAAGAGCTGGACTAAGGTGCCCTTTTGATGATGGAAAAATCGGAATTGCGAGATTGCAATAAACGGAAAAATAATATTGAAATCAGTCAATACCTCGTACGGTGGAACGATCTGACCTGAGAAATTCTCGTAACCCTGAAGGGCTGGACCAGATCGCCCGTTTTGCCAATCAATGAACGTCGTGATCGAAAAATGTAATTGAAACGACTTACCGTTACGCTGTATAATACGAAACAAGATTATAATATATTCGTTTGCTAAATTCTGTGTATTCGCCTGATGATCTGGAACACCAAAGAAACGGTAAGACGTTGATCACTGCACTTGTCGCGGCGCAAACGAATTAAAACGGACGAGTACGTCGACGAGAGACAAACGAATGACGAATTACGATTAATTACGATTTATTACGGAAACAATCAATATATATAATTTACGCGGAGTGAAGTTAATACGAAATTACTACGCGAGCAAACGATTTAAAAAAAGAAAGAAATGATAGAAATTTAGGTAGAGGGAAAATTTAACGTGCGCGTCTGTGAGTCCTTGTTAAGAATCGGATTATTTCAACTACCACGGCACTCTGCCTCGCTACGCGGAGGACTTTACCGCAAAGGAATCTATCACGAAATTCCGAACAACTCTGTCTCTCGGACACACGGACTCCCGATCACGTACTTACGATTGATCGATCAAGAGTGACAAATTTCGTGCGCGATCGATGGCCGAAGGGCCCGTCGCGCGAACATCGTCCTTGGAGGTGACCAATGAACTAAAAAGGGTTATTAAGTTACCTCCTTTAAAATTTAGAGTGACTTGTGAAGAAATTACATTATTTTATTACTGTTACATTTCATTTGAACTATTAAAATTCATTACGCTCTTATTTACGGTAGAGTTTTTAAATAATGAATTTTTTAATGCGATCGCGCTATTTCCGAAAAAAATTCGAGAATGTCCTGTATAGTAAATTCAAGTGTTACCATACTGTCTGGATAACATCGTTGAATTAATTCTTCAATGTATATATACTGTGCAATAAATTCACCTTGCATTTCACGCCAAACAACCTAAAACGAATAAGTATATACCATGAAAATAAAAAATACAATAAAATATATTTTTTTTACTTACCTGTAATAAGTTTTCTTCTTCACACAGATGTTTCTCAACTTTTCTGTACAAATTTTCCAAACCCTTTTTAACTTCTCGAGCAGGATATTCTTTTACAACACGCCTAAGCTCTTGTTTACTAAAAGCCATTTGATAACTAACTTCGGATTCTTTAACTCCAGCACCAACTTTAGCTTGCACACCTTCAAAGAACAGCTGTAAGTATATTATGTATTATAATAATTTTAAAAATTAATCTTACAAATTAAGAAATATAAGTAACAAACATTAAGTTTTTCTAGAGGTCTTCCAAAATATTGTGTGACATATGCACGTAGAGCATCTTGATACTTTTGTTTTGCTTCTTTCCTTTCATGATCAAGAACAGATATTTTTAATTGTGATAGAAGGTCATACAAATGATGAAAATTTTCTAAAATTTAACAACTATTATATAAATAATATAAGTAAATAAAGAGACCAATGACAGAAATGAAAAAATCTTACCCATTTTAATAACTTCTTGTGGAGTTTTATGATGATCTCTACTGTGAATTACAATAGCTTCAAACATCGTACTCACTAATTTTGTATACCATTTTTCAAGGTCAACTTTTCTATCTGAATTCTTAAAAATCTTTTCTGCTGTTCTTGCAAATGGCTCAAAATTTTCTACATATGGCAATATACCACATTTATTTCTACGATTAACTTTTGTATCACATAGAATTGATTGTAATTGCGCTTGCATGAATTTGTCAAACGCTCTTTTAACTTGAATTAAAGCAGAAGCGAACGTCATAGATAAAAAAGAGCCAGTATCTTGTGCTGACATAACATGTTGTGATAAACGTACTAAGACATACATACACCAACTAAAATGTTGAACTATAAATTAGTACGAAAATAAATTTTGTTTGAAATGGTGTTAAGTAAATTTTATGACACAAACGCACAAACTATCAATTTTGTCCAGAAAATTGATAAAATTATTTAATTCAGTTTCCAATGATGGAAATATGGCTGCCATTGTAGCACGCACTTCTTCGTTAACTTGTCGTTCTAATCGTTTACTGGCAGTAGATGTTACTGATTCAGGACTTGCTGCTCCGTTACTAATATTATCTGTTTCTTCTATTTCACTACTCTGACATATTCAAATAAATATTTAGCTCCAAACTGTTACAATATATTCAAACAAATGATTTACGTACTTTTGATGGGGAAAGAACAGAATCTAATTGCAAGAATAAAATACAGAAAGCTTGTTCTGCAAGACAAACTGGTTGCATTTGCGAAAGCATACAATCTAAAACTGAATCCAAAAGATTTCCTTCTCCTACAGGTGCCCATGTTTCACCACTCAATAGACAAATAGGTGCTGGGTTCAATAAATCTTCTGTTTTTTGACCACTAGATTTTGATGTGCTTGCTTAAAAAATAATACTTTATTAAAGAAATAAACGTAATTTATTATTATTAGAGATAAAAATAGGCATACCTTGGAAACGTTTACAAATAAGTTTATTTTTAGCTTCTTCAAAAAATCGTTTTAAATCTCTTTTGTACAACTTACTCATTGTATCTGTATAAACTTTGGTTAACTGCACAAAAGCCTTGTTATCTAATGCTCTTAGTAACTGCATCAATTCAGTATATGGTTCAAGTTCCTGATGAACTGTTTGATGTGTTGGAAGAATTAAATCAGTTATTGACATTGACATATCCCCAACATCGTTACCCTACAAGATGCACGATATAGTTTAATATACATTTTTTTCAAAATTTTCGTTATTTATGTAAACAGATATACCAAATGTATGAAGAGATTATTTAGATGTCTGGCCACAATTATGGAAAATTTTGCTCTGAGTTTATCAAGTCGTCTTCTTTGTTCTGTGACTGCACTCAATTTGTCTAGTCCTGGTGGCAAAGAAGCAGTTACTGCTTTTAAAAGAATAGCACCTGCCTCACTAAGTTCTTCTTTGTCTCCTGGAAGCTCAGCTTCACTTAAAGTATGCTGATGAGTTGGTAAAATATCTAGTTGTAACTTACAAAATTAAAATTAAAAATTTTATATACAATACATAAAGTTGATTAAGCGCAGATAAAGTATTGTTAAATGTATTCATTGTTGTTATACATTTTAAAAATTACTTACAATTACTGTGTTTAATTGATCTAACAAAAGTCTGGCATTACTGTTAGCTGTATGAATAGCTTGATTTTTTTGGCCCACACGAGCCATAACCTCTCTGATTCTTCCAAGTGCTTCATCATAAGTTGCAAGACGAGCTTCAGCAACTGAAGCTTCAATTATTGCTTCTTCTATACTATTCATCAACTGAGTTACACGTGTTTCCGATGCCAAAACTGATTGTACATTTTCCTGCATATCAATAATTACAAACAAAATATAAAATTATTACATTAGGAAAAGATATATTTCGTATACACTATTTAATAACCTTATTTCCAAAATGTACAAATATATATGTAATTCTAAATTGTAACAGTACTTTTTTGCTGAAATTAATTAATTTATCAAGATTCAACTTTACCCCATCTAGAATTGAGAGATCCTTAGATAGATTTTCCATAAATAATTCAGCATTAGAGACTGCATATTTGCAGTTTTCCATCATTTGTTTCAAATCAATAGCTTCCTTTTCAGTAATTGGTTGGTAATCGGATGAAATAGGTGATGTAAGAAGTTCTTATTTATTTATACATAAAATCATAAAATATGTATATACTATTTGAAGTAAAACACTTTCCTGGTGTAAATATTTACCTGGTGTAAAACTAATACTGTCGCTTTCTTTCAAAGAACTGGGATCTATAAGCCATTCTTTTGGAATATTTTTAAATTGAGGTCTTTGTGCTAAATTACAAGAGTAAGTATATAAATTGCTTAAAAATGTTTTGCGCTCTTGCGCTGTTGTTGCAGCCCATTTATATATTTTATCTATATGAAATTCTATATCCATAGAATCATTTTTAACTCCATCTACAGTTTGAATATCATTTAATGACCATGACTGCTTCTTTTTAAATATATTTTTGTCATTTTTCTTTACTTGATACAAAAGTAAAGCTGAAGGTGTATCTGTTGTTGTAGTTAAACATAAGAAACTGGTTTTTTTCTTTTTATATGCCTTACTAACATAGCATATACTTAATAATTTCTCATCACTAGGTGTGAATACTTCTCTTTGTAATGTATGTCTTATCGCTGCCATAATTGTAGGTATACAGTTCAATTATGGCTAATATAAAACTATCACTGTTTTATTACTGTCGTACATTAATGAATTAATTTTAGAAAGTCTATAAAAATTAATGTTACTTCTTATACAAAGTTATAAAACTGTATAATTTCAAACTCTGGTCAACAATTTTTCAGTATCTAGTAGGTTAATATAACTTAATTTCAAATTTTCGTGTTTAATTCTATTATTAATTTTAAACTAATACAAGCACTTTAATGCTACATTAATAATAACACCTATCAATTTTAATCCTTCATAAATATTTGTCAACTAAAATTTTAGCCTTCTGATACTTCCTTAGGTCACCGCCGTCGGTCAGGCCCTCCAAACTCCACTCCAGGGTTGAGCACGTATTATACGTGAGATATTATACAATGTATTATACATGGTATTCTACAGTATAATACGCTACTTAGTTTTATATGTATTATGTAGGCGATTCCCCTTTTTAGCCACAAACTATGTACATATAAGTTAGGCACATTAGGTTTACGTTCTAGGTATAAGATATAGTTTAAGGGACGTCCAAAAGAAAAAGACTGAATAGCGATAGTTAAATGTAACGGTCTACCGAGAAATATATATTTTATAAACCCCAAAGAATCAGCGTCCACGTGATTATTGAACCTTCGAACGCCACAATTATACTCCAAGTGGCGCCATCTCTACATAACGTTATGTACTATAGATACCAACCAGACGTAGTTATCCATAGATCTTTATTTACGTTGTTTATTATTAAAATCAGAGAGTTCCGCAGTTATATCTTACCCTCTAGTTAAAATAAAGCCATGAAATGAAGTTTTGGCGGCAGGCCTCGCCACAGCCGACTCTAGTACTAGCCATGCTGAACAACGTGGCAACACCGCTCACGTGACAATCGGGAGTCCTATTTTCAAAAACAGAGTCCTGTGCTCGGAATTGTAATTAACGTCTTTTTTAATTAAAAGCTGTAGTAATATACACTATTTTGTGTTAATTATGTATAAACAATATATAAACGTTGAAACTATGGCAAATAGAAGTGATGTGGTAGTATAAAATTGTTATAAATGTGATATATATTTTGTGTACTCTCAAAGTAGTTTGGTGTTGTGAAGCATGATATTTGAAATATTTACAGTGGTTTCAAGAAAATTTAGGTATGAAGCAAAATGAAACCATCTTTGGGTCAAATAGAAACATTTAAGAATTGATAAACGTGTATATAAGTTAATAAAAACCTTGAAACAAGCGAAATTATTGGAACGAAACCAAAGAGGTTATGTGAAGTCCAGAGAGTAGTCGGGAGTCTGACGACGTTGATTGGCTGAGAGTCCGGGAGTCCGGGAGGCAGATAGAGTAGGCTAGGTGTTGATATATTCAGACCAGACTCCCGCGGTGTTGCCATTTTTACTTCAGCACGGCTAGTACTAGAGTCGGCTGTGCTACACCGCAAATGGTACATACACGCAACACAAGTGATTTTCCCTTCTATCTATTGGAGGTCAATATTCGTACCATGGTCATTCTATTATATGTCTGCTAGAGCTATTTGGAGCCATTGTGTTAAGTCTGAAGTAGATATTTACGTTTTATTTAAAACTAACAAAAAGTCACTTTATAAATAATAAAAATGCTTCGACATATGCTGCGACCGATCGTTCAAAATACACGAATGGGTAAGTTAATAACATTCGTTCGTTATAATATTTAGCTATTCAAAAAATATTACGTAATATCGATTTTCGTTATCTTTGTTATACTTTGAAAATGTTTAGTATTAATTATAAAATATAATTTTTAAGTCTCTGCAGGTATTTAAAATCAAGATAAGCTCAGTAATTATGGCCTTTTTTCTTTCATTTAATCCAATCCTCCCAAATAAAGGCAATAGTTTTTAATGTTTCATTGTTTTAACCTTCGATGAAAATTCTCATCAGGGATTAAAATTATTTTGTATATCATCTGTATTGAGAAATTCATGAGATTTTTCTACATTAATTAAATACAAAGAATTTAAATCGTTTATTAACTGTTATCAATTAATGTCTATTATTTGGTATTAGATTAAATATTTAAAACTAAGTTACAATATTCTTTTATCATTTTGTGTGGTAAGTCAAGAATGGCTGTTATTGTATGACTATGGTTTAACATATAGTGACCATAAATTGGAAATATCAAAATAAGACACTATAATTTTCTTTACATCTCTTGTCAAAATTTTGTTTTGGGCAACTTTTGGAGAAATAATAGTTATGATAAAAAAAACTGTTATTTTGTAACTATTTTTTATTGAACATTATGTAATTGAAATAGTTTGTAAATAGAACAATTTTTTAATGAAACAATGTTTTAATACAAACTTATTTTAAACAAAACAATACATTTAAAATTAATTATATTTTAACTGTTGGATTATTGATAATAATTATAACGCGTCAGCTAGAAAGCAAAAATAAATTAATTTTATATTTGAGAAACACTGCGTGCTTCAAAGCTATATTTACAGACCAGATGTCAACGGACCTATAGGCCTGGGACTGTTTATACCTAAGGGCCTGGGTAATAGACTGAATGCAGTCCTTTTGATACTATAAGTGGGACTTATCCTTACGGACTTTCTTGTCACTTTGTGTCAGTGTTCCAAACAGTGAAAACGTCCTTCCTAGTTGCTTAATAAAATAGATTTGAAAGAAATAAACTGTATTCTAGAATTTATTTTATCCATATCCAATAGGTTATGGGCCCAGTGAACGATTTCATTATTAACTTTATTTTTCAAAAAAAGTGACAGACTAATAATATAGTGATTATAAGGAAACAATATATTGTGATAGTGTTTAAGAAACTATAGTGACTAAAAAATATAGTGATTAGGCCTTTTTAGTATTAAATAGTATATAACTTTATATTTAGTGGCATTTTATTTTTTTTTAATATATATATACGTGTGATTTTTGTGTTAGTTATTAAAAGACAAGAACTATGGAAAATCTAAAGGCTAAAAGAAATATTAAACCTTTCAATGGTGAGCGGTATAGTGTTTGGAAACTTAGAGTGCGTGCTCTAATGAGTGAACTAGATGTGATAAAGGTGATCGACGAAAAAGCTCCAGACATGTTAAGCATCGAATGGATTAAAGCCGGAAGGGTCGCCAAAAATGTAATTGTGGAATATTTATTGGATATCTTCCTTGGGTTCGCAAGTATAGGGAGTACAACGAGAGAAATTCTGGAAAGTTTGGATGCCATATATGAAAGGAAGAGTTTGGCAACTCAATTGGCAATTAGAAAAAAAGGGTGTACTTCCGTAAAAGACATACCTCCGATATTTTTTATACTCTGGATTTTTGCGTATTTTGACGTGCTGATTACGAATATGATAGTGAGAATTGGTGCAAATTGTATTTTCATGGCGGAAACCATTCAAAGATCATAAAAATCATAGTTTGTTTTATTTACTTCCGTAAATAATGGGAATTTTGAAAAATACTTCAGATAAAAGTTGTAGACATCATCAAAATGCACATTTTATGTCGTACTGATTTTTGTCATAAAGATAATAGTTTCTATGAATAAAATAATTTTTAACAAAAAAAAAACCGACTTCGAAATGCACTAAAAAGTGTAAAATAATTTCTATTTCATTTATACCAATATTCCATAGCTATTAATAATATCTACTTAATCGTTAAATAGGATACCAAATACATTCCAAAGTTTTCGGAGGCGGCGCAAAATTAAAAATACCCGAATATACGATGCTGCCAATAACGATTTGATTGTGGCAAACTTGGTAATTAATAACTCGTAAGCAAAAAAATTCGAAACGTTATAGATACGGCAGAAAACATTTGTAATTGTAACGATTGTATGCTAAGCAGGCTGAGGGCCAACCATTTTAAGCTAGGCGAGTCGCTTGCACACAAACGTATTATAGATGATCCTACCTGCGAATGCGGGGAAGCGGAGGAAGATCTGTACCATGTTTTGTGGAAATGCAGTGGGTATGATGGTTTAAGGGTGAACTTTCTGGCGGGACTGGAAAAGAGGGGATTGGCTCCGCGCTCCCCTCTCCCGGAACTTCTGAGAGAGGACAAACCAGGCATTGGAAAACTGGTTGCCAGATTCCTGTTGAGAACCAGCCGTATCATTTAGTGCTATGACATAACGCTCCAGTTATAACTATAATGTATAGTGTGTGAAAAGAGAGGAAAGAAAAAACAGTGATAAGAATCTGAGTCTTGAACATTATGCGAAACCAAGAGTCGAATAAGACCTAGCAAGGGAAAAGTGTGCCTCTTGCTTCTATATATAGAAGATGGTAAAATGTAAAGAAAAAAGAAAAGTATATGTATAAAGAATACGTATGCTGTATACATCTTTTGCATGAGAGAGTGCATACGTGAGCATGTGGAAGAAAGGGCTATCTCGATACTTTAATGCCTTATTTTAATACTCTAATAACTACTAGAGTTCCCAGTATTGATCTGCGTTATCTTCTTAGGATGATCTGCATTGCTGCATTGTATTTTTATTTTTGTTTTGAACAGAAAAGAGAAGAGGTGGAAGTTGTTGTTAGTGGTGAAAATAAGTTATGGAGTTAACAGTGTGGTATGATACAATGTTTGTAAAGGTAGTGATATGAATACAGTAATGCTTCGAAATAAGCAAGTGGCTCGGGACCGAACAGTTGCTTATTTCGAAGCAGGTAGCTATTCGGCTTGACTTTGTTCTCGAAACGGGACGATAGAGAACGCGAGAAATGAGTGAGAGATCCGAGGTAGCGGCAAATCATAAAGTGATCGGCCGAGCAGCGATGTTATTTTTTGGACAAGGATAGAATATAACATGCCCTCTCATTCTCGCACTATGCTTTATTTCGAAGCAAATATACCAGACTGAGAAAGCATTATATATATTCCATCCTTCTTCTACTAACCGATGTCACTGCTCAGTCAAGCGTGAAATTTATTACCCTAAACATCGGCTTCGCGCTTTCATGGACCTCTCACTCGTTTCTCGTACCTCTCACTTTGCGGGCGACTTCAAACAAAAAAGAGGGGATAGCGACTTGCTTATTTCGAAGCAGAGACCACTTGCTTATTTCGAAGCATTACTGTAAATACTATTTGAGAGTGAAAAGTACTGCGAATGGAAAAGAAATATTATTAACGGTATCGCATGATATTCGTATGCTGGTATACCCCAAATTGAATCGAATGACGAAGTACACAAAGGCGCTAGGGGATTGGCAGACTTGCCAACCACCGAAGCGCGTGGTCGACAGTGTTCGTTGGGCAGGTAGGGACGGAGAGTCCCTAAAGAACGCCACCCTTATCATATTTGAAAGGGGAAATGTATGTATGTATTACATTACATTACATTTTTCTTTACTTGGGAAAACCACTCCCAAGATGGCGCTTTGTAGGGGGGGTACCCCCTATATTGCCCAACGAACTTTTAACGACTTCTTATTTCACCTACAGGTCATTAATATCCTTGAAAACACCCACATATTTCCTTCCGTCCTTATTGGCCAGTATAAAATTTGTCTCTTACATCCATCGCAACGCGAACTTAACCTATGTGAAATCTTTACCATCTCACTTCACGTAATGAGAATGATATGAGGCGGATACGTCTTAGATTACTTTTTTTAGCTTATCTAAGAATCTGGAAATTTTTTTAATTATTCCCAAGTCCCCATTTATTAATATTGCCTGGACATCAGCCCCTACATCAAAGCCTTTTTCATTAAGGTATTTATTTAACTCAAGTCTCTTATTGTACAATCTGTCGCAATTCCAAACCACATGTTCTATGCTTTCCACCCCGTTTCCACAAGTACAGTCCCTTTCTTCTGATAGATTTTTCCTGAACAAAGATTCACCAAGGTTAAAATGATTTGTCCTGATCCTGCTTAGACGAACAAGGTCACCCCTGTCCAACCCTTTAATGCTATAAAACCACGGCTTTCTAGCTCCCACATTATTATTGTTTATTGCAAAGTATTTTGCCCTCTTCACCTCCCTTATTCTTCTAGCTCTATCCTCACTTCTGCTCCATGCCATATCCATTATATAGTTTACAATATCCTTCTCTACTATACCGTACTCAAACTCTTCCTCCCCAAAAGTGGCTTCCCCTGCATGCCGGTTCTGCCCTTTCGTTGCCTTCTATCCCTACATGGCCCGGGATTCATGCAAGCGCCACTCTTCCCCGAGTTCTAATACCATCAGATTCTGTTTCTGACCTATTCCTAGTCCTATTCGCCCCATTTATTTCCATACTTTCTCTCAGGATTTCATGGACCCAAGGGTTATTCCCTTCCCTTCTGCCTATATTTTCTAATTTACTTAGAACACTCGCCGAGTCTGAAGCTATTAAGACACTTTTGTCATGGGATAGGACTTTTGCTAACTTCATTGTTTGTAAGATGGCAAAAGCCTCCGCAGAAAAAACCGACGTTGCCTTGTTCAGTGACCACCCCTGTTCCCTCCACTCTGATTCCCTCATCCTAAACCCGCCCCCACCGCCTCAGCTGGGGTTTTTTTTGATACCATCTGTATAAATTTCAAGAATATTGTCCGGATCAGTATTATCCCAACACTTCCTTTTAATTTCCACCATCAAATTTCTATCCTCCATCTCTGTATTTTTCCTAACTTTACCCATATCCCACTCCACTACCGATCCACCCTCATCTAAAAACCTTCCCATCTTGCACCATTTCTCCCTCCTTATATTACTCTTGATTGCTCTCGCTGCTAAGTTTTCAGTCATACACCACGCTCTCGTCCATGGATCCATTCCCTCGATTCTCTTTTCATCTCTTACTACTAGTGCGCTCATTAAGGTTTCATATACCAAGCCTCTTCCTTTAATTCCATGCTTCAAGATAAATCTTTCCAATAGGACCTCCGCTCTCTTTTCCATATCCATAATTCCTGTCTCCGTATTCATTAAGTTTATAGGAGTAGTAATCCTATATCCCATAGCGATTCTTATCCCTGTATTGTGTAATTTTAGTATTTTGTTTATTGCTCTATTATTTTCCCAAAAATACAAGAAAATTCCTCATTCCATTCCCGATCTAACCAAGCTTTTGAATAATAATACCATGGTGTCCGGCTTATCCCCTTTTTTTACTCCAGCAATAAATCTTAGTATATCTAGTTTTTTTAACTTTAGTTGCAACCATTTCAATGTACTTGTTATAGGAAAGAGCCTCATCCAGAACAAAACCCAGGAACATAACCTGTCTTTCTTCTTCTACTTCTGTCTCCCCGATCCTTACTTTATATTCTATGTCCACTCTACCTCTGTTCCTCGAGAAGTTCACTGTCTTAGATTTTTTCTCCGCTAACTTCAGGTCTAATTTTGCAAGATTTTGTGTGAGTCTGTCTAATGCTTCTTCCAGCTTACTTATTCGAGTCATGACGTCACCGCCGACGACATATAAAACAATATCATATCATAACTTCTATCCGCATATAGAAGTATTTTTACTTCATTTTGCTCCACGTTTCTTCCTATCTCCGCTGTATAAATATTATAGAGAAGGGGACTTAAAATCGACCCCTGTGGGAGTCCCCTTGTAATCCTGCCATTTATTTCCTCCATATATCTTCTAATGCATCTTGCACCTCTGTCCTTTAACCAATTTGTTAAATAACTCTCAATAATGGTTGGGCAGTTCCTTTGTTGTAACAGGCTTATTAATTTTTTATAGTTGACATGATCATATGCCGCTTTTACATCAACAAAAATTGCCAACACCTCTTCCTTTCTTGTAAACGCTGCTTTGATATCCGTAGTCAACGTTACTAAATTATCCATCGTAGATTTCCCTTTCGTAAAGCCACTCTGTCTATTATCTATAATATCATTATTATCAGCCCATTCATTTAGTCTTTCCTTTACTAGTTTTTCTAAAATCTTCCCTAGACAGTTTATTAGAGAGATTGGCCTTAAAGCCTTTTTGCCTGGTTTATCCAGAAACCTAATTACCACCTGATTCCAGGCTTTTGGTACCTTGCCCTTCATCCATATCCAATTGTATAATTTTAACAAACACCCCAATATTTCATTATCCAATCTTTTAATTAATCCATAAGTTATCCCATCTTCCCCAGGAGCAGAATGTTTTTTGACGCTATCCAAGATTTTAGTTATGTCCCGTTTTTGGAAGGGATTTGCCAAGCTCCGAAGTTCTTCCCTAACCACATCAAACCTCTCTTGTTCCCTTGACGTTCTACCCCAGGGTGGATTATCCTCCCCAGTATCCCTTCCCTTGTTCCTTCCAAAAATCTTCTTTATTTCCTCTTCTTCTAATAGTCGAACTTCTTCTTCGAATATACCCCTTAACCCGGTCTTGTTAATACCATTTTTTATCTGTTTTACCTTTTGCTTCCTTTGAACTTGTAAAACAGTCTATAGAGGAGGGAAATCATCCCAAGCTTTACTTTTTTTTCCGCTACCAATTTTTTCATTTCTTTTTCTATTTCCCTAAGGGAGATCCAGTTCCGTTGGTTAAGGTTCCTAATGAAATTCCTCATCGCCCTTCTTTTTTCCTGTTTTTCATTATTACATTCTTCATCCCACCACGTTTGTTTCTTATAGTTTTTCCTCCTTCTCTTCCTATTTGTCTCATTTCTTTTATTTCCGACATCCCTAATTATGTCCCCGCCCCCAGACTTCATTATTGTCCGTTTAATTGCATCTGTCAGGTCTTTACATCTTTCCTCCACATCGCATATTGCCCATCCCTCCAATTCCCACTTCTTATTCAGAGTCCTAGCCTCTTCTGCCGAGTGTATCAAATATAAATTCCAATTTATTTTCTCTTCCTTAAAGACTCTCGTTGCCCCCCTAATTTCATATGTTTTTATAAGGGTTTCCTCCTCAAACTCCAACCCAACTACTTGATGGTCTAAGTCAAGTGTTTCATTTTCTTCGAAGACCTGCGCTCTGTCCATTATATGGTGGGTCCCAATGAAAAGGTCTAAATTTGAAGGGGGCGACCCCTCACTCCTACCCTTGAGTTTGTTTGCTTGTTTATTATAAACATATCATAGTCCCTGACAACTTCGTCCAGCAATTTACCTTCTTTACTCTCCACTATACAATTCCAATTTTTGCTTCTAGCATTAAAGTCTCCCATTATTACTGTTATCACTCCAACCCTTTTGTTCCTAAACAAGTCCAGCCAATCTTCCTTACTCCATCCACCTCCCGGCCTACGATATATAACCAGCACATCCCAATCCTCCTGATCATCCTTTACCGTTATTCCTAGAGCTTCACGACCCTCCCCCTCCTACTTTACATCTTTTCTTACCACAAATTTTACATTTTCCTCCAAGATTAGAGCTATACCCCCTCCCTGCTTAGTTTCCTCCAAACCCTTTCTGATAACATTATAGCCTGAAATTACGCATCTGTCTTTCTTTTTTAGCCACGTCTCAGTGACGCCAAAAATGTCAAATTTTCTTACATATTCCTTTAACTCCCCTATCTTTCCCCTAATACTTCTCGCATACCAGATTCCTATATTAAGCTTACCTTTTTCATCGTATGTAGCCATTTTAGGTTATATGAGATCTTATTCCTATGTTCTTTAACTTTCCCTATTCTCCTCATTCTCATTGAAGCAAGGCAGTAAAAAACTTTCTTTCCTATAAAACATATAAATTTTATTATATCAATTTGATAATTTTTATCCGCACAACGAATACAGCCTGCATACTAAGAACATGAATACCTCCACCAACTAAATATTAGTTTCCTTTCCTTATTTTTGTTCTTATGCAATACAAAAAAGGGTAATTCTGACTTACGATTCAAAAAACAAAAATACTTATCTTTACTTTCATCTAAATAGTGATCCATTCTAAGCCTCATCCGAGCTTTAGCCATCCTATTCTTTCTCAACATATATTCCTTGTACATATCCATCCTTATTAGACACACTACCATATGAAAGTCATTTCCTAACTGGTAATAATAGTTAACACAGTAAAAGAAATTACAGCAAAATTCTCCTGAAAAGGAGAGAAACCAGAAGAAAAAACATTTTTTTATAATTTTAACTTTACCCCTTATTCGTTCCTTAATGTTTTCCCATTCTATGCCTAATTCTGTTATTATTATTAATATTTTTATAATTTTTTCTTTAACATATATGAAAAAAGAGAATTTTACACAGAGATAATATGTTTGTGTAATTAAACAATCTTTCCACATACACATCCTTCCATAACCCATCCTTAACCTAGAACTGTTTCGATTCTTAAAAATACTTCTCCACACACGCCATTCCTTATTGTCCATCATCCTAATTATGGTGATCATTGTTCCTATTAATACGTAACCTATCCTCTATTCTTTTTATTAAGTCCTCTAAACGATTCCTTCTGTATTATTCTTCTTGGTGTTCCTCTTCCGGGTTCCTTCCATACTCTTGTCGTGCTCTAACTGCTATTGCTTCAATCTCACGTCTTTGCATTTCTCGCATCTCTTCCCTCCTCTCCGCCATTTCCTTTTTTCTTCTTATTTTGTTCCTCACTTTTTCCGGAATCGGAACGTCCCAGTCCGGATTGTGTCTAGTTACATTCCACTCTATGTATTCGTCTTCTTCTGACTGTTCCCTCCTCTTATTGTTTCTTAACATATTCTCAACTTCTTGCTCATAACCCTCGTCCATTATCAAATTCAATAGGTCCGACAGGAACTCCTCCTCTCTCTTCTTTTTCAATTGTTCTATTAGGTTCCTATTTGCCCTTTGCTCTACACCACTGATCTTTTTGATTGCTTTTTCAATCGTAAACCGTTCCCAAACGTATACACCCCTTCTTTATGTTGGTCTTCTCCATCTTTCACCCGTAAGACCTTATATTGATTGGGGTGCGTTTCCAAATTCTCAGCTAGTTGGCTCCTGTTATACGGGGGGTTATTTTTTTCCCTTCTATTTTCCCTTAGTCTCCCTCTTCCCCTCCCTGTGCTTTGCGTATTGTTTCTTCTTATATTATTGATCACCTTTTCCCACCTTCTGTTTTCTATCTTTTCGGGGTCCACCAATTTTTTTGCATCCCTAATTCTTTCCATTTCTGTATCTAGCGGCACTTCTTTTCTTTCCCAGAAGTCGACACGTTTAACCGAAAGCTCGGGGAAATCCCTGCTCCCCCTACTTCCTCCCACAACCTCTTCGCTAAAGTCTTCCCTCAGCTGGCTTGCTACTATTCCTTTTGCTGTCGCGTAAGCAACGCTTTTGTAGCCCATAACCTTTTTTATCGCTCCCTCTCTTTGGTATACCCAACATTGTTTGGAGAGGCTGGTATGCCCCCCTCCGCAATTCGTACATACGGGTGTCTTTTCGCATCTTCCATGTTCCTTTTCTAAGCACACCAGGCATTTCCTACTGGTGCTCCTACCCTGCATTTGAACATGACCATACGCGAAGCACTTAAAACACTGTTTCACCGCTTCTATATACGGGTGTACCTTCAAACCAACGTGCCCATAACATATTAATAGTTCTGTAGGAAGACGATCCCCCTAGAGGGTGGCCAATATGGCTACCCCCTCAACCCACTCACTCCTACCGTCCTTCACTATTTTTTTTTTCATATGCTCGAATGACACTTCACCTTGTCCCGGCATAATGTTCTCTTTCAACTCTTCTATTGAGTCTTCCCATTCGGTGATTACTCCCTTCCTCGTTCTTTTCCTCTCTGGTAGGTATGCTTCAAAACTTGCTCCCTCTTCGTCCGCCATTTGCAGGATAGCGTTTGCCGCCGCCATATTGCTAAAAGTAAGTTCGGCTTTCTTAAATCCCACCATCCTTAGGCCTGTTAGATAGCGACCTTTTATTTTAGTTAGCTTGTATATTTTAACAATGTTATTTCGTTTTGTTTTACTTGTGGTTTCTTTTTTTAACGCCACAATCACTATATATTCCCCGCTTTTCAGCTCATCGGAATAAAAAGTTTTCCGCTCATCTCTAGATTTCCCTCTGTGCACCTTGTTACCTCCTTGTATTCCTTCCTTATCGTCCTTATCGTTAGTAGTTTCAGTATTTTCTTCCAGGTTCTTGTCTTTCCCTTTGTCTTCTGAGGTTTGTCCCTCAGACCTAATATCCGAAAAATCTATATTCTCATTATTTGTATTTGACTGGCTCCTTTCTCTTTATTGTTTCGTCTTTTACCTTCCTTTCCTTGATCGGCTATCTCTTCCGCACTTTGTTTCTTTATTCTTTTACCTGCTTCTACGCACAACTTTGCCTCCGTTACCTTCTCTTCCAACAATGACGCCGTGCTATTTTTCAACATGTCCACTTCCTCTAACTCAACATTGCCAATCTCTGAGGGTAACAAGGGATTTCCTGTAGGGAAATCTAGGGATTCTCTTGATATCACGTTTTCAACTTCCTCTATCTCCGTACTCATACCGGTCTGCTCTAGGCCTCTGTTGACCATCTGTAGGCTAATTCTACTATTACTTCTTTTCTCCAATAATCCCCTAGCCTTAACGTTCGATTCCAAATATTCTGTTTCAAACTCACCCTCACTTCCAAAATTTCCAAGTTTATACCTTTTGATTTCCATTGCGCCTCGCTCTCGGTCTTACTTCTATTCTTTGCATTTTTACTCCTTTTTATAAGCTTTTTCTTCACTCCTCCGCCCAACGGTAACGGAGTGCCGTGGGGAGGGGGGGGGCTCGCCCTCCTGCTCTTCAATTCTTTTTCTTTTCCACCCGAAGCTTTATTTAAACAATCCCCTTTTCCTTTTCTTTAATGCCCCCCCTTCACTTTTCCGCCTTAAAACTACCCCCGTCAAAGATTATCAATACAAAAGGATTCACTATACAAAACTCCTGAAGGTCTCCAGCTGTATCAAACACGTCTGCTCCCTACGGTTGCCACCGTGGAACTCCGTATGTATGTATGTACGTAACGATTGTATCAGAAGTTGGTAGCACTTCTGATGTACAATATCAATCATAGTGTCAGTTCGTCTCGTGTATTTTGTAATTTCAAATAAATTATTGAAATTCTATATTATTGAATATTCTAAAGCTTTTATCAGATGATTATGTTAATTATTTTAACGCTTTTATTAAATAATTAGATTTATGATATTTGCTGCAGTTAAACTTGGACTCCAAAGTCAGTGCTTTTTCACTAGACGAACGGACACTATGATTGATATTGTACATGTATACAGCAGTTCACGAAAGACCATACTTAACTTGCGCAACAGCCGACTCTAGTACTAGTCGTGCTGAGGTAAAAATGGCAACATCGCGGGAGTCCGGTCTGAATATATCAACACCTACCCTACTCTATCTGCCTCCCGGACTCCCAGACGCCCAGCCAATCAACGTTGTCAGACTCCCGGCTACTCTTTGGACTTCACATAACCTCTTTGGTTTCGTTCCAATAATTTCGTTTGTTTCAAGGTTTATTAACTTATATACACGTTTATCAATTCTTAAATGTTTCAATTTGATCCAAAGATGGTTTCATTTTGCTTCATATCTAAATTTTCTTGAAACCACTGTAAATATTTCAAATATTATGCTTCACAACACTAAACTATTTCGAAAGTACACAAAATATATATCACATTTATAACAATTTTATACTACCACGTCACTTCTACTTGCCATACTTGCAACGTTTATACATTGTTTATACATAATTCATACAAAATAGTGTATATTACTACAGCTTTTAATTAAAAAACACGTTAATTACAATTCCGAGCACAGGACTCTGTTTTTGAAAATAGGACTCCCGATTGTCACGTGAGCGGTGTTGCCACGTTGTTCAGCATGGCTAGTACTAGAATCGGCTGTGCTTGCGCAGTTCACTAGGTCTAGGGAGATTTTTAATAACGTGTGTGATTCCCCTCTGCAGCTTGCTTCTTACTTTACCATCATATAAATGGTGGACAGAGATATATGACGTACGATAACTGATAACCGATGATGATATGGTAAGGATACACGATACAATGAAATTCCTATTATTTTTAAAAGAAAAAATTATATGATCGCAAAGTAAGAAGCAAGCTGTAGAGGGGAATCGCACACGTCATTAAAAATGTCACTAGACCTACTGAGCCGCGCGAGTTAAGCATGGTCTCTTGTGAATTGCAGTATAGTTAATCCGCAATGGGTATGTTGATTCCCGTTGAATATTGTTTACCTGAAATTATCAAATAGGTCATTTGTCATAGGTTGACGACTCCTGAACTAGGATCTTCCTAGTAGAAGAAAAGTTTTTAATTTTGCGCCGCCTCCGAAAACTTTGAAATGTATTTGGTAACTTATTTAACGATTAAGCAGATATTATTAATAGCTATGGACTATTGGTATAAATGAAATAGAAATTATTTTACACTTTTTAGTGCATTTCGAAGTCGGATTTTTCAGTGGAACGTGTAGTATTTGTCGGATAGTGTAACATGATTTTGCGTTTTTGTTGTTTAGCAAATAACCATAAACCGAAAAAAAATTGACCGAAATTAGATGGTAAATAAACAACAAATTCCATACATTTTTGCAAGTGGGATCATCGCGGATATACAGGGTGACACGCGACTACCTCCACAGCCAAAGAGCGATGATTGCTAAGGTGGTTCTAAACAACTTTTTCCTTTGCTAAAATGTTGGTTAAGGCTTCGTTTTCGAGTTATTAACGAAAAACACTGGCCGAACCACGAGAATGTTGGGTATGCTCTGCGTTCAAGCCGTGGTCGTGATCAAGTGCATCGGCATCACGTCGGTATGATAGGGTAAAAGTTAATAGAAAGTTAGGGGAAAAGAATAATAGTATCGAATTATTGGTTGCTCATGAACAACGAAGAAAGTAATGAATCGTTATTCATGTAGAATGAATAAATCGAATTGATCCAACACTTTTATTTGTTGTACGATAGGAGTTTAAAATAAAATAATTTTTAACAAAAAACACAACCGACTTCGAAATGCACTAAAAAGTATGAAATAATTTCTACTTCATTTATACAAATACCCAACAGCTATTAATAAAACCTATTTACTCGTTAAATCGTATACTAAATACATTTCAACCTTTTCGAAGGCGGCGCAAAATTAATAATACCCGAATATACGATGATGCCGTAAACGATTTGATAAGTTGCTGACGCCTGAACTAGAATCTTCCTAGTAGAAGAAAGTTTTTAATTTTGCGCCGCCGCTGAAAAGGTTGAAATGTATTTAGTATACGATTTAACGAGTAAATAGGTTTTATTAATAGCTGTTGGGTATTTGTATAAATGAAGTAGAAATTATTTCATACTTTTTAGTGCATTTCGAAGTCGGTTGTGTTTTTTGTTAAAAATTATTTTATTTCACACTTTTTAGTGGAACGAGCAGTATTTGTAGGATGCAGTAAGGTGGTTTACCGTTCTTATTGGTTAATTGCAATAACGATAGTTTTCAACGCTAACAAGTTCCATACATTTCTGCAAGTGGGATCATCGCGGAAATATCTCCTATTAAATGCGAAAGGTTTCATCGCGATCGGTACATGCCTTACAGAGTATACATATGTATATAGAAACAGTAGAGAATCGGCGACTGCATGCTGACTCATACACCGGTAGAAACATGTAGGCATACGTAGAATTCAATGTAGTAGTAACAATAGTTTTTCACGAATATCTCGGAAACTAAAGCTTTCCGTTAATTAAGCATAAGAAAAAAGTTGTTCAGAATCATACCCCCGACAACATATTAAAAGATCATTGAAATCGTCCAACCTTGAGATTAAAAACTTCATGTATTTTGCAATAACAATGAAAAAATGAAAAATTTTTTTTTAATAGGACCAATCGGAAGACACCCTAAAAGATGCAAAAGGTTTCGTTCCGATTGGTCCATCCATTTCGGAGTAATCGGTGAACACACACAAAAAAAAAAAAAAATACATACTGATCGAGTTGAGTAACCTCCTCCTTTTCGAAGTCGGTTAAAAATAGTTGGTAGTCACTTTTGAAAAAAAATAAGAAAAACGAATACACGTTTTGGAAATCAAAATAAATTTGCAAATAATAAAAAAAGGATTGAATGAAAATGAAACTTACTAATTCATCTGTAAATAATCCAGCTGCAATGAAAATGGTTTTTCACTGGGTCATTGTGCCAATCCTGAACATTCGGGGAGGGAACACGTTAGGAAGAACAGCTGATCTCTAGACGGGATCATTGAACCCATTCAACCATACTGTCACTATCACTTTTCACAGAATTTTACTACATGGTCCGACAGGGTTCAATTCTTCCAACTAAATAAACATTTTTATTCACTGTCACGTTGCTATTGCAATGCGCACAAATGAAAAACGTAATATTCCACACTATTTCGTAACGTTTTCACGACGTTACTCGCCTTCCTTTCCAACTTCAAATGAGACTACAGTAAAAGCTGGATATATGCAACAAACATTGGGACCCAGGCGTTGCATATATCCAGTCTTGGTATCGATTCTGTGTCCGTACAAATCGTTTGTACCCTGCCGCGTTACCTATTCTGCGTTCGTACAAATCGTTTGTACCGTGCTGCGATACCTATTCTACGTTCGTACACAACATGCAACGTGTTGCATGTTGCATGTTGCGTGTTTGATGTATCTTTGGCGTGCAGCCTGCCTTATACATATGTAGCCGAGATGTCAATTCTATATTGTTTATTTTATTATTATTCTTTATATATTCTATTATCATTCTGTTATTACTGTTAGCTTGTAAATTACTGTAATTTTCAATAGGAAGAAACTGTCCGGTTTCATGGAAATCACGGGCTGTTCCTAACATCATAATTAACAACATTATTATAACATGTTCCTAACAACATTATTTTTTTCCAATATATGACAATACATATTATAATGTGCACTTTTATTATTATTTTAATAAATAAATATAATTCAAATCATATCGTGTTTGGTACCATTTTAATCAGAAAAATCTCACAAATGCGTTAGTAAAAGTTTCATTAAGAAAAAGTTAAAAATAAAAAAGTTTTATCGTTGAATTAGTATTAGTCACACCGATATTACGGTCGGATCATATTCCACGGTTTCCTCGCCGAGCGGCTCGGCTCGGCTTAGGAGGATCCCCCCAAGTGGAGGGGATAGCGATGTTGCATATATCCAGCCAAACTTTTGTTGCATATACAGTAAAACCTGGATAAATGCAACGAAAGAATGCTTGGATAAGTGCAACATCGCTATCCCCTCCATTTGGGGGGATCCCCCTAGACGAACCGAGCCGCTCGGCGAGAAAACCGTGTAATATGATCCGACCGTAATATCCGTGTGACTAATACTAATTGAACGATAAAACTTTTTTATTTTTAACTTTTTCTCAATGAAACTGTTACTAATGCATTTGTGAGATTTTTCTGATTAAAATGATACCAAACTCGATATAGGTTGAATTATATTTATAAACAATAGTAATAGAATAAACAACATAGAATTGACACCACGACTGAATATAAATGATGTCGGCTGAATACAAAAGATGTGTATGGACACAGAATTGGCATGTCGGCTGAATACAAAACATGTGTACGGACGCAGAATCGACACCTCGCTTGGATAAATGCAACATTAAATACCCAGAATCGACACCTCGCTTTGATAAATGCAACATTAAATGCCCAGAATCGACACCTCGCTTCGATAAATGCAACATTAAATGCCCGGAATCGCCACCTTGCCTGGATAAATGAATCCTTTGAAACCAGAGTCGACACCGCGACTGGTTTTGATTTCGATCTCTGTTGCTTTTCGCCAACCTTTAACATCAATTTTAGCAAGTAATTATAATTCAAACTATATCGTGTTTGGTATCATTTTAATAAGAAAAATGTCACCAATCCGCTGGTAAAAGTTTCATTAAAAAAAAGTCAAAAATAAAAAAGTTTTATAGTTGAATTAGTATTAGTCACACCGATACGTTTCAGCTCTTTCCTTTCATCATCGGACCTCTCTCTTTCCGTCACTGTCGGTCCCTTTCTACGTTCACGCTTGGCTGGTCGTCGCGTGTAACCCGAGATCCGATACCTCGCTTGGATAAATGCAACCACTGGGTCCCAATCTTGGTTGCATTTATCCAGGTTTTACTGTATCCAGCTTTTACTGTACTAGCTTCAGCGTCTGCGAAGTCTGTTTCGCTCTTTGTTTTTTTCTACAATCGAAAGTAACCGAGAGTAAGCGAGAGAGGCTCGTGTCGACCCTTTGAATATAGCCGAACGTAGAAAAGGATACAGAGCGAAAAAAAACCTCGCAGACGCTCAACCTAACAGTCTTATTTGAAGTTGGAAAGGAAGACCAGAAATGGCGTGAAAACGTTACGTCGTAGTGCCGAATATTACATGCTTTTCATTTGTGCCCAGTGCAATAGCAACGTGACAGTGAATACAAATGATTATTTACTTGAAAGAATTGAACCCTTTCGGACCATGTAGTGAAATTCTGTGAAGAATGATAGTGACCGTGCGGTTGAGTGAGTTCAATAATCTCGTCTGGAGATCAGCTGTTCTTCGTAACGTGTTCCCTCCTCGAATGTTCAGGATCGGCACAATGATCGGCACGTGGAGTGTTTTCCCGACTTTCAAGTATCAGTCCCATGCCCAATCACAGCGAGCAAAAATCAACCAATCAGACGTCATACAAATGCACACTCCCTTTCCCAAACAAACGTCCAATCCGGAGCGTTCGTAGAACAATTAATACCATCACCAAAGCCAAGCATTCTATATATATAAACCATGTAAAAAGACACAACACAACACAACTCTCAAGACCTTGTATTCGTAGATATAACTTGCCGTCAAACAGTATTTTCATCTGTATTTGCAAAATATATATATAACGTATACTACTACTACACTGTGTTATCATCATTCGGTGCCCAACTGTACTGTGTGATATTTTGCACGTGCGCAATAGAGCTGTGTCCAATTCTTACAGTGCACAATAATACTGTGTCCAAAGGAGCTGTGCGCAATGAGATAGTACGCAATTGTATAGTGTCTCTCTCTCGGATTACACGCGACGACCAGCCAAGCGTGAACGTAGAAAGGGACAGACAGTGGAGGAGAGAGAGAGAGAGAGAGAGGTCCAATGATTAAAGGAAAGAGCTGAAACGTATCGGTGTGACAAATACTAATTCAATTATAAAACTTTTTTATTTTTGACTATTTTTTACTGAAACTTTTACTAGCGCATTGGTGAAATGTTTCTGATTAAAATGATTACAAACACAATATAGTTTGAATGGGGCGAGGTTTGTTATGGGGCGCTGTGAAAAATCCAGGCAGGCGCAGTCAAAACTTAGCGAAAAGGGATAATCTCAACATTCAGAATGAGAGAAGGACGGATGACTGTAGTGCGTCTCACTCAGCGTTCGGGCGTTGTTGCCTTTTTCGCTTGCCTTCGCAGCACAGTTCGAGTGACGTAATCAAGCTGACGCTTGATTCTGGCTACGATTCCAGATCGGCAGCCTTTTTAGTTTGTCGCCACCTTATAACTACTAGTTGAACTAAATTTGTCACGTGACTTGCTCTGTATTATCCAGATAATCGCGGAACTCGTCTGTGGGAATGCAATCGCGATTTTTTGTTTTTCGTCCTTATATAAGAATGTTTGAGGCTGGTTGAGGGCTCATTCGAAAGAGGAAGGTTCAGTGCAGCGCGCTCTGGTCATAGTTTGAGTCACAAAACTCTTTTAGTGACCTAAAAATACCTTGGATTCTGCAAATGTATTTTCTCGATTTTTCCACTACTTTGGACACCCATATTATTAGATATTAACAAAATCTCGTTGAATCATGACCAGAGCGCGCTGCATTGAACCTTCCCCTTTCAAATGAGTCCTCACCCAACCTCAAATATTCTCATATAAGGACGAAAAACGAAAAATCCCGGACCCCTTTTTAGGCCCATTTTTGCCGGTAAGGTCATCTCGCTGCATTACCCGTGTCTACCCCCTTAATTGTTGACGACGTTACGAGAACGCCGTCGAACACTGCAAACGTCGCTGTTGTTAGTCTACCGAAATATGACCCCCTCCCCTTCTATAATCAAATTCTATTATGGATATCTAAATTCCAAGCATCCAAAAATTAAAATATAAGGTAGCTTAGTGTTCTCGTTAATATCTCCAGTATATGATATTAACATATAATATCACATTTTATGTTATATAGAAAATAATAATTCATTAAAATTCTCGGGCAGAGAAGGATAATGCAGCCAGTAATGGTATAAAAAGCATCACAAGTAAATGTACTGTAATTCTACAAAATTAAAACCATTGAATTCAATGTGGTTATTTCAAGTCTATTATGCTCATCTGTCCATTGTGTGTTTATTATTGAATAATTTTTAACAAAAAAACAAATCCAACTTCGAAATGCACTAAAAAGTGTCAAATAATTTCTATTTCATTTATACCAATATTCCATAGCTATTAATGATATCTACTTAATCGTTAAATAGGATATCAAATACATTTCAAAGTTTTCGGAGGCGGCGCAAAATTAAAAACTTTTCCTCTACTAAGAAGATCCTAACTCGGACGTCGGCAACCTATGATAAATCACCCATTTGATAATTTCAAGTAAATAATATTCAACGGGAATCAACAAACCCATTACGAATTAACTATACTGCAGTTCACGAGTGACCGCACTTAACTCGCGCAGCTAGTGATCTACTGTGGTCTAGGGAGATTTTTAATAGTGCGTGTGATTCCCCTTTACAGCTTGCTTCTTACTTTGCGTTCACATCATTTTTTTCTTGCGGCAAATAATAGGAATTTCATTGTATCGTGAAACTTTACAATATCATCACCGGTTATCAATTATCGTATGTCATATATTTCTGCCCGCCATTTATATGGTTGCAAAATATAATAAGAAGCAAGCTGTAGAGGGGAATAACACACGTTATTAAAAATCTCTCTAGACCTAGTGAGCGGCTTGTGAACTGCAGTATAGTGCATGTACATCAGGAGGGCTGCTAATTTCTCATACAATCGTTACAATTACAAATGTTCTCAGCCGGACCTATAATTTTTCTCTTACGACTTATTAATTACCAAGTTTGCCATACCGCAATCAAATCGTTATTGACAGCATCGTTTGTTCGAGTATTTTTAATTTTGCGCCGCCTCCGAAAACTTTGAAATGTATTTGGTATCCTATTTAACGATTAAGTAGATATCATTAATAGCTATGGAATATTGGTATAAATGAAATAGAAATTATTTGACACTTTTTAGTGCATTTCGAAGTCGGATTTGTTTTTTGTTAAAAATTATTTTATTTCACACTTTTTAGTGGAACCCGTAGTATTTTTAGGATAGTGTAAGGTGATTTTGGGTTTCTGTTACTTAGCTAATAACCATAAACCTAAAAAATATTGACCAAATTTAAATGGTTAATAAGCAACAAATTCCATAAATTTTTGCAAGTGGGGTCATCGCGGATATACAGTGTCACGCGACTACCTCTACAGCCGAAGAGGGATGATTGCTAAGGTGATTCTAAACAACTTTTTCCTTTTCCAAAATGTTGGTTAAGGCTTGTTTTTCTAGTTATTAACAAAAAACACCGACCAATCCGAGCCCGTACAGCGAGCGGGCTCAGGGACTGCAATGTCGGCTATGAAAACCGGGCCTGACGTTGGTCGCAAACGAACGGCTCGGCATGGCACCCCGTTGGCATAGCACAATAAAAAATTGGACGGGTAGAACATTTTTAGTCGTTGCTTAAAATGAATACGGAACCTAATCTCTTGTCGCCTATCATAATGTAAAAAATGCAATTCTAAGCATTCTAAACAACAAATGAAAATGATTGAAATGGAATAATTAATAAACGTTTGAATTGGAAGCCACGTTAATGATGAAAAATTTGAAAACAATATAAATGAAACTTTCGCATTCGTTCGTAAATTAACCTACTATGCTGAAAGCAGATAATTGTCACTGGGAATCGAGGAAACACGTTCGGTAGAACAGCAATTTTCATGATCGGGCCAGTGAACTCCCCTCATTTATTGCACTTAGGTGTGAATAATAGGCGAGGTGTTTGCTCATCGAATGTCCAGAATCGACACAGTGATCTAGTGGGAATTATTTGCTTTCAGCGTAGCAAGTTAATTTAGAAACGAATGGGTAAGTTTCATTTAAATTGTTTTCAAATTTTGCATCATTAGTGTAGCCTTTAATTCAAACGTTTATTAATTATACCACTTCAAACATTTTTATTTGTTGTTTAAAATCCTTAGAATTTCCTTTTTTACATTATGACAGGCAATAAGAGATTAGGTTCCATATTCATTCTAAACAGCGACTAAAAATGTTCTACCAGTTTAGTTTTTTTATTGTGTTATGCCAACGGGGTGCCAAGCCGTTCGTTCGCGACCAACGTCAGGCCCGGTTTTCGTACCCGACACTGCAGTCCCTGGGACTGCGTGCTATCCGCGCTCGGATTGGTCGGTGTTTTTTGTTATTAACTCGCAAACCAAGCTTTAACCAACAATTTGGCAAAGGAAAAAGTTGTTTAGAATCCCCTTAGCAATCATCCCTCTACGGCTGTCGAGGTAGTCGCCTGACACCCTATAATTCCTACCAAATATGAAAGATTTCATCGCGAACGATACATTCCTTGCAGAGTAACATGAAGGCGTAGATTTTTTGCTATAATAGTAGTTATTAACAAATTCAATAAATTTTTGCAAGTGATATCATCGCGAATATACCTTCTACTAAATGTGAAAGGTTTCATCGCAATCGGTACATTCCCTGCAGCATAAATGCCAGAAGACATAAATGAAGTATTACGTTTTTTGCGATATGAGTCGTTAGGAATGAAAAAATACAAACATTTTTTTGCGAGATCAATCGAGAAATACACTTTACAAGATGCAAAATGTTTGATTCGATTGGTTCATCCGTCTCGCGGTAATCGGTGAAAAATATAAGTCAAGCATTACGGTTATTGCAAAAAAATCGTTAACAATGAAAAATGCAAAATGTTTTTTTAACGGGACCAATCGGGAGACTAAACACGAGACATCCTACTATGGTTCCTCCAATGTTCAAATTTGAAAACAAAAACAGACTCTTTATCTTTCATTTACTTTAAGCTAGGGGATTTAAGGTAGATGAAAGGTAGAGTCTTTTTGTTTTCAAATTTGAACTTTGATACTTGGAGTTCCTGTTCATATAATAATGGTTTTTTGAACAATAAAGGTTAATACTTCTATTTATAAGGATTGGATTAAATAAAAGGAAGAAGAGGCCATAATAACCCTTATTTTTAAAAATATATGAAATCAAAAAATTTAGAAAAAGTATTAAGAAAGTTCAGCCCTTGTTTGTATACTTGTTTTCAGATTATGACTTTATATTGTAATATGTTTTGTAATTATTAAAGGTCCATTAACAGTGATGTAACTGGGGTTTTTGTTTCATTTTACCATATGTTTTGTTTTTAGTTGCATTACATATCGCATTTTAGGCAAATTATCTATTTCTATTAATGTAAGATAAAATTGTACACTTCGGAATTTTCAAATTCTGTACTTTTGGGGTTTTAGAATTATCTGAAATTTTTAAATTTGAGAGTAGTCAGGGAGCCACTTTACATTTTTGAAGGGGTTAAATATATTTTTAAATATATTTATCAGAATAATTATTATTTTTGAAAGGATATAAATAAAATTTTTTCGCTGAACTTGTAGAAAATGCATTCCTCTCCGATTTCGATGATTTTGAAATATGTTGTAAAATTCGACATTTTAAGCAACTTTTTTCCTTTGACCTATGTACATATATGTCGGACTCGCTTAGTTTTCGAGATATTCGCGAAAAACCGTGAGTACTACTACCTTGAATTTCACCTGACATTGACGATGAGTGATGAGTCTTATCGAATCTGTTGCGGCGTGTGACCCTAACACATATACATACCGGAGGGCCGATGTGCGAAGGACACGCGGAGGAAAGACTGTAGCCAGCCGGCTACTGGCGTGAATACACACGCCGCGACAGATTCGATAAGATTTATCGTCGATAAGCGTTGATTTAAGAGCCTATGTTTATATGACATTTTTGTCTTATTTTTGCTTGTTGAATATGTTGGTAAAGTTTGGCGGGAAAAAACTGGGACACCCTGTATATTGGTGAAATTTGTCATACCCAAATTGTATTGCAAACAGCTCTTTTTCTAGCTGCGCATAACCTCTCTGGAGTGACAGTGAGCGTTTTTGAACTGTAAGCTATTGGCCTACCTATTGGCCTACTGGTTTTGCATGATCACCGCGCCTGTTGCCGACTTTGATGAATCTACCGATAGAACTAAGGGTATCTTGGGGTTATAATGTGCTAGAACTGGTGCTTTTGTAACTGTCTCTTTGAGAGACGCCAGACATTTCTCATGATTTTCATTCCATAGCCAGGTTGAGTCTTTTTTCAAAAGATTTCTTAAAATGCTGGTTTTTTTCTGACAAATCTTTATTGAAAGGACCTAAATAGTTTATCATGCCTAGAATTTTTTGCAATTCTTTTACATTGGTTGTCGAGGGCATATTTATTATGGCTCTAACCTTTTCTTGGTCTACTTTTGCACCTTGCTTGCTGAATACATAATCTGAAAAGCTTACTTTCAGGACCAGAAACTTGCATTTGGATCTGTTTAGTTTAAGATTAACTTTCCTGGCCCTTTCCATGACTTTATATAAATTTCTATTGTGAATCTGTTTCGTTTCTCCATATACTAATATGTCGTCCACAAATATTTTAACACCCTCTAAATCACTAAAGGTATCTGTCATTATTCTGTGGAAAAGGGTATAGCAGGATAAGATGGTCAAAAGTGCCCTCGAGCCGATTTTACTTCGCAATGTACCATTCGATAGCTTATCCCAAAAAACCATGGTATACCAAGTTTCAGCACACGTGGTACCACGTTACAAAACATTATAGAAAATATTACGGTATCAATTCAGCATAGCACAATATACATTTACTGCACAAATATGAAATAAAGAATATTTTTATGCAAAGTGTCCAGAATTAATTCCACCAGTGTGCAATCTTCTTCTTCTTCTTCTTTTTATTTGTGTGCAGGTGTCCTGTTGTTCTATTTTAGTAGAAGCTGCTTCTGACACTGTGTAATAAATATTTTCATTAACAATTTACATATACTATAAAGATTATTTTAAGAGTTATTACCAAGTAATAACGTGGATAACTATTATTAGCTTGGATTTTGAAGTTCCACCCGTTATGTATACTGCTTGATGGGATACTGTGTTTACAGAAACCAGCCATCCCATACTGACGCATTCACCGCCACAGACGTGTAGGTTGTTCACAGAATTCACTGTAATAGTAGTAATTTCTTTTGCAAATATCTCGAAAATTAAAGTCGAGCGCTGGTTATATGTATAGGAAAAAGTTGGTCAGAATCTCAACGATATATTAAAAAATGAGCGAAATCGGCGAGGTTGACGAGATATCGATAATTACCGGTTACTTTTTCTTTCTTTATAACAATTTAACCATGTGCATGTGTTTGTGTTTGTTAAAATTAATTAGTAACAAATTACTGTCGAAGGTGCCCGTTCATATCATGTGCCTCATGATGTCAGACCTCCACACATGGATGAAGTGCCTGTACCATCAGGTTCATGGCAAGAAGCATATACTAAGGCTAATAGAAAATATAATTTGGTATTAGCACTTGGTATTACTTCACTACTTGTTACAATAGCAATTGTACGTATGACTATAAAATAATTTTGAATTTTAAATTTTGATTTAAATGATTTCTAACAGTGCTTAAACTTTCAGGGCAGATGGAATGGAACACTGTGGCTTAATTTTGCTCCACCAAAACCAAAGCCAAAAGAATAATGTTTTATTAAGGTATATATTTAAACAGAACGCAGTAGCACCTAATAAATATTGTATCTGTTCTTTTACAATTAAAAATTATAGTGCAAATGTTATACCTGTCATTGTAATTATTTTATTGTAAAGAAGAATATAAAATTTCTTTAGAAATATTTATATTACACATGAATTTTTTATTCACACTTTTATATACAGTATTGCCTCGAAATAAGCAATTCGCTCGGGACCGAACAGTTGCTTATTACCGAGCTGGTATGCTATTCGGCTTGACTTTGTTTTCGAATCGCGACCGAGTGGCACACTACAGTAAAACCTGGATAAATTCAACCAAGATTGGGACCCAGTGGTTGCGTTTACCTAAGCACGGTATCGAAGCTCGGATGACACGCGACGACCAGCTAAGCGTGAACGTAGAAAGGGACAGACAGTGGTGGAAAGAGAGAGGTCCGAAATCAAAGGAAAGAGCCGAAACGTATCGGTGTGACTAATATTAATTGAATCAAAAAACTTTTTTATTTTTGACTTTTTTTGAGTGAAACTTTTACTAGCGCATTGGTGAGATTTTTGTAAGTAAAGTGGTACCAAACACGATATAGTTTCAATTATAATTACTTGCTAAAATTGATGTTATAAGTTGGCGAAAAGCAAGAGAGATCGAAATCCAAACCAGTCGCGGTGTCGGCTTTGGTTTCAAAGGTTTCATTTATCCTAGCGAGGAGTCGATTCTGGGCATTTAATGTTTCATTTATTCAAGCAAGGAGTCGATTCCGGGCATTTAATGTTTCATTTATTCAAGCAAGGAGTCGATTCTGGACATTTAATGTTTCATTTATCCAAGCGAGGTGTCGATTCTGAATCCGTACACATGTTTTCTTTGTAGCCAACATGCCGATTCTGTGTCCGTACACATCTTTTGTATTCAGCCGACATCATTTATATTCAGTCGTGGTCTCAATTCTATGTTGCTTATTCTATTACTATTGTTTATAAATATAATTCAACCTATATCGAGTTTGGTATCATTTTAATCAGAAAAATCTCACAAATGCATTAGTAACAGTTTCATTGAGAAAAAGTTAAAAATAAAAAAGTTTTATCGTTGAATTAGTATTAGTCACACGGATATTACGGTCGGATCATATTACACGGTTTCCTCGTCGAGCGGCTCGGTTCGCCTAGGGGGATCCCCCCAAGTGGAGGGGATAGCGATGTTTCATTTATCCAAGCATTCTTTCGTTGAATTTATCCAGGTTTTACTGTATAAAGTAATTGGGCGAACATGCGAATTTGTTTTTTTAAAAGGGATGGAAGATGATTTCTTTTCTCATTCTGACATTAAGTGACTCGCTCCGCGGGCGACTTCAAACAAAGAAGAAAGGATAGCGAGTTGCTTATTTCAGGCCAATACTGTACATACATTTTTCTTTTTAACCGACTTCGAAAAGGAGGAGGTTACTCAATTCAATCAGCTATGTGAACCTGGCACCCAACTTTTAAAAAATTAACTTTTTTTTTTCAGAAAATGGTAGTATATCGTTTGTAGTTGATTGTAGTAACAATAGTTTCGTTTGTAGTTGGATCAATTAATAAATAAACAAAATTGAAAAATTGACCCGCACCCGACATTGAGATATTTCAAATCGGTTTTTCCATGCGATAGAGAATCGTTTGTAGTTGATTGAAGTAGAAGAAGTTTCGTTTGTAGTTGAATAGTTTAAAAGTTATGAGCAATTGTTTATCCGTGTAAGAGGAAACATCGTCAATTTTCAAGATTTTTGAAATCCGTCTTTTCCATGTGATAGAGAATCGTTTGTAGTTGATTGTAGTGAAAAAAGTTTCGTTTATAGTTGAACAGTTTAAAAGTTACAGCCGATTGTTTATCCGCCCAAGAGGTAACCTTCTGAATTTTCAATATTTTTAAAATCCGTCTTTTCCATGTGATAGAGAATCGTTTGTAGTTGTTTGTAGTGAAAAAAGTTTCGTTTGTAGTTGAATACTTTAAAAGTTATAGGTGATTGTTTATACCCATCAGCCAACTTCGTCAATTTTTAATATTTATCAAATCCGTTTGTTCCATGTGATAGGGAATCGTTTGTAGTTTGTAGTAAAAAAAGTTTCGTCCTGTTTTCACGAGAGAGCATAACTGAGCCGCGCAGGTTGAAGATGGTGGGGGAACTCAGCGAGCCTCGTAACTCCCACTCCGCTACTCGCTTCCCACTTCGCTAACCGCAAGTTCAATATACGGGGTGGTACAATAGTACCGTGGAGTAGACAGAATACGTGAATAAAAAACTGTGCGTTTGCAAACGTACAATCTGTATATATATGTTTAATATTTCTAAAAAAATGTTGATATGTACAGTATATATACATAACATTTACATATTTACATAATATTTACATATTTACATTATATACAGTTATGCATACAGTTGATATATATATATACATAACATTAACATATTTACATATTTACATTATATACAGTTATGCATACATTTGATATATAGAGTATATATACAGTATAGACTCGTTATAAGCAAAACGCTCGGGACCGGACTTTTGCTTATAACGTGTAGTTCCACCATTGTTTGATATTTGCCGACTGCTTCGACACAGAACGGTTTGTTTTCGCTCCGTCCTCTTTTGCACTCAAGGTCCTTTTCTACGTTCGAAGCAGTCGGCTAACATCAAACAATAGTGGAACTACACGTTATAGGCAAAAGTCCGGTCCCGTGCGTTTGGTTGTAACTAGTTTACATGGTAAATATGGTTCGAATTATATCGTGTTTGGTATCATTTTAATTAGAAAAATGTCAGAAATATCATGGAAAAAGGTCTATAAAAAAAAACTGAAAAATAGCAAAGTTAGGTTGTTGCATTAGTGTTGCCTCACCGATATCTGATCCAAGATCATGTTACGCTACTCGGCGAGCGAGCTTCGCGACGTCTCGAGGGGTATACCCCCCAGTGGTGGGGATGGTTTCTTTGCAAATATCGTACAGAACTTTTTAGCTTATAACGAGACTATACTGTACACAATATTTACATATTTACATATTTACAAAATTAAATTATTACATGGCTGGTGGGTAAAGGGGAAAAGGTACAGCCCTATTAATGGAGCAGTATGGCCATGAAGTATTACGCCTTCCCCCTTACCTATATACTACGTAATACTATAACTTATATATACATTACAAACAATATTTACACGTTTGTAACGACCCAGTGATAGGTACGTCACTGCACCGACGTATAGGGAGAGCGGTTCCCCAAAAAGGCGACTCGTATGAATGAGAATAGGGATTATAGGTTCGTGTGGTGTGCGGTTAAGGAGTGAAATCCAACATTAATGTATCAAACTAAAATTATCTTTTATTCAAGTAAGTAAATTAACTATAATTGCTCTAAGTATAATATTAGGTATAACAATAGGTACGGCTATAATATGAAATACAATAAGAAATTATAATAGGTACGCCCTAGATAATGAAATACAGTGGAAAATATATGATTAGTGGTTAGTAAGTTGTTACGTGGCCGACGGCTTGGCAGCGCGCGTGGCTATCAGAGGCTTTTTGATTGGCGGCCGCGTAACTTATTTTATTATCAATACAACCCGAGCGGTAAGATTGTATTGTGGTAGGAACTGTCACAAGGTTTCACTGGGTTTAAAGGAGAATGCTAATGTGGGTTTGACACAGCAATGTATATATTCTACAATCTTGGTCTATTACAGATGTTGTTGTCGCGAATATAGGTGTATAATGTGATATATTACCTATTTCCACTATGCTCGGTGTTCACGCACTGGCAATGCGGGGGTGTTGTGTGTGGTTAATTGTAATGCCAAATAGAAACACGACTCGCGGATTCTATAAGGTGAATGTTGCTCGAAGGGGACTTCAACCCGATCTCACTAATAGTAACCAACTCACTACCGTACACGACGTGCTCGACACGAGATGAACTCTGGTACTGCCCCCGATCGTTGGTACGAACGGGTTTATATACTAATTAAGAAGGGTGGTCTGGTTACTATTCGAGTGATCAGGCTGGGTCCACCTGCCTCTGCGACAGTTTAGAGTGGTTGCATCTGCTATTTGATTACGGCGGACCCATTGCTTTCCCAAGTGTTTGGTTCTGCTATCGGTGGGCCTTCTGTTTATTACGAGAGTAAATGGTCGGTTTGCCCGAGAGTTTTCCTTTCCAGATGTTTAAGCTTATTTGAAAGGAGACACGTTTGATAAAAACGGTCTGTCTACGTGACAAAGTAATAACGCGACTTGATCTTCGAATACAGCCAATACTCTGTACAATTTGCCAAGTTACACTAAGTACTGGAAAACTATATTCTAGTAGCTTGTATGATACCTTCGGACACGAGCGGACTATACCTACAGGTCGCAATCGGTTTCTGGTCTAGCCAGAGCTATGCTAATACAGGCCTGCTCAAGGAGCTCCGCTCCTCGCTAGCTCTTTACACTTGAACGTGTGGCTTAGTATTAGCACGTGTTCAACACGTTGCGTACCATGAGTAGGGTGTCCACAGATCCGAACTCTCGTACGTCGCTACTGAAAGAGAAGGATAGAGCTAATCTCGCGCTCTATAGTTGCCTAAGCAATTCAGCGCAAGCTTTTCCTCTACTTCCAGAGTATTGTCTGCATCTGACCGAAGCCAGGGAAGATCTCATCTGACTCTGCGTGGAACGCCTCTATTTATAGTCAGATTCTGCTGACTTAGCGTTTTTTTTATTATAGGGTTCCTCTGAATTTCTGGAATTCCCCATCACGTGACGGCCGAGCACCCCTGCTCCTTAGTCTACGCGATCACCCTACTCTAGAATCTCACCCCACCGCGAGATCATCGGGGTTGCGCTGGCGCGTATGCATTCGTTTGTCGATCATTTATCGATAATCTACTTACCGACCGACTTACCGACTAATCGCTTATCGACTTATTCAATCAGACTATATTATCGATTAATGAAAATTATTTATTATAAGAAATATAATACAAATTAAACTAATTATTTTTTTTTTTATAAACTCTATTAAACATAAAAATTAAATTAACCATTTTGTACTAAAAATAAATTATAATAATAAAAACGAAATGAAAAAGGTGCTGGGTCTTCTTAGCGGGTCGTTACACGTTGCTGTCTATCTCGCTGTCGGATTCGAATGGGTGCTCCCACTCATCACCTTCATCCAAAATGCTATCTGTAATATTGTCGAGTCGACGTACCCTATTCTCCTCTTCTATCGTATGGCGAATAAAATTCTGCCACGACTCGGCCGATACATTTTCGATGGCTTGAATTAGTAGTGTCTTGACGTCAGATAGTTTGTAACTTGTATTTCGCGCTCTCACGTAATCTTTAATGCTTGCCCATGCTAATTCGATGGGGTTTAGTTCGCAATGGTAAGGGGGAAGGCGTAATACTTCATGGCCATGTAGTTTGGCATATTCATCAATAACATAATTATTTTCACGCTTATATTTGCGCGTGAGATCCAATAATTGTGCTTTTACATAATGGGGCTGTACCTTTTCCCCCTTACCCACCAGCTATGAAATGATATCATTTTTCTTCCAACTCATGTTGGGGTATTTCTCAATTTTAACGCTGTGGTAGGGGGCATTGTCCATTACAATAACTGCCCCATCTCGTAGCATGGGCACAAAAGTTCTAAACCAATCGAAAAATGTATCGCCGTTCATTTCGTCGTGGTAGTCTGCAGTATTTTTTTCGACTCGAAACAGAGGAGGCCTTCGGGTACAAACCCATCTGTTGACCCGATGTGGGTTACTATTAGCCTCTTTCCTTTATTTGCCGGTGGCGGTATACCTGTTGTGAGACCCCTCTCAGCTGCATTTTTGGGACTGGTGACGGATGTATCCACCCAAAGTTTTCGCCTAACATTCGCCTATACATAGTTTTGTATTGCATGTACATATTTTTGGCGCCACGACACCATGTACTCCTTATCAATCATGGCGCTATTGCGCCCACGAACAATATATTTAAACTCCATCCGTTTCAACAGCCGGTATAGAGACGAGTATGTGAAGGGTGGTAAATTCGCGTCTTCATTTACGCGAGTTAAAATTTTCCTCACGTTCGGAATTTCCTTGTTTAACCAAAATTCGTGCACCTTCCTGCGTATCACAAGAATATCGCTCTCCGACGTTTTTTCTAAAACATTGCAGCGTATTTTTCTCTTATTGGGCGAGCTCACATCTTCCGTGGCTTTAAACTCGGCGATAGTTTTGGAAATTGTCAGTTCTCCAATTCCAAGTTTTTGCGAAATTAATTTCACGAGGAGCCTATACCTGTAAGGGCGGCAGAAAGAAAAAAATTATTACGCTGGATTATGGGTATTTATGTCTATGTCTACCAATACTTTTACATACCTCAATTCTGGGTGTTCCATCTTCAAATTTTTGTACAAATTAATGATCATCATTCGTTGGCCAGATCCAACGAACTACAAAAAGAACAGTTCTGTACACATGACTAAACCACATATATTATATATATTCATAACGCGAGCTTACCTTCCCGAAGGATTTCTCCTTGGTGGAGACTCGGTAGACAATAGAAAATAGAAAATGAACACAATACGATTAAATAAGAAATAGAAAATATAAAATAAACACAATACGATTAAATAAGAAATAGAAAATAGAAAATAAACCCAATACAATAAAATAAAAAATATAAAATAAACCCAATACAATAAAATAAGAAATATGAAATACAAAATATACGACAAAAGATGCTGTTGCTACCCGATACACACTCCAAATGATGCGCTTTCGCGTAGATGCACCGCGTGGAGGCGCCTCAGCGACGCTGTGCGCAAGCGTATGGGAGTGGGAGTATGACCCATCAGGGCGAAGATGCGCACGAAAGAACGAAAACTGGTCGTTTCGCAGTTATGCTCTCTCGTGAAAACAGGTATAGTTAAATAGTTTAAAAGTTGTAGGCGATTATTTATATTCCTAAGACCCATACTTTTTTGAGTTCTAAAATTTGTACAAATTTAATTGTGTGGGTATTTATGTAATTATATTTATGTAATGAGTCTCTGTATTGTCGACCGTAGTGGAAATGTGACGAAATTAAATATATTTGGTCTTTTCTAATCTCGAAACAACAGCGAGAGGTATGCTCGAAGAAGAATCGTACATCACATAGGTGTGGGTACTGGAATAATAAATAAACTGAAATAAAATAATTTGTAACAAAAGTACAACCGAGTTCCAAATACAGTAAATAATATGAAATACTTTCTATTTCCTAATGTAATAATTTGTATTTCATTTATACCAACATCTCAGAACTGTTAATAATAAAACCTATTTAATCGTTAAATAGTATACTAAATACATTTCAATCTTTTCGGAGGAGGTGCAAAATTAAAAATAGTTGAATAAATGATGCTGCCAATGTCACGTAGACAGACCGTTTTTATCAAACGTGTCTCCTTTCAAATAAGCTTAAACATCTGGAAAGGAAAACTCTCGGGCAAACCGACCATTTACTCTCGTAATAAACAGAAGGCCCACCGATAGCAGAACCAAACACTTGGGAAAGCAATGGGTCCGCCGTAATTAAATAGCAGATACAACCACTCTAAACTGTCGCAGAGGCAGGTGGACCCAGCCTGATCACTCGAATAGTAACCAGACCACCCTTCTTAATTAGTATATAAACCCGTTCGTACCAACGATCGGGGGCAGTACCAGAGTTCATCTCGTGTCGAGCACGTCGTGTACGGTAGTGAGTTGGTTACTATTAGTGAGATCGGGTTGAAGTCCCCTTCGAGCAACATTCACCTTATAGAATCCGCGAGTCGTGTTTCTATTTGGCATTACAATCAACCACACACAACACCCCCGCATTGCCAGTGCGTGAACACCGAGCATAGTGGAAATAGGTAATATATCACATTATACACCTATATTCGCGACAACAACATCTGTAATAGACCAAGATTGTAGAATATATACATTGCTGTGTCAAACCCACATTAGCATTCTCCCTTAAACCCAGTGAAACCTTGTGACAGTTCCTACCACAATACAATCTTACCGCTCGGGTTGTATTGATAATAAAATAAGTTACGCGGCCGCCAATCAGAAAGCCTCTGATAGCCACGCGCGCTGCCAAGCCGTCGGCCACGTAACAGAACTGGTGACAGCGGTGGGATATAGTCACATAGATCATTTTCACTGGCATAATTACTTTCGTGGAATTTGACACACGGCTATTACTTTGTTGAACAACGATTGTATACTAGTTTTCCTAGTCAATCGGGTAACAAGAGGTATATACTAGTTTTCCTAGTTACATTCTTTAACCAACAAATTCATTCAACATGGCGAATGAACAAGCCAATATTTCTTCAGCCGATCTTATGAACTTAACAGTTTCGATCGCAAATTCTATGACACTTTTGACACAAAGATCCTGCATACAAAATGTTGCGTTAACAATACCAACATTTGATGGTGAGAATCCACCTTTATCACGTTTTGCACAACTGGTAGAAGATGGATTGACCTTGATTCCTGAGGGAACAGAAAGGGAATACCTTACAATTATTTTAACTAAACTCACCGGTCCGGCGCGAAGAAGTACTTTAGAACATCAATTCACTTCGGTATCCGCGTTGATCAAGCATTTGAAGAGAAGATTTGGACCAGGAAAGAGCTTATCGCAATTTCAAACAGAAATTGCCAGGCTTCAAATTAGGGAATACGAAAGTTTGAGAAACTACATCGATAGAACAAGCCATCTTGTTTATTGTACAAGAGGAGCGATTAAAGAGAAATATCCTAGACATTCAGAGGAAAATATTAAACAAATGGAAATGGATATTTTAGAAAATTTCCTAGATGGATTACCAGACCGCATCTCTTTTAAGGTATCAGCACAAAATAGAGACATTAAAAACTTAGAGGAAGCTTTTGACGCTGTGCTAGAGGTAGACAGGAAATTAAGAAGTCGTCGTGATTTGGCACGAAACACATCACCAGGAGGCTGGAACAACAGGGATCACCACAGCAACGAACGTCGAAATGAAATTTCATACCCTCAATCTCCAACACGACACGATCGATATAGAGATCGACAGAGGAGACCATCTAACTCTGAAGACGAGAGAGAAGGACGACCACGTACATCAGCATGGACTGTGCGATCCAGGAATCAATCGAATTCACCTTCTTATCGTTCAAATTCACCACGCACAGATCAAGATGAAAAACGGTTTACAGTTTTAAAACGCAGTGAAAAGGATGATACTTCGCAGCTATATTGTTGGCGATGTGATACCCAAGGACACGATGAAAAACGTTGTAGGAGGAATTCGCAAAATTTCAGACAGCGATCATACTCTCGAAATTCTTCAAAGATCTCGCCAAAAGATAGTCAGATTCACGGGAGAATCCTCATCAAGGAAACCCCAGCACCAAGAATAAAAATCAAAGTTCCGGAATTAGAATTAGAAACAGTTGAATTTTTAATTGACGGTGGCGCGGCAGTTAACTTAATAGTGCGCGATGTTCTCGGAGATCAAGCCAAACGTATCACTAAAGAAGTTATTGAAATCACAGGACTTACAAAATCACCTATTTATAGCATAGGAACCACAATTCTTCACATTCACGGTAAGCCTGCATTATTTTACGTAGTAGAGAACCTTGCAATAGAAGCCGATGGAATTATAGGCAGCCCATTTTTATTACAAGAAGAAGCAGAAATTTCATATTATCATGGAACACTAGTATTGAAAGATAAACCTATTCGACCACTTCGTTTTTCAAATTACCGAGATTTAGCTCAGCAGAAAAATCCGAAATCGACTAAACACCGTATCGAAGCTCGAACAACAAAACAAATTGCAATTCACATAGCTAATCCAAATATTAAAGAGGGATACTTACCGCGACTCAAAACATCAGAAAATATATACATTGGCGAAGCAGCAGTATATAATCGTGACGGCATTTGTTACGCGTTAGCAACGAATACCGGAGAAGACGATGTAGACATCGAAATTGAACCTCAATACATTCATCCTTACGATATTTACGACTCGTCGGACGACGACCCAATTTCTTCATATATGACCGAAAACACACCAGAAAATAGAGCAACACGAATTAGAAATCTTTTAAGAACCGATCATCTCAATGCAGAAGAACGTAAACATGTATTCAACATCGTCGACGAATTTTCAGACAGATTTTACTTGCCTGGAGACAAACTAGGAGAAGTACCGAATTTTTACCATTCAATTCATACAACAGATGACGTACCGATTAATACAAGACAATACCGATATCCACCAGTACACCAAGACGAAATACAACGTCAAGTAAAGGCTCTGTTATTACAAGGAGTCATACAGCCATCTAGTTCACCATATAATTCTCCGTTATGGATTGTACCAAAGAAACCAGACGCTAAGGGCAATAAGCGTTGGCGTATGGTAATCGATTTCCGAGCCTTAAACGAAAAGACTTTGAGTGATAAATTTCCTTTGCCGAATATCACCGAAATTCTAGATAAATTGGGAGGAGCAAAATATTTCACAATTTTTGATATAGCAAATGGATTTCATCAAGTTCAAATGGATCCTAAGGATTGTCCGAAAACAGCATTCACAACACCGGATGGGCATTTTGAATTTGTACGCATGCCATTTGGTTTAAAAAATGCACCACCGACATTTCAACGCTTAATGAATCAAGTTATATCTGGTCTAGAGAACGCTCATGTATTCATAGACGATATGGTTGTTTTCTCTTCATCACTACGAGAACATGAAATAAAAGTAAAAAAATTACTCAATCGGCTCAGAGAATTTGGACTTACACTGCAGATTGATAAACGCGAATTCTTACGTAAGGAGGTTACTTATTTAGGACACATTTTAACAGAAAATGGTGTTAAGCCAGATCCTCGTAAATTACAAGCTGTAAAAGAATTTCCCATTCCTAAAACACAGAAAAATGTCCAGCAGTTCTTGGGACTGACAGGATATTATCGCCGTTTCATAAAAGATTATTCTATTAAATCAAAACCATTAGTTCAGTTATTAGGTAAAGGAATTCGTTTTAAGTGGACCGAAGACCAGCAAAAAAGTTTTGAAAATTTACGCGACGAACTCTGTACACAACCAATTTTACAATATCCGGATTTTAATCGACCGTTCATTGTTACCACTGACGCATCAGATTACGCAATTGGAGCTGTACTTAGTCAAGGAGAAATAGGAAACGATCTACCAATTGCCTACGCATCTCGTACCTTAAATAAAGCCGAAAGGAATTATTCTGCTACAGAAAAGGAATGTCTTGCAATGGTTTACGCAGTACAATATTTCAGACCGTATCTTTATGGAACAAAATTCACACTCGTCACAGATCACCGACCGTTAGTCTGGTTACACTCTGTCAAGGATCCGACATCACGACTTATGAAGTGGAGACTCAGACTCTTAGAGTACGAATATCAGGTTATCCATAAAGCAGGAAAGACGAACAAGAACGCAGACGCATTATCACGTAACCCAGTACCATCTTGCTTACCACTTATACCCCGAGATCCTCAAGACCCCGATTACAAGCACATAGGACAGAAACCAGAAATCGACACGGATTCCATAGGATTTCGTGTGCGGCAACTACAAAGGGACAGGGAAAGGAGACCGAAATATCAAGAGGAAAACACTAGCTCTGATGAAGAACCAGCCCGTGGGAAGGTTCAACATTCTCCAGTAGCAGATAGACCGAGAGTCTTACCTAACTTATCGCACGAGATAAGTATGCCAGATGAACACATGGAAACAATAAACTTTCATCCGCAAGCAAATTCTACTAAAATCACATCGACAGAAGAAGATGTAAACTTGATTTCATTCGAAGAACCATCAGAAAATACCATTACGGAAAACACGATAATCGCAAACCCGCAACAGGATTTACTTAACCATACACCATTATCACTTGTAACAAATGAGGGAATTTTACAACCACAACCTGTTAACGAAACAATAGGAACGGCAATCCAGCAACCACAGGAAAACTTTGACCGTACCGTTGACCCTTATCCGTTCACACTTCTTGACACAGACACTCTTTCCACGGAGGGAGATGACCTGCGAAGAAAAGTGCAACCTTCACAGACACTTGAGGTTATTATCTCTCCAAACACCCTGACCACCGAGGAAGGTCATTACGCACATTTCATACCTGCGGACTGTAAATTGGTAACCCCCATTGGAAAACTGTTACTGGACACAGAAGCAATAGATTTACAACAGCTCATGTCAAAGAAACCGCAGAAAGGAGACGTAATAGAATCAGCAAATGGCTCATACAAAGTTTACAGTATAATAATATCAGATAATTTTTACGACACCATTAAAGGTGAAGATATACTAAACGGACTACAAACACTGAAACAGCATTTAGATCAAAATCCAATTAAATCATTTAGAATATCAGCAGTCGGAGATTTTCATAAATTACCATCCAATGAATTAATTAAATTAATAAAGGACGTTTTCAACGGTACAACACAGAAAATCATCATATGCAATTGTTCAACGATTACATCATCAGAAGAAGATCGATTACAAATAATTCGCGAAGCTCACGACAGTTTGATAGGAGGACATAAAGGAGTCACAAAAATATATAAACGCATCAGAGCGAAATATCAATGGCCAGAAATGCACAACGAAATACGAAATTATATCAGGAAATGTCCAAGCTGTCAAGAAGAGAAATTAGTTAGAGCAAAAACTCATCAACCAATGTTAATTACCGATACCCCGATAGAACCATTTGATAAAGTTGCTTTAGACACCGTAGGACCTTTACCTTTAACGCCTAGCGGAAATAAATACATTCTCACAATGCAAGATTGTTTAACGAAATATTGTATAGCAGTAGCAATACCAAACATTAGAGCAGCCACAATAGCAGACGCTTTCGCGAGACATTTTATTGCCATATATGGAACACCACGAGCAATATTAACAGACAAGGGAACTAGTTTTATCGGAAGCTTAATGAAAAATCTTTCAGAAATATTCAAAATCAAACAAATCACAACTTCTGGATACAGACCACAAACTAATGGATCACTAGAACGAAGTCATATAGTACTAACAGAATATCTTAAACATTACATGGATAATTATGAAGATTGGGACCTATTAATACCATTTGCCATGTTTTCTTATAATACTTCCGTACATGAAGCAACAAATTTCTCTCCATATGAATTAATATTTGGAAAACCAGCCCGTGAACCAAGTTCGTTTCCAACTGGCGAAAGGTTAAAATCATATGGCGACTATTTAACAGAATTAATAACTCATACTATAAAAATCCGCAACATAGCAGCCGATAATTTGATTGCCTCCAAGCACCGTTCGAAGAAGTACTATGATAAACATTCCCGACCGGTAGAATTCAATGTAGGCGATTATGCTTATGTATTGCTAGAACCACGAATTAGTAAATTTGATCCACATTATGTAGGGCCATATGAGATCATTAATGTAACAGATATGAACAACATTGTATTGCGAACACCTGACAAAACGATAACAAAACACCAAGATAAATTAAAACACGCTTATTTTCCATCCACAGCGGAAAAAACGGAAATAACGGGAAATCATGATTCCGGCACAACTACTTCTGATACCTCTGGCTCTGGTTATGAGTCAGACAGCAATTAAAGGCGGTTCAAAGGTGTTACCACTGGCGCAATCAACGGGTTTGTTTTACGATAAATTGTCAGACATACGGACATAGCAATCGCAATGGCGATTGGTCACGTCATTGGATGTTGATAAATACCTTGCACATGCACCACCAGTAGAACAGATAATTCTGGCCATGAACCAACTATAGCAAACATTTACAATACTGGAATTTTCAACCTCGAACCGGGATGTAGAGCCACAGTAAATGCGATGCAATTAAAAGCAATGGACACAATAGTAACCATGGAAAATATTATACATTACCCATCCGCGTCATACAATTTATCAGTAATCATTCCGAAAATAACAGAACATCACCTATCAGTTTTAGAAACCAATTACACTAATACAGATCAAGTAATCACAAATTGGAAGAACCTTCCGACAGCACCAAACCTAGAGGAATTGGAGCATCGGGCGAAAGAATTGGAACTTCAAGAAATTTCCACAAATCGTATAAAAATATCAACATTTTCCTCGTTTGGAGTAGTATCTTTGATCCTACTATTAATAATTGGGACAATAATAAAAAGTAATATACACAAAATCATTAATAAACTAAAACCTTTGGACAAACCGAACGAAATTGAATTGCAACTGGAAGAAATACCTAAAAACTCAGAAGAATCAAATTCAAATAATATAAATTTACCAAGGGAAAAATCTTCAGCACCTAGACCAAGTGCCACAATATTCTAAGGGGCCGTAGCCACTCCTACACATCCCTCCTCTAAGAGTCGAAATAAGAGTGGGGTAAGATAAGGGTTTTCAGACTATATAAGCAGTTCTCGGCACCATAGTCTCATCAGTAGACATCCTCAAGAAAATGAACACCATCAAAAATATAGTTTTGAGCAGTTCTGTTCGGATCGGAATTGTCCACGTGGACAATCCGGTAGAATTCTGGGCGCAGGTGGACGACGGTCGGGAAGAAGCTAGGCGACTGTACCGGGACCTGTATCGGTACATGAGCGACCGCGGCCACCTCCACTTTCCAAACCAGGGAAGACTGACCACTGGACGTCTGGTGGCGTACAGAAGTAAAGAAGGTACCTGGGTCCGAGGAGAAGTTCAACACCTGGTGGACGGCCAGTTCGAGGTGGCTCTTCGTGACCACGGCAAGGTGGTAAGGGCACCGGTCGACCAACTTCGGACCTTGCCGCCACGCTTTCAAAATCTACCGTGGCAGGCCTTCAAGGTACGGGTACGGGGTATCCGCCCTGTATGCAGGACCTGGAAGATAGAGCAGGCCAAGAGGGTGTTGGAAGGAAGGAGGGGTCTGCTAACCAACATCAGAGGCGAGGGTGAGGTCGTGGCAGATGTAGCCCTCGATCGTCTACCAGGACAACCACCATTCAACGTGGCGGAGGCGTGGTTGGGCATGAGATACGCGGTTCCAGGCCGGGTATAAAAGCAGACCACAACACCATTCTTCCAAAACACTTATCTGAGCGGACCGAAATGTGCTACATCAGGGAACAACCAACTGAGAGGGACACCAGTCGCATCGAGCTGCTGATGAACTTGACGGCCCGCCTGTGCATGCGCAGCACTTGCTACAGATTAGACGTTGGCATTGTCTGTATGCAGTGTGCTCTCGAAGCAGCCCTTGGAGCAGCAAGGATCTATGACATGATGGAGGTACACTATCCACTACCAACGGCATATCCGCCTGGGGCCTGCGATATTTGCAGCGCGCCCCTGATGGAGTTGCAGGCCGCCTACCACTGCGAGGAGTGTATTGCCGCCATCATCATGGAAATGGAATACCAAAGAGCAAACCAACCCATACCACCGCCTGCAATAGTACCAACCTGGTACACCGAGAGACAAATCCGATCGAGGCAGCCTGGACCCAGACGTACGCTTCGACTTCATACCGCAGTTAGCAGCATCACCAACCATCACACGTAGCGATAAGTACACACACATCACACATAACACCCGACATATTGCATTACAACACCAAAACTTCAACACATTCTAGTGAGTGTTTTCCTTTCCAATTGAAAGCATCACGATTACCGCGATGTTTCATCTAAGGGGGGAGGTGTCACGTAGACAGACCGTTTTTATCAAACGTGTCTCCTTTCAAATAAGCTTAAACATCTGGAAAGGAAAACTCTCGGGCAAACCGACCATTTACTCTCGTAATAAACAGAAGGCCCACCGATAGCAGAACCAAACACTTGGGAAAGCAATGGGTCCGCCGTAATCAAATAGCAGATGCAACCACTCTAAACTGTCGCAGAGGCAGGTGGACCCAGCCTGATCACTCGAATAGTAACCAGACCACCCTTCTTAATTAGTATATAAACCCGTTCGTACCAACGATCGGGGGCAGTACCAGAGTTCATCTCGTGTCGAGCACGTCGTGTACGGTAGTGAGTTGGTTACTATTAGTGAGATCGGGTTGAAGTCCCCTTCGAGCAACATTCACCTTATAGAATCCGCGAGTCGTGTTTCTATTTGGCATTACAATCAACCACACACAACACCCCCGCATTGCCAGTGCGTGAACACCGAGCATAGTGGAAATAGGTAATATATCACATTATACACCTATATTCGCGACAACAACATCTGTAATAGACCAAGATTGTAGAATATATACATTGCTGTGTCAAACCCACATTAGCATTCTCCCTTAAACCCAGTGAAACCTTGTGACAGTTCCTACCACAATACAATCTTACCGCTCGGGTTGTATTGATAATAAAATAAGTTACGCGGCCGCCAATCAGAAAGCCTCTGATAGCCACGCGCGCTGCCAAGCCGTCGGCCACGTAACACCAATAACGATTTGATCGCGGTATGGCGAACTTGGTAATTAATAATTATTTTATATTTTATACTTTTTAGTGCATTTTGTTAATGTAGAAAGAGGTTTTATTAATAATTGTCACGTAATTGTGGAAACGAAATAGAAATCATTTTATACTTTTTAGTGCATCTCGAAGTTGGTTGTATTTTATTGATAGAAATTATTTTATTTCACACTTTTTAAAGGGATGAGCGGAATTGGTAGGATATCGTAAGGTGGTTTATTGTTGTTATTGGTTAATTGATAAAAGAGAACAATGTGAATAATATTTTTATTTTTTATTTAAGTATGATAACTTGCAGGGTTAAAATAAAATTTGGATTATCTATGTACAGTGGACCGCAAAAGTATTCGTCCACCTTTTAAAACAGAATACCTCGCTCAAAACTGGAGCAAATGACTTCAGGTTTCTCGAGAAGCTATAAAAATTAATTTACTAAGATATGTGCCTTTGTCGTTTTTAAAAATTAAAATGTGCCGAAATCGGTTAAGAAATAGTAAAAGGCAACTTTTGAACTGTTTTATCTGAACCTGTAAGGAAAATTGTAAATATGACATTTGTAAATTCAAATATGTTATGTGTATCCTGAAAAATTCATTAAGATCGGTCAACGCATTTAAAAGTTATAAGTAATTGAAATCTCCGAAAATCGCGACTTTTCATCTAAGAACGGAACTAGTCACGATCTTAGCTGAAAAGTCGCGATTTTCAGAGATTTCAATTAGTTATAACTTTTAAATTGATTCAATATGTACTTAATACATATTCTACAAAAACAGCAAATAAAAATTCGAAGTAAAAGTTACTTTTTCATTCGAAATAATTGGTTTTTTATTTTTTTAACTACGTTGCACCACATCAAAAAATCTGAAAAAATTCAAGAGTAATAATTATACTAATATGTTATTACCACAGTAATATAAAAGTAGTGCTCTTACATTTTCAATAACAAATCGCGTTTCTTCAGATTGTTTTTTGGTTTTTCATCTTTTACAACTACAATTTGCAATGAAAAAATCTTAAAAAATTCCCTAAAATGCGTTACCGTGTTTGTAGTGTATCAGAATTTTTTCAAAATTTTCGGATGTTATTAAATAGGGGAAATGGGGCACGATCTGGCATTTCTTTTGGCCTCCATCACTGCCCCCCTGGTTAACCCCCCAGGGGGATGAAAATTGGTGTACAGTATTTTCTTTTAATATGCTATCGAATGACGCATTCTGAATTGAATTTGGTTGAAGGTCCATTTTGCCTACCTTACCCGGCTATACCGTTTAATTTGGCAAAGCAGTAGCGTGCGCTTCTCAAGATTTTCCAAGAAAATTGCATAATAATCGCTGTACTCCGTTATAAACAGTTTGCGTTAAAAAATGAAGAACGCTCGAAGTGGTTGACGGCGTAACGTGAAATAATGGTAATTAGTACGTTGCTGGTTCGAGTGTCGCTATCGATATTTTTTTTTTCTTTAATTGACCTGAATTTTTGGCCTAAAATTGATGAAACGTGTCCTCTCCTTAGCTTGGTTAAAGCTGATTTCAGTAGACAAGCACAAAACATTAATTCAATGCAAAGAAAGAAGACAGACGCACATCAAATAGATGCCGCGACTGGAAAAAGTAAACACGTAGCAAAGAAAATTTTATTTTCAGTCATTTTCGTCTTATCTTTATAATTGTAGCACCAATGGATACCTGACATTCTTCCGATGAAAATGTGTCCAAACACGATATAATTTGAACCATATTTACTGTGCATAATTCATTATGGTTTACATTATGATTTACTCTACGTGATTCATTATGTATTTATTAGATAACGTAAATATGATCCGATTTACGTCGTAAAAACGACGAAGAGTCGGACCATCTTTGTACGATGCATTGGAGCCAAGTTACCAAACATATTTGCCAGTGGTGGTATGAAAGTCACCGCCTTCGACTAAGGTCGAATCGACCGACCGCATCAATTTTTCAAAATATGAAATTCTTTATTTTTCACCGCATCGGTATGAAAGTGGTACTAATGGATTGCTGGTGTTCTCCCGATTAAAATGATACCTCATATCACGTAAACCGGACTACTTTTAACGAAACTGGCTTTTAATTATGCATTTAGATTTTTCACGTAACTTGGTTAATTATTGTCCAACTTATGTCGCGTTTGGTATCATTTTAATCAGAAAAACATAAGGAATTGATTGACATCGCTTTCGCAAAGATGTGATAAAAAATGCGGAAGTTGGTATTTCTACAAGAGAAAACCATTTCCTTTTTCGGACGGCATACGTGGTACAGGCATGGCCACAAACACAGAAATCCGGACCCTCAGTTGCACGAAAAGTTGTACAAGTTTATTGCATAGTCTGAACGCGGCCTAACGGCAGTCTCAGGTACCGATACTACCCCTGTGACGTTGAGGAAATTCCAGGTGGTTGCAAAGTGACCGTGGCGGGCAATAAACTGAGTAAGCGTTTTGACTCTGACAAAACATATTGAGAATAAAGAACCCCAAAATGAAACATACTAATCCCGAGGCAATAGAAATAGACAATCAACACGAAAATATTTCTAGGAAAGTAGTAAACTGGTCGATGGCTTCATAAACTTATTATTACCACGGTTCAGTTCAGAATATTTGTAAGCTGCGGAACTATTGACTGCAAAATACGTGTTTTATGATGTTAGGAAAAACCCGTGATTTCCATAAAACCGGACAGTTTCTTCCTATTGAAAATTAAAGTAATTTACAAGCGAACAATAATAATAGAAGAAATAAACAATAATAATAGAATAAACAACATAGAATTGACGCCTTGGCTGCATATAAGGCAATATACAATATACAAAATATACAAAACTCCTTATCGATGCGCCAGTAAAAAAGAGTTTTATAACATATTTCAATTTTCTTTATTTCTTCAAGAGTGGCATTTAAAACATCTTTTCGTATATTATATATCCATTTATGTATATCAATAATTTAGGGAACATTTTGAATATTTGTAATTACATGTCCTGTGTATTATTTAAAACCTATTAACTGGAACAGCAATAATTATATAACATTCGTACACAGATGTGTACTAATATACAATTAGTAAATTGAAGCATGTTTCGTTCATGTGATTCTACATGCCTTCGGAAACGCATAGTGTGAGAATGAGAGGGCATGCTATATTCTATCCTTGTTCAAAAAATAACATCGCTGCTCGGTCGATCACTTTATGATTTGCCGCTACCTCAGATCTCTCACTCACTTCTCGCGTTCTCTATTGTCCCGTTTCGAGAACAAAGTCAAGCCGAATAGCATACCTGCTTCGAAATAAGCAACTGTTCGGTCCCGAGCCACTTGCTTATTTGGAGGCAATCCTGTATCCACCGTTTACTGTACTTTTTTCTTCCACCCTCACGACGCTCTTGGTTTCTTAAATTCACTCACACACGGTCACATTCGATCACCGATTCGTACACACATGTACTCTCATTGTGAAGAACTGTCATTCAGTCCAAACACTCTTTATTCACACCTCACTCGATCCGACTGTCATACGACCTAAACACTTTTCATTCACACCTCACTCGATCCCACTGCCTCGAGTGCCCAAACACCCTTATCTCTCGGAATCTGATAATTTGGCGTAGAAAGAAGAAACATAATCGCAAAACGTATACGACAAACAGAAGCAGTACATACTTCTCAATGCTGACGACTTGATTGTCGTGTACGTTTTGCGATTATGTTCCTTCCTTGCATGCCAAATTATCAGACTTAAATCTTAAAGTACAAAGATAATATTATACCATACTTTAATGTTATACTTAGCAAAAATGTTTCTCTATCATGTGATATGATTAGATTTTCTGTTAGATTGTTAGTATTTGAAATATCCTAAAAAATATCTGCAGACGTCATGCGATTTAGGCGTCTCTTCCGCTTCTGTCAGAGTTTACATTAGGGCTAGATTTATGGCGGGGACTGCTGGTTCTTCTCAGCCGGGTCATTTGTGCCATCCTGAGTGTCAGGCTTCGGATGGTACACGTGATCCTGGAGAGTGGTGACGAAAGGCAGTTTCCCGCTGTAAATCGAAGTCTTGGGGGGTACAAGTGAGGTCTTATTGTTAGTCGCCATTCTTTAAGACTTACGATTAGTTATTTGAGGGCTGCATTCGCCCACCCAGACGAATCTCGTGATCAGGAGTGATCAGCAGTCCTTACCAGCTTTCATTATTATTTAAACATATTTACATGTTTATAATGTAGTAACAATTTATATCATTTTATTCGATAGATTCCATAGAATTATTGCGTGAAAAAAGAATCTGAATATCTGCTATTGTAAAAGTATAAATCATTTCCAAAGTTGAATATTTGCAATTTGTGTTTAAGATTGATTACCTCGAAAACTGTAAAATTTAGATAAAAATGGATGTTTTGCTTTTAGATTATATTATGTAGTTATTTATGTAGAATAATTTAATGTGCGCAATTATTGGATTTTATTTGTATTTATTGTTTGATTTCGACTAATATACGCTCCGTTGCGGGTGGACGATTTTCACTGAGAGTGACTGTACATTGTTTCGCTGCTGCGCTGTATGAATGCACGAATATCGTATAGCTCCTGTTAGGAAATGGGTTATGATTAAATGAATCCTTTACTTTATATTTTAATAATAATCCTTTATTGTACGCTCTTGGAGGAGACACCTTTTCAATGTGACTCTCTTGTGTTTATACGAAGCCCTATCGCATCTTTATATGTATAAACAGTCAGCCGAATTCTACGAGGCAATATGCGAAACAGAAATTCAGCACTTCTTGCCATCGGAATAAAACCGTTTAAGAACGATTAATTTTTGTACTGGTTTTCTCAGAAGAAAACCTAACACGCCCCCTCAAAAATTAATCAGTATATTATAAACTCATATCATATTAATGCTTGATTCATAGTGTCTCTTCCAATGCGTCTTCTGGGGTTACATATGGTCCAACATTCGTTGCTAAGGATTAAGGGAAACCCAGGAAAAACCTTAATCAGACCACTTCATAATCATATAAACATATTTCTAAACAATACAAATTATTTCAGATACATTTTGATTCTGAAGTCCATGAACTTTGGTGTTGGCAGTGGTTTCGTTAAAGTATCTGCCAATTGTTGACCTGTAGGCACATAGATTAGTTTTATAATATTTTTCTCAACTTGCTCTCTTGTAAAATGATATTTAATATCAATATGTTTTGTTTTCTTGTGGTTTGTAGGATTATTAGAAATACTAATGCAACCATTATTATCCTCAAAAATTTCTATTGGTTCTAAAATCTTAAAATTTATACTAATTGCCAATGATCTCAACCACAAAGCTTCCCTAACGGCTTCGAAGAGAGCCATGTACTCTGCCTCAGTTGACGAGACTGCAACTGATAATTGCGTCCTTGTATTCCAGCTAATAGTACATTTATCAAACAGTTGGAACAAATACCCCGTTTTACTTTTTCTATCAATCTCATTGCTACCCCAATCTGAGTCAACATAGCCGATTAAAGAATTATTTTTGTCACTTTTCGTATACGTTAATTTCAAGTTCATCGAGCCTTTCAAATACCGTAAAACCCTTTTCAGACTAGTCCAGAGTTCTTTATTATTCTTGTTTATGAATCTACTTAAAATGTTTACCGCTACACTCACATATGGCCTTGTACACACCACCAAGTACATCAGACACCTGATGAGATTGCGACATGGAGCATCGTACGTCTCATCTGAATTTAGTGCTGCATAGTTTAATTTAATTTCCATTGGCGTACTAGCAGTTTGACAATCTTGCATGTTGAATTTATTTAAAATTGTATTGATGTATGCACTTTGATCGAGAGTTATTTCATCTTTACTTCTTGTGATTCTAATTCCTAAGAAAAGCTTTATTTCTTTCAAATCAACCATTGAAAATTTATTCATCAGATAAGATTTTAATTCGTTCATTTCTTTCATATGTGCAGCAATTATGACCAGATCGTCAACATATAGTACAGTGTAAACATTTTTAGTAATATCTCCCCTATCTAAAACATAAAGGCACGGATTTATAGCTGAATTTTTGAAACCCAATTCTTTGAGAGTTTGATCAAACATTTCATTCCAACACCTTGCTGCTTGCTTTAAACCGTACAAGGACTTGTTTAATTTACAAACTAAATTCTTTTCGTTTCTAATACCATCAGGAACCTTCATGTAAATTTCCTGTTTTAATCTACTATTTAAAAAAGCGGTCTTGACATCCATATGATGAATTAATAAGTCAAATTGATTTGCAAAGGCTACCAAAAATCTAAAACTTGTAATTCTCGCTACAGGGGCAAAGGTGTCATTATAGTCTTCCAAATATTCTTGACTAAAGCCTCTAGCTACTAAACGAGCTTTATATTTTATTGGATTCCCGAATTCATCATTCTTAATTGCAAACACCCATTTGCAATCCACTACGTTTTTGTTTTCGGGCCTTGGTACCAGCGTCCAAGTTTCGTTTACCAAAAGAGAATTAATTTCTTCTTTCATTGCTTCTTCCCATTTTACTCTATCCTCGTTTTCTTTAACTTCTGCATAACTTTTCGGAATTTTGCAATTAACAGACTGAGCACACAACATATAGTCATTCGGAATCTCATTTTCATCATAAGAAATGAGTGGACGATTCCTAAGCCTCTCACTCCTAATTTGTTTGGAATCTATACTTAATCGTTTTTCATGAGATGAAGAACTATCATAATGTCTCTTATCGCTCTTTGTCACTTTATCACTCGATTCAATCATCTCATATGGTCTCACATCATTGTTAGATTTCGATTCATTGTCGGATTTCTTTGCACCATCAAACTCTACTGGTTTGGATACACCTTCAACATTTGTTTCAACCTGCGATCTTTCTAAACTAATCTCATTTGACCTCTTAATTGGCCCTGATTTTAGAAAATCGACTTCATCAACAATAACATCTCTAACAATGGCTAGCTTCTCGTTTGCTACATCCCACACTTTGTACCCATTTGGTTCGTAACCGACCAAGATTCCTTTCCACGACTTTTCGTCAAATTTTGTTTTAGAAATTTTATCATGTACATAAACAGTCGAACCAAATACTTTCAAAAATTTTATTTGAGGTTTCTTACCATGCCATAATTCATATGGCGTTTTATCTCCCTTCAGAGCCTTCGTTAGTGTTAAATTTATTAAGTACGTGGCAGTCAAAACCGCCTCACCCCAAAAGGTTTTATCTAAACAAGCACCAGCGATTAAAGTTCGAGCTCTTTCTGTTACTGTCCTAACCATTCTCTCTGATACACCATTTTGCTGTGGGGTTCTCGGAACAGTCAAGTGATAGCTTATGCCTTTCTGCGTACAATAGTCCTTCATCTCAGTGGATAAATATTCCCCGCCATTATCGCAATATAAATTGACTACTTTTGATCCGAAACGCGATTCAGCTTTCGAGATGTAGTCTCGAAAAACTGAAAATACATCTGATTTAAATGTTATCAAATATGTAACATAGTAATGTGTAAAACCATCGATCAATAACACAAAATAATTTTTGTTATTAAATGTAGGAGGAGTGACAGGGCCAGCAACATTCGAATGTATTACAAACAAAGGTCTTTTTATATTACTCTTATCTTTTACTTTATTGAATGGCAATCTCTTTTGTTTCCCCTTTATGCAAGCCTCACATATTCTATCATTTGGAATTATTTTCTCAATTTGACTGAAATCATCAACCATTTTATTTCTCTGTAATTCTAAAAATTTATGTTTCCCCATGTGACCTAGGCGCTGATGCCACAATTTATAGTCAGTATTTGTAACTTTACATCCTTGAGCAACCGAATTTACTACATTTGATTTAATGCAAAATTTAATCTGAAATGTATTCCCAATGGGCTTACCAGTTGCTACCGTTTTACCATCTTTACTGATTGAGATGTCGTGTTCATCCAAAACCGTTCTCAACTTCGCCTTTCGAAGTCTTGCTATGGACAACAGGTTGCTTGGAACCTCTTCACTGTACAGGACATTCTCCAGTACTCCTTCAACTCCTAGGTTACTTATCACATTCAGTGGACTCATTTTCGTTGCCAAGATGAAACATCCACTTTTTGCAATTCCAACCTTTAATGGTGGATTTAGCTCGATAAAATTCTTGGTTAGATCTTCCCTGTTGATTAAGTGGTCGGATGCTGCAGAATCCATCAAAAATGTTATTGAATTCCTCTCACACCTCTCGACTTCATATCACCAGTCATGAAAGCGAGGGCAGAACTTTCAATTGATGGTAATTGTTGTTGAGCCATTTGAGCAGTCTGATTTATTTTCCTCTTCTCTGTTTCTTTCTGGTTTTTCTGTTTTAGCTCTCTCAAATAATAACGGCATTCACGTTTTATATGTCCTGGTTTATTACAATGGTGATATTTGATCCCGAATGATTTTCAGTTATTTTTGTATCTTTTAAATTGTCCAAATTTTTGACCGAAACCCTTAAATTTTGATGTGTCGAAATTTTGTTTTTTCATTATGTTCACCGTACTTTCAGCATGAAGAACCTTTGCACTGGTATCTGCACTTTCTGCTTTTATTTTTATCTCATGGTCAAGAAGTCTTGTTTTCACAAATGCTAAACTCAATGTATCTTCCGATAATGTCTCTATTGCGGTAATTACACCATCGTAAGAAGGTGGAAGGGTTAAAAGTAAGTGCGCCACTTTATCTGTTTCTTCAAGCTTTGCGCCAGCCGCCAACAGTTCGGTGATCAAATCATTGAAAACAGTAAAATGTTTGACTAACGGTGTATCTTCTTGCAATTTTTAACTGAGAAGTTTCTTCCTGACAGCCAGTTGAGTTGCAATACTTTTTCTTTCATATATTCTGTCCAGATTTTCAATTATTTCTTTTGCTGTTACATTTCCACTCGCAAAACCCAGAAACGAAGAATTCAACAATCACACCTCTAGCAGTATTTTCGGCTTTATCCCAATCATTAGATTTCTTTTCTGGAACTTCTTGGTCAATAACTCTAATCACATTTCTAATAATGAGCGAATTCTGAACTTCCACACGCTGTATTTATCACCATCAAAAGGAACAATGTTTCTCTTCATTTTTAATTGATCCATTATAAACGTCAATACGCGTATCCTTACACAATTAACAACTAGAACCAGATTCACTCTTTCTCACTAAACTTAACTTAACTAAACTTAAAGTGTCTCGGCACGTTTAATAACTAATCAAAACTTAAAAAAAGATTATAATTAAAATTGTTTTTTTTTTTTATTTACGCACAGTTTCTACACGTTAGACCTAGGCCCATAATCTGTTAGGAAATGGGTTATGATTAAATGAATCCTTTACTTTATATTTTAATAATAATCCTTTATTGTACGCTCTTGGAGGAGACACCTTTTCAATGTGACTTTCACGAGAGAACTAACCCTGCAGCCAAACGAGAACCGACCGCTAAAAGCCTCTCTTGTGTTTATACGAGGCCCTATCGCATCTTTATATAAACAGTCAGCCGAATTCTACGAGGCAATATGCGTAACAGAAATTCAGCACTTCTTGCCATCGGAATAAAACCATTTAACCCTTTCGCTTCGGCAGTTCAGTCCGCCGAAGTGCCGTCACTGAACGGAAGCGCGCATGAGAATTGTGCACAGTGCGTGTGGTTTTTGTATGTACGTTTTTCTAAGTCTTAAATAACAACTGTGATTAAGACATTTCATATATATGTCAATTGTATCTGGCGCTCGTACTCACAGGTCGCCGCGTGGATGCCGGATATATCCGGCGCTCGTACTCACAGATCGCCGCGTGGATGCCGGATAAATCCGGCGCTCGAAGCGAAAGGGCTAAGAACGATTAATTTTTGTACTGGTTTTCTCAGAAGAAAACTTAACAGCTCCTACATTGTTTGAAGTTTGCCGGCTGCTTCGAACGTAAAAAAGGACAGCGAGTGGAAAAGAGGACGGAGCGAAAACAAACCATTGTTGGATTCCAAGGAATTAAACAACACGTAGAGAATACTCTTACTTAGAAACGTTTATTATGAAATGCGCACTCGACTAGTAGGTATTGAAAATCTGCCCTGGTAAAGCTCTGTAAGCTTTTTATATACTGTTGGTGGAAATTGGATAGTGGTAGGGATGATGGTTAAGGAACAGTGTGACTACGGAAAGGTACAAAGTGCAGGATGAGTGAGGAATAGGGACGATGATCAGGGTACGAAGTGCAAGATGAATCAGGAATAGGGGTGATGTCAAGGAACAGTGTGACTAAGGAAAGGAATGAAATGCAGGATGAGTAAAGGTTAGGAGTCATGGTTAGAATGTTTGGCTGAGGATGAATCTATAGTGTTTGTGTTGCGATTAGTGGCGTTGGTTATCCAACACCATTCTATTTACATATGTCTGTAAAACAATCCTAATTTAACGATGAAACTTGCACTCCGTTGTCCCAATCACACAGCCAATAACACTGTGCAACAGCCAAATGATTTCGTAACCGCCACTATGAAATTGTTATACATTTTTGCAAGCTAGATACGAATTTGAAATCCGTTTCTCAAAAACTACGATCTAGAGAGAAACGGATTTCAGATTCATATCCAGCTTGCAAAAATCTATAACAATTTCATAGTGACAGTTACGAAATGAAAAGAAAGTCAAAATTTGTTGTACAGTGTAAAGCCGAGTATCCACCTGTATCCAACGCCCGTATCGTATCACCGTTCCGAACCCTTTTGAATAGGCAGACGTTGCCTCGTTGCATGCCACGGCGTGCTACGGCTCGGACAATATTTCTTCGTTTCTTGATAGAAACGGTTCGGCAATAGGACTGGGCCACTACAGGCGAGGAGTTTCGTTTTGCTGCGTGCCGTTCCAAAGGAACGGAGGCAACGGACCTATCCGAAAAATTTGTCGATTCTTTGCCGTTGCATCGAAGGAAAGGTTTATGCATTTGCACTTGAGATAGCGTTTCGTGCCGTCACTTGGGTTTCAATTTATTTGAAATCTTGCGGTATTATTGGATTCATTTCAAAATCGATGAAATTATTTATGAACTTAATCTAATTTAATTTAGACAAATTTTATCGTCTAAATATATTTAAACAGATCAATTATCTTCGGTGATACGCTGTACATAAAAGAGCAATGTTAATAAGAACCTCTGTGATTATTGAAAAAGGACAATGTTAATTATCCAGAGATTTTTCCGTTGCCGAGTATCGAAAGTTCTATTGGGCTGTGATACGGAGGTGAAGGAACGGGCCGATCCGAAAATTGTCGGTTTCTTGCTGTTCAAAGGATAGGTTCAGAGACCACTTGAAACGTAAAAACAACATACCCATGCGAAGGCCCGAAATGCTATGTCAAGTGGAAACATGACACTTGAGGCTCGAGATAATATGATCTGGAATCGGATATATCAGTGAGATAATACTAATGCAATGACTGAACTTTGTTATTTTTCATTTTTTTCTTATAAAACTTTTACCAAGATATTTGTGACGTTTTTCTGATTAAAATGATACCAAACACGATATGGTTTGGACAATTACAATAAAGAAACAGCATGCAGGAAATCGAAACTTCTCGCCTATAGGAGTTTCTTTCAAGAAACGAAGAAATATTGTCCGAGCCGTAGCACGCCGTGGCATGCAACGAGGCAACGTCTGCCTATTCAAAAGGGTTCGGAACGGTGATACGATACGGGCGTTTGATACAGGTGGATACTCGGCTTAACACATGTTATGTGAGCGGTCTGTAAAGTGTGAAACATTTTTTTTTTTATTTCAATAATTATTTGCTATGAAACTTTTATCAACAGATTTGTGATATTTTTTTGATTAAAATAACCCAAAACACGACGTTAATCGGATTAGTTTTGTTATTAATCTATTTCAATTGATCAAGTGAATGATTGGGCTCGAGAAAATTGATGGTAAGGCAATGTCACACCATTTTTTCGGCCGGCGCAGAGAAAAGGAGGGATCCTTCGCACACAACGCCGATCACTTTATCTTACACGAGCCTAGTCAGTAGATGTAACTCCTTCGACCAATAATACGTTGCGGCTGCAAGCCGTGTGAGGAAAGGCGGGGCACGACCAATGAGACGCACATTTTTTTCGACGGCCAAGTTACGAATAGCGAACAGCAGTCAGTTGGAATTCATACTTTGCGACGCTCTCTTCAATCGAATATCAGTATATTCCGTTGAAGAGTGCATAATACGTACAAGTAATTTAATAATTTCAATTTTATTTATTTATTTCTTTTTGTATACAAATTCCTTTTATATACAAATAAGAAAAAGTAATTCAGCTTTGAGCGAATAAAAAAATTCTGCTTTGAGCTAATCGAAAAATTCTGCTTCGAGCGAATCGAAAAATTCTGCTTCGAGCGAATAGAAAAATTCTGCTTTGAGCGAATAGAAAAATGCTGCTTTCAGCAAATACAAACAAACGGGTTTCATTTCAATCAGTTTCAACAAGAATATAAAAATGCCTAGATTGCCGACGAAATCGCCCAATGAAATTTATGATGCTCTAAAAGAGCTTTAGTTTATTGATAATGAAGGTAAACTTTTGGCATGGGATAATGACGTTTGGACAAAAACGGTTCATGCATTAAAAGGTACAATGACAAAAGATTACATCTACCTTTATTTGTCAAAAAATAGAAATAATGTTTTTGACCAAATACATAAAATCGAAACATTGGAATATGCCAAAGACGAAAGTTTCGATACAACGGTATCGGACAATTTGAAAGACGATCCAAATTGGTCGATGAGTAAAACAAATTGTGTATTACCACCTCTGCGGAAATCAATCACATTGTCGAAAAGCGAATGGGACAGTCTGAAATGAAATATCGCAAAATACAAAGATCGCGAATACGACGTACTCGTTATTGGTTGGTCGGACGCAGTATACGACATTTTATGCAGTCATCTGAAATTGCCCTGTTCCTTCGCGTTTAAAAATGCAAAAATAAATCGAAATCCTGGCGAGATATTCTTGTCGATTAAAGGTAGTTGCTCGGAACGCAATTCAGAAATTCATATATACTGTAAAACCGAACCGACTGAAGATAGTCCGATTTTATATATTTCCACCTTCAATTCTCGCATGATCGTACATGAAAAGAAGCGGCAAGTTCGTGGTGATAGACGAATGCGCATTGGAAAAGAATTACAAGGTACATCTACTTACGCTTGGCGACGGAATGAAGCTAATAAATTAATGGATTTTGGAGATGTTGCACCCGCCAACCTACCATCGGAGGATGTTGCGCGTAAAATAAAACAGGAAACTCAAGATAAAGAGTTGGGATTGTTTAAAGTTAAAGCGGCTCTTACTTCAGTGTGGGACATGAAGTATGGTGAAGAATTTAATGGCTGTATTTATGAGATTGGGCTGGATCATTTTTATGTGATGTATTGGAGTCCCACATAGCTATTTCTGTATAAAAAACTTCAGAACGAAGATAATATTGGTAGTATTAGTATCGATGCAACTGGCGGACTAGTAAAACAGATTCCAAAACCCGACGGTTCGAAACGAGTCGTTTATCTTTACCAGGCCGTTTGTGGTTATCGCCAGAAGATTTTGTCTTTATTTCAGTTGATTTGCGAGAAGCACGATACCAACACATTAACGTATTGGATGCGAGAGTGGTTGCGTTCCGGAGGATCGATTCCGAAACAAGTAATCATAGATTACTCACCTGCACTTTTGAATGCAACTTCTTTAGCATTCAATAACAGAGATATTAAAACATACATCGAGAACTGTATTGTCTTCGATAACAGTTCATCATCCATGCGTGTCCAACATCCTCGATGTCTTATTCGCATTGACATTGCACATCTGATAAAATTAGTTGCCCGTTGGAGCTGTTTCAAACATGAATCTCCTGAGAAAAAAGACTTTTATCTGCGCTGCGTCGGTTTCTTGACTACATGCACAAAGATTGACGAGTTTATTCAAATATGCACGGACGTTTTATCAGTAGCATTTTCGACTTATGAAAATATTGAGGATAAAGAAAGTTATTGTTTTGCTGCCCACAATAGAATTATGAATCGTTTGAAATCTTATCATCTTTCTAACGATATGCCAAACAATCCCAAAAACAATGATCCCAATTTGCTGGAACATTGCGATGTTTTTGACGAGATATCTTTATCGAGCAATGCACTTAATGTAACTATGAAAAAAATCGAAACAGGTAGCATTAAGAACTTAAAACAAGGTCGATTAAATCCATACCATTGCCCTAATTTTAGTTCTTCTTTATTCAAATTATCGAAACAGTTTGTTTTATGGACAGCTGTAATGACAACGGTACCCAATGAATAACAAAACTCCACTCTCGTAGAGTTGAAAGATATACATGTTGCTAGTTCGGCTCGAAGTGAAGAATACTTTCGGGAACTAAAACATCAAGTTTTTAGAAAGGGTAAGGCTGTTACGTCCCGTCTTGCGGGGCGTTTATTATATGCTAAATCCTAGATACGGGTTCTGCCGCTTAAAGCGCTAAGGCGCACCTTGACCTACCTTTCGAAGATAAGGGGGTATAGGATGGGAGACCGGGGATCAAGATACGCGATTTAGGTTATTCGAATGTGTACGTGTATTTCAATTTGGCTTGTCTTACATACCCTTCGCTGTCTTCGGGTGTCGTCAGCAATTGCTTCTCTTGCACGCGTCGGTCACTCACACAAGAGGTCTCGCTTTACACTTAGTACGCGGATTCGACGGAACACTAGACTCGCGGCGCGTGGCTACGACTCGACCTTGGAAGATGCAAGCGGTTGGTGGTGGTCCTGCACAGCACACGGATGCACTCCTGGAGCTTGTCCTATTATGGGCCTGGAACGTCAGACCTCGGGGATACACTCGTGTTGAACCGTCGGCCGAGCACGTCGTTGGTGATCTTCCTGGTTTCGAGTCTAGCCAAAACGCGGGTTGCGAACGAGCAGAACCTCGTCTCTGCTTTACGCTATCACCGAACTGGCTTACTTGCGTCGCGCCGATAACTTATACTCCCAAAAGGGGAGTAGGTCACGCTCTTTGCTTGCGAAAACCTGCAAGCAAAGGGTTTTCGCCATCGCATTCCGCGAGTTCCCTGATTTCGTATCGCGGGCGTCGCTAAGCGAGGAAATGCTGATGTTCTGCGGATTCCAGAGCAAGACCTCTTTGGAATGGCGAAAGACGAAAATGGGTTACACCTAGGGACGTAACAAGGCTATCAGAGTAGACAAATATCTCGTTATTCATCTTAGATCTTTGATGGGAATTACTAAACTATTGAATGTACCGAAAAAAGAAACTAAAGAAAGAAATCTTCCGCTAATAAACTCACGTGAAGAAGTAGTCACCGATAGCACAAGAGGATCTGAAGATTTTGTTGACAATTCGATCGGGTCAGTAATAAATGAAATAAGCGACGAGTCTCACATTGATAAATCGGAGGACTTGGTAAAAGAACTAACAAGTGTTGTACCTCAATCGGGAGATATTATTTAGTGTTCCCTCTGAAACATCCTTTCTTAACGAGACCGAAAATTGGAAAGGTCTTGTTAAAAAGACAAATCCAATTAAATCAAAAATATCAGATAGAGCGAACAAACGAGGTAAATATCTCACTGCATGTCCTGATATGGAGATTATTCACAAACGGCCAAAATTTACCCCAATGGTACCGATGCTTGTAAATGGAAATTCTTTAAAACCAATAAATATCGGTAAACAGATCGTTAGCGTACGCAATACATGTGCGTTCGATTCTACTATTCAAAGCATTTTAGTTGCTTATCATGATTTCCAAACATATTCCGAGTATCTTGCAAAAAGTAACATCTACATATCTACATTTATTCACACACTGTCAACGATGGGTGTGTCGACAAAATTATATAAAGAACGAGGACGTATCTTAAGTTCCACTAAAGAAATAAAAGATGGAATAATGGATTGCTCGATTAACATTTCATATCTGCAAGAAAAATTTATTCTTCGTGATGTACCGTCTCTTGAAACAACCGTTCGATGCACTAATTGTTTAATAGAAAAGTCAATCATTACGCCGGTATTACATCTTAACCCAGTCTTTATATATAGATGCGGCCTGGCAGGTCTACAAGAAGCCGTAAATGAAGCTTGTAAACCAAGTCATACAAACACGTGTTTACGATGCAAAAGTACTAATATTACGAAAATTCATTCGGGAGGCAATCACATGGTGCTTAACATCGAAGATGTTGGAAACGCTTTGCTTTCAGCTCGAATGGAATATCCCAATTGCAGAAAACAATTTACAGTTGAGGAAATACCAGAAAAGCTGGTTTACGATAATTATACATATAAATTTGTTTCCGCGATTATCTACATTGATGCTCATTACTTCGCGATCATTAAACGAATTACTGGTAAGTGGGAAATTTATAATGATTTGAAAGAACTAGTCATGAAAGCCACTGCGCGAACACTTCTGCAGAAACATAATATCCATATTTTATTTTATGCCCAAGTATCCAATGCACTCACTGCAAACACCTAGAAACCATTCCCATCCAGTTGGAAAAGACGGATTTCAAAAATATTGAAAATTGACGAAGTTACCTCTTAGGAGTATAAACAATCGGCTGTAACTTTTAAACTGTTCAACTACAAACGAAAGGAAAATCACTACAAACAACTACAAACGATTCCCTATCACAAGGAAAAAACGGATTTTAAAAATATTGAAAATTGACGAAGTTGGCTGATGGGTATAAACAATCATCTATAACTTTTAAACTATTCAACTACAAACGAAAGGAAAATCACTACAATCAACTACAAACGATTCTGAATCAGATGGAAAAGACGGATTTTAAAAATATTGAAAATTGAGAAAGTTACCTCTTCGGAGTATAAACAATTGGCTGTAACTTTTAAACTATTCAACTACAAACGAAACTTTTTTTACTACAATCAACTACAAACGACTTTGAATCACATGGAAAAGACCGATTTCAAAAATCTTGAAAATTGACGAAGTTACCTCTTACGCGGTTAAACAATTGCTCATAACTTTTAAACTATTCAACTACAAACGAAACTTTTTTTACTACAATCAACTACAAACGATTCTCTATCACATGGAAAAAACCGATTTGAAATATCTCATTGTCGGGTGCGGGTCAATTTTTCAATTTTGTTTATTTATTAATTGATCCAACTACAAACGAAAATATTTTTACTACAATCAACTACAAACGATATACTACCATTTTCCGAAAAAAAAAGTTAATTTTTTAAAAGTCGGGTGCCAGGTTCACATAGCTCAATGGATCCATCGTTTTCATTTCTTGATCACAAACCCTAACGATTGCAGGAATTGCGCGTTTTTGTCACTCAAATCTTGTGATGTGCTTAGTTCGAAGCTATTGTTCCTACTAAATGATTGTAAAGAGTAATCACCGTTTAATACATAATTATCATTCCTGCAACCGTGATAATTACTGCTGTAAGTACAATTTGCGCGTTTGTGATTGAAGTTCTGATTCCATCCATTTTCTAACGATCCTTTTAGCAACTCGTTCAACGAGGTGTTCAATAACACGGTACAACACGATTTTTGATCTGTAATATCCATTACGTGATTCTTATAGGCTTTTGTTCACTGATCACGAATCTGCAAACCGTTTTGCTCCTATACGTACAGTGTTTGAGAAACAGGCATTTTTGTGAAAATGTGTGGTTGTGGGAAAAAATGCAGTATTACATGAAAACTAATAAAATAATTTTTAACAAAAAACAAATCCCACTTCGAAATGCACTAAAAAGTGTCAAATAATTTCTATCTCATTTATAGCAATATTCCATAGCTATTAATAATATCTACTTAATCGTTAAATAGGATACCAAATACATTTCAAAGTTTTTGGAGGCGGCGCAAAATTAAAAACTTTTCCTCTACTAAGAAGATCCTAACCCATTTGATAATTTCAAGTAAATAATATTCAACGGGAATCAACAAACCCATTGCGAATTAACTATACTGCAGTTCACGAGTGACCGCACTTAACTCGCGCAGCTAGTGACCTACTGTGGTCTAGGGAGATTTTTAATAGTGCGTGTGATTCCCCTTTACAGCTTGCTTCTTACTTTGCGTTCACATCATTTTTTTCTTGCGACAAATAATAAGAATTTCATTGTATCGTGAAACTTTACAATATCATCACCGGTTATCAATTATCGTATGTCATATATTTCTGCCCGCCATTTATATGGTCGCAAAGTATAATAAGAAGCAAGCTGTACAGGGGAATAACACACGTTATTAAAAATCTCTCTAGACCTAGTGAGCGGCGCGAGTTAAGTATGGTCTCTTGTGAACTGCAGTATAGTGCATGTACATCAGGAGGGCTGCTAATTTCTCATACAATCGTTACAATTACAAATGTTTTCAGCCGGACCTATAATTTTTCTCTTACGACTTATTAATTACCAAGTTTGCCATACCGCAATCAAATCGTTATTGGCAGCATTGTTTTTTCAGGTATTTTTAATTTTGCGCCGCCTCCGAAAACTTTGAAATGTATTTGGTATCCTATTTAACGATTAAGTAGATATTATTAATAGCTATGGAATATTGGTATAAATGAAATAGAAATTATTTGACACTTTTTAGTGCATTTCGAAGTGGGATTTGTTTTTTGTTAAAAATTATTTTATTTCACACTTTTTAGTGGAACCTGTAGTATTTTTAGGATAGTGTAAGGTGATTTTGGGTTTCTGTTACTTAGCTAATAACCATAAACCTAAAAAATAGTGACCAAATTTAAATGGTTAATAAACAACAAATTCCATAAATTTTTGCAAGTGGGGTCATCGCGGATATACAGAGTGTCACGCGACTACCTCTACAGCCGAAGAGGGATGATTGCTAAGGTGATTCTAAACAACTTTTTCCTTTTCCAAAATGTTGGTTAAGGCTTGTTTTTCTAGTTATTAACAAAAAACACCGACCAATCCAAGCGCGTACAGCGCGCGGGCTCAGGGACTGCAATGTCGGCTATGAAAACCGGGCCTAACGTAGGTCGCAAACGAACGGCTCGGCACCCCGTTGGCATAGCACAATAAAAAATTGGACGGGTAGAACATTTTTAGTCGTTGCTTAAAATGAATACGGAACCTAATCTCTTGTCGCCTATCATAATGTAAAAAATGCAATTCTAAGCATTCTAAACAACAAATGAAAATGATTGAAATGGAATAATTAATAAACGTTTGAATTGGAAGCCACGTTAATGATGAAAAATTTGAAAACAATATAAATGAAACTTTCGCATTCGTTCGTAAATTAACCTACTATGCTGAAAGCAGATAATTGTCACTGGGAATCGAGGAAACACGTTCGGTAGAACAGCAATTTTCATGATCGGGCCAGTGAACTCGCCTCATTTATTGCACTTAGGTGTGAATAATAGGCGAGGTGTTTGCTCATCGAATGTCCAGAATCGACACAGTGATCTAGTGGGAATTATTTGCTTTCAGCGTAGCAAGTTAATTTAGAAACGAATGGGTAAGTTTCATTTAAATTGTTTTCAAATTTTGCATCATTAGTGTAGCCTTTAATTCAAACGTTTATTAATTATACCACTTCAAACATTTTTATTTGTTGTTTAAAATCCTTAGAATTTCCTTTTTTACATTATGACAGGCAATAAGAGATTAGGTTCCATATTCATTCTAAACAGCGACTAAAAATGTTCTACCAGTTTAGTTTTTTTATTGTGCTATGCCAACGGGGTGTCAAGCCGTTCGTTCGCGACCAACGTCAGGCCCGGTTTTCGTACCCGACACTGCAGTCCCTGGGACTGCGCGCTATCCGCGCTCGGATTGGTCGGTGTTTTTTGTTATTAACTCGCAAACCAAGCTTTAACCAACAATTTGGCAAAGGAAAAAGGTGTTTAGAATCCCCTTAGCAATCATCCCTCTACGGCTGTCGAGGTAGTCGCCTGACACCCTATAATTCCTACCAAATATGAAAGATTTCATCGCGGACGATACATTCCTTGCAGAGTAACATGAAGGCGTAGATTTTTTGCTATAATAGTAGTTATTAACAAATTTAATAAATTTTTGCAAGTGATATCATCGCGAATATACCTCCTACTAAATGTGAAAGGTTTCATCGCAATCGGTACATTCCCTGCAGCATAAATGCCAGAAGACATAAATGAAGTATTACGTTTTTTGCGATATGAGTCGTTAGGAATGAAAAAATACAAACATTTTTTTGCGAGATCAATCGAGAAATACACTTTACAAGATGCAAAATGTTTGATTCGATTGGTCCAGCCGTCTCGCGGTAATCGGTGAAAAATATAAGTCAAGCATTACGGTTATTGCAAAAAAATCGTTAACAATGAAAAATGCAAAATATTTTTTTAACGGGACCAATCGGGAGACATACTCTACAAGATGCAAAATGGTTCGTTCCGATTGGTCCATCCATCTTGGAGTAATCGGCGAACATATATTTAGAAGAAATAGCCGTTAGGAATGAAAAAATGCAAAATATTTTTTTTACTGGACCAATGGGGAGTTACATTCTACAGGACGCAAAAAGTTTCGTTCCGATTGGTCCATCCGTCTCTGACTAATCGGCGAACGTACGTCGAACGTACATGACACAGTACGTTTTTTTGCAATAAAAAGCGTTCGGGATGAAAAAATGCAAAATGTTTTTTTAACGGGACCAATCGGGAGACATACTCTACCAGATGTAAAAGGTTTCGTTCCGATTGATCCATCCGTCTCGGCGTAATCGGTGAACATACATAAAAAAAAAAAAAAAAAAAAAGTACATACACATTGAATTGAGTATCCTCCTCCTTTTCGAAGTCGGATAAAAAATGCAAGGAAGTTCAGGTTTATGTCAAAAGTTAGAGGAGACTTTCCTCTATACGTCTGTGTAACGTCCCAGCGGTACCCCAATTTAAGAATCAGTCGTAAGGGTCGATATATGTCTAGTCTGTAAGTCAGCCGGTAAGCTAGATTATCGATAAATTATCAACGTGCGACCACATGTGCGCCAGCGCAACCCCGATGATATCGTGGTGGGGTGACAATCTAGAGTAGGGGTGCTTGAGAGACATGTGATGGGGAATTCCAGAAGACGAAAGGAATTCTATATAGAAAAAAAGCGCTAAGTCAGCAAAATCTGATTATAAATAGAGGCGTGCCACGCGGAGAAAATCAGTTTGGTTTCGACCATTCTCAGCTCGACTTTGACTTCGGTCGAGTGCAGCTACCACTCTAGTAATAGGGGAAAGGCTACGGTTGCTCAGCGCTGAACCACTTAGGTAGGGATATAGCGACAGTGTAACCCGTGCCAAATTAAATTCCTTACAGCGATAAGTACAAGTTTCTACAGATCTACAGACCTTCTACTCATGGTCTGCAACGCGTTCACTACATGTGGGTTTAGAGTCACCTATCAAGTGCAAAGAGCTAGCGAGGAGCGGAGCTCCTTGATCTCGGCCTATACTACATATAGCTCTGGCTTGCCCAGAAACCGATTGCGACCTGTAGAGTGGTCCGTTCATATCTGAGGGAATAGTACGAGTTGCTGTCGTTGATAATTTCCGATACTTAGTGTAGTTGGTCATTATTCAGAGTGTTGGCTGTACCTATAGTCAGAGCCGCGTACTAATACTAAATACTAATTATTAATCATATATTTTTCATTGTATTTTATAATCTAGGGCGTACTTATTATAATTTCTTACTGTATTCCACATTCTAGCCCGCACTTATTGTTATACCAGCATTATTATTTTTATTAGATATTTACTTACTTGAATAAATCTTTAGTCTAGCACATTAATGTTTGGATTTTACTCCTCAACCGCACACCACACGAACCTATAATCCCTAATTCATTCGTACGAGTCGCCTTCTTGGGGAACCGCTCTCCCTATATGTCGGTGCAGTGACATACCTATCTCTGGGTCGTTACATCTGTATAAACAATTATATTTTTTGATGATTTTTAATATTTGTAAGTGCTTGTCAAAGTTTGAAAGAGAGGTGCCATAGTTAGTTTGTACGCGCTATTTTTGTATTTTTATGAAAAATCTTTTATCTAGCAGGAATTTACTATACAGGATTGCATTCTATAAACATTTCTGATGAAGAAACCATTTACAGAAAGTATCGGTATGGTTTGGTGTTGGAACAGATAAAGAAAATATCCATCGACAACGTGACTACGATGCGTTGCCGCCAGGCGGCTATTGTATGCCTACCTCGCCGTGCCAGTGCCGTAACTACGCGTAATCTGTATACCCACGGTATCCTTTAATAACTATCTGCTCTTTAACAGTAAAATTTCTCCGACGTGAACATGAGTGATATAGCATTCATTGTATAGTAATATTATACACACTCATAGTAAGCAAAAATCTATTAAAGTGGTACAAATGTCCATTACGCGTAGTTACGGCACTGACGCGGCGAGGTAGGCATACAATGGCCGCCTAGCGGCAACGCGTCGTAGTCACGTTTTCGATGGATATTTTCTTTATTTGTTCCAACACCAAACCATACCGATACTTTCTGTGAATGGTTTTTTCATCAGAAATGTTTATAGAATGAAATCCTGTACAGTAAATTTCTGCTAGATAAAAGATTTTTTATAAAAATACAAAAATAGCGCGTACAAACTACCTACGGCACCTCTTTTTCAAACTTTGACAAGCACTTACAAATATTAAAAATCATCAAAAAATATAATTGTTCATACAGACGTATAGAGGAAAGTCTCCTCTATCTTTTGACATAAACCTGAACTGCCTCGCATTTTTCGTTTTCATATAATACTGCATTTTTTCCCCCAACCACACATTTTCACAAAAATGCCTGTTTTTCAAAAACTGTACGTATAGAAGCAAAACGGTTTGCAGATTCGTAATCAGTGAACAAAAGCCTATAAGAATCACGTAATGGATATTGCAAATCACAGAAAAAGTTCAAATTTGTTGGACTGTGTAATGCATTCGGCGGATTGTTGATCGGTTGAGTTTTAGCATTTGTGTACAACAGCATTATTTCCAGTAATGTTTGGCATAAGTGCTGCTTGCTCTCTTGAAAGGCTATTAAATGAACGGATATTTAACATATATTAAACGGACCTTTCGCGTCGTCGCACAGTGGCGAATTTGCCCGAATTCGTGGCCAAAAGTGAAAAAATTTTTTTTGCGAATTTGAAAAATCTTTGTAGCGTATTTCATTTATGAATTATCAGAGCATATTTCCCCCCTATTGCCAATCTTTTATATGTAATTCTGTTAGAGATATACGAGTTCAAAGTTGGCATTTTTGTAACGTCAGTTTTTTCGACCATAATTAAAAGTAGCTTAGTGATTTATTATCGGGCTATGATACTAGTTTATCAGTATTGATGTAAACTAGCATGTTCTTAGTTAATATACATCCCAGTGTTATTACGTTTTCTTAATTATTAAAGGTACGATAGATAAGAATACAAGACCTATACATTTTTCTACTTGATTAATGAAAAAGTTGTCCATCGACCAAGATCGACCGGTAATTTTTTTTTTAAATGAAACCTTGAAGATTACTGAACAAGTATCTGCTTCATTTAGCTGCGACTTTTTGCGACCTTATGAATTATTATCATTTGTTTACTGGCCGCACGGTTCGTGGAGCGGGTCGTTTATACCATAGGATGGCGAGTACGCTGCTTTACCTGCTTGATGTTCTTATTCCTACGGTTAAAAGGTCCTAGCAATTTGATGAGTAGGGCATGTTTATAACACAGGCGATGAATACAGTCTGTTACCTGTTTTGTATTTTCAATCCTACGGTTGCATAGTTCTGGCAATATGACGAAGGGTACATTTATGGCATTGGAGTTCTTTTCCACATTTAGCATTTCTTTTTGTACCTGTTTACAGAAAGTCCCTTTTTTCTCCTTCCACTGAAATTTTCAGTTTAGGAAAATTAGACACACCCCCATAAGCCAATTAGCACGTCAGTACACCACCTCCACAACATTAATTGAACCAATAGAAAAAAGTCAAAGTTACTGTAATATTATTTCATTCTGGAGACATAATTAAACACGCAATCCTTCCAATCGGACAACTAGGTGAAGAAGCTCAAGAGTCCCGGAATAAAGATATTAAGAAGTTTCGGGAGCATCATTCTAGAAAATTTTCTAGAATAAAAACTATAGAGGACATTTATCACAATTTATTGGTATCGTCAGATCCATATATAAGCAGCACGAGGAAAGTATGGCCGAAAAAAGGAAAAACATATCCTCCGGATGTTATTCAATTCTTCGACATTCCAAATATTCTAGAATTTGAAGAAGAAGAAGAAGAACGGGAATGATGTTTAGAACAATTTAGAATAAATTTTTTTAGAATATTTTGGAACAATCTATATATATATATGTATGTTTATCTGTAAATATTATTTGTTTCATGTATATTAATGTATATATGTATTATATTGTACATTTTTCCGTCTTCTAATATTGAAATTTAACACTTTATCATGTGGAATGCTCTAAAAAATCAATCCATGTAAAAAGAAAAGATATGCTACTCAATCTAATAATTTAGACATGATTTTAAAGTCATATTGTATAAGAAATTAATATTTTTTATTAAAAAAGTACATTATTATCATTCTAGAACCATAATACTGTAAGTTATTTCATTAATTTGCATCAGATACCAAAATATTAATTTTGGCCACGAATTCGGGCAAATTCGCCACTGTGCGTCGCGTCGGAGCGTTCGACGATGTGCTCTTGCGATGTGTTCGATTTGGATATATTTCCTCTACTGAATGATTGCATAATTGATATCGTTTTTTACATCATTATCCTTACTGCAGCTGTTGCATCTGCCGTAAAATGTTCAGCAGGCCGTTTAAGCCGTTCAACGAACCGTTCGAGCCGTTCAACGGCAAGCCGTTCGAGCCGTTTGAGCCGTTCAACAGGCCATTGATTATTATGTTTATATTCATGTTATTTTTATACACCGCCTAATATGAAGCCTCACTGTCACTTCTTCACGGAAATTTATCAGATTATCGTTTAGATCGATAATGCGTATACTAAGGTGATCAATGGCTCTCACGATAACTAGAAGATAAATGACGTTCGTAGGACTATCCGAAATTTTATATCCTGGTGGCACGCGCGGTGAAAACTCATGAATGGTATGAACACATTGACCGTTGCTATACGCGCCAGTTGTAATATTACATTCGATCCTCAGCACATTTACTTTCATAATATTTACGGGTATGTAACATCCCACAGGACGATTGTAAAAGATTCTTGTATTTATTAATAGTTATGTTTAATCAAAAATTACTCCTAAAAATAGATCGATAATTGTTGTGTCGATAAGAGATCGACATAGAGCGCGCGTTAGTAGAAAGAGATAGTAACTGCGCCATAAAGAGAGATAGCGATTCACGCGAAGTCACGTACGCAGAGGTCGAAGTCCAAAAACTTCCGGTAGTGAAAGTATATACGAAAAAAACTGCTACGTTAGCAGATTCCCAGTATAAATAGAGGCGTGCCGAGCAGCGCGACCTCACTTCGATTCTGATCGTAGTCCGACACGAATCTCTGATGTGATTATCAAATAGAGTCTTGTAGCTAAATTCTTTTGTCGACAAAGCGGCGTAGGTTCCACGATAGACCCGGAGCGCTCTATTACCGGTTCGTAGCGGTTCTCTTACGTGTTAGGTTTGCTACCAAGCTTAACGAGCGAGCGAAAGCGGAAGCTCCTTGAATGCGGCCTACTAGCACACAGGCTCTGGTGTAGCGAAATTGTCCTGCAGTGTTTGCTATCAAGCTTAACGAGCGAGCGAAAGCAGAAGTTACTTGAAAGCGGCCTATCAGTGACGGCTAAGATACCTAGAAATCGTTCTCCGGCTGATTGAGCTACCTCCTACACTGTTAGGACGGATCCGAGCCAATTATCGACAATTAATTTCTAAATTATATTTTTTTTTATAAATTCGAGACAACAGAATAGTAGCTTTAAAGTTTTTGTTTAACCAGATGATAATCGGATCCAGATTTTTCAAGCCGCGTTTATAAAAATCATTAATTAATTATTTTTCTTTGTATTTTTTATTTAGGGCGAATTTCTTTGTAATTAATAATTTGATTTTCTTTTTATGTATTTCATTTTAGCTCGAACGCGATTGTCATACTAATCTGATTATTTCCTTTGTATTTTTTTAATCCAGGGCGTATTCCACTGTATTCAACTAATCTAATTATTTTCTTTTGTATTTCGAACTCTAGGGCGAAAATTGTTGTGCATCCATAATCAATTATTTATTCATAATTAATTTTCTTAATTTTCTCATATTTATTTTTTTTATATACTATTTTATAATACTACAAACTTTTCTTTTTCCGAATAAACAAAATTTATAGAAAGGAATTAACGGTGGATTTCACTCCTTTACCGCGCACCACCCGAACCTATAATCCCTAAACATTCTAATCTTGTACGAGTCGCCTTCTGATAGGGAACCGCTCTCCCTACGCGTCGGTGCAGTAGCGTACTCGCTTCGGGGACGTTACAGGTATATCCGACTCATGCCATTGCCCCGGCTGTAATATGCGATATGTAGAAAATCCGAAAAGCAATCCTATATTATTTGGTTTGGTGAAATCGATTGTATAATCACTATATATTTCACTTCTCAAAGTGCTGTTATTTGTATGAAATAAAATAATTTTTGTCTTGTCCATTATTTTCTTTTGCAAGTATTTATTTAGCGCTTCGAGTTCGTACGAACCATCCGGTATCGTGATCTCACCGTCGGTATCAAAGTAAAATTTATTGTTTGTAAAGTTAACGTTCGGTATTGTGTTGAAAGCTTGAAAATCAACGAGTCCGAGTTCGTAATTATCATCCCTCAAGTCTATAGGTGGAAAATAATCAGTGCTAAGCACAGAACTTTTTCCGCTTAACGTAAACGTCAACGACATCTTTGCAACTGTGAAGACTATGCGCATCGAAACTATTTTATACACTTCCAGCTAGAAAGTGATTGTATAAAATCGTTACATGGTTTCCGCAGTAGTTTATTAACTCTGTCGGTGGTCTCAGATTTCCAAACATGATTAACATGATTACCCCACTTTACCGCATTCGTTTAAGAACGATTTAGAGGGTAAATTTGTATGCATGAAAACACCTCGAAAATATGGAAAGTTCAACTTTCATACAAAGTTATATAACTGTACATTTGTCATTGCGCCCTGTGGAAGCATTACAACTTGCCGAAGCGCTTTTTTTTTCTTTAATTCCTTTTCCCCGTTTATATGGTGCAAGATAAAGTCCACGTTCTTCCATAACACGATTGTGCCGTTTCACTTCCTCCAATGTTTTTCGTGCTGCAGATGTATCGTTGACTGCCTTGGCGATACTTGCTGCACCGCCAGCCACCGTACCCAAAGCTGAAAGGCCTGCAAAAAGAGGTACAAGTGCTGGAAGAAATCCCCCTCGTTTTGCAACTGGAAAGTATGCGCGATTTCGTCTTCTTCTTTTTGTTACTTTTCCGCGGTGCCATTACTTTCTTCTTTGGCTAACAATATTCCAGCAACGCGCGCAGACAAAAGTATTTTCCAATTCTTTTTGTGCTAATTCGAAGATCAAATATGCATATGCGCATCGTACGACTATCGTATAGGAACTGAAATTTTTTCCTGGGATGTTTGGGTTTATATAGGTAGAGAGAGAAGTTGCAAATAATGTAATACATTATTATGATTTATTAAAGTATAATTTGTAACATAATCCTTTTTCTCTGTTAAAATGCTGTTGATTCAGTTGTTATTATTACCTGAATACCTAAAGCTACTAATTCGCCATCGATTGAATTTGGATCATAAATATCATTTTCTTTGATATGCTGCACAACTTTTGCAGGCATTTTTACATCTCCGTATCCACAAACTAATGCTACAAACTCTTTAAATTTTTGTTCCACCGAATACAGTTTATCGTATAATGCATTATGCATTTCAATCATTTCAAATTAACATTTTTTCAAAGGTTTTTCTCATCATACAGATATATGTATCTTTATTAAAGAATTTAATAACTTTTTCACCGTATAACTTTCCAAATTCAATACTTATATTGTTAAAGTTAATATTGTCTCGCGCATCCCCTGGATCTTCAAAGAAGCTGCGTACGTTGTCTGCTTCGGCTACAATCAGCGACCACGTTACTATGCTCAGCTCCAGGCTTGCCGCTGTCTGATAATACAAGTTGTGGATAGAAATTGTTGTCAAGTATATTTATGCCGATTTCCAAATGCTTCGTACAGGAATCCGTTAATGGATATTTTCGACCCAAAATTCGACTTGATCCTTGAGGTGCGATTCTAGAACAAATAAATACCGTTTAAGTATGTTATTAGAACAAATAAATACCTTTATTAGCGTTAAATGGAATGTGTTTTGAACACTTACTTCACATCATCCTGATGTTTTGTCATTTTTTTGTGCGCCTCTTCTTCAGTAGAATTTGCGGGATGTTTCCTATAACAAAAAAACTCTTGGAAATCTTTTAGAGTACATATTTCACTTTTCACAATACAATCTCGCAAACCATGCACTTGCGGCGATGGTCAATTTGGTTTTGCGTGTGCTTCGAACTTTAGCATACCCCCTACCTTCTATAGTCACGAATTGCAGCGTCAGATTTGCTGCGTCAACAAAAAACCTCATTTCCAAAACGTAGAAACAAGTGGGCAGGGTATTGCGTCGTCTTCCGATAAGAAGAAATAGTTCAAGGTCATGGGGTGGGGGGTAGGGTATCATATTTCCGCTAACGGTGTCAAATTTCAGTTCATGGTCATGGGGTGGGGGGTTGTTAAAGGGGTGGGGGCGGGAGGGAGGAGGGTATCATATTTCTGCTGACGGTGTCAAATTTCAGTTCAAGGTCATGGGGGGTGGGGGTGAGAGGGAGGTATCATATTTTTACTGACGGTGTCAAATTTCTGCTGAGTCAGGACAAAAATGCGGACGCCAGTGATTAGAACCGGCCTAGTACCACTACTTGTTGGATCAATTCGATTTATTCATTCTACATGAGCAACGATTCATTACTTTATTCCTTGTTCATGAGCAACCAATAATTCGATACTATTATTCCTTTCCTTCTTTATTCATTATTTGATACAACTTTTGCCCAACGAATCCTATTACACCGACATCGTGCCGATATACTTGATCACGACCACGATTTGAACGCAGAGTATACCCAACACTCTCGCGGTTCAGCCCGTGCTAAAGGCGCGCTCTGATTGGCCAGTGTTTTTCGTTAATAACTCGAAAACGAAGCCTTAAGCACCATTTTGGCAAAGAAAGAAGTTATTTAGAATGATCTCAGCAATCATCCCTCCACGGATCCTACCCCAGTTCTGGGACACCCTGTATATATTCTCAACAAGTTTAGATTAGTAAGACAATATATGGTAGTTCTACGGGGGGGGGGGGGATTTTTAGGGAAAAGCAGTATATTTGGGTTCAGGGGGAGGCGCTGAAATCTAATTTCCGGTTCTGGAAGTGCGGAAACCATCGGCACCCATTTTACCCGACTTACACGCCCACCCGCTGGAAATTGCTCATGATCGACCTTGAGGTTTGACCGAAGGGTTGGTTCAGATCTACAGACGACGGGAGACAAGAAAACCAATAGAGCCGCAGCCTAGGGACATGAAAATTTTGTACCAAACCAAACGTGAAACGGGCACCGATAGTTTCCACACTTGCGGAACCGGAAATTCGTCTTCGGCGCCTCCCCCTGGACCCCTTCAAACCACTTTCATTCAAAAATCCTCCCCTCCCTTCTAAAGAACAGCCCAATATATCTATAATTATTCTTTCTTTTCTTTACCTACAAGACAATTTTAGTTTATTTTCCATTCCCTACTACGTGTGTTTTGATTGTTTACCTGGTTGATAAGAAAAACGTAATATAACAATAAATCAGAAGTGGGATCCTGATAAATGCCATGCGACATTCCTGCGTAATATCGCTGCACATGGTCAGTAAGTGGTTAATGACCATTAGAATAGACATAGTTATATTAGGAACAGTGGTAATCTGTGTAAATACCGGTGTAAAAATAGATAAACTAAGACGTTTATACGCACGTAACGGACAAATTCAAACAAAAAGATACGAGTGTTGTGATATGGAGGTTACGGAAGTGTGCGGCGTTTGTATTCGAGAAGTGGGAGCCATAACAGTAAACGAACTTTCTCAAGGACAATCTTTTAGCCGTTGGGATAATCTGTGTGGGCATTGTGTTTAAAAGCATGGCTGAAAATTAGGAACTTAAGCAAATCTGCGCAGAACTTGAACGTCAGAAATAAAGTCAGGAGGAACGAAAGAGATACAAGCAACGAGTTTGCGAGATGGAAACTGAAATGAGGCTACAACAGGAAATACGGTCTGCACAACCATTTACCGTGTAATCAAATGAGACTCGGGTGGAGATGCTAACTCAAACTCTGCAAGCGCTAGGGACCAGCTTAACTAATCAGGCACAAAATTTTAATGCGTTGCAATGAACGCTCAGTGCCGATTTAACAGATCAACTAGTGTCGGTTACCGCAACGCAGAACGCGATAAAAGTGTTTCGTCGATAAAACCGTATAATTGGACAAATGCTACCGTGTTGAGTGTGATTAAGCTCACTTTGCGGACGGTGCCTTAAAATGGCTTAAAATGGAGTAAAACCGATGTATTGCGAACGTTTAACAACTTCAAGGACAGATTTATAGCAACGTTCACGTATGCGCATTCGTGGAGCGAACAATTACGAAGTATGAGTGCGCGAGTTCAAAAATCGGGTGAGTCTATTCAAGAATATGTAGTAGACAAAGTGTGGTTGTGTAAAAATTTAGATTTGACTGTATCAGACGTTTGTGATGAGGTGGCAGCAGAGTTGTGGTCGAGAGACCTGGCCCAATATCCTCCAGTACGAGAATACACCGCGACAGACGCCATCTTGTAAGATCTGGTTAGGGTAGACAGAATCCAGCAAAATTGCCGAGAGATGGCAGCTGACCGACGCAGTCTGTAGGTAGCAGCAGCTCCGTCTTGCGAAACAACAGCGCCTCTCGCAAGAAGTCGAGAGAGTGGAGTCGAAACCTCTGTAACGGCAGCACGCAATTGACCAAGTCAAAATAGTTTTGTTAATTCTGGAACCCAGAGTAATTACTACCTTCCCTCATCATTACTTCGACCGCAGGAGTAGGGTCAGCAAACAATTTCGACGGCCTTGATGGCCAGCAACCCTTCATTGGTGACCCCGACGTGATTTACGAGGTATTGCGCGGGAGAGGAAGTGAACTCTCCACGCCAAACAAAGGGACAAGGAGCTGCACCCACAAACTGTTCGTCCGCTTTCAGTCTTCTGGGTTACCAGCAATCTCACCGTTGCGAGAACATCTACATCCTGCTTGGCGTGGGACGCTTCAACCTTTCAACCTACTTCCAGCGTATTGGTCTATAACGGGTAGCCGTGAGATGCCCGCCATTATCCCGGACGGAGATCGAGGGCACAGTCAGGAGGCTATACTGTTACGCGGCGTAATATTAAACCGATCGCGGAACTATAATAGCAGTTTTGTACTTTCAACAATCTTACGATTTTAACTATCGAGAGCAATAAACTCACCGTAAGACATCGTCCATTTTGCCTTCTATGTACCTTGTACAGATGGTAACAACGATAAATTCATGAACCGATGAATTTATCGCACCAATTTAGAAGCACGGTAAGTCATGTTCAATAGCACATTTTCAAAGTCACTTCTCGTTGAATCTCAGACAGAATTTGAACACAATCAGTCAGCTTTCACGATTCTATCGATACGCTCCGACTCAGCTTCATAAATCTGTTTTGAGATACCTCTGAGGTCTTAACATACACTGTTTGAGTTTTCACGTGGTCTGAACGGGCGGAAAATAAGACACGCGTTTGACGAAACACGAACAGTTTATTTTACAGGACAAAAGTATTTACAAAAGTCACGAACGCAATTTACAAAGCGTGGTCACAAATAGATGAACTGTGTACAAGCGAGAACACGAATCACAATCTTAGCACTAAACAACATAAATTGACTGCGAGGATGAATTACCAAATGATAGAAAACTACACTGAATACCGCGGGCTGAACGGGTCAGCTTCGCGAGGTCGAGAACTGCGTACTTGCACGAGAACTGCGAGGTCCGCGGAACACGTGTTAACGCGACGCGCGATCTTACAAAAAGTAAGAAACCGGTAAATGGCGTCTAACGTGCCGGTTCCTGCGATGGGAGGGGGCGTTTAGAACAATGCGTGTCTGAGAGGTGCTGTCGCTATCGGTAACGACGCACCGGCGAACTACTTTCGCCACTGAGTAAACGATTGTAGAGAATTTCGCCAACATACACAAACCATAGACGTTTGTACAACACATCTACGAATTAAACATATCTGTTGTTCACGATTTAGCTTAAATCTCAGTCTAAAATTCTTCTCCTTACAACGCAAAAATTAGCCTAGCGACTCTTATACAATATGGCTACGTCAAGTGATCCTGCGCAGGCCGAAATCGCAGTTGTACGAGCGAAAGTCGAGCGTCTCCAATCGGAGCTAAACGCGCGAAATAATGCGCAAAGGGTATACCAGGATAAGATGGTACAAAGTGCCCTTGAGCCGATTTTTTTCAGCAATGCACCATTTTATAGCTTATAATAAAAAACCATTGTACACCCAGTTTCAACCCTGTATCTCAACTGGAAGGATAGTTACAGGGTGAGAAAGAAAAAGTGGTGTTTGCCATATTTTCCCTATTTAATGGTATTCAAAAAATCTGAAAAAATTCTAGAATATTCCAGCCATGTTTCTTTATGATCGTGAATTTTTTCAGATTTTTCGGTTGCAAATCCTAGGCGTGAAAAATCAAAAACGCAAAAAAAAGTCGAAAAATTGAGATTTCGGGTAGAAGCTTTCAAACCACTAGATTTTTACTTTCACAGTACTTAGATATTAGCCTGACCGGTGTCCTCAATTTTTTTCAGATTTTTAAGTGTGGTGCGCCGTGTTTAAAAAAAACAAAAACCGATATTTTCGACATATTTCGTGCGATAACATGAGAAATGCTTTCAATTTTTATCCGACTTCGAAAAGGAGGAGGATACTCAATTCGATGTGTATGTATTTTTTTTTTTTATGTATGTTCACCGATTACGCCGAGACGGATGGAGCAATCGGAACGAAACCTTTTGCATCTGGTAGAGTGTATCTCCCGATTGGTCCCGTTAAAAAAACATTTTGCATTTTTTCATTGTTAACGATTTTTTTGCAAAAAACGTAATGCTTGACTTATATTTTTCACCGATTACCGCGAGACGGATGGACCAATCGAATAAAAAATTTTGCATCTTGTAGAGTATATTTTCCGATTGGTCTCGCAAAAAAATGTTTGTATTTTTTCATTCCTAACGACTTATGTCGCAAAAAAGTAATACTTCATTTATGTCTTCTGGCGTTTATGCTGCAGGGAATGTATCGATTGTGATGAAAACTTTCACATTAAGTAGGAGGTATATCCGCGATGATCTCACTTGCAAAAATTTATTGAATTTGTTAATAACTACTATTATAGCAAAAAATCTACGCTTTCATGTTACTCCGCAAGGAACGTATCGTTCGCGATGAAACCTTTCATATTTGGTAGGAATTACAAGGTGGCAGGCGACTACCTCGACAGCCGTAAAGGGATGATTGCTATGGGGATTCTAAACAACTTTTTCCTTTGCCAAATTGTTGGTTAAGGCTTGGTTTGCGAGTTAATAACAAAAAACACCGACCAAACCGAGCGCGGATAGAGCGCAGTCCGAGGGACTGCAGTGTCGGGTACGAAAACCGGGCCTGACGTTGGTCGCGAACGAACGGCTTGGCACCCCGTTGGCATAGCACAATAAAAAACTGAACTGGTAGAACATTTTTAGTCGCTGTTTAGAATGAATATGGAACCTAATCTCTTATTGCCTGTCATAATGGAAAAAAGGAAATTCTAAGGATTTTAAACAATAAATAAAAATGTTTGAAGTGGTATAATTAATAAACGTTTGAATTAAAGGCTACACTAATGATGCAAAATTTGAAAACAATTTAAATGAAACTTACCCATTCGTTTCTAAATTAACTTGCTACGCTGAAAGCAAATAATTCCCACTAGATCACTGTGTCGAATCTGGACATTCGATAAGCAAACACCTCGCCTATTATTCACACCTAAGTGCAATAAATGAGGGGAGTTCACTGGCCCGATCATGAAAATTGCTGTTCTACCGAACGCGTTTCCTCGATTCCCAGTGACAATTATCTGCTTTCAGCGTATTAGGTTAATTTACGAACGAATACGAAAGTTTCATTTATATTGTTTTCAAATTTTTCATCATTAACGTGGCTTCCAAATCAAACGTTTATTAATTATTCCATTTCAATCATTTTCATTTGTTGTTTAGAATGCTTAGAATTGCATTTTTTACATTATGATAGGCGACAAGAGATTAGGTTCCGTATTCATTTTAAACAACGACTAAAAATGTTCTACCCGTCCAATTTTTTATTGTGCTATGCCAACGTGGTGCCGAGCCGTTCGTTTGCGACCTACGTCAGGCCCGGTTTTCATAGCCGACATTGCAGTCCCTGAGCCCGCGCGCTGTACGCGCTCGGATTGGTCGGTGTTTTTTGTTAATAACTAGAAAAACAAGCCTCAACCAACATTTTGGAAAAGGAAAAAGTTGTTTAGAATCACCTTAGCAATCATCCCTCTTCGGCTGTAGAGGTAGTCGCGTGACACTGTATATCCGCGATGACCCCACTTGCAAAAATTTATGGAATTTGTTGTTTATTAACCATTTAAATTTGGTCAATATTTTTTAGGTTTATGGTTATTAGCTAAGTAACAGAAACCCAAAATCACCTTACACTATCCTAAAAATACTACAGGTTCCACTAAAAAGTGTGAAATAAAATAATTTTTAACAAGAAACAAATCCCACTTCGAAATGCACTAAAAAGTGTCAAATAATTTCTATTTCATTTATACCAATATTCCATAGCTATTCCATAGGTCGGTACAGTCATAACCAAGAATCGAAACCGAATACTGCAGTACCGAGAAACAGAATAGCACGAGGTAAGTTTCTACCATTCAACGATTCTTGGTTATGACTGTACCGACCCCTGCTGACATGACGTTCGGTCGTTGGTGCTGAGCGGATTGCAGGGTTCTGGCGCTTTTTACTCGAATTTTTGAACGTTAATAACTAGAAAACAAAGCCGTAAACGCTATTTCGTTATTCTTGATTTTCGTCTTATTTTGATCCCTAGAATCACCCCTTAAAATATTGCCGCAGCACGCCCGGTACGCGCCGCTAGTCGTAACACCGTCACCAGATGGCGATCGCGCGGATCACGAACCCGCGAGGCAAACGGTGTCTCGGCAAGATATATACCGCAACGCGAACCGAAGTAAGCCAGATCTGTTCTCCGAGCGTATCTCACGAATGCGACATAGTGAAACTGTTCCGTATTTATGGACTCCCTTACACTCTCCTCCAGTAATGTTCGGCGTCGAGACGCGTTTGCGACCGCCGCTGGAAGCATCACTGTTCTCCTAGCCACAGCCGAGGCCACCCCAGGCGGCTTCCGACCGGCGGATCGGACCATACGCTTGTCGGGTCTCTACCGGACCAACGCTCCCCCCCCCGTACGAAACCGCGTACCGCGACCGTCCGCCACAGAAGTGACATAAGACTCCGTTATCCTGATATCCTACTACCTCCGCCGACTCGAACCGTAACCGTGCCGGACCGCCGCACGACACCATGACCGCGTCGGACCGCGCCGCCGAACCGCCGCGCCGCGGCGCAGAAACATCGAAAAGCCGTTAGACAGAGATGGAACACCAGAAAGGGAGAGAGAAAATGATCTAGAGGATTTCGTCTGGCACGCGTCCTTAACCAATGGCGACGCATGTGACGCTACCGTCACACGCTATGATTTGTTGAGATGTCCTCACGCAGGACATCCTCCTCGCGACGGGCCCTTCCGGCTAAGATCGCGATCGATTCTGATCACTCTTCATCGAACAATCGAGTAAGTCGTGACGGGAGCCCGTGCGTCTAGAGATAGAGTTGTCGATTGTACTTCGTGTAACTTAGCTGCGCGGCAAGTCCTACGTATTAGGCAGAGTGTCGCGAGGGTGAAATTCCGGATACGCGGCACAGACTCAGAGACGCGCACGTTAAACTCATTTCATACTATTAAAATACTATCTTTTCTCTTTCTTTTAATCCGTAGATCGCGTCATTTTCGTATTAACTTCAATCGCGTTTATTATTCTATATTTTTCAAAAATTGTAATTGTCTTGTAATACGTTTTGTTTAATTTTCATTTGCAATAAACAACAACCGGGTGCGCGACAAGTGTTAGTGCGACACCAGCCTCTCATCTTTCTTGGTGTTTCAGATTCAACAGCGATTTTTCAACGATAACATAGCAAACTTCAGAGCGATTTTTGTCGTATATTATATTCTACAGTCTCACGGTAAGCCTGTTCTGTACTAATTTGTCGAGCACGGCATTATTATTGAGTTTCGACAAGGCAAAACGGGCGATCTATTAAGCCTACGGGTTGTGAGAGTCTCTTCATTTTAGATCGTCTCTGTATCGAATTAACCAAGATATAAATATGGAATCATGGGTGAACCGTAACAGGAGATGGAATCGCGCGAGCAAGGTTATGAAATAAAACACAGAATATTGCGGGGGGGAGAAAACCAAAGAAAATAACGTTTATTTGCAAAGAAAGGGGGGCACGCGATACCGGCAGTAAAAAACCCTGGTCTTAGGCAGGGAAAAAGCCTGGTTTACAAGCGCTTAATAACGACGGAGATGAACGCTGATCATCGACTATTGGTACATAGCGAAACGCATACATTACCGCTGAAGACGCTGTACACACGTATGACGCAATACGCGTACCGCTCGCAATCCGCTTCTCGCTCGCAGGGGGGTGCTTCTTACTGCTAAACGCACGCTTGGTCGACCCGCGCACCATGGTACACCCACGCACCTCTCCTGTGCCACCACGGAGGGAAAATGCACATGCCTGTGCCCGTTCAGGGGGGAGTGCACGCCACATCGTGCACTCCATGGGGATAATGCACATACATGTGCCCGTTCAGGGGGAGTGCACGCCACATCGTGCACTCCATGGGGATAATGCACATACATGTGCTCGTTCACCGCACTCACATGACACCGTTCGAACAACTCGCGAGGCCTCGCACGTGTGTACCCCTTTCTCCGCAGCGCGCGTACCTCGCGACGCGGGACATTTTTCCGTTCCCTTCCCGTGCAACGCGGCACACCCGGACCGTTCTAAATCGCTTTTGCGAATGCTCGTTGGCGCCTCGCGGCGCCCCCCTTCATTCTCTAAATTCGTATAAAACTAAACGCTGTCGCCATCGAGCGACCTATTGTCAAAATAGTTCGCTAGGAGCAGTCAGCGCGATTCGCGCGAACACACCGCCCGCCTTCGTCCGTCGGACGAATCTCTCTCGGCAAATTACTTAACGCTTGCTTGACGCAACGCCAGGGGTTTCCTGCTCCAAAAGCAGGGGGCGCAGTCGCGCAATGTGCCGTCGCAGGGTGGATGTTGCAGACTTCACTGTAACCACCCGTACCAGGCCGTTCGGCCCTGGATGGATCTCCAACGCGTCCTTTTGGCCACTTGAAAGGGGGGAACCGATCGTCCCGCAGAAGGACGAGTTGGCCTACCGCAAAGTTTTCCGTGGGCTCGCGCCACTTCACGCGCCCCTGAAGATACTGAAGGTACTCGCTGGACCATCGGCTCCAAAATCGGTTTCGAATCAGCTGAAGTATATGAAATCGCTCCAAGCGGTTCTCAGGCACCTCCGGCGGTGCTTCGTCGGGAATGAGGCCTGACGCCTCGCCCAGAAGGAAATGGGCGGGTGTGAGGACACCGAGGTCCTCGACATCGGCATTCAAGGGGCACAGGGGGCGGGAATTCAAGCACGCCTCAATTTCAACCAGGACGGTAGACAGTTCTTCGAACGTCAGGGTTCTCTCACCGATCGCACGAATGAGGTGGTGCTTAACCGATCGCACACCGGCCTCCCACAGGTCTCCATAATGGGGCGAATTCGGGGGAATAAAGGTCCAAGAGGTCCTGTTTCTTCGATCGCGTAGAAACTTGTGTTGCGTGTCGCCGCGCGGATTGTTTCCTTGTTGGGGTCGTAAAGCCCAACTAAACCTTTAGGTACGTGACGCTACACAACACGTGTCCGCCAAGTTAATTTTGGACACTGTAATCGATAGTTTTTTTTTTGTCGACGATAAATGTGTGAATGGAGTTCGGCCGATTTCGTATGCCGTCACACTTGAACCGAACGACGTTCAAAGAAAGGATTCGACTTCGCGTCCCGACTGTTGGACGTGAAGATTATTTTGTAGTGGCCGATTTCGTATGCCTGTGCGCTTTGAAACTGAGAGACCTTCGTGTTCTCATCGATGCGACGTTCGAGAGAGAAGTGTCGAGCAAACCGTCCAATGTTTGCCATGGCACCTCGTAGTGCTGTCAAAAGGCGTTGCTGATTTTTCCGTCTTTTCCAATCAACGTCCTTTTCTGAAAATTGTGGACTCGCGTGTCCGCCCTTTGGCCACCCCTCTTGGGGAGAGAGTGTGGGTTGTCTTGTGGAAGGAGGGGGTTCTCGAAGGTTTGACGGAGTACAGGGTTTTCCTTCAAGTCGACCTTTGTTTAGCAAATGCCGTTATGCACGTGTTGCTGGTCGACTCTTCAGGTCTTCAGGTTTATGACATGTCTTCGAGTTGTTGGGACGGCGAGGCGCAAAATTCGAAGCTATTGTATTAGGATTAAGAGGTTCGAGAAAATAAAGCTTACTGTCGCGCGAAAGTGAAATTGTCGGTTGTAAAGTTTAATAAAAATGCGGAAAAGTTAATCTCTACCAGAATTTGTTTTGCACGTTCATGTCATAAACCGAACTTCGAGAACTGTCGTGCATTGTATTCCGCGTCGGACGAAACAGGTCCCGTCATTAGAAAGAGACGAGGCCGCTTCACGATAAAAGTCCGACGCAGCCTTGAACATGGACTGCAATTCCCTATCCGCACCACGGAAGGTGGTGGCATTGTCACTGTACAGGTTCCGACAAACACCCCGTCGTCCTACAAACCGGCGATATGCTGCAAGGAACGTCTGAGTCGTCAGGTCACTCACCACTTCGAGGTGAATGGCACGGGTCAACGCGATGTAGCACTTATACGATTTATGGCCGCGGCACTTCGAGGTGCGAATCTGGATAGGGCCGGCATAATCTAGCCCTGCTGAGGAGAACGGTCTCGCCGGGGTGACTCGTGATGCGGGTAGACTCCCCATCATTTGATGCGCCAATCGCGGCTTAACCCGTTGACATGTGATACATAAACGAATTTCCGTTTTGACGAGACGATTCCGACCCAAAATCCACACGTGTCTCAAAACCGTGCCCGAGGTGAGCGAGGGTCCACCGTGCAAGCAAGCTTGGTGGGCGTATCGCACAAACAGTCGGCTAAGCGAAGAATACCGGATTGGATTGAAGCGAAGAAAACAATTGGATTTCTGCAGGAAACGCGTGTGCCTGAGCCATCCTCAAAACCGCGGTACGCGCATCTCCCAGCTCCGATGTCGTCAAAAAGCTGGGCAGCTCTTCGAGGTCGTTTAGCCGTCTGCGCAGTCTGTGTATCGGGCGTAGACAGTAGGCCACGACGCGGAACAGTCGTGTCAGGGAGAAAAATATAGTCAGCAGCTCCGGTTCAACGGGGTTCGCGGTCACGTGCAACGCGCGCGCAGTCGGCTCCGTTTTGGGCCAACACTCTTCCGGGGTGGCGAGCCACTCAGGGCCGTGCCACCAAAGCTCCGAATCGGTTAGTTCGAGGGGTCTACAGCCGCGCGAGGCTAGATCAGCGGGGTTGGCCTTCGTGGACACATGCGCCCACGAGGCGCTTGGCAACTCCGTTTGAATAAAGGATATCCGATTCGCCACGAATGTTTTCCACGTACAGGGGTGCCTTTGAAGCCACGACAACACAATCTGGCTATCCGACCACGCGAAGACCGGTAGAAGACCTGGAGGAAGTCCAGCTTCCGCACGTGTAAGAGAAGTTTAACGAGGAGCACCGCTCCGCACAACTCCAAATTGGGGATGCTCACAGTTTTGACCGGAGCAACCTTGCTCTTGGCGGCTAACAGCGAAACACGATATCGGCCCTCGCCATCACCGACCCGAATATAAACTACCGCGGCGTACGCGCGGGAAGACGCGTCCGAAAACCCGTGCAGTTGAGCGGACGAGTCGCAGGCAGCGCCCAACCAGCGAGGAATAGACAACGCAGGGAGAGATGAAAGGGAACTACAGTACGTCACCCAACGATCACGAACATCTGCCGGCAGTTCGGCATCTCATTCGCATTTCAAAATCCACAGATCCTGCATGAGTATTTTCGCGGTCACGGTAATGGGGGCTAGCCACCCTAATGGGTCGAATAAACGCGCGATATTGGACAGAATGACCCGCTTAGTTAATACACCGGACCCGTCGTGGAAACCGGAAGTCGTCGAAAAAAAATTCCCAGCGTTTTTACGGACTCGTCGGTGCCGATCGACCTTGACTCCTCTTCTACCGCTCGCGGCGCGTTAGGGGGAAGCAAATCCGGGTGATTCGCGGACCACTTGTCGAGCTCGACACCGGCCGAATGCAGCAGGTCAACGAGTTCCTGGCGGATACGCCTTGCATCAAGGAGCCCATTCGCTCCTGCGAACGTGTCGTCGACGTACGTGTTTGACGCGAGGCACTGAGCACCAAGGGGAAATCGCGATCGTTCGTCCTCGGCTAATTGCAAAAGAGTGCGTATAGCGAAGTACGGGGCGCAAGCCGTACCATAAGTGACCGTCGTCAAACGATCCTCTCTCGGGGGGTCCGACGAGTTCGGAGCCCACACGATCCGCTGTAAATCCCGATCGCGGGGGAAGACATTAACCTGGCGGAACATCTTGACGATGTCCGCCGTGAAGACGTAACGGTACCGTCGCCAATTCAACAAATTTAAGGACAGGTCACGTTGGAGGGCGGGCCCGGCCATCAGGAAATCATTCAAACATTGTCGATCGCAGGTCCTTCGCGAGGCATCGAAGACAACGCGGATTTTCCAAGTCGAGAGGGTCGACTGCACGACGGCGTGGTGCGGCAGGTACCACGCTCGCGGGTCATCTATTTCAGATGTGGGCACCTGTTCCATGTGTCCGAGCGACTCATATACCGACATGAACTCCCGATAAGCTTGAGCGAGTTTAGGATCTCGGACGAATCGACGATGCATGCAGGCCAGCGAGCCCATCGCCATGCGCCGAGTCTCCAAACCGACCGTGGGCAAGACACCTTTCACGGGGAGACGCACAACGAACCAACCGTTCGAATCACGAATATGGGTGTCTCTAAAGAGTGCCTCGCACGCCTCGTCCTCCGGTCGGGGCGAAGCGGCGGCTGAGGGGAAGTCTTCGATCGTCCAAAATTGTCGCAACGACTCTTCTAAAGTCTGCTCGCCCGACGCGCAATGCATCGCGCATGTCGCGGTTAGCGAGCTCGCGTCCGCCCGCCGTGGGGCGGCCGCAGGTAACGGACCGGAAACTATCGAACCGAGAACCGTCTCTTGAGCCGTCAGAGGGGAGGAGGGGAAATGCCGGACACCCGAGCCTAACAGCTGACCGTAAATAAAACTGCGGGTCCGCCAAGGGTAAATCCGCAAGCGCGTCGAGGTCAAGCTCCAACGCGCGTCGAGCCGGGAGCCGCGAAGTAAGCTTGGGGAGAACGAGCGCGTCAAGTTCAAATTGGTAAGATGGGTCCGTCACGGAACGGAGGGAGAACCGCGTGGCCCGGCGGGCAACGCCGGCGGCCGATTCTCCAAGGCCGTTCAACGCGATATCAACACGACATGTCGGCAACCGTAAGAGATTAGCGACCGACTCCGAAACGAAAGAGATCTGCGATCCTTGATCCAACAACGCTCGCACGCGCGTCTGCGCCCCGTGCGGCCCTATCAACGTCAGCTGAGCGGTCGCCAAAATGACCGTACACTTTCGGGGAACCACGTTGACCGTATGTACGTTAAAGCCCGCGGAACCGCGGGATCTCCCTTCCCGAGACGTGCTTGGTTTACTCGAAACTTCCCGTTTCAGGGGGGTACAAGGGGGTGTTCGATGGAGCAGTGAATTATGAGTTCCCTTACAGGTCGCGCATCGCAAGAGTGAGGTGCACTCGGCGGCCCTATGCTGTCCGAAGCAGATATAACAGAGACGTAAGCGGGTCACCTCCGCGTAGCGCTCCGATGGCGCTCGAGCTCGGAATTGCTCGGAAGGGGTGTTTACCAGGGCAATGGGGGCACGTCGCTGCCCCTCCGCCGCTACGTGGCGAGGGTGACGCATGAAACACCTTTGGGGCGCCGGGTATCGGTTTTGACGAGGGTAACGCCCTTCTTTCAACTTTGCTCAACTCCGAAGAAATCATACTGAGCGTTTGTACACGCTTCTCCAAAAATTCCGAGAGTTCCGAGAACTTGGGGAACCGCTCAAGGGCGCTCGCAGTGAACACATCTGTATCGGTATTCAGTGCGGCGCATCGGTCCTTAACACTCAATTCGGTCTCCCACGCCTTTCGCGATTCCGGGTCCAGTCTCGCGGCCAATAGATAAACGAACCACACGTCCCAGTGGGCGACTGGCATTTGCAAATTCGTCAACGCACGGACGATACGCTGGACCTCGTCAGCGAACGCGCGCAATTCCACCGCGGATTCACGCTTAAGACACGGCATATTTATCAGCGCTGCCAGATGGTTGTAAACAATCAGTCGAGGGTTGTGGAAACGCGCCCTCAACGCGTGCCAAGTCGTCGCATAGTTCGCGTTAGTGGTCGTCACGTCCCTAACCAAGTCCGCCGCGGTGCTCTTCAGGCAGGATTTTAAGTACTGTAATTTGGTAACGTCCGCCAAACGCGGCGCATTATGCACAAGCGCGGTAAACAAATCGCAAAAGTTCTCCCACTCTTCATAGCCTCCGGAGAACGTGGGCAAGTCTAATTTCGGAAGCTTCACTACTCGGAGCTCGTCCCGTGACGAGAGACTCTCATCCGGCGGCCCGGTCGGCGTAGCACAGTTTTCTGAAACTTCTGACTCGGACTGTACCGTCAGTAGAAATCGAGAGTGTCCTCGTACGCCGTTTGCAGCCGGTCGATAACACGGTCGGTAAGATAGGGATCGTCTTGCGCGTCCTCTCGCGCCACGATCTCCGCGTGAGTGGCCCGCCGAAGGATGACCGGTGCCATTGTCTCGTGCACCCCGAAGAAGAAGAGGGGGAGGGAAGAAGTAATCCGCAGGTGCAACCGCACTGATAATCCAACCACCAGGTGTTGACGACACACGCGTAACGCGTAAACACTCAGAAACCCGCGAACCAACTCAATAAAGTAGAAGCGAAGAAGAGGAAACGAGAACTGATTGAACGTATCGTTGAGCGCAATCGATCAGGAGGACACGATCTACACGCCACGAATTCGCACAAAAGACTACCTAGGCAACCCGGGAATTTTACGCGAAGCTTCTCGACCGGGGAGAGGAAGAACAAGAGACGATCGCCGACACGCTCGAGCCTGCCGTCAGGCGCCGTCGACCCCCCGCGCGAAGGGGGGGGGGGGGGGGGGGGGGGGGGCGAACAATCTCAAGATGCAATTAAATAAGCAGCCGGGATATCCATCGGGTTCTACATCATTTTCTACCGCATATTCTACCTGGATCCGTTTAACAGAGCCGCGGCACCCTTCAAGAGGACGGCCTGTAAGAGGAAGCGCGCGAAATCTTCCTCGGCCGTTTCTCGGGTTCGCGAGGACAGCCGCCGTCGTCGCGCTCGCGCTTGCCGTTTCTCAACACGCGTAAAACTTCAACGATCAGTGCGAACAACGCACTATGGAATATTCCAGACCGAGGCCGCGAGACCGTTGGACCCCCACCCTAAATCCCGGTCGTCCGAACAATGGGCTGCTTACATGTATCAACGTACCAGAAATAATAATACCTTTTCGATCCTATCGATCATCAGCATTTCACTCTTTCCAATCGGTAAAAATAATCAAACCATAACTCAGGTCAGCACGATCATCTCCTCCTCACCCGGGGCACCAGAAAATGTATCGAATTAACCAAGATATAAATATGGAATCATGGGTGAGCCGTAACAGGAGATGGAATCGCGCGAGCAAGGTTATGAAATAAAACACAGAATATTGCGGGGGGGAGAAAACCAAAGAAAATAACGTTTATTTGCAAAGAAAGGGGGGCACGCGATACCGGCAGTAAAAAACCCTGGTCTTAGGCAGGGAAAAAGCCTGGTTTACAAGCGCTTAATAACGACGGAGATGAACGCTGATCATCGAATATTGGTACATAGCGAAACGCATACATTACCGCTGAAGACGCTGTACACACGTATGACGCAATACGCGTACCGCTCGCAATCCGCTTCTCGCTCGCAGGGGGGTGCTTCTTACTGCTAAACGCACGCTTGGTCGACCCGCGCACCATGGTACGCCCACGCACCTCTCCTGTGCCACCACGGCGGGAAAATGCACATACCTGTGTCCGTTCAGGGGGGAGTGCACGCCACATCGTGCACTCCATGGGGATAATGCACATACATGTGCCCGTTCACCGCACTCACATGACACCGTTCGAACAACTCGCGAGGCCTCGCACGTGGGTACCCCTTTCTCCGCAGCGCTCGTACCTCGCGACGCGGGACATTTTTCCGTTCCCTTCCCGTGCAACGCGGCACACCCGGACCGTTCTAAATCGCTTTTGCGAATGCTCGTTGGCGCCTCGCGGCGCCCCCCTCCCTTCTCTAAATTCGTATAAAACTAAACGCTGTCGCCATCGAGCGACCTATTGTCAAAATAGTTCGCTAGGAGAAGTCAGCGCGATTCGCGCGAACAGTCTCGTTTCCCACATTCAAGTACCGAATTACAATTATTTCGCTGTATTAATATTCCGACTTTTGAATCATCGCGATTTTCCGTGTGACGATTGTTTCGACTACGATACTTTATCAGGGACGACCTGTAAAGCCCTTTCGGGGGTTGTAAGAGTCTCTTCATTCAGGTTGTTACCTTGCGGATAGAAACCGCCAAAATCTCAATTTTCTATTATACTTGGTCGAGGCAGTCGCCCTACATTAAAAATACACTTTACATTTCAAATCCGGTTATAATTATATTAGAAGGTCTCATTGTAAAACAAAGGTTAAGTATCTTTTCCGATTTCTATCACATTTATAGTAAACAATAGGTTAAGCATCTTTACCCTTGTAAATCAGTATTGTTTTAATTGAATTCATCTAATAGTAATTATCAGAATTTAAACAGAATTTATTCAGTATTCAAACAATAGTCATTTGGAATTCAGTTCTCTGTTAGCTTCAATAGTTATTTTGAATTGAATTTACTTTCTTTTTGCACACTAAACTGTATTAACATTTCTTTCAACTTCCATTCAGTATCATTTCCTGTATTACTTTATATTTCAAATCCACGCACCCCAACACAAAGTTTCAAGGAGGGACCCATATGGGACCCAGAACACTGACGAACCCAACGGAAATAAATACTATCTAAATTTCCGTCTTTTAATTTGTTCTGACCGTAGAGGACGTTTCTGCGTCATACGCGGTCAGAACTGGTGGAAGCGATACCTTTCTCATTGCCCAAAAATAAGAAGAATGAAATTGAATACCTTTTCTAACATCTATCTTCATTCTCTCTATTTCTTTCTTCTTTTACGCTGCGCGCTAGCTTCGTGTGCTCGCCGCGCAACGTAACAGTTTTCTTTTATTTCCTTACGACATCCTACAAATACTAAACCATCTTTGGATCAAATTGAAACATTTAAGAATTGATAAACGTGTATATAAGTTAATAAAAATCTTGAAACAAGCGAAATTATTGGAACGAAACCAAAGAGGTTATGTGAAGTCCAGAGAGTAGTCGGGAGTCTGACGACGTTGATTGGCTGAGAGTCCGGGAGTCCGGGAGGCAGATAGAGTAGGCTAGGTGTTGATATATTCAGACCGGACTCCCGCGGTGTTGCCATTTTTACTTCAGCACGGCTAGTACTAGAGTCGGCAGGCAATATAGGCTTGCCCCCTGAAGCGCCATCTTGGGCAGAGCCCAAGAAAATAAAATACATACATACATACTAGAGTCGGCTGTGATACTGCTGTAACGTGAAACGTATCACGTGAATATGTTTAGAGTGGTATGGCGGCACTGCTATGGGAATATTTATCGATAGTCTGTAGCAGGGTTGAGCACGTATTATACGTGAGATATTATACAATGTATTATACATGGTATTCTACAGTATAATACGCTACTTACGAGGGGAACTACCCAAGTGTTACGCTCACTTATTAATGAAACTTTGCCACCTTGTAGAGCTCGTCGCCCTGAACACGCCTATACCCCCTTTTGGGGGCAGACGGCTAATTGTTTAAAAGATATTAACAATTAAAGTTAGTTACTGCTTACATTGAGAAGCATGACAAACTAACACATATAAATACTTAGCTCCGCGGTAAAACGCTTGACTCACAATCTAACTGTCCACGATTCAAGTCCATGGTTCCGAACTTTTTTTTCTTCTTTCTTTTTAATGATAATTTGTCTCTTTTTGAATAACTATTACAACTGTGCTATAATCATTGCATTTATTAATAGGTAATTAATTACATGTGCTGAAATTTTTATAGAATTTAAAAGTTATCTTTTCTATCCAATACGTACATTAACACCCTTACCGCATTCAAAATTTACTAGCGTTTATTTGTTATTATACACACACAATTAATTTCCATAAAATACGAATATAATTTCTGTCCTATTGTTTTGGATTCTTCACTAATGTCTTCTGCGTCTTCTTCTAATGTTGTAAATATAAATTATAAATTTGCACAGTAGTATAAATGAATGTAACTAAATAAATATAATTAAATAAATTGAACTTGTAAAAACAAATAATAACAAATAAACGCTAGTAAATTTTGAATGCGGTAAGGGTGTTAATGTACGTATTGGATAGAAAAACTAACTTAAATTTTATAAAAATTTCAGCACATGTAATTAATGACCTATTAATAAATGCAATGATTATAGCACAGTTGTAATAGTTATTCAAAAAGAGACAGATTATCATTAAAAAGAAAGAAGAAAAAAGAAAAAAAAAGTTGGGGGGAACCATGGACTTGAACCGTGGACAGTTAGATTGCGAGTCTAGCATTTTACCGCGGAGCTAAGCATTTATATGTGTTAGTTTGTCATGCTTCTCAATGTAATTAGTAACTAACTTTAATTGTTAATATCTTTTAAACAATTAGCTGTCTGCTCCCAAAAGGGGGTATAGGCGTGTTCAGGGTGACAAGCTCTACAAGGTGGTAAAGTTTCATTAATAAGTGAGTGTAACACTTGGGTAGTTCCCCTCGTTAGTTTTATATGCATTATACTCCAAGTGGCGCCATCTCTACATAACGTTATGTACTATAGACACCAACCAGACATAGTTATCCAAAGATCTTTATTTACGTTATTTATTATTAAAATCAGAGAGTTCCGCAGTTATATCTTACCCTCTAGTTAAAATAAAGCCATGAAATGAAGTTTTGGCAGGCCTCGCCATAAATGTTGGGAAAATGAAGATTTTCTATCAATACAGGAGAAAAGGAAAACAGTTGCGTATTGTTGTTTTTGCGAATATGTCTTGATTCAAAATTAATAATAATAACAAAATATATTTCATATTTTCTCTTATTATTAACAAATTTCATTATATCTAAACATAATCTAATTGTAAGTATATTTTATTTAACATACTGTCAGTAAATATTCTCAAAAAATCATTTTTCCGATAATGAACAACGATTACTTACACAAGTATTTTTATTAGTAGAGGAGTTCATCTTTTGGAGACTATATTCTGTATTCTGTAACATAAATACATCTTTTTAGATAAATTAAGGCCATCCTGCAAATCTGGTATTATACGTTTTTAACGTATCTTACCGTAAAATACTGTAAAATGTAAAAAACCCTAGAAAACGCTCGGATGACCCAACCCTGGTCTGTAGCACATGTGCGCTGCAACGTTCTAGCGTCTTGGCGGAGTGCCTCCACTTCCACGCGCCTGAGGGTGGACCATGGCCAGGAGAAGGGGCCCACACAGGACGGAGTGGACTCCTCCACCATTGGACGAGGGATGATCCTGAGGGAGGATCCAGGATCCACCAAGGAAGGGGCATCGACCGACAACGCGCGAAGATCTCCTCCGCCAAACGTAGAACGTTCAGAATGATTTTGTCGCTTGATCGTTCTCGCACAGCAAATTCTTAAGGCTCATAAGAACTGTTTAAAATTGAACTTTGAAATATTAAAGACCAGCAAACTGAATAATTAATAGTTTTATTAATTTGCACATCCGCGCCTTGAGAGCGAAGCGCTTCCGCGCTCCACGGGTTGTTACACCTGCTCCTAATCCTAAAATATCCCTATCTACCGCGACGGGCACGCTACAGCAGTATACATGTACATCAGAAGTGCTACCAACTTCTGATACAATCGTTAGAATTACAAATGTTTTGGGCCGTATATATAACGTTTTGAATTTTATTTCTTACGACTTATTAATTACTAAGTTTGCCGCAATCACGCAATCAAATCGTTATTGGCAGGATCGTATATTCGGGTATTTTTAATTTTGCGCCGCCTCCGAAAAGGTTGAAATGTATTTAGTATCCTATTTAATGATTAAGTAGATTTTATTAATAGCTGTGGAATACTGGTATATATGAAATAGAAATTATTTTACACTTTTTAGTACATTTCGAAGTCGGTTTTTTTTGGTGAAAAATATTTTTAGATAAGTTCCTGTTGAATTATGCTGCTCACCGCAAAACAACTTTTCTAAAACACGTTTCTGTAGACCCGCCATTAATTCGCGATGAATAAATATTTTTGTACCAAACAATTCTGAAATATACTTTAAATATCACTTTATTGAATATATAAATTTAGAAATATGTATACGGTTCCATTTCGTCAAAAAACATTTTTTAAAATCGCTTTTTTTGCGGCCTTCTAAACATATATAACCCCTTAAGTTAGTTTATGCGGTCAGTAGATGCACGACTGATTGCGAGTCTAAATACCACTCGAGTCGTTTGGAGTTAATGGCCATGGCGTGGACACTCCAAAGGCTTAAACCGTTTTTAATGTGACTTACATTTACCGCGGTCACTGACTGTCAAAGGTTGATTTATATTAGTGGGTGGAAGACGAAAAATCCACAGATTGCTCGATGGATGAGCGAGCTATCAGAATTTGATTTTCATTTAAAGCATCGTTCGGGAAAGTCCATGCAGCATGTCAACGCGTTGCCGGGAGCCCCGGTGAATGTAATTCACGATCAGACGCAAACTATTTTCCAAATAGTAACAAAAGAAGACGAGGTTTTAGTCTTTCAAAGGTCGGATCCGAACTTTTGTTAAGATATTGCAAAAACCAGAAATGTATCGCAATAACAATGAGACAAATCTAGTTAAAACCTTTGTGTTACGTGACGGGTTATTATATAAGAAAGTAGTCAACGAAAATCAGGAGCATGAGTTGTTTGTAGTTCTTAAAGCGATGCGAAAGTCGATAGTCATAAGATATCACGATTTAACGAGTCATTTTGAGGTTGACAAGACTGTGAACAATATTATTTCCCAGGTCTTAGACACATTAACCCTTAGACATTGCTCATGTGGATCATCTAGGACCTTTCATTACCACTCCACGTGAAAACAAATATGTTTTCGCGATGATCGATAATCTTACTTTTGCAATGCTAGGTCAGAAACGTATCTGCAAAGATAACTGTCAAAAGGTTAGACCAGGCCTGGGCGACTTGCAGCTCGTGAGCCACATACGACTTCCCTCTCTATTTCTTCGCGGCTCCCACCATGCGCAGTCGTGCGAGCCATGTGAGGCGTACGAGGTAAAGCATGGTAATCGAACACGGTGTGGTTAGTAGTGGGGGAATCGAAAGACGCGTCGTGGGAGTTACGTAGTGACGGCGGGGAAGATGTTGCACATGCCTCGATTAGACGAATTTATATCTAAAATAAGTGCGTCAAATCGAATCGTATCCGATCGAGGAACAAGTTTTACCTCAGAAGTTGTTGGATCGAAATGGATCCAAACGTTTTAAAATCTCGCACGCTTCAATTGGCCATCGATAAAATTCCCTAGGACAAATGCGCGTCCGAAAAGAATTAACGCCCCGTTCCGAGTAATACGTTGCCGACATCAAAAACGAGAAGGAGGAAGAAGGTCTGGCTCGCCGGTACGTGACGCTCTCGAGCCTAGTTCAGTTCTATAGAAAAGTGTTGTCTATAGAAACACGCTACGGTGTTCTTTCTCCTTGCATTTAACTAAAATTAATATAAGAAGACCTGGATTTTTCTTCACTAAAGGTACACGACCAATCACACCGCTTAAAAATGTGTAAATATTCATAATCGCTGCCATCAATCGGTCCAGTTTATAACAATTCAGCGTCGTTATATTCGTATCAATATATCGATCAATACGCGAGCACGCCTGATCAGAAAAATGGTTGCGTCATGCGTAATCATTCTGAATACATACACGTGCACACAACCTACAAATAAGGTCCTTTTGTCTCGGAGTGTACCCCCAAACATTGTGTTTTTCTTTACTTTAATACCTTCTTTTTTTTACATATATCAATTTACCTGAATCACGGGACTCGGGCAAGTAGCTCGAATTCCGACGCTACAATCTGTGAAGTTTTCTTCCTGGTCTGAATGACTGACAATAACACACTCGCTAGTTACTACTTCAACGGTAGTATTTGATACTGCAACACTGTTCTGTGTCATGTTCTCATATTGAAACGTTAATTTTTTTACTTTTAAAAAGGAGAATATGCCGCGAGTAGAACAAGCGTACGATTCCGCCCACGAATCTCAAGGAGTGTTTCGCGTTCGCGAAGGCAGAAGGAACGGTGAAGTCAGTAATGAGACGTAATTTTGCGGTGTAACAAAATATTGATTTATTCAAAATCAGGTGGTTTGAGTATGGCAAGAGAGCCTATCACAGAATAGTGGAAGCACCGCAAATCTTGTGGCAATTTATGCGTGTAACAATTAACGGAACGCAATTCACATGTACTGGATGTTCGATAGACGCGATTACGATGTTACGTTGCGCGACGCGAGGCGAGCGCGCAACGTAAAAAGAAAAATTGAGTTGTTAGATTATTTCCTTCTTTAAATTTCTGGGCGATGAGGGTATCGCTGCCACCAGTCCTGACCGTTTTTGACGCGTTAACGTCCTCTATAATCAGAGCAATTAAAAGAAAGACGGAAAATTAGGTTTCGATTATTTCCCGTCGGGTTCGTCAGTGTTCTGGGTCCCGTACGGGTCCCTCCTTGAAACAGTATGTTGGTATGCGTAATTTAACGTTAGAAAAGGTGTTACAATACAAGAAATAAATAAACTGGTTAGTGTGCAAAAATATATATGTAATTCAGAAAACTATTGAAACTAACAAACAAAATTTGGCATACTGATATGAAACTTTAGTGAATGAGATCTGTTAATTAACTGAATTTAGGTTTAACAATTGAATGTTACAAGGGTAAAGATGCTTATTCTAGAATATTATAATATCTATTGTTTAAATGAAATTCGATTAGAATATGAATAGCCTTTGATTAGCATTGAGACTCATCAATATAATTAGAATGCGGTTATAATTTGATCTTTAGACGACTACTTCGACCAAAGAAAGACGAATAATGGCGGTGTCTACCCGCGAGGGTACGACCTGAATGAAGGAGACTCTTACAACCCGCAAAGGGCTTTGCAGGTCGTCCCCCGATTAAGGGGGTAGACACGGCACGTGACCTCCCCGATTTGGGACGACGGTATTACAGCAGTTTTTTCGTTGGGCCTGGTGGAGCCACTTGCGTGGTCTGGTATGAACTTGAAAGATTTAATTCTCAGCTAGCGTGCGCGCAACACGATCTAGGAGGGCAACAGCGCCTCAAGTATTTTTACAAACACATTCAAACGTTCATCTCGCCAGAGGCATCGCGACGATACGCCTGAAGAACGAAAGCGAAACATTGGCGCGTGTTTAGAGTGAGATGTACGGTGATCGTGCTATCCTTCTTTCAACCCAAATGATAGAATTGTCCCGCTACGATAAATTCTGACTGACTGAACGCGTGGATTTTACATAGCGCACCGTAGCACCCCTCGCTGCTGAAAAATATATGCCTACTCTGAAGAACCGAAGGAACGTGCAATCTGAGAAATTTGTTAGAAAAAGTTATTAACTCTTTAAATAAATGTTTTTTAATTAATAAAAATATACAGGATACGTCATGCAATTTCTGACGGGTTATATCTTGAATTTGATAAGAGATAGGAAAAAGCTGTTTATGTAAAAGTTCGATGGTATGATAATGTCTATTTTTCTGTGATTTCATTTTCTAACGGCTTTTCGGTATTCTACGCCGTACAATTTCCAGAACATTCTTATTAGATGGATAGTTTCAATATTAAATATAAAATGACATAATTAGCGATTTAACGGATTGAATCTGAACACGAATTATGAATATTATTAAATTATTATATGTAGTTAACGGATTAATGATTATGAAATTACTGATTAACAATCGGCTCTATCCATAATTATTTTGTTCGCAAAGAAACCGATCAGCAATACGAATTGCGAGTGTAACGCAAGTTGTTCGTTAAAAATTAAAATAGCATACGATGATTTAACTGCTAATTTCAACAGTATTCAATTATTCGATATTCGAATATTCATTCTTGTACTTGTAGCGAAATTTGTTCAAGAACGTTCTTTCTATTCAAAATTTACTGTTGAGTCTTAGTTTCAGGCAAATTCTCGGAATTCGATACAATGACTTTTATCGCCCCGTACGAACCTTCGTCTCCAAATAGTCTTCGAACACTTGCTAACGTTCGCTTGTAAGGGTTCTCATTCCTCGCTCTTTACATTTAATCAAATATTCAAACTCTTATGCTATCTCGCGCTTCCATTCCAACACTCAATTCGCACATACGATCGGGTTAGGGACCGACTGGCGCCTACGTAAAAAGAGAGGAGAGTATCGGTTGAAAATCTAAAAGATAATTTGATCTTTACGCTTTTGCGCAGTTAACCTGAGGAGACTCCTATAATGCGAAGCACTGGTTAACTGCGCAGCGAACGCTGTTTACGATACCTCTCCCGGTCGAACCCGAGTTTTTGTAAGATGGCTTCTATTACTACGCAGTTGAGCACGACGATAGTTTCAAGGAGGGGTAATAAACTAAAGAAAAGAATTGAGAAATGAGAGAGAGAACTAAAGAAAAGAAAAAACAAAAATAGAATAATTATAAGCTCAAACTCTTCTTTGTACATTTCCCACATGAAGAGACTCTTACAACCCGAAAGCTTGATGGGAAAGCACAGAGTTGAGGAGAAAAATTGAAATAGTGAAGTAGTAATTCATCCTCCTCACGCCCCTCACATGAGGAGACTCCTACGACCCCAGAAGGGCTTGATAAGGGAACGTGAGGTGGACAAATTTGCAAAATTTTCCGGACGTGACAATAACAAGATATAATATTCGATGGTCTTGACTAGATTAATCGTCGATGATTCGATACAAGGCACGCAGATCGGATATACGCGCGAATCGGAAATGTAATACAAAAATAGTAACGCAAAAGAAAATATCTCAACCAGTCGAGCGACTTTAACGGGACCCAAAAAAACTCATTCTTTTATACGGAAAAATGACTGGTTGAATAACGCACTTTAATAACCGCGGAATAATTATAATAGAATATAATATAATATAAGAAAATATAACGAAAATATAAGAGAATATAACGCAAAAGGTCAGAACGCAATATCGTGATTGTAATCGGAAAACCTCGCTGAACCGGAAGTATCCTCGGATTCCACTGGCTCATCATTCTGCGATTTGAGAGGCGCGTAAAGTTAATATTTCGCAGCACGCTTAGAAATATACACACGACGGTTACAATATCCGTCGGTCGTCTACGATTCAAACGCCTTTCACCAAGGACGAGTTATTGCTCGCTCAATTCGTTTAGGAAACATACACCGAAATTGCGACGCGCGAAGGTCGCGTGATCGTGGAGCGCGTAGGCAAAAAGGAACGTTTGAATTTACTAACCGTGCTGCGAAATATTAACTTTACGCGCCTCTCAAATCACAGAATGGCGAGCCAGTGGAATCCGAGGATACTTCCGGTTCAGCGAAGTTTTCATCTGCGAACCTCAGATCGACTGTGGCACTGACTTCACGATTTCACTCACAATCAAAGGATGAGAAAGTCGCGCACTAAGTCCCGACCCTCGACTCCTTTGCAGATTGAAATACGTGAATTTAAGAGTAACCGATAACCGTGGATTTGCCGGAATCCGTTAACGTTCTTCCTGTCGTACAAGGTGTACACTGTGTTACATTGAACTTGTCGCAGTGAAGTTGGCTACAAATTCACTAACGCATTCACGCCGCGTCGGTGAGTGAATGTGTGGCCAACTTCACTGCGACAAGTTCAATGCAACTCAGTGTACTCAAGGAAGAATTTAAGACTGCCAAGAGCGAGATCACGGCCCTCCAAATTGCAATGTAAAAATTGCCAGAGCACAGGCAAAACTATGCTGACTCGACCAGGTTTCCCCAGGAATCAACGACGTTTTGGATATGCCTGCGTAGAGCCATCTTCCGAGGGTACTGAGTCCTAAGATAGAAGGCTACTACAAGATGAAAGGGAGATGTCCAAGCTCGGGCTCTAGTCTCGACTTGCTGGATCGCAATCTTAAGACGGTTTTTTCCAGGAGGAGAGCCGTAGGCGAAAGCGTCCGTTCTGCTTGTCAGTTGAGACCAGAGTGTCGATCACTGGATCGACACTGAGCTCCTTCGATCCGGCGTTCGAAGGAGGGTATACGCGCACGCACTCCACTGTGACGAAAAAGAAGGGATAGCACGTACCATCGCTATAGTTTCGATCTCCCATGAAAAATCTATACTACTTTGTACTAAACTATGTAACTGTACGAATGTACGGTTACATATGTACGCTTTTTTGCGATGTTTCTGCTAGATTTAATGTACGCGTCTTCTTTTGCCCGCAGTATGTATTCTGGATTTCTAATAGGCATTTCTAATAGGTGTTGTTCCGTGAAGAACACACGGGACCCTATACCATAAATTTATATTCTTTTCTTTTTTTGTTATTTTCCACGACACTACGAATTGACCAGCCATTGTTAAACCCCTGTACCGTTTCTTAATGGCTAACATGCCAAGGGTCAACTTCGTGGTTCCGTTGGAACCTTTACTAAACTAGGATTTTCCATTGAGCGTTACTAACAATAGCTATGCCTTCGAGTGCAAATTTGTACACAGAATGACATCTGGAATGCAAACCGCTAGCACGTTTATGACGCGCAAGCCTGCAGAGTCATTTTTGAGTCAGTTCATTTATAAATCCTGTAATTTATACTTTGCCGAGTTTCTCTGTCCTCAACGACTAATTGCATGTGTCGTAAACGTAAATTTCCAAAGGGCCTTGGGACCGGGCCTAATGGCCATCATCGGGGTCGGGTTACGGAACCCAGGCCCGGTGACGGTTCCATCCCGTTGACAAATTCCCACACCCTCGCTTCCCACACCACTTCCACTGATACCCTACTCCGCACGGACCGCGTTTCGAACGTACGGGGTGGGTGGAGTCAGTGAATCTGTAGGGTTGTTGAATAACTAAACACTCGCAACAATAACGGTATTTATTTAAGTCTTATTACGCGTCGCGTCTCTTTGCGCGTCAGTCTTCTCTTGTTCTAGTGGCGCCGTCGAGTCGTGTCGCCAACCTGTGCGCACAACTCTGTCTCGGCCTAGAAAAGTCCCTAGGCTGCCGCCACACCTCCCCCCCGCCAGTACCGACGCTATGCGGAGGGAAATACAATTTAGAATATGAGATCCTTATTATGCTTACAACAAAATACAATATAAAATGAGTCGACATATCATATGCTTATATCTACGATAATTCTTTACACAAAATATAGATTAAATTTGTAATAACACGCTTATGTCTACGATAACTTTTCTTAATATATATAAAATATGAATTAGGCTTGTAACAACGTATACATTATTAATTGCGCAAAAGAAATAATGAATGTAGCTTAAAGATATTAGTAAATATTAACAGATATTGTGACAATCTGTGTGATCCTATCTGCGGTAAATATTATCAGTCTTGCTAAATGTCTTAATACTGTCTTTCATTGTGAAATGCACGCGTTTCTTTTGAGCTTCTACTTTGGTTAATGACTTGAACGTAGCTTCCACTTGGACAAAAGCTGGTTTTAACCTATCTGTCGCCACCTTAACGTTTTTATTTTCTACCTGAATAGTAAATTGCTTTTCGCCCCGCTCGACAACTCTGTGTGGACCCGAATAGGGTGCTTGCAAAGGTTTTTTTACACCCTCCTGTCGCAAATATACATGGGACGCTGTCGCCAAGTCTTTAAAAATGAATACTCCTTTTTGGCCGTGTCTTACCGGGTCGACTGGCTTTATCTGACTGATCTTTTCCTTCAGCTGCTGCACAAATTGCGAGACTTCTGTTTCTGCGCCCCGGATCAGGAACTCTCCGGGTAACCGGATTGCTTCCCCGTAGACCAGCTCGGCCGCTGATGTTTTAAGGTCTTCCTTGAAGGCTGCTCGGGTCCCCAGCAAAACCCAGGGCAAAGTCTCGGTCCAACGCTCGTTCCCGTGGCATTTGATTGCAGCTTTTAATTGCCGATGCAACCTCTCCACGATTCCGTTGGATTCCGGGTGGTACGCCATGGTTCTCAGGTGTGTTGTGCCTAGGATGCGAGCCAATGCGTTGAAAAGGTATGACTCAAATTGCCTACCTCGATCAGTGGTAATCCTGAGAGGAACTCCAAATCTTGAGATCCATCCCTCCAGGAACGCCTGCGCCACCGTCTCCGCCGCAATATTCGACAGCGGAATCGCCTCTGGCCACCGTGTGAATCTGTCGATGCAGGTCAGGCAATATTTGTATCCATCAGAAGGAGGGAGCGGCCCAACCAAGTCGATGTGGACATGCTCAAATCTTCTCGAGGGCGTTGGAAACTGCCCTATAGGCGGCTTGCAGTGTCTGCCTATCTTCGCTCTCTGACACGGAGCACATTGCCTGGACCACTCTCTAACATCCCTCTTCATCCTGGGCCAAACAAATCTATCCGCTACCAGTCTTGCCGTTACCCTGGCCCCTGGATGGCTTAGGTTGTGTATCGCTGCGAAAGCCTGTCTTGTGTAATTTGCCGGAAGGAAAGGCCTCTCTCTTCCCGTAGAAATGTCGCAATATACTTCTATCTGCGTATCGGGTAACACTATTTTTTTTATTATGAGCGCCGTGTCAGACCTTCTCAATCTTTGTAATTCTTCGTCTGTTTCCTGGTCCCCACCCAATGCGTTGTAATCTATGGCTGTTGTTACCTCCGAAATCCTTGATAAGGTATCCGCTACCACGTTATCTTTGCCGGTCACGTGACGTATGTCTGTTGTAAACTGTGAGATGTACGACAAATGCCTGAACTGCATGGGTGAGCACTTCTCTAATTTCTGCCTGAAAGCATAAATGAGCGGTTTATGGTCGGTAAACAGAACAAAATTTCGACCTTCGAGCATATGTTTAAAATGCTTTATAGCCTGGTATGCCGCCAACAGTTCTCTATCGTACGTGCTGTACTGCGATTGCGGCTTATTAAATTTCTGACTGAAAAATGCCAATGGCTGCCATTTCCCGCTGACACGCTGCTGAAGTGAAGCGCCAGCGGCCAAGTCCGACGCGTCCACAAAAACGGCCATCTCGGCTTCTTGAGATGGGTGCGCTAACAATGCTGCGTCGGCGAGGGCCTCTTTGGATTTGCCAAATGCCCGTTCCGCTTCCTGAGTCCAGACCACCGCCTGCTTTCCTTTTCCTGCTCCCTTAGTTGCTTCCTCCAACGGGGCCAACACACCTGCGATATTGGGCAGGAACCTTCTGTAGAAATTAACCATCCCGAGGTAACGTCTTAACTCGGTGACAGTTTTTAGCTGTTTAACGTCCCTTATAGTTGCTACTCTTTCCTCTGGGGGTTTAATTCCTTCCTTGTCCACGGAGTATCCTAGGAACGTCACCTTCTCCCGGAAGAAATTACTCTTCGCTAGATTAATTACAACTCCATATTCTTGGAGGCGGGCGAAAAGCTGTTTCAGGTGCTGCTTATGCTGATCTACGTTCTTAGATGCGATTAATATGTCATCTATATACACAAAACAGAAGTCCAACCCCCTTATTACTTCGTCCATAAACCGTTGAAAGGTTTGCGCAGCATTCCTTAAGCCGAATGTCATGTAACAGAATTCGTATAGGCCGAACGGAGTGATGATGGCGGTTTTTGAAATATCCTGCTCGGCAATTGGGATTTGGTGGTACGCTTTAACCAAATCCACTGTGGAGAATACTGTTTTTTCGTATAAGTTTTGTGAAAAATCCTCTATGTGAGGGACTGGGTACCTGTCCGGAACGGTCCTAGCGTTGAGGCCCCTGTAATCACCGCACGGCCTCCATTCTTTATTCTTTTTGGGAACGAGGTGAAGGGGCGACGCGCAACTGCTCTTTGATGGCCTTATCACGCCCAGTTGCAGCATCAACTCAAATTCCTTTTTGGCAGCCCTCAGCCTATCAGGTGCCAATCTTCTTGCTTTGCTGGCTAACGGTGGACTTGGCGTGGTCACTATGTGGTGTACCGTCTGATGCTTGGGCGATTGGAAATGCTGCACCGGTCTAGTGATGCTGGAAAATTCTCGCAATAGTTTAATAATGAAGGGGTTAGAATGTGAAATGGACTTGACGGAGTCTGAGGCAAACGCCAGTCCTCCTCTTACCGCCAGCTTAGTCTCTTGATCGATCAGCTGCGCACCCTTCAAATCTACCAACAACCCATAATGTGTGAGAAAATCAGCTCCAATAATGGGCTTGGCCACGTCCGCAAGCAACATTTTCCACGGAAAACTTCTCCTCAGCCCGAAGTCGACGGTCACTGTCCAGTCGCCATAGGTTTTAATTGGCGTGCTATTTGCTGCGTACAGCACGAAATCGCTGCTTTTTCGCCGTTCGCTGTGCCATTTCGCAGGAACCACGCTCACGTCCGAACCGGTGTCTATCAGGTATTCAAGTTTAGAGGCTCGGTCCTGCAGGAAAAGGCGGCACGATCTCGTTGCCGTTCCGATTACCCCCATGCCGGTCCGGCTAATTAGTTTCCCGAAGCCGATGGGGCGTATTTGCAGGGCGGAATGCATTTATTCGCTTGTTCCCCCCATTTATAATGATACTAGCAATCATCATACCTTTTCTTTGACGTCTGAGCGCGCTTTGCACTCGGGCTTCGGCCGCGTGATTTTCCGCGCCCTCTGTACTTCCACGGGCTTCTTGACCGACGCGCCATCTGCTCCACCATTTTGGTTAACTCTTCTACTTTCCGCTCTAGGGCGGACGTCGCAGAGGGTCCTTCCACCGCCGCCATCTTGTCCCCGGCGCACGTGGGGCTAATTCGTACACTTTGTCTGCCAAAACTATGGCGTCTTCCAAAGGTGCGGTCTCCTGGGTAGCCAGGATAGCTTGCACCGTTTGTGGCAGCCTGCTAGACCAAATGCTTCTTAAAAGCTTTTCAGGTACCGCTTCTCCTCCCAGGCCTTTTAGATGCCTCAAGAATTGGCTGGGCGAGCGATCACCCAATTTTTCCTTTTCCAGTAATTGCCGGAGCTTTTTGTCTTCCGACTGCGACAACCTGGCGATTAATTGACGCTTAAGCGTATCATACCTGTCCGCAGCTGGCGGGTTCTTGATTACATCGGCCACTTCCCTCGCGTAGCGTCCCTCGAGGTTGCCGACGACGTAGGCAAATTTTGTGGCATCCACCGATATCCCGGCCACATGAAACTGGCCCTCCAGCTGCGCAAACCACGTCTCGGGTTCTTCCACCCAAAACGGGGGCACCTTGACGCTAACCGCTGCGACTGACGCATTACCGGCTTCTTCACGCGGCATAGTCTGTCTTTTTTTTTTTTTTTAATTTTACACAACCCGCGCGATTAAAGCAAAATGTCTCTTTTCACTCACGTCGGGGTCACCAATTGTAGGGTTGTTGAATAACTAAACACTCGCAACAATAACGGTATTTATTTAAGTCTTATTACGCGTCACGTCTCTTTGCGCGTCAGTCTTCTCTTGTTCTAGTGGCGCCGTCGAGTCGTGTCGCCAACCTGTGCGCACAACTCTGTCTCGGCCTAGAAAAGTCCCTAGGCTGCCGCCACAAATCTATCATCTCATTGGTGAAAGATTTACCAATCAGGTAGTGAAGCCGACTCCCACGATTTGCGAAAGTCGAGAAACTCTTGAAGGAATCAGTCTTCTAGTAGTTCAAACTAAAATTCACGAGGAGAAACATCTTACTCTCCTCAAGGGAAACATTATCTTCCTGCGTATAATAGTAGTCAAATACTTGTCGATCACGTTGTGACGGGTACGCGAGCCCGACCCCCACCATACCACCAGCGAGGCGCAGCACAGCGCCGCGACTGCGAGAGGGCCGCGAGCCGCCTGGCGGAATATAAGGCGGCCCGCGAGGCCTAGAGAGCGAGTCGGCTCTGTACCGAGATAGCGAATCGTAGCGAACACGCACCGTTGCAACCGCCGATACGAACGAGCCAAGCATAACTCCTTTTTGTATTCCTGCTTCCTCCACGGCTCCGGGACGGTTTGGTGAAATCCGGCCGCCCCGCCGAACGGCCGATAACCTACGCACGCGGAAGGCCTGTCTGACCTTCCAGCATCTTTGGCAACCCCTGACCTTCGTTCTGCCCTGGCGGAAGCGACCAGCAGACGGGACAAAGGTCCTCTGGCCAGGCCCGAGGGACGGCGTTCGCCAACTGACCAAGGGAACCATTGCTACGGCCACTACCGCTCCTACGACCCCTCATCCCGTCTACCCCACTGCGAAACGTTGTTCACGCGATCGCATCTAGACATTAAGACTCGCGCCGCGAACCGTAGCTATAAGATCCGCGACTATACTAGTAAGACCCGCGCCGTTAACCGTAGATTTAAGCCGCGTTTAATAGATGTAAGACCCGCGTCCGAACCGCGTAGAATTAAGACCGCGCCCCGACACCGCGACCAGCCACAGTCTAAGAACTTAAGATTTCCGCCGCATCACCTGTAAATCGTTAGTAAGTAAGGTAATTTAAGAATAAACACGTTTCAACCCATATCCAACCGAGTACTCATTCAGCGAAGAACCTTGAACATCCGTCTGAGCCGCCCTTCCTCCCGGTCCACCGCAGGACCGTCACAACGTCAATCTATTTTTTACCATCAATAGTCTTTTTTTCGCAATTAAATAATTCAGTTTTACCTTATATATGTCTACATTCTTGAACTTTTAACCAAAACACATCCTCTCCTATCATCTTAAACGGTCGTAGGGACGTAGGTGTTTAAAGTTATCGGTGTGACATCGAATAGAGATTTACGACCTCTGTTGACTCGGCTCTCAACGCATCCTATGGCCGTAGCTTTGCGCGTACTTTACGTAAAAACAGGTGTTTATGGTAGCGGCTGTCCAATATTTCCGAAAGCATGCATTCTTCGTAGATACGCGTTAGGAAAGGTTCCATATGATTTGTCTAAAACGCGTCGTCCTTATTTACGCGGATCATATGTACCTCTGTTGCGTTATATGCAACTAACCTTGTACTTGGTAGAAATGCTGGTGCTTTCTATTCATTTGTGTAGGCGTTTAGTGGAAGGGGAAGGCGGTGAGTCTCCCTGGACGTCCTTAGCTCAGCGACCGCTAGGTGGCAGCGGGATTTGGGTTTGTTCTCGCTGGCAGTCCCCCGGCATGCGATTCAGATATATACGAGTTCCGAAAAGCGGAGTTATAGGCGTCTGGGGTCGGATCGCCTGTCGTCAGCCGACGAATCAGACACTGACGAGTCTGGCAGACGATCCCGAGACGAAAATGCCTTGTTCCGTTTCTACATTTGTTCTATATCTTTCTTATCGAAGATGTTCCGTAAGTGACGTATTGTTTCTATTGCGTTGATCGCTGTCAAATTCTCAACAGATAGTGGGCATTTCAATTCCAATAAACCGTCATCGTCGATAAGTCCATCAAGGGAGCACTCAAAAATGGAATGTCGTGATCAATAAACAATCTACAAGTTCGAATCCTTGTTTTCATTGCGTGTTCTTTTTTTCAATGTGTTCTTTATCGCGGCTGTGTTTCATAGCAGCAGTATCAACAGATGGAGGATATAAAATGCTTTTTACTATTACTGCACAGGACATTGTTTGTCTCATGCGACACACTGCTCCAAAATTCGAAGCAGTTAGTGTTCCGTCGAAACGGTTCATATCGGCGCCGTGTCGCCAGCGCTCGGTACAGCAAGAGGAAAAAAAAGACTCGCGACAACGCAAAAACGAAAACGTTCAGTTCTATCGTGTGTCTCGCGCAAATAACATCGTCAGTTCTATCGTGCGTCTCGCGCAAGCACCATCGGTCTTTCGTAGTTTTTCTCGAACAGTTCGGGACGCGTAAGAATCACGCGTACGTTCTACGTCAAACACGCCTTACAATGACAGTCGTTTAACGAATCAGGCGGCAGCTCGTCACACAGCGGTCCTGTCTCTTCTTGAGCCGATCCCTAGGAATCCGAGCCCTGCTCCTCTCGAATTTGAATGCGATCGTGTCTCTTCTTGAGCTGATCCCTAGGAGTCGGAGCCGTGCTCCTCCTGAATTAATTCGCGCAGTCGTGCCGCAGCCGATTCGCCAGCGTCGAGACCGTGTCTCCTATCAACGTTACTCGAGGGTCGACCCACACATGTACACACGCACACGCATACATTTGACGTGGCAAAGCCCACGTCTACCTTGTATTTCCTAAATTTCGAGAAGTTTTTTTACCTTCGGGTTTTTCCTCTCTGAGCCAATAAATTTTTCTCGTTGTTGGCTCAATTGATCGTGTCTTTATTTTGTTGATCCCTACCCTCTATTCTATTCTATCAGTTCAAATTTATTTAACTTGTAACGGGGTGGTCGGGTCGGTGCGCACGACGGTGCGCACCGCGGTCGGTTCCCCGTACCAGAGTTCGCTGGGTAAACAGGTTCGGTAAATAACGAGGCCGGTTTATATGGAAAAAGAGTTATTTATTCAGAAAAATATTAGCTATATGTCGGTAGTATATACAGTTGCGAGGGCTGGCTATTCCCGCTGGGATGTTCTGGCAGCCATCTCCTGCCTCAGGTGCTATAACATAACATCGCCAGGAGATTAGACGATGCGTGGAGCTGTTTCGTACTTAACCTTACTTACAGGACTTACTTGCTACGGTCAGAACCCGGTCCGTCATAGAAAATCTCCGCGGGACTTAGAATCTAACTGGTCTTACAATCTAACGCGGTTCTTATATTTCGCAACCACCTTACAAACTAAACGAGCGCGGGTATACGTGTGCGCGCGAAGCGGAACGCGAACGCAAAAGAACGACTAGCGAAAGCGTGTCGTGATACCGGACGCAAGAATCGGGAGATCAAGAAGGATTGACCCGATTGGGCCGACGGTGTTTTATTAAAAACGTCGCGCTTCGGTGGAGTTGCTGCCCGCTTGCCTTGTGCGGCTATCTTCTCGTTCGCCGAGGTAGAACCGAACAGCGGATGAGATAACGAGCAATCCTAGCCAGCCTGGGTAGCGCCACGAAGCTGGACGGGACCAGTTGCCAAAGACCGGATGCGGTGCCGTGTAGGCTAGCGTTCGGAATCCTGCGGTAGCATCGGCAGAGATTATGAACACGCACTAGCTTGGTCACCCTGGGTCGAAACCACGGAGATGATGGACGAGGCTAGGCGCCTACGGCTGCTAGACCTATGGGGAACTGCCAGGTCGTGATGTAGTGCAATGCCATGGTCCGACGGCCGGAGATCTCTTCGCCAGGTCAACCATGGCGTCGAGCCTCTTAGGAGGTCCTCTTGGGTTCGAAGCCCCGAGGCAACTCATCGATCGTCGCATCGATCGGTCCTACTTATAGTCTAGCTCACGGGAATGGAGATGCCGCAGCGGTGGGGGCGCGGCGATCCGCGGCTGTCGTCGCAAATTCGAATTCAACCGGATTCTAAGAAAACGGAATTTTTCCATGTTGAAAAGCTTTCGACACTACAGTTAGCATTTCCTCCATAAATCTGAATCGTTTTGGTCTCTTGTGTTCATTTCTATTGTACGATTTTTTGCGTTGTCAGTAAGCTTTTCAAAATGTTCCTTGCGAAGCTGAAGAAGTATATCACTCGGAAGATCTAGTCTTTGCGAATTTGGACTATAATATTTATCCGTTTCTTACACTAGCTTAAATTTTCTTCTCTTGCCATAGGTCATTCGGAATTCTTTCGTTTTCGCAACTTTTTTCTCCCGCCATTCCTCCATTCTCTTTACCAGTGGTGGAACGGTTTAGCACATGTTCTTATGCATGTGTTGTATTGTGTAACAGCCTCTGCAACTCTAGCATTGTAGGAACCTCTTGCACCAAAATTAATAAGTTTTCCACCAATCTCTTTGCAGATAATTGAATTGAATGTGTCTGCGGGATTGTTTGTGACATTAATTAACAAACTATCCGAATAGCAACTGAGGAATCGTATGGCTTCCTCGACTTTGTTATACGGACCATATAATTTCAAAGATGGAATGTAATTTTTTTCAGCTCTGTTTTCGTCTCACACACACGTATGGCTGCGGCTATTGCATTTCGTATGTTCACTAAATATATAGCTAGGAATACTTAAAATGTTGTTCTGAAGTTTTCCAGCTTTGATATGCTGAGGCCCTTTTTCTTGTTTTCGCGCATTGACTACTAAAACGACAGTTCTACGAATATTTAAAATATTTTTTTTAAGTATATTTCGATGCGCAACAAACCCACGATCTCTGTGACCCTTTGTTTGCGTTTTCTCCGCAACGAGTCTCAACCTTTTACATAAATTACGAAGTAAGTGATTGGTACACTCAATTTTTTAACGGTTACTGTTTGTTCTCGGTAAGGCCTGATATTCACAATAGTATGATAGACGTTGCTATCACCATCGGCAACAACCGTACTATGTATCAAGCCATGCATTTCAATGCTGCATTTAAAACCTTCAGCAATAGTATCACTTTCCATGCTACTAAAACTGGGTAAATATTCGGAAGTGTAACTCCTGTCAGAATCGAGTTGATTTTTTTTTGTGTGGTTTCTAACAGTTTAAAAACATCATATTTAATGTTATTATGGCGGCGCATCAACAAAAACAATGTCAAAAAATATTTTTAAAATATTTTTTTCAAGATTTTTATTCGTCAATCTTTCGAATTTTCTTTCAAGGTTTCTACATGAAATATTCTGTTCTTTCAAAATCCAATAGACATACAAACTATTTTGACAATTCTTCATTATAAAATTGCTGAATAGTATCGAAGATGGCATGTACGCGTTCATTGTGCGCGGTGAAAACTCGACGAAATAGAAAATATTCGGTTGAACAGTAACATATTAAATTCGTTTTGCTGACTGGGGGGCTGCGCCCCCCAGACTCCCCCTGGTAACTACACTAACTAATACCAATAAATACGTTATTTTATAAATTGTGTTTATTTCCTTATATTAAAAATGGGTATCGGTATTAGTTTAGTATATATGGGGGTCTGGGGGGCAGAGCCCCCCAGTCAGCAAAACGAATTTAATATTTAATATTTAAGATTCGTTAGATGTAGGTAAAATGTAAACATGCAAATACAATGTGCGAATAGGTCACCAATATATTGTATACACCAAATACACACAATTTCGAAAATATTCAGTTTATATTTCACAATGGAGTGTACTGGTTGTACAATAAGTCTTGTAGACGCGTGCACTTTATTTAAAAATTGTACCGATAGTATCGAATTTTTGCGGAGACACGGAATACTTTCACGCGAAACAAAATGTTCGCAGTGTGGAGAGAGTGCTGCATTAAATGGAAAAACCTTGCAGTGACGATGCCAACGGGTTAAAAGAGTGAAAAAGAACAAAAAAATAATAAGTAAAAAATGTAATTTCACACAATCTATAAAAACAGACACTTGGCTACACAATTCACATTTATCTCCTGACAAGTGTTGCTTGTTTGTGTCCCTATATATAATTCTGAATCCGCCGCATCAAACATTTCTGATGGAAGAATTGAAAATGAATTCGGAAACAATATGTAACTGGAGCAGCTACATTCGAGAGGCGTTAGAACACTGACTGTTATTCAATTCTTCCGACCAACTGGGTGGTCCTGGGAAAATCGTTGAGATCGACGAAGCGAAATTCGGGAAACGAAAACATAATCGCGGAAGAATTATTGAAGGGCAGTGGATTTTTGGTGGATTCGAACGTGAATCCAAACAAGTATTCATGGAAAAGGTCGATGATCGAACATCAGCGACATTATTAGAAATTATAAAACGTCGTATTAAACCGGGAACGACAATCATGTCTGATTGTTGGAAGGCCTACAATTGTTTTAACGAAGAAGGTAGATTGCAAAATTATCATACTTTTTTATGCTTTTATATTTGCTACTAATTTATGTGATTTATGCCAGGATTTCAACATCTAACGGTGAATTACTCATTAAATTTCGTCGATCCAGATTCGGGAGCATAAACACAAAATTCGGACGACGTGATTACCACATGGCTGGTTATATTGCCGATTTTCTATTTCGTCGAGTTTTCACCGCGCACAGTGAACGCGTACATGCCATCTTCGATGCTATTCATCAATTTTATAATGAAGAATTGTCAAAATAGTTTGTATGTCTATTGGATTTTGAAAGAACAGAATATTTCATGTAGAAACCTTGAAAGAAAGTTCGAAAGATTGACGAATAAAAATCTTGAAAAAAATATTTTAAAAATATTTTTTGACATTGTTTTTGTTGATGCGCCGCCATAATAACATTAAATATGATGTTTTTAAACTGTAAGAAACCACACAAAAAAAAATCAGCTCGATTCTGACAGGAGTTACACTTCCGAATATTTACCTACAACTGGCATAGTTCTTATAACATTTATGATGTTTTGGGGATGTAGCATTTCGTTCCGCTATATCACATATTGTGCAGTACTTATTGCGTATGCCGATAAACAGAACTTTTTCTGTGCGGAAACCGACACCGGAAAGTGAATTATAATTCGTTCCATACGATCTCTTCATCCAGCTACCATCCGCTATGACAATTATGTATGGGATACCGTCGACGGCTTTATTGTTTTCAAAAGCTAATCGTCTTTCTTCTTCACGTGTTGCCTGCATGGTATGCATTGCACTTTTTATGAACTCATCTACAAGTTTTCCACGGTACCCCTAGTACGTCGTTTCAGCCATGCAGGGCATGTTCAGGGCGGCGCATAATTCTTCTAATTGTGCATAGCCGATTCCGACTGTAACAGTCCCAGTCGTCATGACCTTATTTACATTCATTGTATCTGAACGCATAGGTTCCGACCAAACAGTAGCTTCGTAGTTACACATTTGGCAATTGAAACAAAACTGTGTGAGACACCCACTCTGGCGATTACCGATCATTTTCCAATCGCGAAAATGACATTCAATACCTCGTGCATGATTGTCGAACATTCTATGTATTTCATTCCAAAAGAACTGAACGTCAACAATGCGGCGGCCATCTGGCACATTATCCGAAATATGTCCCATATCTACGCGTCCGCCGTCAATGACTAGATTGTCGTCGCTATCGTCCAGGACGTTTTGTACAGTGGGTCTCACATTTGTAGATTCGCATTGTACACAACAGTTTCGTCGTTTTCGCGAAGGACGTTTTCTAAGATGCGCCCCACATCTATTTTTTCAGAAACGACGTTTTCTGAGATGCACCCCACATCTTTATTTTCGCGAAAGACGTTTTGTGAGATGCACCCCACATCTTTATTTTCGCGAAGGACGTTTTGTGACATGTGCTCCACATCTTTATTTTTGGAAAGGACGTTTTCTGAGATGCACCCCACGTCTTTAGGATAATTTGGGAGAATTGAAAGATCTTTATTATAATATTTGGTGGTACAAACTAGTTGGTGGTCAGACATATCTTTTTTTGGTATAAGTTTTCCCGGAAGAGGATTTCTCTCTTTGGAAACTGCAGTAGGTTGAATTGTCGACAACTGCCATTTTTCCTGTCGCCTGCAAAGTAGAATGAATGAGGTTAGAAATATTTGTAGGACAATTTACACAAGTTACAGAAATGTATAAATTGTAAGCATGTACAGTTTTCTATAAGCTCTTTTGAGGGAGAGTCTTCTTGTTCCCAGCAACCTGTGACGATTGCTACTTTTTTTATTTCCCATTTGTGCTTATTTTTTGCACAAATGGTTGGAAATATTGATAATAATTTAGTTTTATACTGAATGTATGTTTCAATATGTCTTCTACGTTATCGCGAAGACGTCATAGAAAGAAGTATATGGCAACGCGGGCCATTCGCCCTACCACCCTACGCATGTGTGAAACAAAAACGAAACGCTAGCGCTGTGGCGTTTACCAATTTCACTGGAAGCGACAGTTCAGCACTGTAACGTCCCGCTAAGAAGACCCAGCACTTTTTCGATTCACTTTTTTTATTATTATAATTTATTTTTAGTTCAAATTTTGTACAAAATGGTTAATTTAATTTTTTTTATATTTAGTTAAGTTTATAAAAAAAAAGGTATTTAGTTTAATTTGTATTATATTATATTTCTTATGATAAATAATTTTCATTAATCGATAATATAGTCTAATTGAATAAGTCGATAAGCGTTTAGTCGGTAAGTCGGTCGGTAAGTCGATTATCGATAAATAATCGACAAACAAATGCATACGCGCCAGCGCAACCCCGATGATCTCGCGGTGGGGTGAGATCCTAGAGTAGGGTGATCGCGTAGATTAAGGAGCAGGGGTGCTCGGCCGTCACGTGATGGGGAATTCCAGAAATCTAGAGGAACGCTATAATAAAAAAAAAACGCTAAATCAGCAGAATCTGACTATAAATAGAGGCGTTCCACGCAGTCAGATGAGATCTTCCCTGACTTCGGTCAGATGCAGACAGCACTCTGGAAGTAGAGGAAAGCTTGCGCTGAATTGCTTAGGCAACTATAGAGCGCGAGATTAGCTTTGTCCTTCTCTTTCAGTGGTGACGTACGAGAGTTCGGATCTGTGGACACCCTACTCAAGGTACGCAACGTGTTGAACACGTGCTAATACTGAGACACATACTCAAGTGTAAAGAGCTAGCGAGGAGCGGAGCTCCTTGAGCAGGCCTGTATTAGCATAGCTCTGGCTAGACCAGAAACCGATTGCGACCTGTAGGTAAAGTCCGCTCGTGTCTGAAGGTATCGTACAAGCCACTGGAATATAGTTTTCCAGTACTTAGTGTAATTTGGCAAATTGTACAGAGTGTTGGCTGTATTCGAAGATTAAGTCGCGTTATTATTACTTACTAACTACTGATCATATATTTTCCACTGTATTTCACTATCTAGGGCGTACCTATTATAATTTCTTATTGTATTTCATATTCTAGCCGCACCTATTGTTATACTCAAAACAATCATAGTTAGTTTACTTACTTGAATAAAAGATAATTTCAGTTTGATACGTTAATGTTGGATTTCACTCCTTAACCGCACACCACACGAACCTATAATCCCAAATTTCGTTCATACGAGTCGCCTTCTTGGGGAACCGCTCTTCCTATACGTCGGTGCAGTGACGTACCTATCATTGGGTCGTTACAAACCGGTAAACATCGAAAGAAAAATGGATTTAAGAAGCTGCAGTAAGTGTTTCATGAACCTTTCTTTTCATCTTTATTTCGTGAGTGTCATTGACAATTACATTCCGTAAGCATTTGTCATAAAAATATTTTTTTCGACATTTGCTTTGTTTCATGTATATTTATGCGATAACTTGTGCAGAGAAAATTTTTGTCTTCTGGATCATTTTTCCATGATACATTGACACAATACGTTTTTTTGTCAACTGGTTTATTCGTATTTTGTAATTCAATACAGTTTAATACATGTAATTGTCAATGAATATTCGTAAATTGCTGGAGAAATACATTTAAAATTTTTCTGCAATATTATCCATGTTTTTCAATTTTTGTTTAGAAGTTAAAAGGGCGAAATCGTTGGGGGCGGTGGTAAATTCACAAGCGCAGCAAGAGCTGCAACAGCAACCCCAGCCGCAGCTACAGCTGCAATAAAAACCGTTGTGTTAGCAGCAACATTCCCAGCCGCTGCCGTTGTTGCAACTACAGATGCTGCAACAGCAATCACTGCAATAGCAGCAGCGGCAGCAGCAGCAACACTATCAGCCGTACCAGCCGCTGCAGCTGCAAATGCTACAGCAACATCCGCAACATGTTGGGTATACCGTAAGTCGTTTTTTTATGTCCCTGTTTGTATCTTATTTTTGCTATTCATTGTTTATACACAATACAGTAATACTCGGTTAAATTACACTAAAATTTGCTCGGTTGAATTTTCACGACCCAGCCCCACTCTTCCCCACCACTCAGCGCAGCGTGCTCGACGAAACCTGATCTCAGTAAACAAGGACAAAAAACGAATACAATGAAAAGAAAGAAGACAGACGCACATCAAATGGATGCCGCAACTGGAGAAAGTAAACATGGAGTAAAAAATATTTTACTTGCAGTCATTTTCGTCTTACCTTTATAATTGTTGCACCGATGGATAGCTGACATTCTTCCGATTAAAATGAGTCCAAACACGATATAATTTGAACCATATTTACTCTACATGATTCATTATGATATACATTATGATTTACTCTATTTGATTCATTATGTGTTTATTAAATAACGTAAATATGATTCAAATTGTGGGATATAAACAAAGATGTGGAAGGCCGAGGTGAAATTTGAAAATGAGGTCGCATCGCAGGACCTACGCCGTAACTAAATCTTGCAGCGATAAGGAATGGCTTTGGAAAGAGGAGCATAAAGGGAACGAAGTGGGAAGATCGGCCACGCCGGGCAAATTGAATTGTAACGCTAACGTGAAAGAAACCCGCAGCTTTGTATTATGTTTTGAATAAAGTGAAGCGAAACTTAAGTGTAAAGAAATCTACAAAATTATGTCGTGTTTGGACTCATTTTAATTAGAACGATCTCAATAACTCAATGGTATAATTTTCATAAAAATAAGTTGAAAATTACTGATAGTGAAATTCTCGTTATTGCATGTTTACTTCTTTCGCTGGCTGCATCCCTTTGAAGTACCTCGACCGTCGCTGTTAGACGTAGTATGTCTATCTCGCTTCCTCCTATCGTATCCTCTTACTCTGTCAAATTCTGGTCGAGTCAATTCTCGGAATACAAACGCTACCCTGCTCGCGAGAATTTCAATGCTGACTCCCGAACGTAGTGAAATTCAACCAAGCATTGCTGTAACAGTATTTATTTTTCCAGACGTACAGGTCCATGAAGCGGCGGCTGCTGCGGTTCTACCGTAACAATCACTACGCGGGGGAATTCGCAAGGAGGATCGTCAAGGGAAGGGAAATCTCAGGGTGGAGGGTGTGTAGGAAGGTTCGTGTGCGTTACGCGATTGAGGGAAATGGTTCAAGGGAATCTTTAAGGGGAGGAACGGGTTATCGCGGGCGCAACTCGCGGAATTACAATGCGCGGACGCGGAAATTGCCGTTACCGGACGCAGATCTACAATTTTTAGTAATCGGAAGGACTCACCAATCGCCGTGCACGTTCCACACACACAACTCGCACGCTATTCTACAAACCACCTCGCAAATCTCTGTGATACTTTCTACTCTCAAAATCGCTCTCGGTATTTTCGCTATCTAAATGCTTTCGTCGCTCAATGCTAATTGCTGGCTCCTCGTCGCAGCAGCGGCGACGAGCCCGTTACAAGGAATTTTTGGGGAGGGGATGAGGTTAAATTGGGACATCTTCCGGGTCGAGGATTGATCTGTTATCGATCGGCCGGTAATCGGAATCGATGGGGCTGACGGAGACTCGACGGTGGTGGCTGCGGGCTGTGGTTTTCGGGTTCGGCGACAGATGGCTCCATTCGACTGCTTTTCTGCCGTTGTTGGGCTGGTGGACCTTTGTCGTAGGAAGATTAGCGTTACGACGTCCTATGGACCGATTTAGAGAGGTATTAGAAAGCGATTTTGAGAGTATAATAAAGAGTTTCAGAGCGGTATAGAGTAGCAAGTGTGAAGAGTGTGTGAAATGTGCACGGCAATTGGTGAGTCCTTCCGATTACTAAAAATTGTAGATCTGAGTCCGGTAACGGCAATTTCCGCGTCCGCGCATTGTACTTCATGTTTCTTTATGTTTCTCCATTGTGTTTATGCTATTGTAACGTCCCGGAATTGTTATCACGAGTACGCTACTGCACCTGACGCGTAGGGAGAGCGGTTCCCTATGAGAAGGCGACTCATTTTTATAATGAAGGGATTATAGGTTCGGGTGGCACGCAGTAAAGGAGTAAAATCCAACATTAATTCCTTTCTCAAAAATAATAATGTCTTTATTCAAGAAATGTGTTTGTTTATAATATATATAAAAAAAAGGGTAAGTAATATAAAAGACAATGAATTAAATAATATAATGAGTTAATGTAATCAATGTACAAATGTTGCACCCTGTTTTGAAATACAAAAAGAAAATAATTATATTAATTGAGTACAGTGAATACGCCCTGGATTAGAAAATACAAAGAAAATAACAATCGCGTTTGTGCTAAAATGAAATATAATGAAAGAAAATTCATATTATTAGTTACAAAATAATTCGTCCTAAAATAAAATATAAAGGAAAATAAATTTGCGACGACGGCCGCGGATCGGCGTCGCGCATCGCGGGCCCCCACCGCGGCGGCCTCCCCACTCCCGCGAGCGAGGCTATAAGTCGGATCGATCAACGCGTGGATCGATGAGTTGCCTCGGGGCCTCGGCCCCGAGCAGACCTCCTAGGAGGTCGGACCGGAGCACCGGCAGGCTCGACGTCGCGGTTTGTCCAGGCGAATAGCTCACCGGCCGTCGGACCGTGACGTACGTCACGGGCTGGCAGCTCCCAACCGGTCCAGCAGCCGTAGGCGCCTAGCTTCGTCAGCCCCGAGGACCTCGGGTCGAGGTTTGTCCCAGGATGACCAAACTAGTGCGCGTCCGTAACATCCGCCGGTTTGACCGCGGGGTTGCGAACGCTAGCTTACACGGCACCGCATCCGGCCTATAGCAATCGATTCCGTCCTGTCCCGAGGCTAGACCCAGGGCGAGCCAGGATTGGTCGTCGACTCGTTCACTGCTAGGTTTGACCACGGTGCACGAGAAGACAGCCGCGTCAGGCAAACAGGCAGCAACTCTACCGCAGCGCGAGACACCGCAGCGCGAACATTGAATAAAGACCGACGGTCCGAAGGGGCCATCCCTTCTCCCGATCTCCAGCGACTTCGCGTCTCACGCATGCGCCGTAACACCGCGTCTCTCTCGTTCGCGTTCGCGCTCCGCTCAGCGCCTTCACTCCGCGCCGTTAGCCAGTAAGACCGCGTAGCGACAGCTACGAACCGCGCTAGGTTAAGACCGCGTAACTTCTGTAACGGACCTGGTTCCGCCGTAGTTTGTAAGTCATGTACACCTAGACTTAAGCGTGACACGGCTCCATCGCCAGCTCACCGATAGCTTCTTCTGTTGTAGCGAGCCCGGCAGGATATACCGCCACCAACATCGGCATCTCCCGGGGCCGCGCCCGGCGGCCCACCTCTACCACCTTTGTAATCAACTTTCGCTATTTTCTTTCTTTGAATAAATAGTTCTATTTTTATACTAACACCGCCTCGTTATTTCGCGAACCTATTCCCCAGCGAACCCTGGCACGGGGAAACCGACCGCGGTGCGCAACGCCGTGCGCACCGACCAGACCGCCCCGTTACAAATTAATTAGTGAACGCGACTCTAGTTACGATTATCAAAACTCTAAATCTATAATTTGAATTTATAAAATAATATTATTTAAATAAATTGATCGATTGTCGGAAAATTGGCGAGGATCCGTTCCGACACTGTAAGAGCTAACTCGTTCAGCCGCAGTACGATTTCTGGGCAACTTAGCCGTCACTGATAGGCCACATCCAAGGAGCTTCTGCTTTCGTTCGCTCGTTAAGCTTGGTAGCGAACACTGCAGGATGGTATCGTCGCTCTAGAGCCAGTGTACTAGTAGGCCGCACCCAAGGAGCTTCTGCTTTCACTCGCTCGTTAGGCTTGGTTGCGAACCTGACACGTATGAGAACCGCTGCGAACTGGTAGTCGAGCGCTCCGGGTCCGACGCGGAACCCTTGCCTCCTTGCCGATAAAAGAATCTATGCTACTGAATTCTAAGTAATAATCGTACTATAGACCCGTGTCGGACTACGATCAGAATCGAAGTGAAACAGCTCTGCACTGCTGACGTAGCAGTTTTTTCTACACGTACTATTGATACCGGAAGTGTTTGGACTTTGACCCGCGTATACGTGACTCCGCGCGTAACGCTATCTCTGTCTACGGATAGTCGCTATCTCTTTCTACTCTGCGCTCAGTTGCTGTCTCTTTCTACGCGTTGTTGCTATCTCTATCTATTACGCGCTCTGTGTCGATCTTTTATCGACGCGGTAGTTTTATCGACGCGACAATTATCGATCTAGATTTTTGGAGTAAGTTTTTGTTAAGGGGGTAGACACGGATAATGCAGCGATGTGACATTACCGGCAAATATGGGACTATTAATGGGTTTACGGGAATCGGTTATTTGTCTTTATATGAGAACACTTGGAGCTGGGTGAGGGCTCATTCGAAAGAGGAAGGTCCAATGCAGGGCGACCAACTCATGGTTTAACGAGATTGTGTCCATATTTAATAATATCAGTGTCCAAAGTAGAAGAAAAAATCGACAAAATGCAGTTGCGAAATCGAAGCATTTTTAGGCCACTAAAAGAGTTCTGTGACTCAAACGGTGAGTTGACCGCCCTGCATTGAACCTTCCTCTTTCGAATGAGCTCTTATTCAGCTCAAGATCTTCTCATATAAGGACGACTAACCGATTCCCGTAAAAACATTCCCAAAGACGAGTTCCGCCATTATCTGGATATTACAGAGCAAGTCACGTGACAAATTTAGTTCAGCTAGTAATTATAAGATGGCGTCTAAGTAGAAAGGCTGCCGAGTTGGAATCGTAGACAGAATCAAGCGTTAGCTTGATTACGTCACTCGAACTGTGCTGCGAAGGCAAGCGAAAAAGGCAACATCGCCCGAACGCTGAGTGAGACGCACTACAGTCATGCTATCCTTCTCTCATTCTCAATGTTGAGATTGTCCCTTTTCGCTAAGTTTTCGCTGCGGCCCGCCTGGATTTTCCACAGCGCCCCATAACCTCGTCCCATTCAAACTATATCGCGTTTGGTATCATTTTAATCAGAAAAATTTCACTAATGCGCTAGTAAAAGTTTCAGTAAAAAAAAGTCAAAAATAAAAAAGTTTTATAATTGAATTAGTATTAGTCACACCGATACGTTTCGGCTCTTTCCTTTGATCATTAGACCTCTCTCTCTCTCCTTCACTGTCTGTCCCTTTCTACGTTCCTGCTTGGCTGGTCGTCGCATCCAATTCGAGATTCGACATCTCGGCTGGATACATGCAACGTCTGGTTCCCACTCTCTGTTGCATATATTCAGCTTTTACTGTATATGTAGACGCGAGGTCCCTCCATTTATTAGTTCTAATAGTACTATAGTACTTTTTTATGCAATTATGTTTCAAGGAGTTGACACAAGTAAAAAAAAAATGCAATTCCATTTAAATAAAAAGTGGATTTGCATTTTTGAGTGCATCGTTGCATTCACGGAGAAGATGAAATCACAGAAAAATAGACATTATCATACCATTGAACTTTTACATAAACAGCTTTTTCCTATCTCTTACCAAATTCAAGATATAACCCGTCAGAAATTGAATGACGTATCCTATATATTTTTATTAATTAAAAAACATTTATTTAAAGAAGTTAATAACTTTTTCTAAAAAATTTCTCAGATTGCACGTTCCTTCAGTTCTTCAGAGTAAGCATATATTTTTCAGCAGCGAGGGGTGCTACGGTGCGCTATATAAAATCCACGCGTTCAGTCAGTCAGAATTTATCGGAGCGGGACAATTCTATCATTTAGGTTGAAAGAAGGATAGCACGATCACCGTACATCTCACTCTAATCACGCGCCAATGTTTCGCTTTCGTTCTTCAGGCGTATCGTCGCGATGCCTCTGGCGAGATGAGCGTTTGAATGTGTTTGTAAAAATACTTGAAGCGCTGTTACCTTCCTAGATCGTGTTGCGCGCACGCTAGCTGAGAATTAAACCTTTCAAGTTCATACCAGACCACGCAAGTGGCTCCACTAGGCCCAACGAAAAAACTGCTGTAATACCGACGTCCCGAATCGGAGAGGTCACGTGCTGTGTCTACCCCCTTAATATGGATTAACGAGGGGAACTACCCAAGTGTTACGCTCACTTATTAATGAAACTTTGCCACCTTGTAGAGCTCGTCGCCCTGAACACGCCTATACCCCCTTTTGGGGGCAGACGGCTAATTGTTTAAAAGATATTAACAATTAAAGTTAGTTACTGCTTACATTGAGAAGCATGACAAACTAACACATATAAATGCTTAGCTCCGCGGTAAAACGCTTGACTCACAATCTAACTGTCCACGGTTCAAGTCCATGGTTCCGAACTTTTTTTTTTTCTTTCTTTTTAATGATAATTTGTCTCTTTTTGAATAACTATTACAACTGTGCTATAATCATTGCATTTATTAATAGGTAATTAATTACATGTGCTGAAATTTTTATAGAATTTAAGTTATTTTTTCTATCCAATACGTACATTAACACCCTTACCGCATTCAAAATTTACTAGCGTTTATTTGTTATTATACACACACAATTAATTTCCATAAAATACGAATATAATTTCTGTCCTATTGTTTTGGATTCTTCACTAATGTCTTCTGCGTCTTCTTCTAATGTTGTAAATATAAATTATAAATTTGCACAGTAGTATAAATGAATGTAACTAAATAAATATAATTAAATAAATTGAACTTGTAAAAACAAATAATAACAAATAAACGCTAGTAAATTTTGAATGCGGTAAGGGTGTTAATGTACGTATTGGATAGAAAAACTAACTTAAATTTTATAAAAATTTCAGCACATGTAATTAATGACCTATTAATAAATGCAATGATTATAGCACAGTTGTAATAGTTATTCAAAAAGAGACAGATTATCATTAAAAAGAAAGAAGAAAAAAGAAAAAAAAGTTGGGGGGAACCATGGACTTGAACCGTGGACAGTTAGATTGCGAGTCTAGCGTTTTACCGCGGAGCTAAGCATTTATATGTGTTAGTTTGTCATGCTTCTCAATGTAAGGAGTAACTAACTTTAATTGTTAATATCTTTTAAACAATTAGCTGTCTGCCCCCAAAAGGGGGTATAGGCGTGTTCAGGGCGACAAGCTCTACAAGGTGGCAAAGTTTCATTAATAAGTGAGTGTAACACTTGGGTAGTCGTAAGTCTCCATACACCTGTAGGGGCCTTCGCAGAAATGCGGTAAATTATGGCTCCTACTGTACCAACAGAGGATACTTGGTCTTATAGAAGAATAAAGTTTTTACGCAGGTTGATTGTTCACAAAACTAAATACTAGCCTTTTATTTAAAATCAGACAGATCAAAGATTAAACTTTTGGTTAATATTCACAGGCGTTTTTACTTATAACACTAAGTTTCACAACCCAATCTTTGGAAAACGTTACTTCTATACTCCAGGAGTGCGAGGGCAAGAGTGAGCCACGCCAAGCGTTAGCGTGGGAGGGGAAACGCATTTTCCCGCTTTCTACAATTAAAGAGAGCGCTGCGGTAGCCGGAAATGCACTTTCCGGCAGGATGGCTCACCGAAAGTAGGCGCCGCTACACGCCCTCGATCCTCGCGCCATCTAGCGGTTCTAGAAAGAAGCAAACCTTCCAACCGCGCCCTCTTTTCTAGGGTGCTCGGGGCCTGACGCCCTCGCTTCAACGCACCCCCATTTTCCCTACACTCTGTTCTTTTCCGGCTACGCGATCGGAAGTAAAAGGCACGCGTCCTTCCTACTTCCATCGCCATCTTTAATACCGCGAGTCTTTGTTCAATAAGTGTACTATTACAACATAATCGTTACAATCTTGTGTTTTATTTATTCATTGACATAAGTGTGGTGCCCGCGCAATCACACTCGCGTGGCTCCTAAATATATACAAATTATGATTATCGATATCCTCGATATCCGCAAAGTCCAACTCCATTTTGTACTTTTTTAAAAATAATTTACCACAATTAATCAAAATAAATTGTTCAACACTGTACAATAACACCTTCAAACGCGTGCTTAAGTCCTCAATATCGTCGACTTAAAAACATAACCTCAATGAAGCCAAATAAGAACTCGTTATCTACAAATAAGGCAGATTTATTCGACTATGAGCTTGTTGCTTATTCGGCGACTGTGAATCTAACCGATGTCTTAAGCATATGCTTAAGACCAGCTTAGAAATAAGTTGCGACTGTGAATACCGGCCATAAATTAATTTTTGTTTATATTTTTCAATTTCATAAAATGGATAATGGCATCGTCGCCATATTACATTTCATTCAACACTTGCACAGCCGACTCTAGTACTAGCCATGCTGAACAACGTGGCAACACCGCTCACGTGACAATCGGGAGTCCTATTTTCAAAAACAGAGTCCTGTGCTCGGAATTGTAATTAACGTCCTTTTTAATTAAAAGCTGTAGTAATATACACTATTTTGTGTTAATTATGTATAAACAATATATAAACGTTGCAACTATGGCAAATAGAAGTGATGTGGTAGTATAAAATTGTTATAAATGTGATATATATTTTGTGTACTCTCACAGTAGTTTGGTGTTGTGAAGCATGATATTTGAAATATTTACAGTGGTTTCAAGAAAATTTAGGTATGAAGCAAAATGAAACCATCTTTGGATCAAATTGAAACATTTAAGAATTGATAAACGTGTATATAAGTTAATAAAAACCTTGAAACAAGCGAAATGATTGGATCGAAACCAAAGAGGTTATGTGAAGTCCAGAGAGTGTCGGGAGTCTGACGACGTTGATTGGCTGAGAGTCTGGGAGTCCGGGAGGCAGATAAAGTAGGGTAGGTGTTGATATATTCAGACCGGACTCTCGCGGTGTTGCCATTTTTACTTCAGCACGGCTAGTACTAGAGTCGGCTGTGACACTTGCGATTACAAGCTTGCAGCTAAATTCACACGATATTGCACACATGCATACAGGCGAGGTTCGCAACACTATACTGTGCAATGCCAGCTTAGAAATAAGTTGGGACTGTAAGTACGGGCCATAAATTAATTTTTGTTTATTTGTTTATATTTTTCAATTTCATAAAATGGATAATGTTGAAAAAGTCATCGAGCTTCTACATAAGAGAAAAACCATCCGTGAAGTCCATTTCACAAATACAGAAAGACAACAAGTTGCAAAATATAATAATGTAATGGAAAGTCTACAGACTCTAAAAGGTTTACAATTTTACAATGTAACATTGTATTATTTGACTTTAAACTATATATTTGTTAATAAAATTTGTTATAGATAATAGAAATGATTGTAAAGAAAATATTAGTAAGAATCTTCTACATCTGACAACACATAAACATTCAGTATATAAACTTATTTATAATTCAGAAAATAGTGCAGGATTGCCAGTTTCTCATGACCATCATCGGTATGATAAATTCTAAAGAATATTTTTTCATACTGCAAAACATGTCTTAAAAACATGTTCTTTTAGGCAAATAATAATGCTTTTATCTGAAGGAATTGATTTTATAAATAAGTTGCAGAACATTTATAAGAATTTGGATAATGAAAATAAAGAAAATAATGCAAATTCTGCAAATCTTACTCATGATATTGTACGTTTATTTTTTGTTAATTGGGTCATAAAACAATATTTAAAATATTTATCAATGTTTTGTATATTTTTTTCCAGACATCTTGTACACGTTCTGTAGAAAGAGAGCTTTATAAAATAAAGTTACTAATTGCTGAAATACAAATATTACAGAATAATGCGGATTTATTGAATAAGTTAAAACAAGAAAATTGTTTAAATGCTAGTGGTAAGTTTAATTTTATAGTAAAAATCATTTCAAATTTTTTAAGTAAACAAAAAATAAATATAATAAAAGATTAAAGGAAATTATCTTTTTAAAATTTTAAATACATCATTTCTGAATAATATAATAATCTTATGAATAAGGTAATCATTTTTATTTCTAGATGAAGGTATGGAAATTTAAAGAGTGCTAAGTAGAACTTTAATAACAAAATTACATTTTGTTATTATAGTATTAAAAATTAATATTTTTTAATCAGAACCTTTTCTATTTGTATTTACTTGCTATTAACATAGAAAATTATTAATCATCAAACATTTGTGTGTAATTATTAATGGAGTCAATCTCATCATTGATATTTAATGTTAACATAGTTAAGTTTGGATCTATATTCTGTAATAAACATATGTTGAATAAATGTTATTTGTACAAAATTTTTTAGGACATTAAAACACTTTAATCTTTCACCATTATTTCTGAAGTAATTTGAAACTGTGACTGCACATCTGAGAACGATAATACCTCATTTTGAAAATAATACAGGGCATCTGTATCTCTTTCCGATTTCCCCTGCTCGAAGGCCAATGATACCAGTCTATCTCTGAAATGCCCATGTTTAATTTTTAAATATTTTCTTTTAAAAACATATACTTACTTCGCTACGTTGTATTTCTCGGTAGCAGTTTCTTTTTCTCTTTCCATTAATTCTTCAAATTGAATTTGTAACTGGTTAAATTTTTCCTTATTTTGGTTTTCTAAATATCTCGCTTCTTCCAAAGCTTTTAATCCTTCATTTTTTTTAGTTAAAACTAACTATAAAATTGCAAAATAATAATTGTTTAACATTTTAATGTATCAATGCTATTGTTATGATACAATTTTTATAATAAATATTACCTGTGTTAGATTTTGTAGTTCTTTAGCACGTAAAATAAGTTGATTTTCTTTATCTTGTAAAAATTGTTTACCGATATTAAATTCATTAATTTTTTTTTGCCATTTTAATTTTTCTTTGTTAGCATAAATAGTTGCTTCTTGTGCAGTTTTAATAGCAGCTTCTAACTATATGATTATAACAATATAAATCAATTTATGTTTTTATTAAATAACTATTCATAAATTTTTATTACTTAGTTGATATAACTTACATTACCTCTATTTTGGCAAATTTATGATTGCTACTTTTGAGCTTACTTAATACTTCTAATTGTGCTCTTTTTGTTGCAACTATTTCTTTTTCTTGTGCGAGTAATTGCAGTTGTTTCTCTTGTTCCTTCACCCAAGTTTCTTTTAATGTCTATAATCATTAAACAGGGTAAGTTGGAAATTGTAATACAGCTCAATAATTATTTATACTTACTAACGGTAATAAATACTTTCATGAAAATAATAAATAAATTAAATATGAGGTACTAATGATTATAATATAAAATAATTTAATATACCTGTAAATAATTTTCTTCCCACTTTACTCTTTCTCCAAATAATTCTCTTTCATGTAAAAGACTAGCTGATTTTTTGTTAAACATTTCTTGTAGTTGAGTACTTAACATGTTTTGTTTTTGAAGTTCAGTTATAAATTGTACAATGCGTGTGCTGAACTGCTCTGTTGTTTCAATAAATTTATTAAGGTATTCTTGCAAAATATCATTTTGATTTTTTAACTCAAGCTTTTGAGCTATAAGTATTACATAAAATTTAATTAAAAAATTAGTTCAGTGTTGTAACAGAAAATATAATAAAAATGATCATTATTTTTTTAATTATTACAAGTTTATCCAATAAATAGTATATTCATTTCTAATGATATCTGTTTTTAAAAATGTATTATTTATTACATATTAAAGATACCTTTTATATGATCTTCAAGAATTTTCAAAGTATTCTCTCGAAACTCAATTATTTGATTGTGTTTGATTTCTAATTTTTCCTTGTTTTCTAATATAGTTCCGATAATGCTATTAGCTTTCTGTAATATATCTTCTATGTCAGTTTTTCGATTTGTCATCGTTTCTATCATTTGATCTTCTATTTGTTTAGCTTTAGATATGCTTTCTATTATATTGAAATATTCCTTTTGCAAAAGTTTTATATTTACAGAGTGTAAGTCAGATAATTCTTTTATTTGTTGAGCATGATCATTCTGTTCAAATCAATTTAATATAGTTCTTTTTATTTCAGAAACATTTAACAGTGTAGGTGTATAAAATAAATGAAATAAAAAATGTATAAAACAAATGAAGTTAATTAAATACTTTAATAATCAGTAAAATAAAATTATCTATTATTATAGAAATCATTAAAACAATTATAAGAATAGACTCTTGATGTATTATTCATACTATAATTATAATTATACAAGTATGATTTTTTTCTGCGGTGAGTCTGGCCCCTTAGCTTTACTATTAGTATAAAATATTTAATATTGTTTAATTCTAACTTCATTCGAAACTTAGAATTTCGGTATTTTAGAGTTGTATAATTTTAGAATCTTAAAACTTTAGAATGGTGAGAAGGTCAATTTTGAGAGAAAGGGAGATATCAAATATAAAAAATGTAACCTTTAAATTATGAATTTCTTCTTTGTATTGATTTTCTATTTGTTCCTTTTCGTCCTTCAATTTTTCTAATTTTGTCATGTAGTCTGTTTCCAAACATTCTATTTCCTGCCTAGTCCTCTCTTCTGATTTCATCATTGCTTCTTTTACAAATGAAATTTGTCTCCTAAAAATTAGATTTTCTTACTTTACCTTACTTTTATTAATATATATATATAATTCTTATTATTTATATACTATATATATTATATATATGTATTTACTGATAGAATTCTGTTTGAAATGTTATTTCATCCTTGTGTCTTTCATTTACAGTGGACAACAAAACTTCTAATTTTGATTTTTCCACTTGTAACTTTTTTATTATCTTTTCCATTTCTTTTATTTCATTTGTAAATTCTTTTTCTCTACGATTTGACTCTGATGTACAACTTGCATAAACTGATGTTGTACTTGATGTAGAAATAAGCTGTGTCATCAATACCTTAAAAAAAGAAAAAATATATATCTTTATGCTCTTTCCAACTCTCTAATGCATTTTATTTAACAAACCTTACTTGAATATATTGATCAATACGTTCTTGTTGCATTTTTATTTGTTTTTCTAATGAAGCTTGCCTTTCAAATTGCAATTTTAATAAAGTATTAAATTGTTCTTCTTGATTATGGAGTATAGTATACTGAGCATTTGATACGTTATTTAATTCTTTGTTCTGTTGCGAAATCACTGTTGCAGTTTTTAGGTCATGTTCTGGTTGCTGCATATTAATAAGTGCAGTTTGTTGATTAAATTGTGTACCAAACAACATTGAAAGATGTTTTGAATGAACAGATGCAGCTTTTGAATCACTTGCATCAGATATCTTTAAATCTGTTGCACTGTTTATAGAAGTTTCAATGTTTTGCTTAGATGTAGATATTTCATCTGTTTCTTTCAGCTTTTTTTCTGATTTTCTATCTTCTAATTTTGTTGAACCACCCAACCATTCTGGCAAATTTTCTTCTGTTTTAGTACTTTGTAATTTTAAATCTTTGCTTTGCACATTTTCATTTATCATCTTAAAAAAATATAAAAATTACAAACGTCATCTGCATTATTGTAAAGACTGATAAAGATATGTTTTCTCTATATTAATAATGATTAAATATATTTACCAGTTGAAGACTTTGTTCTGGTAACAAACTAGTGGATAATAAACCTAGAGGATCATTTATAAGTTCTATATTCCTTTTACCACTTTGAGATTCTTTAGTAGAAATTTTAGTTGATTTGCTAATGGATTGAGATCTTGTGTCTGGTAAAGTACTCATAGATTGTACCATAGTGTCCGATTCCATTTTTCTAATATACTTAGGATTAACAGAATCCAGAACTATTGATGAATGAAGTTTATTTCCAGATATGTTATCTTTTAATGATAGCCTTCTTGATTTATTGTCTATTGTATCTGACTTATCAATTAAATTTGTTAAAATATCTTCATCTCTTTTAGCTATTTTTTTTAACTGTTCAGTTTTTTTTTCTGTAGTTAATTCATTTTGCAATGTACTAAAAATATCCTTAGAAACAGAGTAACTGTTTTGTCTCTGTGAAAATAACTGATTATCTTCTTGCTCAAAATTAAATTTTGATTCCAATTCATTGTTTAATTTAATACTTGTTGTAGGTATAATTGGTGTTTTGATTTTAAACAAATCTTCTGCCATGTTACTTTTACTATCAGATGAAAATAATCTCTCCTCTTTAGTAGAAGTTTCTTCATCAGATGGCAAATCAAATAAGAAGTTATCTTTGATAGAATCTATATACAAATAACATTTCATTTATTATAACTTGGGAATAGTAATATGAAAGAATTTTTTATGACAAATAAAAATACAATTATTCAAATATACATAAAAATTCTGTACCTAATTAGAAAACATTATACTAAACATCTCATTGATAGTTATATAAGTTTTTTAAATAAAAACACTGATTTTAAAATTTATAATAGTAATAATACTTTAATTAATTATAAGTTATAACTTTAATTTTATTTTTATTATAATTATATAAACACCTTTAAATATAACTTTCTTTTTCGTTTCCCCATTCATCTGCATATGAGAATCTTTAACAGTACTTGCAGTAGATTCTGATTTTTTAAATGATTCATTAAATAATTCTATGTTTAAGCTATCCATATCTTCTAATGTTTTTGTAATTATTTCTAAATTTGAAGTTCCAGTAAGATCAATCATCTAAATACATACATCAAATTTAAAAAAGTGAAACAAATATTTGTTCAATTCATATATTCAACTAAAGAAGTAATAAATACCTTTATATAAGTAAGTACATACAAATCGAATGTCTATAATTGTGTGAAAATTGTTTTAAATATCTTTATTATAAAATTAAAAATATAAACATTGCTACCAACAACTAGAAGAATTCGATTTTGTTTAATTGTATTTTATTTGAATTGTTTGGGTATTAGTAAACAGTTTCCATGGCAACTATCCATGGAATTAAATACAGTACATAACAATAAATGAATAACTAGCATAGCGTAAATAAGAAACATTTTTGTATTATTTTATATTTAAAATTATATAAAAAGTTTAAAATTCAAATTTGTTTTGATAAAAAAGTAAAAAAAAATTTATTTTATAAATAAATATTACTGAATTTATTCAAGATTTAAAAAAAGGCCCTTTATTAGGATTTTATTTGGATGTTTATTTATCTAGTTATATCAAAATGTAGTGGGGAAATAATGAATAGTAGGGGAAGTTGATGGAAACAGTTTTTTGATATCGTAGGTATGAGTTCCATGTTCGTTCAAATCGATAATACGTTACTGTTGATATTACATGAATGTTTGCACTTCAAAAGTGTATGTCTTGATCTTTTCCATTTTCAATAGATTTAAATTTTTTGCCGTATAAATCTGCAATGCAGAGTGTGATTAATTCCGTAAAAGGCACTGCGCTTGGTGTTGCTGAATACTTAACCCCTGTTTTGAAGGTAGGGTTGCACATAAATATACTGTCTTAAAAAATAATATTGTTTAAAACAATGTAATGTCATACAATGAACGTATTGTAATTATACATTATTCAGTTTCGGTTAATAGTGTGCTATTATGTTTTTATATTATAATAAATGTTGGATATAACGTTTATAAGACAATTTTGAAGTGTTAGATTTTGCAATTATTTTTTTAGCATTTTAATATAATTACAATAATGATATTAATAATAGTTCGCTCAATATTCGCTCATAATAGTGCTAAATATTGTGTTTTAAAAATTGTTTTCTACATTAGGTGATAAATGAATAACAGGAATTTTTAAAAATAAATTCATTTATTATGTATGGGCCTTTGTTTTTATGATTTCAAAATAGTATATGTGTTGCTTCTACATTATTGTTTTTAATATATTGTATAAGATGTAAATTTAATTATTTATAATCGTGTAATATATCATTTTGCATTATGTGATCTGATAATTTTTCATTTTTGAAAAATAAATATTTGTAGAAATGCGATTCTTAATATGGAATATACTCGTTATTCCATATCAAATATAATTTGTAATCTTAAAGGAAAGTAAGTTTCGAGAAACTGGAGTGTTAACACCAGAAGAGTTCGTAGCAGCAGGTGATCATTTGGTACATCATTGTCCAACATGGCAATGGGCTACTGGCGATGAAGATAGGATAAAATCGTATCTTCCTAAGAATAAACAATTTTTGCTGACTCGTAATGTTCCTTGCACTCGCAGATGTAAACAGGTATTGATTATTTATAATCACTACTTTATAATCAATGATTTATATTGTTACGTAGATACTCTAATAATAGAATATTTTAAAAACATACAAAAAATAAATTTTACATCTTTTTATTCTTATTAATATAAAAAAAGATACATATTATTTTACGTATATTTTATTAAATTAAAATATTTAGTTTTATACCAAAATTTGAAACAAATATGGTGACAAACTATTATATGTATGTATATATATATATCTATATCTATATATATATATATATTTCTGTGTTTTAATTTTAGATCGAATATAGTAAAGAACAAGAATGCATTATAGAAGCAGATGATCCAGAAGGTGGTTGGGTAGATACTCATCATTATGATACTACTCTTAGTGGAATTGAGGAAAGAGTAACAGAAATGACACTAGAAGAAACACAACTTTCTCAACCAATTGGTACAGTAGAAAATAATGAAAACGATGATGACGACGACGATGAAGATGCTGCAGATATGGAAGCTTTTGAAGTCAGTGGAATGTTAGATGAACAGGATAAGGTATTTAAAAAAAATACTTTATAATAGTTTATTCTAAACTTTGTTTTAAATTAAATAATATATCTTATACTTTACAACATTTGATTATTTAATTAAACTGAATAGTATGCAGCGGAAACTACAAAGAAACCAGTTAAGGAAAAGTGTGAGCTGTTTTCTGAAGGAGAAATTATTCATACACGTACATATGATTTATATATAACATATGATAAATATTATCAGACACCTCGATTATGGCTTTCAGGCTATGATGAGGTTTGTTTTTTATTTAATAAATTTACTTGTCAGTAATAATAGTATATGGATGTTTAATATATATATATTGTAGCTTTTAATTATAAATGAAAATTACTATTTTTAAGACACGAAGAGGTTTTCAATTTTAACGTACATTTTTTTTACATAAAAGAATCGCAAACCTTTAACAGTAGAAGAAATGTATGAAGATGTTAGTCAAGATCATGCCAAAAAGACTGTTACCATGGAAATTCATCCTCATATGCCTGGACCCCCTATGGCCTCCGTTCATCCTTGCAGGTAATTTAATGTAAATAAATTAGTTTTAAAGCAAACATTAGTGCCGAAATAATTAAAATAAAATTACAGACATGCTGAGGTAATGAAAAAGATCATTGAAACAGTAATGGAAGGTGGTCGTGAGCTTGGAGTACACATGTATTTAATAATATTCCTTAAATTTGTGCAATCTGTAATTCCTACAATTGAATATGATTATACACAAAATTTTATGCTAACTGCCTCTGGCTAGGAGTTTTATAAATTTTCATTGTACTTTAAGAATAATCGTGATTTTAGTTTTTAAATATAAAATAAAAAACAAAACTTCAGGAACTGTGAAGCGTATAACAATAAATGCGTTTAAATTCAGATAATTGTCATGTTTATATTCTTGTGTGATACTTAAATAGAAAATTGGATTAAACACACTCTTTAGTGTTAAAAAAACTTTTTCATAATTGATATCAATTGGTTTTCTTTAAAGATATACCAACTACTTAATATTTTATAGAATTCAAATTATTCAGTTGCAATCTTTTAAAAAATGAGCTAGTTCAACTTTTAGGCTTAGGTTACATTGGTAAAATAAGTATACAGTAAATACTCGATAAGTGTTCAGAATTTGGGACCGGCAAGGAACATTTAGCGAACAGAAGATTCGATTCTGCTAACCGTTTGTATTTTGCCGACGTCGACGAACGTAGAAAGAGATAGTTTGATAAAGAAGAAAGAGGGACTGAGAATCGAGGTGGTTGTAAAAAATTAAATGCCTACATATCGGTGAGACAATATGAATGCAACAAACAAACTTCTTTATTTTTTATTTTTTTTTAATAAAACTTTCACCAACATATTGTTGAGATTTTCCTGATTAAAATGAGACCAAACACGATATTGTTATGACAATTGGTTATGATGATTAGAGTTGTAAATGTTCCTCTTTTCTTGCTGTCTTTCTATGTTGGTCGACGTCGGCAAAATATAAAGAGTCTAAGCATCTGTCCCGTAAATGTGCCGATGGCGAACACTTATCCAGAACTTGAAGTGAATCAAACCGGTTATTCTCGAACGGGGCAGTCTTCTACACGTTAACTGTTCGAAAAGCGAGCCCTGGTTCTTATAAGTGATCACAATTCGAGATCGTTGAGAAACATTTAGCGGACAGAAGATTCGATTCTCCAATTGTTTCTACTTTGCTGACGTCAAGGTAGAAAGAGACAGTAGATAAAAGGAGAAGATGGATTCGGAGCTGACATAAGAGTTCAAAATTAAATGCCTCCATATTTGTGAAACAACACTAATGCAACGACGACATTTTTTTATTTATACATTATATTTTTTTAAATAAAAATGTTATTAACACTTACATGAAATTTTTCTGATTAAAATTATTCATTCTTAAAACAGTACAAAAGTTGCAGGAAGATACAAAATATGGGATTATTTTAAGATTATTCACATTAGTTAAAATTATTATACCAATATCGTGTTTGGTCTCATTTTAATCAGGGAAATCTCATCAATATGTTAATGGAATTGTTATTTAAAAAAAATGAAAAATAAAATAATTTCACCGATACGAATGCGACACAGATCTTCAAAGGAAAGCCGCGCTGTATCATATTGCTCCCGTGCTTGCTCCGACGGGGAACCCCCTCAGTGGTGGGGATAAACCGCAAACACTTAACGAATAGATCCTTTCGAACACTTATTGAGTCTTTACTGTATTCCCTAGTTACAAGAAAATGTACCTGTCAGAAGACGAGTTTTTGTTCATTGTCTGATTACAGTAATGCTCGGTTAAATTTCACTACGTTCGGAAGTCAGCAGTGAAATCCTCGCGTGCAGGGTAGTGTTTGTATTCCCAGAATTGACTCGAGCAGAACTTGATAGAGTAAGAGAATAGATACGATAGGAGGAAGTGCGATAGACATACTATGTCTAGCAGCGACGGTCGAGGCACTGCACTTCAAAGAGACGCCGCGAGCGAAAAAAATAAACATGCAATAACGTGTAGGCGTTTAGTGGAAGGGAGAGAGTTTCGTCTCCCCGGACGCCTTGAGTTCGGGCCGGGGAGCGCTAGATGGCGGCGAGATTGAACGGTGCTCTCGCAAGCGCTTGCCCGGCATGCCGTTCGGATATATGTATATAAAGGGTGTCCAACGACTACGTCAACAGCAGCAGAGGGATGATTGACAAAGTGATTCTAAACAACTTTTTCCTTTGCCAAAATGTTGATTAAGGCCTCGTTTTCGAGTTATTAACACAAAACACTGGCCAATCAGAGCGCGCCTTTAGCGCGGGCCGAACTACGAGAGTGTTGGGTTTGCTCTGCGTTTAAGGGGGTAGACACGGCACGTGACCTCTCCGATTTTGGACGTCGGTATTACAGCAGTTTTTTCGTTGGGCCTGGTGGAGCCACTTGCGTGGTCTGTTACGAATTTGAAAGGTTTAATTCTCAGCTAGCGTGCGCGCAATACGATCTAGGAAGGCAACAGCGCCTCAAGTATTTTTACAAACACATTCAAACGCTCATCTTGCCAGAGGCATCGCGACAATACGGCTGAAGAACAAAATCGAAACATTGACGCGTGTTTAGAGTGAGATGTACGGTGATCATGCTATCCTTCTTTGAACCTAAATGATAGAATTGTCCCGCTCCGGTAAATTCTGACTGACTGAACGCGTGGATTTTATATGGCGCACCGTAGCACGCCTCGCTGCTGAAAAATATATGCCTACTCTGAAGAACCGAAGGAACGTGCAATCTGAGAATTTTTTTAGAAAAAGTTATTAGCTTCTTTAAATAAATGTTTTTTAATTCATAAAAGCATACAGCGTGCGTCACGCAATTGGGACGAGTTATATCTTGAATTTGGTAAGAGATAGGAAAAAGCTGTTCATGTAAAAGTTCAGTGGTATGATAATGTTTATTTTTCTATGACTTCATTTTCTTCGTGAATGCAACGATGCACTAAACAAATGCAGATGCAATTTTTATTTAAATAGAATTGCATTTTTTTCTTTACTCGTATCAACTCCTTGAAACATTCTGCATAAAAAAGTACTATTAGAACTAATAAATGGAGAGGCCTCGGCTCCTTCTCTCCTCTTCCCTCGCTACTATTCCCTCTCACTATTTTGCTGACGCGCCTATATCTAACAGTACAATGTTTAAAAAACTAATATTTCGTGAGATATCTCATACTTTTCATATGTCGTATCATTCAACTTTTACATCAATAGTTTTTTCCTATCTCTTACCAAATTTAAGATATAACTCGTTCCAATTGCGTGACGCTTGTATTTTGAGAAACCTATAGTAACTTTGTTTTTACGAAACTAATAAAAAATGTAAAGGAGTCAATATTCTGAGTGAATGCAAATAATTTAAATAAATAAATATCCCGTATACAACTTATATAAACGTTTGCAGAATTATTGCAAAGAGGAGGTATATTCTTCTCTTGTTATACCTCCTCTTTGAGCGAGGTTTGTTATAGGGTGCTGTGAAAAATCCAGGCGGGCGTCAGTCAAAATCTAGCGAAAAGGGACAATCTCAACATTCAGAATGAGAGAAGGACAACATGACTGTAGTGCGTCTCACTCGGCGTTGTTACCTTTTTCGCTTGCTTTCGCTTGCCTTCAGTCGAGTGACGTAACCAAGCTAACTCCTGATTTTGGCTACGATTCCAAATCGGCAGCCTTCTTAGTTAGACGCCACCTTATAACTACTAGCTGAACTGAATTTGTCACATGAATTGCTCTGTATTATCCACAAAATGGCGGAACTGGTCTGTGAGAATGCTTTTACGGGCATCCGTTATTCGTCCTTATTTCGCAACAAATGAAGACAAAATACATCTTAATTTACAGGTAAGGGATGTGGCTAGACCGCTCAACTCATGATTTCAATCACAGCACTCTTTTAGTGGCCTAAAAATGCTTCGATTCCGCGAATGCATTTTGTCGATTTTTTACCTCTACTTTGGACGCTTATATTACTAAACATCAACATAATCCCACTGAAACATGAGTTGAGCGGTGTGCATTGGACCTTCCTCTTTCGAATAAGCCCTCACCCAGCCCTAAATGTTCTCATACAAGGACGAATAACGGAAGCGCGTAAACCCATCTTTATGCCTATTTTTGCCGGTAATGCAGCGAGGTGACATTACCGGCAAATATGGGCCTATTAATGGGTTTACGGGAACCGGTTATTTGTCCTTATATGAGAACACATAGGGCTGGGTGAGGGCTCATTCGAAAGAGGAAGGTACAATGCAGGGCGGTCAACTCACGGTTTAACGAGATTATGTCCATATTTAATAATATCAGTGTCGAAAGTAGAAGAAAAAATCGACAAAATGCAGTTGCGAAATCGAAGCATTTTTAGGTCACTAAAAGAGTTTTGTGACTCAAACGGCGAGTTTATCGCCATGCATTGAACCTTCCTCTTTCGAATGAGCCCTTATTCAGCTCAAGATCTTCTCATATAAGGACGAATAACCAATTCCCACAGACGAGTTCCGCCATTATCTGGATAATACAGAGCACGTCACGTGACAAATTTAGTTCAGCTAGTAGTTATAAGGTGGCGTCTAAGTAGAAAGGCTGCCGAGTTGGAATCGTAGTCAGAATCAAGCGTTAGCTTGAATACGTCACTCGAACTGTGCTGCGAAGGCAAGCGAAAAAGGCAACATCGCCCGAACGCTGAGAGAGACGCACTACAGTCATGCTGTCCTTCTCTCATTCTGAATGTTGAGATTGTCCCTTTTCGCTAACAAGCTGTAAGTTTTGACTGCGGCCCGCCTGGATTTTTCACAGGGCCCCATAACCTCGCCCCATTCAAACTATATCGTGTTTGGTATCATTTTAATCAGAAAAATTTCACCAATGCGCTAGTAAAAGTTTCAGTAAAAAAAAGTCAAAAATAAAAAAGTTTTATAATTGAAGTAGTATTAGTCACACCGATACGTTTCGGCTCTTTCCTTTGATCATCGGACTTCTCTTTTTCCGCCACTGTCTGTCCTTTTCTACGTTCACGCTTGGCTGCTCGTCGCGTGTAACCCGAGATTAGACACCTCGACTGGATGTATGCAAAGTCTGGGTCCCAATGTTTGTTGCATATATCCAGCTTTTACTGTATATGCAACAGAGATTGGGACCCAAACGTTGCATATGTCCAGCCGAGGTGTAGATTCTGCGTCCGTACACATTGTTTGTATTCAGCCGAGATGTCGATCTTGCGTCCGAACACATCATTTATATTCAGCCGAGGTGTCGATTCTATGTTGTTTATTCTATTACTATTGTTAATTTATTTTATTATGTCACGTAGACAGACCGTTTTTATCAAACGTGTCTCCTTTCAAATAAGCTTAAACATCTGGAAAGCAAAACTCTCGGGCAAACCGACCATTTACTCTCGTAATAAACAGAAGGCCCACCGATAGCAGAACCAAACACTTGGGAAAGCAATGGGTCCGCCGTAATCAAATAGCAGATGCAACCACTCTAAACTGTCGCAGAGGCAGGTGGACCCAGCCTGATCACTCGAATAGTAACCAGACCACCCTTCTTAATTAGTATATAAACCCGTTCGTACCAACGATCGGGGGCAGTACCAGAGTTCATCTCGTGTCGAGCACGTCGTGTACGGTAGTGAGTTGGTTACTATTAGTGAGATCGGGTTGAAGTCCCCTTCGAGCAACATTCACCTTATAGAATCCGCGAGTCGTGTTTCTATTTGGCATTACAATCAACCACACACAACACCCCCGCATTGCCAGTGCGTGAACACCGAGCATAGTGGAAATAGGTAATATATCACATTATACACCTATATTCGCGACAACAACATCTGTAATAGACCAAGATTGTAGAATATATACATTGCTGTGTCAAACCCACATTAGCATTCTCCTTTAAACCCAGTGAAACCTTGTGACAGTTCCTACCACAATACAATCTTACCGCTCGGGTTGTATTGATAATAAAATAAGTTACGCGGCCGCCAATCAGAAAGCCTCTGATAGCCACGCGCGCTGCCAAGCCGTCGGCCACGTAACAATTATTATTCTATTATTATTGTTAGCTTGTAAATTACTTTAATTTTCAATAGGAAGAAACTGTCCGGTTCTATGGAAATCACGGACATTTCCTGACATCATAAAGCACCTAATGTGAAGTCAATAGTTCCGCAGCATATTCTGAATAAATAAACAAATACAATTCAAACTACGTCAAGCGGGGCTTGACGTAGGTCGCGAACAAACGGCTCGGTACCCCGATGGTATAGTACAATAAAAAAATTGAACTGGTTGAACATTTTTAGTTGTTGTTTACAATGAATACGGAACCTAATCTCTTGTCGCCTGTCATAATGTAAAAAAGGAAATTCTAAGCATTCTAAACAATAAATAAAAATGATTGAAATGGAATAATTACTAAACGTTTGAATTGGAGGCTACGTTAATGATGAAAATTTTGAAAACAATTTAAATGAAACTTTCACATTCGTTCCTAAATTAACCTGCCACGCTGAAAGCAGATAATTGTCACTGGGAAACGAAGAAACACGTTCGCTAGAACAGCTGTTTTCATGATCGGGCTAGTGAACTCCCCTCATTTATTGCACTTAAGTATGAATAATAGGCGAGGTGTTTCCTCGTCGAATGTTCAGAATCGACTCAGTGACCTAGTGGGAATTATTTGCTTTCACCGTAGCAGGTTAATTTAGAAACGAATGGGTAAGTTTCATTTAAATTGTTATCAAACTTTTCATCATTAACGTAGCCTCCAATTCAAACGTTTATTAATTATTCCACTTCAAACATTTTTATTTGTTGTTTAGAATCCTTAGAATTTCCTATTTTACATTATGACAGACGACAAGAGGTTAGGTTCCGTATTCATTCAAAACAACGACTAAAAATGTTCTGCCAGTTCAGTTTTTTTATTGTGTGTTAGAATGTGATTTGATGTGCGTTGTTCTGGCGTAGTGGGGGGCCGGAAACGATGATTAGAAAGGAACGTTTGGTTGGTAGAATGTGCGAATGATTGATTGAGAACGTGTAAAAATGTGTGACCTCAGGTTTTTTTACTATTATATATCAAAGTTCAAGTATAAATAAATATTCACATCTATATTAATGATCCTTACACCGCTGTTCTGTCTTCTATTTTACTTTTCTTGATAAAATCCCATCAGGTTATGGGCCCAGACACGGTGTAAAGTTGATACGAAAAGAGAAACGGACGCCATAACGAACAATCGAGAAGGGGAATACGTGCAACGAAAAGACAGAAGTTTACTGGTCTGGTTATAAGTATATACAAACATGAATTCAATGCAGTATTTTCCCCAGTTATCTGCTGAAAATTTCAATAACTGGAAATTTCGTGTTAAATGTTTATTGGGTGAAAAACAAATAGACGATACGTTATGCGTCGAAATTGAATCGTTCACAAGGGACGAAGACAAGCAGAGTTTTATGCTAAGATATGCGAAAGCAAGGTCTATAGTGATGCAGTGTATAACGGACAAACATTTAGATTTAGTGAAAGATGCGACCACCACCAAGGAAATGATGGAACTTTTAAAGAATATGTTTGAAAGAAAGAGCACGTTCTCAAAACTGCATTTGAAAAAGAAATTACTTTCATTGAAATGCGGCAAAAATGAAAGACTAGAAGATTTCTTCTTGAAATTTGATACCATTATCAAGGAGATGGAGAATGCCGAGTCGAAGGAGGATGAATCTGATAAAATCTGTCACCTACTGTTGACGATGCCTGAAGAATATAATGCTGTGATAACTGCTATTGAAACAATTAACAGCAAGGAAGTTACATTAGACTTTGTGAAGACTAGGCTACTGGATGAGGAATTGAAGATGATGAGTAAGACAATGAATGAGAAAAATAATAATGATGAGGTAACGTTCAAAGCTTTTCCATTTGCTTGCTATAAATGTGGTAAAGTGGGTCACAAAATAAGTGAATGTCATGTGAAAGAAAAACAAAATGTTAATAGAAACTCGAACAGGGGTAGAGGCTCTTTTAGAGGCTCTTTTAGAGGCTCCTTCAGAGGAAAAGGTTATCGACCAAGAAGGCCAGAGATGGCCAGTCAAGCAAGCAAAGACGAGATCTCATTTGTAGCCTTAAGCAGCACAGTTAGGTGTGATGAGAGTGAGTATATAGAGTTTATACTGGATTCAGGTGCTACTGTACATTTAGTGAAGGAAAGTATGGAAAGATATATGAGTAACATAGAAATGTTACAAAAAGAAATAATAATTCACATAGCGAATGGAGAGAAGATGAAAGCAGTGAAGAAAGGTGATTTTATAGGAACGTACGAGGGCCAAAAAGTAAGAATAAATGCATTGATAGTTAAAGGGTTACAACATAACCTCCTGTCAGTAAGGAAGTGAGCACAAAATAACTATAGAGTGACATTTGATATGAAAGGGGTAGAAATTGTAGGTGAATATCATAACTTGTCCTGTGAAAGAAATAATAATCTGTATGTTTTAAAATTAAGCTCTGGAGGCTTGTGTAGGTTTAGAAACAGGCCAGATGCGAAAGGCTAAATTGTGGTACCGAAGGTTAGGCCACTTGAATCGAAGAGGAATGAAGAATCTGGGGCTGCCAGTAAGTAATGGCAAGTGTTCAACGTGTATTGAGGGTAAGGCTGCTAGACCGATATTTCATGAACATCAGAAACAATCTCAAAAAATAGGAGATTTAATACATTCTGATTTATCAGGACCTGTTACCCCGTGTACCCTTGATGGACATAGATATTTTCAAGTGATAATAGATGACTATTCACATTGTACAACTGTATATCTGTTAAAACAAAAAGATGAGGCTGAAGAGAACTTAAGAAACTACATGATGGAGATGAAAACACAGTATGGAATAATAGTGAAGAATATAAGAGTGGATAATGGAAGAGAATTCACGTCAGGATCTTTCAAAAGTTACTGTAAATCACAAGGAACAAGAATTCAATATACCTGCCCCTATACTCCCCAACAAAATGGCAAGTCTGAAAGAATGAACAGGACATTGATGGACAGAACGAGGGTAAAATTTATTGAGACGAGGTTGCCAAAGTCTCTATGGGGAGAGGCGATCAGATGTTCGGCTTATGAATTAAATAGAAGCCCTACAAAAGCCAATGTGGATGAAACGCCAGCTAAAGTTTGGTATGGTGAAAACAATATATCAAAATTAAGAGTGTTTGGATGTCATGCGTGGAAGGTTACTCTGCCGAGACCAAATAAACTAGATCCCAGAGCAAGATCTGCGATATTTGTAGGATATGGAGGAAGTGGATACAGATTGTGGGATCCTGAAGAGAATAGAATAACGGTGTCCAGAGATGTTATATTCAATGAAGAAAAATTAGGATGTATGGAGCTGAATAATAAAGTGCTGCCTGATCTAAAAGAGAAACTGAGGAACAAGAAGACGTAGAAGAAACAGAAGATACTGGGTCAACAGTGGAACGAAGTGAAAATGAAAATAATGAAGAGGAAATTGGAGAATTAGAGAATGAGGAGACTAGACCCAAAAGAACAGTAAAGAAACCTAAATGGCAGTCGGAATATGAAATGTATATGACATATTGCCTTTTAACTCAAAGTGAGAATCCAATCACATTTGCAGAGGCAATGGAGAGTAATGAATGGAGACAGGCAATAGAAGAGGAGGTGAAAGCTCTTGAAAACCAGAAGACATGGGAAAAAGCCAGGTTACCAAAAGGCAAAACAGCTATAGAAACAAGGTGGATATTTACTACAAAGGAAAACGGACGCAAAAAGGCGAGGTTCATATGCCCCTTCAGCAAGGCTATCGACTATACGAATGATGATGTCGAAGGCGGTTCAAGAAAACTTGTTCATAAGACAGTTGGATATTCCAACAGCTTTTCTAAACGGAGATTCAGAATCAGAAATATATATTAAAGTACCAGATGGTTTATCGAATAATGGAGTAGAAGTATTAAAGCTTAGAAAGGCACTATATGGGCTAAAGGAATCTCCAAAGTGTTGGAATGACAAATTCAATAATTTTATAACTGAGTTAGGATTCGTGAGGTCAAAATATGATTTCTGTATGTATTATAAACAAAACTGTTGGTTAGTTATATACGTAGATGACATAGTGATAAGTGGAGATGATAAAGATATAGTAGAGGCATTGGTCAGTAAGTTTAGGGCTAAGGATATAGGAGAGATAAGAAACTTTTTAGGAATGGAAATTACCAGACAAGAAATGAAATTATCTATAAGCCAAGAAAGATTGATAGACAAGATATTAGACAAGTTTAACATGGAGAAATGTAAGCCTGCAACCACACCAATGGAGGCGAATTTTCAGATAGATAATGACTTAGAAGAGATAAAAGTACCGTACAGAGAAATTGTAGGTACTTTGATGTATTTAGCGGTAACTTTAAGACCGGATCTGATGTATGCGGTTTCATATTTAAGTAGAATGTTAGATAGACCTACAGAACAAACTTGGAAAGCGGCTAAGCGTGTTTTAAGATACTTAAAAGGGACCAAAAACGTGAAATTAGAGTATGACAGATCTGACAATAAAATATTAGAAGGATTCTCGGACGCTGATTGGGCTGGAGACAAAAGTGATAGGAAAAGCGTGAGTGGCTCGATAGTATTCTTCTTAGGTAATCCTGTGTGTTGGTTTTCGAAAAAACAGTCATGCGTAGCACTGTCGACTGCAAAAGCGGAGTATGTAGCAGCGGCCTTAACCGTACAAGATTTAATAAATTTAAAAGGAGTAGCGCAAGATTTTGGTGTAAATGCTGAGGCAATTTTGCGAATGGGCAACCAAGGAGCAATGAGTATGATTCACACATACGAAAATTCAAAACGAGGAAAACATATCGATGTAAAAGAACACTTTATAAAAGATATTGCGAGAAAGAAAATTGTAAAAATTCAATATGTGAGTTCCAAAGAAAACTTGGCAGATATAATGACCAAGGCATTACCTAAAGATAGATTTGTAGAATTAAGAAAGTGTATGAGTATTAATCCATAAGATAAGTATAGTTAAGAAAAATATTAGAGTCAGAGAAAGCGATTTAAAAGAAAGAAAATTTTATGTTGTTTATAAAAGAAAAATTTTGTTTGAGTTTAAATCGAGGCGGGGTATGTTAGAATGTGATTTGAACTGCGTTGTTCTGGTGTAGTGGGGGCCGGAAACGATGCTTAGAAAGGAACGTTTGGTTGGTAGAATGTGCGAATGATTGATTGAGAACGTGTAAAGATGTGGGACCTCAGTTTTTTTTACTATTATATATCAAAGTTCAAGTATAAATAAATATTCACATCTATATTAATGATCCTTACACCGCTGTTCTGTCTTTTATTTTACTTTTCTTGATAAAATCCCATCATTGTGCTATGCCAACGGCGCACAGTGGGACAAAACGGCTTTCGGCGATCAAAAGTCGATTTTCGTGAATTCGAAAATTGAAAAACTAATTACATACATCGATAGAGAATAAACTGTAGTTTAACGCAGTGTAATCCGTTTTTTCATATTTCTTTCCGTTTTGCCGTGGTTCGCACTCAAAGTCAGTAGAAATTCGTCAAGACGAAACGCTGATAATATTACCCATAACTTCAATGTACGATTCTAATAAATTTTACTCGGAAAGATAAAATTCAAATGAATTACAAAGTTTACTAGATTAGTATAGATTCTATTCAGTGCATAAAATAAGTTAAAATGTTAACAACTTTTTAAATAATAGGATCTGATTGAAACGAAATACATTTAACTAAAATCTCAACTTTGCGTTTGATTTAAAAAAAATATGCACACTTGTGCAGGGTGTGATTATTACTGTAGTAAAGAGTGAACCTTCCTCTATCAGAATCAGAAAAAAACGGCTGCCCCAACCTGCCACTGCTCAAAAAAATGGCGATTGAAATAAATTACACCCATCTTGGCCGCAGCGCACGATGATGGAAAAGCAGTACCAGATACGATTATTATCCAGTTAACTGCATTCGACGTGTATATTCGTTACCCAAAACTTTATTTCGGCCTTGCAATATGCCATAATAAATTTTCATAACTGTCGAAATTATTTTCACGAATGATTTGGTATAGATCATAATAAATATAAATAAATATATTATAATAACACATGTCTTGTCATTTTTTAATTATTAAATCCGTTTTTATTATAGTTATTAACAGTTTTGAGTCAAATTTGTGTTAAATGACATAAAATATGTCTAACAAGTGAAGGATATTGAACGCGTTATACTTTATATGTGAATATTTTGACACCCTGTAGTTCAATATGATTCATATTGATACAACTTATGTACCATAATGTGGGCAAAAACTTCCCAAAATTTCATTCAAATATTTCCAATAGAACCGAAGTTACAGAATTTTGATCGCCGAAAGCCGTTTTGTCCCACTGTGCGGCGTGCCAAGCCGTTCGTTCGCGACCTGCATCAGGCCTGGTTTTCGTACCCGACATTGCAGTCCCTGGGACTGCGCGCTATACGCGCTCGGATTAGTCGGTGTTTTTTGTTATTAACTCGAAAACCAAGCCTTAACCAACATTTTGGCAAAGGAAAAAGTTGTTTAGAATCGCCTTAGCAATCATCCCTCTTTGGCTGTCGTGGTAGTCGCGTGACACCCTGTATATCCTACTAAATATGAAAGGTTTCATCGCGAACGATACATTCCTTGCAGAGTAACATGAAGGAATAGATTTTTTGTTATAACAGTAGTTATTAACAAATTCCATAAATTTTTGCAAGTGGGATCATTGCGGATATACCTCCAGCTAAATGTGAAAGGTTTCATCGCAATCGGTATATTCCCTGCAGCATGAACGCCGGAAGATATAGATGAAGTATTATGTTTTTTGCGATAAAAGTCGTTAGGAATGAAAAAATATAAAAACTTTCTTGCGGTACCAATCGGGAGATATATTCTACAAGATGCGAAAAGTTTTGTTCCGATTCGTCCATCCGTCTCGGAGTAATCGGCGAACGTACGGCGCACGTACATAAAATAGTTCGTTTTTTTGCAATAAAAAGCGTTCGGAATGCAAAAATATAAGATATTTTTTTAACGGGACCAATGGGGAGACATACTTTACCAGATGTAAGAGGTCTCGTTCCGATTGGTCCATCCGCCTCGGCGTAATCGGTGAACATACATTAAAAAAAAAATACATACATACACATCGAATTGAGTATCCTCCTCCTTTTCGAAGTCGGATAAAAAATGGAAACTCTTGAGTGGACTGCGGCACATCATTCCGCGAAGTCAACGTAATTCTACCTATTTTATGCACGATGGTGCTCCACCGCACTCCAGCTGAATGGTGCAACAGTTTTTAAATCAAATGTTTGGATTGCGGTGGCTAGGACGAAGACCTGCTTCCCATGTGTGAGCTCCCCATTCACCGGATTTGACACCACTAGATTTTTTCCTCTGAGGAGCCGTGAAAGACATCGTTCATCGTTCAGGTGGGCAAATTACATCGATCCCACAATTGAAACGTTGCATTGAATATGCATTCAACCAAATTAAATTAACTCGTAACATCGAGGAAAAGATATGAAGAAATATCGAGCAGCGTGTGCGTGCATATTTGTGCAACCGTGATGGTCATATTGAAGCCGGCATGCAGGCACGGCTTCTGCGTGCGATTCGCCAATCCTTTGTGTGCGCAGAAGAAATAGAAGCCTCAGCGGGGATGTGTTATCGTCACCTAAAGTTAAAAGTAATTAAATATGAAAAGAACAACTTTTTACTACTATATTGTGTTCTACTTACGAAATGAATCATTCAGTGTAGCCGCCGTTAGAATGAAAGCTGCTCTGGCTCGTTCTGCAAGGCGCTGTAAAAGTTTTAAGACCGTTAGACTTTTTCTCACACATAAAAAATATTTTTTACTTATAATATAATATTTTAAACACACTTACTTAATGCTGTTGCCTTCTATTTCTTCTGCGTACCCAAAGGATTGTACCATTGTAACGAATCGTACGCAGAAGCCGTGCCTGCGTGCTCGCTTCGATGTGACCACCACGGTTGCACAAACATGCACGCACACGCTGCTCCATATTTCTTGATATCTTCCCGCCGATGTTACGAGTGGATTTAACTTGGTTGAATGCATATTCAATCCGACGTTTCAGTTGTGGGACCGATGTAATTTACCTACCTGAGCGATAAACGATGTCTTTCATGGCTCCTCAGAGGAAAAAATCTAGTGGTGTCAAATCCGGTGAACGGGGAGCTCACACATGGGAAGCAGGTCTTCGTCCTATCCACCGCAATCCAAACATTTGATTTAAAAACTGTTGCACCATTCAGCTGGAGTGCGGTGGAGCACCATCGTGTATAAAATAGGCAGAATTACGTTGACTTCGCGGAATGATGTGCCGCAGTTCACTAAAGAGTTTCGATTTCAGATTGCACTGGTAAAATATCGTTGCCAATGATGCCTGCCCAGACATTGACAGTGAATCTTCCTTGATTAAATTGCTCCATCATCGCATGGGGGTTACGGTACGCCCAAATCCTTGCATTCTGCCGATTGAGGATGTTGCTACTCGAAAAGCTGCTCTCATCTGTGAATAGGACACGTTCCAAAAAGCGTGGATCGTGTCGTAGTTTGTGTAACATCCAGTTACAAAATTCTTGCCGAGTGGCATAATCATTACGGCGTAGGGCCTGGACACGTCGAATTTTATATGGTTGCAGACCTTCTTCGCGTATTATACGCCGCACTGTCATGTCCGAGATTCCTACTCTTTTCGCGATGCTCCGTAACCCCATCAGTGGATAAGCTCTTGCGAGAGCTATAACTTTTTCTTCTTTCTGCCAATGCACTCGAGGTCGACCTGCTCCGTTACATCTTGTAGTAAGCTGCATCACGATTTCCTGCTCCCCGAATTGATAATCTAGTCGCGCAAAATCTCGTCTATCAGGAATTTCGTTGGGGTGTAATCGTCTTCCATTGTTCCGCACTAAATCACGGTAAATCTTACGAGCTAAGGTATAATTTCGTCCCGCTTCATCAATAGCACGTAACATAACCCGTATATTCTTATACTTCGGCATGATGTTTGCCCTTCCGTGATTTCGAATAAACTGCCTCTTTACGGAGTTCGAAATCGTGCGAGATGGAAGCGTCTCCTATTGAAATCATAAAAACTACAGAGGAAAAACAGAAAGGAAATAAGGAAAACAGGGAGAAGAATAGAGATGGGGTGAACACCACACCTACAAGTTTAACAAACGAGTGGCCGTTCGCATAGAACCTACACTAATTCACGTGTAATGCTGATCCGTTACTTTTTATGATGCTCGACCTCCAGGCATAAAGAAAGAAGGAAAGAAACAAAGAGCGGCAGAGAGGAAGTAGGATGGAATGAAGGAAGGAATGAAGGAAGGAAAGAAGGAAGTAGGAAAGAGAGAAAGCAAGAACGGAAGGAAAAGAGAAAGGAAACAAGCAGCAGCAACAATAAGTGGAAGAACGAGAAAATAAAATGCTTAGTGGGGAAGCTGGGATCACGACCTGTTACTATGTGGAGCCGATGCTTTCAACCTTGCATTTGACTACAAAATATACGCACATTATAAATAAAATGATTTCCAGAACTAATAAAATTTTATCATTACTCTCGGAGAGAACGAGCTGATTTGTAATACAGTAAAAGCTGGATATATGCAACAAACATTGGGACCCAGACGTTGCATACATCCAGTCGAGGTGTCTAATCTCGGGTTACACGCGACGAGCAGCCAAGCGTGAACGTAGAAAAGGACAGACAGTGGCGGAAAAAGAGAGGTGCGATGATCAAAGGAAAGAGCCGAAACGTATCGGTGTGACTAATACTAATTCAACTACAAAACTTTTTTATTTTTGACTTTTTTTTACTGAAACTTTTACTAACGCATTGGTGAAATTTTTGTGATTAAAGTGGTACCAAACACGATATACTTTGAATTATAATTACTTGCTAAAATTGATGTTAAAAGTTGACGAAAAGCAAAGGACGATTGGAAATGAAAACCGGTTGCGGTGTCGGCTCGGGTTTCAAACGTTGCATATATCCAGCGGAGGTGTCGATTCTGGGCATTTAAACGTTGCCTATATCCAGCCGAGGTGTCGATTCTGGGCATTTAATGTTGCATATATCCAGCCGAGGCGTCGATTCTGGGCATTTAAACGTTGCATATATCCAGTCTTGGTATCGATTCTGTGTCCGTACAAATCGTTTGTACCGTGCCGCGTTACCTATTCTACATTCGTACAAATCGTTTGTACCGTGCCGCGATACCTATTCCATGTTCGTACACAACATGCGACGTGTTGCATGTTGCATGTTGCGTGTTTGATGTATCTTTGGTGTACGGCCTGCCTTATATATATGTACAGTTTTATTATTATTTTAATAAATAAATATAATTCAAATCATATCGTGTTTGGTACCATTTTAATCAGAAAAATCTCACAAATGCGTTAGTAAAAGTTTCATTAAGAAAAAGTTAAAAATAAAAATGTTTTATCGTTCAATTAGTATTAGTCACACCGATATTACGGTCGGATCATATTACACAGTTTCCTCGCCGAGCGGCTCGGTTCGGCTTAGGGGGATCCCCCCAAGTGGAGGGGATAGCGATGTTGCATATATCCAGCCAAACTTTTGTTGCATATATCCAGCTTTTACTGTACTGGTAATCGACGATGCAGACGCCGCGAAGAAAGAAGAGGCCGAAGCGGGCGGCGGGCGACGGGCGACGGGCGGCCAATTATTGTTTATATATATTGATAATATTTCAATAAATAAATATTGTATATATAGATCAATTTACATTTGTTTATTTTCCATTTCTTTTCTGAAATTATTAATGCCATGTAGTTTTTATTCGTATAAGTTTTATAGTCGCGTACATTATGTGTATTACAGTCTCATCGAATCTGTCGTGGCGTGTGACTCGAACATATGTATTTCCGCCGATCGGTACTACGTTGTTTGATTCATGATACTCCTTCTCTTTCTATCGCGCTGTCCTTTTCTATGTCCGCCTGGATTCAAAATCTCGCTCGGCTCGAGCGAATTCATTTTGCTAGATGGTCAGGATTATCACAGATGTGGCAACACCGCGACAGAACTCTCAAATGATGTGATTCGACAACTACGCCACCTCACTTTCGTTTCTTATTCTGCATAATGACGTTAGATGTCACACCGTCAAATGTCACATTTATCACTTATATGTTTTCACGATTGCCCGATTCTTTATAATGGCGCTTACATCGATTCGGAGGAGGCCTTGAAGGAGTCTGTGCCGTTAATCGTTAAGGTGATGCGAGCGTCGAGGCCGAACTTTGAATCCGCGTCGGTAAAACAGTCAACGTTTCATCGAAAATTAGGCCGAACAGAAACTGATTTCAGCGCTACCTCAGTTATTGCATCCAACTAACGGCATGCTATTCTACGTCACTCTTCGCATACACCTAAATGACACACGGATGCTACGGTAGCTATATGTAAATATTATGTATGATGAATCAGACCAATTTTTGCGTGTCGCTGGAGAAACCACAGTTTCTCGAGCGAGTTCGGCTCGCCTTTGATGTGACAGCCGATAATCGAAGCAGCGTACAGGGAAAAAAGCAAGTTTAAATACCCGTGTACGTGTGAGACAATACTAACACAATCAAAATTTAATATTAAAACCTTTTTATTTTTTAATTTTTTTTAATGACAATGTTACTAACGTATTTATGAGATTTTTCTAATTAAAACAAGATCAAACATGACATAATTTGAATTATAATTATTTATTTACTTATTTATATCTAAATAAGTAAAAATGATGCAAATTATATGGTGTTTGGTCTTATTTTAATCAGAAGATTAATCAGAACCTTACAATTACATTGGTAAAAGTTTCATTTAGCAAAAATGAAAAATAAAAAAGTTATTGCTGAATTAATATTGTTTCACTCAAATGTTCTTTTTCAGGCCCTTTAATTCTCGGACCTCTTTCTCTTTTGCTATTTGTCCTTTTCTACGTACGCCAGTATTGTAGAACTCACTCCAGCCGTGTTGTTCTTCCAGCATCACATTTTTGTTACCTATTCATTCAATATTTGGGCGTAACGCAAAATCAGGAGAGTCCAGCATAATATCATATTCCATGCTGAAAAAACATACTAACTTATCTGTCTAAAAAAATTTTAATAACTCTGGCAACAGATTTATTTTCGGGGTGCTTTTCATAAGTAATCAGTATTTCACCAAATTGTTCAAAATATCAATTTTTATAACATATCAAAAAATCATCGAAATCGGGAAGGACGTATCTGTTCTTCAGTTTCACTAAAAAAAAGAATAATAATAGCAACAAAAAATAATGATAGTACGTCTTGTGACACATGGGTTGAAAATCGCTATCCTAGTCGATAGAACGATGTGTGAAAAAAAAATTTACGCGTCGGAGTTCATCACCTCTTCAAGACTCGAACTTCCCATTCTCCACGATACATTGTATCGTCGTTGACGCACGACGGTTCGGTCGACGCACACATATTCACATATACGAGCTGCGAATGAGCGCGCGAGCACAGAAAACGAACAAACTGCGCCCTACAGAAAAAACGAGGAACTAAATTTGTGGTCTGTTTTACCTTTTTGACGTCTTTCGCTAGTGAAAAATCAACGAAATCATAGTTTTCACTTTTTGTCTAAACGAAAGTTTGTACACCATCCCCTGAGTGCTCGTTTTGCTCTATCTGACCCAACGACTGGCGCTCTGGTCTCTATTTGGATGTTCGTTTCGCAAAAATGTTTATATTACGAATAAATGAATGCAGGTGAGTCAGATCCGCCATTTTCATGACTGTGGACAGATACCAATTTCAATATTTTACACTTTTTGACGATTTGGGTAAAATAAGGACCGGAGCGCCATTCTTTAGGGCCTTCTGAACACGTCCCTCAATTTTTTCTGCATTCTGTTTAGAAATGACGACGTAATTTGAAAACTCGCGTCTAGGGATTTTTCTAGGGTCTGTCGGTAAAGTTTTCGACGCTCGCATCACCTTAAATAGTATACTAAATACATTTCAACCTGTTTCGGAGGCAGCGCAAAATTAAAAATACCCAAATATACGATCCTGCCAATAACGATTTGATTGCGGTATGGCAAACTTGGTAATTAATAAGTCGTAAGAAAACAAATTCGAAACGTTATTGATACGGCAGTAAACATTTGTAGTTGTAACGATTGTATCAGAAGTTGGTAGCACTTCTGATGTACAATATTGTTGCGTGTGGACTTGGATATTTAGTGACTTTTGAATGTGAAGGATACGTGGGTAAGATACCCGTGGGGCGCTAAAGCCCCCTGCTCACAAGGTGCGAAAATGAATTTAATAAACTGTTATTACTGTTCACTGTGCTTTAATATCTTAACTCTTTATTTAGGCTGACTTGTAAACTTTGAGTTTATAATGCGTTAAATATAGCGCGTGGGAAGGATCTGTCTATTTTGACTGACAAAATCATTCTGCCGGTTCTGCGCTTGGCGGAGGAGATCTTCGCGCGTTGTCCGTCGATGCCCCTTCCTTCGTGGATCCTGGATCCTCCCTCAGGATCATCCCTCGTCCAATGGTGGAGGAGTCCACCCCGTCTCGTGTGGGCCCCTTCTCCTGGCTATGGTCCATCCTCAGGCGCGTGGAAGTGGAGGCGCTCCGCCAAGACGCTAGAACGTTGCAGCGCACATGTGCTACGAGAAAGCGTGGGACCCAGAAAAAATAGGAAACGACGAGATCTTGTACTTGCCAAAGGCAACTCTTCAGGAAATTTACGACCCTCTTAGAGTGTATGAAAAGACAGGATATCGAAAAAGACTTCGTAGCTTTTAAGGACCGTTCGTGACTTGGTCGAAAACAACGAATTGGCCATGGTCTATCATATGTTACGTCCCGGCGGAAAATTTGAAATTTATCCGCCTTGCGTTCCTTATCAAGCCCTTTTGGGTTACGAGAATATCTCATGTAAGGGGCGTACAGGCGGGTGTTTCGGTTTTCCGCCAATCTTTTCATTCCTCCTCAACCTTGTACATTCTTGTCAAGCCATTCGAGGTTACGAGGATTCCTCATGCAGGGGTGTACAAGAAAGAGTTTGAGTTTAATTCTTTTCTATTTTTGACTTCTTTTATCGCTTTCTCTTCTTTACCAGCTCTACCCTGGAATCGTGTATCTTGTCAAGCCCTACGGGGTTACGAGAATTTCTCATGCGAGGTACACGAGGAAAGGTCGTTCCTATTTCCTTCTTTTCAATAGTTTACGTGACCCTCCTTGAAACTATCATCGCCAGCCATTGTAATATAATGCAGTAAATACAGCGCACAAAAACTCGGGTTAGCTCGAGAGAGAGAGAGAGCCGTAGCACAACACCAGCGCTACGCAGTTAGCCAGTGCATCGCATTCCGGGAATTCCCTCGCTAACTGCGTAGAAACGGGAAAATTGTAATAATTCTTTTGTTAGAAAACTCTTTCTCTCTCTATTGCACAAAGCGTCAGCCGGTCCAACAAGGATCACTATTACCTGATCGGAACGATAGTGTGAAAGAGTGGATGGATGATTATGAATTTAAACGATGAAAGTAAGAACTGAGAACCTTCATAAAAGCGAACGTCGCGAACGTTCGACCGCCGTTCGAAAATCAAGGGTCGTTCGAAGCAATAAACACTATTGTATCGAAAATTCTAAGAACTGCCTAGCGATAACGGCAAATTTTGAACAAAGGAACGTTCTCGAAGGAACGTTCGCCAGATTGAAAGTGTTTAAAATTCATAGAAAGCGAAATGCCGAATTCATCGAGACTAATATGCGATAGTTTGTTGATAAATGCATAATTCGTCCCGGCATTACAACCACCGTAAGCGCATCGTCCGCTTCTAAACCTATTAAATTTGACTATCTTTATTGCAAATCAGGAAAGCGAATAATTTTGATCCTGATATACGGATGACGGCTTCATCTATCAAAACCTGTATATTTTAATCTCAAATCTCATTTTACATTTCAATCAAATCAATAGTTACAAATTCAGCCAAATCAATGCATTTAATAATTATACATATAAAGAGAAATACTGCGTAGTTTCTGAAAACCGTTGAAACTATCATGGCGACGAAGTAGAAAAGAAAGGAACACCAAAGAAAAGGAATGAAAGATCTTCGTCTAGCTCGCGCGTCTTAACCAATTACCGGGCACGCGACACCACCGAAAACGAACTACGATTCGTCAAACCGTCCCTTCCAAGGACGATGTTCGCGCGACAGGCCCTTCGACCATCGATCGCGCACGAAATTTGTCACTCTTGATCGATCAATCGTAAGTACGTGATCGGGAACCTTCCTTCTCCCTAAACTTCTATCTTTTCTTTCTGTTTTTAAATCGTTTGCTCGCGTATTTTCGTATTAACTTCATTCCGCGTAATTATATATTAATTATTTTTCGTAATTCGTTTGTCTCTCGTCGACGTACTCGTCCGTTAATTCGTTTCCGCCGCGACAAGTGCAGTGATCGAAATCTTATTGTTCTTTGGTGTTCCAGATCATCAAGCGAATACACAGCGAATATTACAAACGAATCTAAAAATCTTGTATTTTATTGTACAGCGTAACGGTAAGTCGATTCTATTACATTTTTCAAACACGACGTTTATCAACTGGCAAAACGGGCGATCTGGTCCAGCCCTTCAGGGTTACGAGAGAGTCTCAGGTCAGATCGTTCCGCCACACGAGGTATCGACTGATTTCATTACTTTTTTTTCGATTATTATAATTTCGCCATTCCAATTTCCGATTATCAAAGGGGCACCTTAGTGGGTTACAAGAGTACCTCAGGCTGGGGTGTACCCTCACGGGCGAAAACCGCCGATTTTACGTCTAATTTTAGGAAAGCGAAATAGTGATAATCATTTCACGCGACCGGTACATTACTCAATAGTTTCAACTGTGATATCAGAGCGTTTTCGTACTATTATATTTTTGTTAATTAATTCTAAGCATCTTTACCCTTGTTCATATTTTGCAAGAACTGGTATTTTCAACATTAACGAATTTTCCAAATCTATTAAAATCTCAATTTTGGCATTTCTCTGTTATTATTTACTTGACTTCTCATTCGCAGTTAAACCAGTTTCATTTACCTAAACAGTTTCAAAATTTATTTCAAACGCACCTCACACATTTCAGTTAAAACACGCCTACCAACATACACAGATTCAAGGAGGAACCCGTACGGGGCCTAAGCGTTGAACGAACCCAACGAAAGGCTAATAATTTCAATTTCTAATCTAACATCTTATTAATATTGTCTTTCGTCTTTTAATTGTCGAGAGCGTTAACCCGCTCAAGACTGGTGGCAGCGATACCAACCATCGCGCCAGAATAGGGAAGAAAGAATAGGGGATTGAATTCCAACTAACTAACTGAAAAACTACTATATCTTCTCTTTCCTTTTTACGTTGCGCCGTCGCACGCGCAACGTAACACATAAATTAGTCGTTTAGGAATTTTAGAAATGAAACTATTCCATTCTCTGGATTTCCGGTCTTCTCTCAGCTCGATCCCCCACGTCGAGGGGGTTACAATTTAATCTTTGTCTATTTATATAAGTGTACGCGCAGATGATGTTTGAATTTCGCTCTTAATTTATGACCTTCGATACAAAAGGTCCTCGACTGATACTCGAGACATATCGATACTACAGACTATCGATAAATATTCCCATGGCAGTGTCGCCATAACACTCTAAACATATTCACGTTATAACGTTTCACGTTACAATATCAATCATAGTGTCCGTTCGTCTAGTGAAAAAGCACTGACTTTGGAGTCCAAGTTTAACCGCAGCAAATATCATAAATCTAATAAATTTAATAAAAGCGTTAAAATAATTAACATAATCATCTGATAAAAGCTTTAGAATATTTAATAATTTAAAATTTTAATAATTTATTTGAAATTTCAAAATACACTAGACGAACGGACACTATGATTGATATTGTACATGTATACTGCATTTCACGAGAGATCATATTTAATTCGCGCAGCTCACTAGATCTAGGGAGATTTTTAATAACGTTCAAAGAAAAAATTATATGATCGTAAAGTAAGAAGCAAGCTATAGAGGGGAATCACACACGTTATTAAAAATGTCCCTAGACCTAGTAAGCTGCGCGAGTTAAGTATGCTCTCTTGTGAACTGCAATATAGTTAATCCGCAATGGGTATGTTGATTCCCGTTGTGTATCGAATTAACCAAAATAGAAAAATATAAAAATATGGGTGAGCCGTAACAGGAGATGGAATCGTGTGAACAAGGTTATTAAATGAAACACAGAATATTCCGGGGGGAAGAAAACCAAAGAAAATAAAGTTTATTTTGGAAAAAGGGGGGGGGGGGGAGGGAGCACGCGACACCGGCAGTAAGAAACCCTGGTCTTATGCAGGGAAGAGTGTCTCTCTCACGCATGGCGTATACGTGCATGCTTTCCGTTGATTATGTGAGTGCACGCATACAGGTCATGGCACAAGGAGTCTGTGCCCTTAATAACGACGCAGATGAACGCTGATCATCTGAAGACGCTGTACGTGTGTATGACGCAATCCGCTTCTCGCTCGCAGGGGGGTGCTTCTTACTGCTAAACGCACGCTTGGTCGACCCGCGCGCCATGGTACGCCCACGCACCTCTCTTTGTGCCACGGCATGGCGTGCACTCCATGGGGAAAATGCACATACATGTGCCCGCTCAGGGGAGAGGGGAAAATGCACATACATGTGCCCATGCACTCCACGCCATGCCGTGCACTCCGTGGGGAAAATCTTATTGCACATTTCGTGCCCGTTCACCACACTCAAATCCACTACACAATTCGGACGACCGGATCACGAGGCCTCGCACGTGGGTACCGTTTTACTTCTGCAGCGCGTGTACAACGCGACGCGCGACACCTTTTCCGTTTTTCGCCTGCAACGTACGACGCTCCGTACCGTTCTATATTGCTTTCGCGAATGCTCGCTGGCGCGTCACGGCGCCCCACTCTTTTCTCTAAATTCGCCTAAACTAAACGCTGTCGCCATCGGGCGACCTATTGTCAAAATAGTTTACATTAGAGTCAATCAGCGCGATTCGCGCGAACACGTTGAATACTGTTTACTTGAAATTATTAAATGAGCCATTTGTCACAGGTTGCCGACGCCTGAACTAGGATCTTCCTAATAGAAGTAAAGTTTTTAATTTAGCGCCGCCTTCTGTTACGTCCGGGTTCATTTCTCATTAACCCGACCTTACGTTCCTCATCGGGTGCGCTGCATCTGGAAATTTTCCACGTGAGGGGCGCAAAGAAGGGCCTTGCTTATCTTACTTTTCCTCGTTTACCTGTTCGCGCTCCTCCGATCTTGTGCTCTTCCGTTGGGTGCGTGTGCACTTGGAAGTGATTCCTCACGGAGAACACAAGAAAGGAGTTTGAGATTAAAATTATAACTCTCCTTTTTCCTTTTCTCTTATTAGTTTCAATAGTTTAACCGTCAATATACCAAATTTGTGTACCTCGCCAGTACGAAGCACTTGGAGATAATCCCAGGCGAAGCACACAAAGGAGGCTATATTTAGTTCTTTCAAATAATACGAGTCAACCTTCCTTGGGATGATTGCTTAGTCGAAACTACGCCGCGACAAAAACTTCGAAACCGTTTAGGGAGAGGTATCGTAAACATCTTTCACCGCGCGGTTAAGCAGGGCGACGCACTTGGAAATTTCCCAACTTAACCGTGCAATATAAAGAAGAATTTTCTTCTATTTTATTAGCGAGGTACCTCTCATACCTGCAAGGCATGCGTCAGCCGACCCTTCCACGAGGAGTGAATGTAATTAAGAACAAAGCGATTGGAATTGAACGGAATGAAAACTGTTTGAATGATATTAGAATGCGAGGGTTTGCGTGACAACCGCTGTAGTTCGAAATTGTTCACGAATGTTCGAGACAAAGGTCGATCGAGACAATAAACATCGTCGTTAAACGTTAAACGTAGAACGTTTCGAATATACGTAAATCGTCGAGATACGAATAAGAATGTTAATAACTAATAAGCGCGGAATGAATATTAACTAAATGCAACACGCATGTATCCGCAATTTGTCAACGATTATAAAACACTGGTTGCATCTCGCGTAAACCGCTAAAAAGAAGATAGACAAAATAATTAACGAATGAATAATGATTAACTTTATTCAATTAATGGTCATTCAAGACAGTAAATCCAATATCTGTAATTAAATGAAAATCTCTTTCGCTACCGGAAATGTCATTGACAAAGCCTCTTTAATTAGCAAATTCGAATAAATTAAGTCGTAACAGATTTCGAATATTCCAGAACTTTAGAATTGCGACGCATGAAATCAGCCGTAGCGTTAGAGGGGTAGAAAGAAATGGACAACCTTAGACGAAGGTAGAAGGAAAAGTCAAGAAGGGATGAGAGAACTAGGAAGAGCGGCCAACTAGTCCAATACGCGCGGGATTTCCCCTCCGTCACGTACCCCGATTTGCCAAATGATGTCCCCACTTTGGGCCCTTGATCGCGGGTCGAACCCTGAGACACGATCGCTTGACTGAGGAAAATCACTCTTCGTCGAAAAATCGTGAGGTACGTGGCGGGGAGCCCGTGTTCGCGTAGAGATAGAGTTGTTAACAAAATCGCGTAATTAGATTGCTCGGCAAGTCCTCTTCAAGGCAGAGTGCCGAGAGTGTTTCGGTTCGGGGTTTTGTGATAAGGACTCAAACGGATACGTTAAATTCATTTCATACTCTTCAATTTCTATCTTTTCTCTTTCATTTTATATCGTTCGTATATTAATTATTTTTCTTTCTTTTTCCGCGTCGCGTTGATTTAGAAATACTTTGTGTTCGTTTGTAATAGTTTGAATTCGTCTCGTAACACCGAAATAAAGGCCGATCGCGAACGCGCAGTGCAGTGGCAGTTCTCCCACCTCTTCTTTGACTTCCAGATTTCTCAACGATACCAGCGAATAAGCAAACAATCAAACGTATTATCAGATATTATTTCACATCAATTCCTGGTAAGTTGTCCATTTCATTTTATCCAATACGACGAATCTGGACGTGGTGAGGCAAAACGGGCGATCTACGAAACCGCGTATTCTGGAAAGTTTCCCTCTAGATCGTTCCGTTCAGTATCGAGACATAAGGTATCGAATATTAATATTCTTGAAAAATTCCGATTTCACACGCAAAGAAGGCGGCCCCACGAAACCGTGGCTCTGGTAATTTACCCTCTGGGATCGTCCTTTCTTTTTTTGTTCGCGCTTAACTCTTCACCGAACATCGTCGCTCGAATCATCGAATCATTTAATCAAAATTTTAACTAACCAATAATCAATAGTACATTTGTTACCGGATTCATTCTCGAATCAATAGTTTCATTTTCATATAACCTCATACTTTTCTTTATAATATATTTATTCTCTCTTATATTTCAAACAGCTCGTACTTCTTGTTAACCAACCACTTTTAATGTCACATTTACTTTTCTGAGATTATATTTTCTGTTACTTTTAATTCATTACGTTTAATTCATTTACGTTTCAAACCACTTCCTTTTCCCGTATGGGACTAGAGCATTGACGAACCCGATTAATATCTTAATTAACTATTAATTAATCTATCAACTCTTTTATTGTTCTAATCGCGAAGGATCTAACATCGTCTCGAACGATTAGGACTGGTGGCAGCGCTAATACCGTCCTCAACCGCGTATCAGCCAATTTATTATAATTATTAATTTTTTTTTATTTTGTACGTCGCGCGCCGTATCTCGCTTGCGACGTAACACTCCGAAACAGGTTGAAATGTATTTAGTATACTATTTAACGATTAAGTAGATTTTATTAATAGCTGTGGAATATTGGTGTAGATGAAATAAAAATTATTTTATAACTTCTAGCGCATTTTGTTAATGCCGCAAGTTTTATTAATAATAATTGTTACGTAGTTGTATAAACGAAATATAAATTATTTTATACTTTTTAACGCATTTCGAAGTCGGTTTTTTTTTGTTAAAAGTTATTTTATTTCACACTTTTTAGTGGAACGAGTGTTCACGCGTTTCGTCGCCGTGAGGAAAGAGGCGATTGGAAGACTCGGTGAATTTTGAAGAGGTGCCGGACGATAGGACGATGCGATGTTTAAGAAATAACCGGAGTCGATTTCGGTGAATTAAATGTATTTAAGCTCGTTTTTCGACGGTTGTACAAATTTGACAAAGGCTTAATGCTAAGAGTAATAAAATGAGAAACTTGAAGAAAGACTTTATTCTGTATCCGCGTACTCCCGAAGCAGCAGAGTTCGGAATTCTGGCGAAGCGCGACGTTTCGGCGACCGAAGACAGATTAAGAATAACGAAACAGCGGTTAAAATTCGCCCGCTTAAATATTGCGGAGCCCCCTTTGTTCCAGGGGCCGCCCGTCACCTCTCCGCCGAACTCGTCACGCTCCGTCGGCCAGGCGAGTCGACGAAACGGTAGCGAGGCGACATGTAAACACCTGGCACAAAGGGGAAGACTGTTGCGTTATTATAGAACGGTTTAGATTCTCAATAGAGCCTATTATTAGATAACTGAATTGATTTATGGTGCTCTATTTCGGGAATCCATAAACGATTAGAAATCCGTAAAGATGTGTTGAAAGTCTTAACCGTTTTAAACTAAGTTTACATATTTCAAATTTGAAACGTTCGGTTTTCTCCCGAACAACGAGCAGTATTTGAAGGATACCGTAAGGATGTTTTGTATTTTTATTGGATACCTAATAACTATCAACCAAAAAAAATATATTGATCGAATTTAGATGGTTAAATATAAATAAAAGAAAACAATGTGAATAATACTTTTTGGAAATTATTTTTATTTATATAAACAAAAAAAAACTAACTATTTAAAAAAGACATAATATTGTCACGTCCGGGTTACCTTTTTCACTAACCCGACCTTGCGTTCCTCATCGGGTGCGCAGCACTTGGAAGTATTCCACGTGAGGAGCGCAAGGAAGGGCCTTTCTTTCTAATTTTTCGTTTCGTTGGTCGCGCTCCTCCGATCTTGTGTTTTTCGACGGAACCCTAACCCGACGGGGTGCGTGTGCACTTGGAAGTGATTCCTCACTGAGAACACAAGAAGTAAGTATCACAGATCTTACCGAACAAATGATTAACCCATTTGCGTCGTAAATAATAAAATAAAATTAATTTCAAAATGGTTGAACTATATAACATTTTAAATTTCACATTACAAAAAGAGGAACAGCTGCCGGCACGCGTCGCCACCCCTACCGCGGGAGGGGAGGCGGTAGAGGCTCCCCGCACAATAAATATTGTTACGTAGCCAGTGAGATACGGCGCGCGACGTACAAAAATAATAAAAATATACGAGTGTTCTAGTATTTTTAGATGGATAGAAATTATCTATTAGAATTTTAGTATGCGGTAGAAAAAGCGCTACCACCAGTCCTAATCGCTTGTGACGATGTTAAATCACTTACGATTAGAACAATTAGAAATCAGTAAAATTAGGTTATAGATTTACTGCTGAGTCCGTCAATGCCCTGGTCCCATACGGGCCCCTCGTGTGAATTTGTATGTAGATGGTAGGCGTGAATGTGTAGGAAGGAAATGTGTTGAAGAGAAATTAGTTAGAGACTGTTTATGAGTAACAAAAATATAATTTCAAGAAAAGATAATTATAACAATGAAAACGTTGGTTAACAAAAGGTCCGAGCTGTGTGAAATACAAGAAAATGGTAAATGAAATATGCAGTAATAAGAGAAATATAAAAGTGAAATCTATTAAGTTGAGAATATAACATAAAATTGTAACGGAAGGTAAACTATTTGATTTAATTAAATTTTGATTCGGTTTGATTCGAACGACGATGTGTAACAAACAGTTATTGCACGGCGAGAGGAGACGGTCCCAAGGGGAAATTTCCAAGACCGCGGTCTCGTGGGCCGTCTCTCTTTTGCTTCGATCGGAATTTTTACAAAAATAAGATTGATATATTTGATACCTTGAACGCGACGATGAACAGCACGATCTAGTGGGAAATTTCCAGGACACGCAGTCCCGTAGATCGCCCGTTTTGCCTCACTATGAACCAGATTCGTCGTAGCAGATAGAATGAAATAGACAAACTCACCAATTACGATGTTAAACAATATATATATATATATATATTAGCTTTCTGTATATGCTGGTGATAGTCTGGAAATCTGGAAAAGGCGAAGAAGAAATGAAAACTCTGTCACGTCCGCACTACGCGTTCGCGATCGGCCTTCTTATTATTCGGTGTTACGGTTACGAGACGATATACGAAAACAACGCGACGCGGAAAAAAAAGAAAATCTAAGTAACGAACGATTTAAAATCGAAAGAGAAAAGGATAGAAATTGAAAAGTATGAAAGAATTTAACTTATTCGTATGAGTCGTTGACACGAAAACACGAATTAAACACAATCTCGACACTCTGCCTTGTTACACGAAGGAACTTTGCCGAGCAGATTAATTACGCGAATTCGTCGACAACTATGTCTCTACGCGAACACGGGCTCCCCGTCACGTACCTTACGATTTTTCGACGAAGAGTGATTTGCCTCAGTCAAGCGATCGACGTCTCAGGGTTCGACCCACGATCGGTACCCCAAAGTGGGGACATCATTTGGCAAATCAGGGTACGTGTCGGAGGGGAAGTCCCGTGCGTATTGGGTTAGCTGGCCGTACTTCTTCGCTTCTCATCCCTTCTTGACCTTTAACGCTATCTTCGTCTAACGTTGTCTATTTCTTTCTACCCCTCTATTCTGTGGAATTCGTGCGTCGCAATTCCAATATTTCTGGAATGTTCGCAACGTATTACGACTTGAATTTATTTGAATTCGTTAATCAAAGAGGTTTTTATCAATAATATTTCCAGTATTGAAAAAGGTCTAATTATGATAGCTGTTTAATTTGATGTATTGAATGATTATTAATTATTCTGTTCTTTATTAGCGTTTATGTGATTTACGTGATAGAAGGCAATCGATATTTTATCGTTATCGTTAAATCGCGGATATATGCGCATGTTTTTGGTGTATCTATTAAATACTAGACCCGCGTTTATTAATTATTATTAATTATCGACGATATACGTATATTCGAAATATTTCTACGCTTAACGTTTGCCAAATCTTTATTGCCCTAGTCGACCTTTGTCTTGAACGTTCTTGAACGACGGTCGACGATTTCAAACTACAGTGGTTGTCACGCAAACCCTCGCATTTCGTTCTTATTCATACATTTTGGATCATTCAAATCCAATCACCTTCGTATCTAATTGCATTCATTCTTCGGTTGAAGGACTGGCTGGCGCATGCTTTGCAGGTAGGAGAGGTATTTCGTTTGCGAGGTAAAACAAAAATCGCATTTCCCTTGTTCTGCGCGGTTAAGCTGGGAAACTTCCAAGTGCGACGCACTGCTTAACCGCGCGGCGAAGGATGTTTATGACATCTCTCCTTAACCTTAACGGTTTCGAATTTCTATGTGTTTCCAATACGTAGTTTCGACGAGGCAATCGTCCCAAGGAAGGTTAACTTGTATTATTTGATAGAACTAAATATAGCCTCCTTTGTGTGCCTCGCCTGGGATATTTTTAAGTGCTGCGCACTGACGAGGTACACGAATTCGATATATTAGACGGTTGAACTATTGAAGCTAATAAAGGAAAGAAAAAAAAGAATTATTATTTTAATCTCAAACCCCTTTCTTGTGCTCCCCGTGGAGAAGACTTTCAAGTGCAGCGCACTCGACGAGGAGGCACAAGATAGGGGGAGCGCGAACGAGAATAACGGAAAATGGGAGAAGTCAAAAATGCCCTTCCTTGCGCCTCCTGTAGGGGAAACTTCCAAGTGCAGCGCACCGGATGGGAAACGCATTGTCGGGTTATGGAAAAATTTCGGGTTATGGCGTCTTTTATACGCTGATTACGAATACCGTCATTATGTTTCATATCGGTTTAATTTTTGTGTCGAATCGATCCGATTAAGAAGAAGGATAAACTAGCCCGCGGGACTGGGAATAATTCGATAAAAGATTTTTCTGAACAATGAATGTTTCGATGACGACTTGACTTTCACACTCATCGCGTTATTGCGAAGCGTGCGTTTGAAGTTTTCAATTCTCAGATCGAATTAAGAAAAACAGTTCTGCGGGACACGGGGCGGATCGCGTAAGGACAAGGCTGTCGAACTGTCTTTACGAGCTGCTAACGGTTTCATCGAAGCTTTGAATATACGATATTCAACAAATATACTGAAATTTGGCGACTACTTGATTTTCATGGTAAAATAAAAATAAAAATTTTTTACGTTTATCTCAGTGAATACAACTGCTTTTCACAAACGGAAGCAGCACTGCCACAAAATAGCAAATCCTAATATCCGGAAGTAATCGAATAAACGGATCTACGTTTAATTTCTTCACACGTCGCTCCCACAAGAATTTGCAAATAATAATATTATTTGTTAAAGAATTTGTTATTATTTCGCTAAAGCGCCGCCGGCCGCCGTACAATGGCCAAATAGTCGCCAATCTTTTAACCGACTTCGAAAAGGAGGAGGTTACTCAATTCGATCAGTATGTATTTTTTTTTTTTGTGTGTTCACCGATTACTCCGAGATGGATATACCAATCGAAACAAAACCTTTTGCATCTTGTAGGGTATGTCTTCCGGTTGGTCCCATTAAAAAAAAATTTTTCATTTTTTCATTGTTATTGCAAAATACGAGAAGTTTTTAATCTCGACATAGGACGATTTCAATGACCCTTTAATATGTTGTCGGGGGCATGATTCTGAACAACTTTTTCATTATGCATAATTAACGAAATGCTTTAGTTTCCGAGATATTCGTGCAAAACTATTGTTACTACTACATTGAATTGTACGTATGCCTACATGTCTGTACCGGTGTATGAGTCAGCATGCAGTCGCCGATTCTCTACTATTTCTATACACATATCGCGTCGACCGAAATTCAGTATGCATATACATATAATAATAACTATTGTTATTGCAAAATCCGATTCTATACCGCTACTCTATAAGGAATACACCGATTGCGATGAAACTTTTCACATCTCGTACATCTTTCCACCATAATTCCATTTGCAAAAATGTATGTTATTGTTAATAACTATCGTTATTGCAAAAAAACCTATTCTTTAGGATTATTCTGCAAGGAATGTAGCGAGCGCGATTTTTCAAACTTGTCCCTGCAAGTAAACTTCGTTAGTTTCTTTACTAATTGGTCGCTAATAATAAAACAAATAAAAAAAAAGGCTTGGCTTGCTTCTTCACATATCAGGCGCTGGAAGCTGATTTGGACTGTTTCTTTGCAAAAGCAACTGTCGTAATCTTTGCATTTCTGCGAGTGCTCTCTCGTCATGAGGTTTAACGAGGACTTTGTTTGGTGCTAAATCAGATAGAACTAGACCATCTAAACTTTTAACACGACTAAGTGGTACGTAAATTAGGCCTTTTGCAAAATTCTTTTTGCCAAGATCAATTGCAGCTTTGTTCAATGTAGTCCCTTGTAATTTGTGCACCGTTACTGCCCAACTTAGAATAAGTGGTAACATTCTGCGCTCGACGTCTCCATAACCTTTTGTCGCTTGAAACATTGCTGAAACTGGAGATATTGGAATGTTACCATCAAAATCTTTGAATCTATTTCCAATGGATTCGTCGTCAAATTTTATAAGTGCTGAATCCGGCAATTCTCCCTGTTCTAGTTGATCTCTTCGAAGTGCCGGCCACGTAAATTTCTTTACTATTCCCATTGCGCCGTTTATCAAACCATCAGAAATTGATAGGTTTCGTCGCAGCATAATTCGCGATCCCTCAGTTAATGTTATTGTATGTAACAGTCCGCCACAATTATACACATTTACAGGTATGACATTTTCTGGTGGCCTTTTTCCATATGTAGCTGCCTCACGGGATTCATCTATTGAATCAATGACGTACATTCGACGTAATTTTGCTAATTCATCTGTCATTTTTGTGTTATATTCATCCACTAATTTTATCGTTGGGAATATTCTTACTGCTGCACCATCCTCGAACTCTCCGGTTAAGGGAACTCTTCTTCGTTCGCATAGTATTTGTAGTTGAGAAATTGTCACTTCTCCAAACCGAAGGTTATTCAGTAAGTCGATAAACTCAACGTCATCTCTTTGTCGCATACTAATGGTGAGTTCGCAGAATAAAAATTGGTGCCATAAATTAATTTCTGCAGTACACCAATGTGGCTGTTCAAAACACCAGTGTCCTTTTACTGGGGGCAACTGCATGATATCGCCGAAGAGAAGTACATTTATGCCGCCAAATAGTTTATCATTGCTTTTGAATTCTTGCAATCTTAAATGAATTATTCGCAAATTCTCATAAGATACCATTAATATCTCGTCGATAATCAACCACTTCGTATGACGCCACTTTCGTTTCTCCTGTTCGAGCCTTTGTCCTGTCAGTCGTCGATAGGTCATTGCAGTACCTTTTTCAATAGGTAACGAGAACAAGGAATGCAAAGTTTTTCCGAATATTTGACGGGCGGCGACGCCAGTCAAAGAAGCTACTTCAATGAAAGATGGTTTTATCATCGTATCAATTGTAGGATTATAGCAGCGTTTAACATGTTCAACAAGTAATTTTAAAATAAACAACTTACCGCTACCAGCTCCTCCGGTAATAAAAAGCAACATTTGTTCGGTATTTTCATCATCATCATTTTGTTTAATATCTTTCTCAATTACTGCGGAAACTAATTTCAATAAGTCTTTCTGTTGAATATGAAGACATCGAATACTATTAAGGAACACGTCATCTGGCATTGCAATTGTTTCTTGTTGCTGTTGATCTTCATATAAATCAACTTGATTGTAATGTATTGTTTCGTCAGCATGAATTCTGACTGGATCTCCTAAATGTTCATTGGTTTCTTCTTCTTGTACAACATTTAAAGCAGCAGCCTGGGCGAGCGCCGCTTCAATAATTTGCTCTGCGTGAGTAAATTGTTCGACGGTTGCGTTACCCATCATAGGTTTCAACTCGTGTTGCCGTCGAAGAAAACATTGTTCCAAAGATTCGTTTTCGGTCATAAATGTACTTTCATTACGAAATGGAATGTGACACACTAGTAAGTTATAGAAATATCCTTCTCTGTCACTGTTCAGAGTATAATATCGGTGACGAAGTACAGTTGGTTTATTTCTTATTCGCATTCGGGTATTGTCCTTTAATTTTATAAATTTCGACCTTGATATTTCTTCATCGTCATTTCTAAGTTCGGCGTCTTCATCCTCTTCTGTCCACATACCACTGGAAACTGTTTCATATCGGACAGCAAATTCAGCTGCGACGACAGCCGCGGGTCGGCGTCGCGCATCGCGGGGCCCCCACCGCGGCGGCATCCCCACTCCCGTGCGATTAGACTACAAGTAGGACCGATCGATGCGCGGATCGATGAGTTGCCTCGGGGCTTCGGCCCCGAGGGGACCTCCTAGGAGATCCGGGCCGGAGCACCAGAGCTCTCGACGCCATAGCTAACAGGCCGTAGCATCGCTAGGGCAGTGGCCGTAGGCGCCTAGCCTCGTCAGTCCCGCGGTTGGCCCGGGGTGACCAAGCTAGTGCGCGTTCATAATCTCCGTCGGTGCTTCCACGGGGATTCCGAACACTAGCTTACTCGGCACCGCATTCTGCCTTTGGCAGCCGATTCCGTCCAGCTTCGTGGCGCTACCCAGGCTGGCCGAGATTGGTCGTCGTTTCGTTCGCTGTTCGGTTCTACCTCGGCGTACGAGAAGACGAGCCGCGTGAGGCAAGCGGGCAGCAACGCCACCACAGCGCGAAACACCGCAGCGCGATTCAATAAATCACCGTCGGCCCGATCGGGCCAATCCTCTCCCGACTTTGCGTTTGCGTTTGCGTTCGTGTTTGCGCTCCGCTCAGCGCTTTCACTCTGCGCTCCGACATAGCGCCGTTAGATTGTGAGACCGCGTAGCAACGGCTACGAACCGCGCTAGATTTAAGCCGCGTAACTCTCTGACGGACCGGGTTCCGACCGTAGCTAGTAAGACCTGTTCATTAGTTTTAAGTATTGGCTCCACGCGTCTAACAACCAGCACGCATTCTGATTGTAGTTGCCGAGGCAGGAGAATACCGCCGCCTAGTCAGCCCGGCGGGGACAGCCGCCGCGCCACCCTGTAGTCTACAGTAGTTTCTCTAATAAACACATATATACTTTTCTACTATATCTGCCTCGTTATTGACCGACCTGTTCCCTTGCGAACCCTGGCACGGGGAAACCGCTGCGGTGCGCAACGCCGTGCGCACCGAATCGGCCGATCCCGTTACACAGCTAAGCACAAATCCTCTCGATTGTCTGGTCTCTTTACGTAATGATCGAATATGTTATTGAAAAATGATGTTTCATATTCCTCGAATCGCAAAATTCTATATCTCTGCTCAGGCCGACGGTTATTTATAAATACAGCTTTTCGCGAGCTCATTTTCAGAGGCAGATGATATAATCGATAAGCACATTCTGGAGCACTAACCACACGTTGAGACAGAATTGCCATAGATACCGAAAATAGTTGATCCCGAACGGTACCGCTCCGGCGCACAGTGGGACAAAACGGCTTTCGGCGATCAAAATTAGAATTTCGTGAATTCGAAAATTGAAAAACTAATTACATACATCGATAGATGATAAACTGTAGTTTAACGTAGTGTAATCCGTTTTTTCATATTTGCTTCCGTTTTGCCGTGGTTCGCACTCAAAGTCAGTAGAAATTCGTCAAAACGAAACGCTGATAATATTACCCGTAACTTCAATGTACGATTCAAATGAATTTTACTCAGAAAGATATAATTCAAATGAATGTTAAAGTTTACTAGGATAGTATAGATTCTATTCAGTGCATAAAGTAAGTTAAAATGTTAACAACTTTTTAAATAATAGGATCTGATTGAAACGAAGTACATTTAACTAAAATCTCAACTTTGAGCTTGATTTTAAAAAAATGCCACAACTTGCCACATGTTTAATTATTACTACAGGAAAGAGTGAACCTTCCTCTATCAGAATCTGAAAAAATCGGTTGCACTTTTTTGCACTTTTTCAAGAAAATGGCGATTGAATGAAATTACACCCATCTTGGCCGCTGCGCGTGAAGATGGAAAAGCAGTAACAGATACGATTATTAACCAGTTAACTGCCTTATTAACTATTATTATTAATCATTGCAACGTGTATATTCGTCATCCAAAACTTTATTTCGGTTTAATAAAAGTGTTCAATATGACAACTATTTATAAATAATAGGATCTGATTGAAACGAAATACCTACATTTAACTAAAATCTCAACTTTGAGCTTGATTTTAAAAAAATGCCACAACTTGCCACATGTTTAATTATTACTACAGGAAAGAGTGAACCTTCCTCCATCAGAATCTGAAAAAATCGGTTGCACTTTTTTGCACTGTTTCAAGAAAATGGCGATTGAATGAAATTACATGCATCTTGACCGCTGCGCACGATGATAGAAAAACAGTACCAGATACGATTATTAACCAGTTAACTGCATTCCACGTGTATATTCGTCATCCAAAACTTTATTTCGTCCTTGCAATTTGCCATAATAAATTTTCATAATTGTCGAAACTGTTTTCACGAATGATTTGGTATCGATCATAATAAATATAAATAAATATATTATAATAACACATGTCTTGTCATTTTTTAATTATTAAATCCGTTTCTCTTATAGTTTCCGCATGGTTGAATATCCATGTTTGCTTCCCAAAGCTTTAAAAGAGTTGGGTTGTAATTATTCACCATCATTTCATTTCCTGTTCTCTTAAGTACGCAGAAACGTCTATTGTTCGCAAGTGTGTCATTTGGACCTAAGCACATCGTTCTTTCACTCATCGGTCTTGGGAATCCAAAACGACAACAACGATTATTACGATCTTTGTAACATGTAGCAGAATGTTTATGAATTTGGACCTTTTGAACTATGTCCCTCATATCTTAATTTTCTGCTTCCAATGAACAAGATACAACTTTCTCAATAACGTTGCGGCCTTCGTTGGTAAGGAAATCAGGTACGTTTTCACACCAAAGAAACATGTGCAAATGTGAACTTCACCTGTTCTGAAATTCTATTCTATGCCAAAAATCGATAACAACGCCACCTAAGCAATCGGAGTTTCTTAAATACTGCATTAAGGCGTTTACACGTAACGTAAATTGTCTTGCAATAACTACAGGGTATCTCTGAACCAACTTTAGTTGATCTGCAAAAGTTAGAATTTCAAATTCGGTAATGGGGCGACCATCAAATACTAGTAATGCTTTCAACATATCTGGCCAGTTTAGATCATTGCAAGAGAACGTGGCAAACCATGTGGGCGGTCCAAGACTTCGGACCATGGCGATTAATTCCGAACAGCAGCGTTTCTAGTATGATGCCGATCCTCTTATGTTTCTCTTCGTGAGGTGTATATTATCTACTAATCCCTGTGGAGTATGTTCCCCTTGGCGCATTCTACATGATACTGAAACGCTAGCTTTTGCGCAGTAGTATTCAACAACAGATAATGCAAAGAACAATCTGTTCGTTGGAATCGTTTGTCATTGCTCAGAATACGCGCTTGGAAGTAATCCAGTGGTGTAATTGAGATGTCTCGATGCTCCCGAATCCATTTTTACCATCCGGAAACAGGAAGAACCAACACAGTTCTGCCATCTTTCTCTCCCATTCTAGGTTCAACGGAGGCACTGTTTTTCTATGTATATTCGCAAGGTTTATCGGGTCATTTTCGGCGTTATTATTATTATTACTGACAGAGACGATACTATCGAAGTTGGGAACATCGTCGTCAATCGATCGTAACATGCTTGTGGCGAAAATAATTTGTGTTGCGCCGGATTCTCTACGAGCGGTCGCAACAGATGATTGTTGTATCCTTTCTACTTCAGGAGATCTATTCCTTTCGGGTGCTATTGTTAGAGGTGTTAGTGAATAGATATTTAGCACATTGCTATTGCCTCCTTTAGCATATAAATTACGACGCAAGATGATGTGTAAATCATCAATATTAGTACATTTCATACAGCATGAGACGCCCCGTGACGATGCTTTATATCCTTTTGGACCTCCTGCATGGGAATCAAACAACCAATAGTAGGTAGTCTCCGACTGGTTACCGCATGATACAGCTACTGATGTAAAACTGGCAGTAAGAATTCCGTACGTATACTGTTGGAAAAACGTAATCAAAGTGTTCTTTACATTTGGAAGTACTTCATCGCCGTTATTAATATCAATATGACCATTTACAGCCATTTCATACCCAATGTTAATATTGACTCTGTTGTTATTAAATGATATGTGTGGCAATAATTCGGTAACGGCTAAATAGTCGACATTGACTTCTCTGGGGTCAGGATTACTTCGCGCTTCAATGCAATCACGGTAATATTTATCTCCTACTAAAAGTACATAATCGACATCATTACTACACCACGTACTAGGGTCGAGCAAATGAAACACGACACAAGCAACTGCAGCTATGCCAGTACATTGCTTACCGCGAGATTCGATACTGAAGCGATCGCTAGCTTGATGGCACGAGCCTCGTAAAATAGCTACATTCTTTCCAACATTCACAAATCTACTGTTTGATTCAGTATTTCTTTCTGCAACTTCCATTTCGTTTCTTACAATACAAGGCACTTCAACGACTTCAGTGTTGCGTGAACGCGCGTATAAACTCGTCACGCGGGGCCCGTCCGGGAGGTGCTGCCGCCACGCGTCCTTTTTCGCAAACTAAATTCCTGGTGGGAGCGACGCGTGCCGCGTAGCCATATTGCGTTTTGTGAACGGCAACGTGAACGTCTCGCTGCGCTTCGTTACGAATCTTCCGAGTGTTTCACGGTGTTTAAGGAGTTCAAGAACGGTAACCCTCGACATCTCTCGTCACCTCTCACCTCTGAGAGTCGTGAGTGTCCTCGAAACCCCTCTACGTGAGATTTACGAGAGAAGACCGGTCTCTTCATTTTCCTCAATCTCGCCACGTGTCGCCGCGAGGTTTTTGCGTGTTCGATCACCTCGCGTTTGAAACGTGCACGGGTAATTTCCAGTATTGTAACCTCGTCGGCCTCCTCGATCGGAACTGTTAATCGGGTTTAGGCGAACTGTGAGTGAAAGGCCGAAACAAACGGACTTGTATTATTGGACCACGCGCGATACGATTCGCCCGGTGTAACGGCTTTCCTCGTTGGACGGGTCTCCTCAAGTTTTTAATAAACTGACAATTTTTCTGCCAACTTCGAGCATCTTTTTTATTGTGTTTGTGTGTTATACGGACCTCCCCGGCATTCCTCGTCCTTCTCGAAACAATCAGCTATTTCCAAAATGTTATTGGTAATATTAGAAAAACATGGTCGCACATCTTTGTATAAAGCATTATTTTGTAATAGCCATTGTAAAGCTACTCGAAGTTTGCCAACGTTTATTTCAAATTGTCTTTGTCGTTTCAAATTTTCGAGGCTTTCCACTACAATCATTAGACCGGTTTGGTTTAATCTAAGTGGAAGTTGCTCGGCTACTTCGAACACATGGCGGGCAAATAGGACTACCTGACCTTTGCACCAATCCTGACTGAAGCGATTTTGAATTTTCATGATTTTAAGAAACGGTACTATTCTGCACAACATTTGTTTCTCGATTTCCGATAAATCTGCTATCTCCTGAGGTACAGACATTAGTTCCATTTTATTCGAGAATGCCTGAGATGAAACTTTGTGTTTTTTAAGATGATGTAGGCAACGAGAACATGTTGTTATATTCTACGATTGTATTAGATTTGCAGGAATTACACCAGACAAGGATGCGTGTGCAAAGCGTAACGTTGCTGCGGATATAATGTCTTGTAACACACTGCACATGGTACATCAGCAAAAATATTAATAGTCGATTTAAAGTGGTCTCCTGAAGGAGAAGTTCTTTTCTTCGATTTTTCGCAAGTTCACGCATATTCTTTAAACGCGTATTTCGTGATTCGGTACGTTCATTTAGTAATACTTCTCGCGTACAATTTCTCGTAACCATTAGACGTTGCGAACGTTCCTCACTAGATTCGTTCGCTAAACGTATGCGGATTAATCGGAAACGGCGTGATCGTTCCTCCGCAGATTCGTTTGCTAAATGCCTGCGGATTAATCCGATACGGCGTGACCGTTCCTCAGTACATTCGTTCGCTAAACGCCTGCGGATTAATCGGAAACGGCGTGATCGTTCCTCGGCACATTTGTTCGCTAAACGCCTGCGAATTAATCCGATACGACGTGACCGTTGCTCGGCAGATTCGTTCTTTAAACGATGAGAAATTATGCTTAGCCGACGTTCTTTTCTCATCGACCGTTTCGCGCGATAATTTCGAAAGAGCATATTTCTGCTGTGCAGACAATTTCGCACGGCGTTCATCAATACTTTCTTGACGCCGTGCCTCTGCGGTTCTTTTACGTTTTTTAGAAAGACGTAATTGTTTGGCATCATCTGATTCATTTGCACGACCCTGTCTCATACGGGATGCACTTTTTGTATGTCTACCCATACTTTTATATATCAGATCTAGTTGGTTTCAGTTTTTTTTATTTTGTCAAGCAGTCGCTTGAAGCAGACTTCTTTTATCAATCAGTCGCTTCAAGCAGACTTCTTTTATCGATCAGTCGCTTAGAGCAGACTTATTTTAACAATCAGTCGCTTAAAGCAAACTGTTTCTATCAATCAGTCGCGTAAGGCAGAATTCTTTTATCGATCAGTCGCTTATAGCAGACTTGTTTTAACAATCAGTCGCTTAAAGTAGACTTCTTTTATTAATAAGTCGCTTCAAGCAGACTTGGTCCGTTTCTTTTCAAATAAAATGAGTTACTCAAAGCAAAATTGGACCCTCTTCTTTATTTGGAAATTATTAGCCAAAAAAATAAATAAAAAAAAAACAGGAACAATTGTTGCCTTCCAAAAGAATATATTGTAAACAAAATATTCCATGGAAAATAGCGTTGCAAGGTATTACTTGAAACTGACTGCTCTTCGCCGTTCGTAAGTTGGCCGGCGAAAAGAATTTGCGTGTGATTGGTCGTGCCCCACCTTTGCTCACACGGCTTGCAGCCGTAATATATTATTGGTCTAAACACCTACATCTACTGACTTGGCTCGTGTAAAAAATTAAGAAAACGGCGGTGTATGCAACGGATCCCTCATTTCCCCTACGCTGGCCGATAAAATTGCGTGACATTGCCCTACTGCCAATTTTCTGGAACCCAGCAGAGCTTCGGATCTGTCATAAATAAGGAAAGACAATACGTATTACTCGAGAAAACGGGTAAAATGGAATGCCGCGGGTAAAACAAACCACCATCCAGTAAAGTACATTACATTTACACTAATTTTTGTCTTATTTTGAAAAAAAATAGTACCAATGGATTGTTCAGGTTATTCCCATTAAAATGAGTACCAACACGACATAAATCGGTTTAATTTTACTTTCATTGGCTAGTAATGATTGACCTCATCAATTTAAACTGATTAATAACAAAACTAGTCCGATTTACTTTCTGTTTGGTCTTATTTTCATCAGAAAAATATCACAGATTTGTTGATACAACTTTTATAGCAAAAAAATTATAAATAAAAAAGTTTCATCATTGCATTAGTATTGTTCTACAGAAATACAGTCGATTGTTTTCCCTCCGTCCTCTTTTTTACTCGCTGTCCTTTTTTACGTTCGAAGCAGTCGGCAAACTTCAAATAATGTAGGAACTAGACGATATTTGTGCGTCTATACCACGCACAGCGAAAATTGTTTGTGTATGCGATCATGGAATATGCCCCACCAACTCTCTTCCTTTAGAAGACACAGATTTTGTTCATTTTCAATCCGAACGAGCTGCTGTTCAGACGTAAGTACCAAATAACAAGCAATATTTCACTTTATATAATATCTGTTATATGTATAATATATATTAATTGCATCCTTAATGGTTGGTGGTTTGGTTGGGTGTACTTCGGAAAACCACTCACCCCCCATTTTTTTTATTTTTTAAAACACAGTATTCTTACGTTTGTTGATACACTGATTACGAATATCATAGCGAAAAATTGGCGACTATTCGGCCACCGTAAGACGGCCGGCACCGCTTACGCGAAAAAATAAGAAATTCTTTAAACAACATTATTATTTGCAAATTATGGTGGCGGCGACGCGACAAGATAAACGTAGGTCCGTTTATTCAATTACTTCAGGATATTAGGATTTGCTTCCGTTTCTGAGAAGCACTTGTTTCACTGAAATAAACGTAAACAAATTTAATTTTTTTATTTACCATCAAAATCTAGTTGTCGCCAAATTTCACTATGATATTAATTCAATATCATATATTCAAAGCTTCGATGTAACCGTTAACAGCTCGTAAACACAGTTCAATAGCATTATCTACGATATTCGTAATCAGCGTATAAAAGACGTAAGATTACTGAACTTTAAAGAAATAGGGGGTGATTACTTTTCGGATCTTCATCCACAAATGCGAACGGATTATTTGCTTTTAATTCATGAAACTTCTTTTTTTCTCACAGAAATATGTAAGACATAGCGGTTGAAACAAATGAACGTAAGTATAATTCCAACTTCAGTGAAAAAGTAATATACTCCATGATTCAAAAACATGCATGTTACATACCTCCTTTTTCTTTCAGAAAACTAAATTATGAACGCATTGCTGCAGCTGCAGCAACAGCTGCAGCACACGCAGACGCGGCAGCAGGAGAGGGACCGGGAGGTTGCTAAGAAATAAAATTCGAAACGTTATAGATACGGCACAAAACATTTGTAATTCTAACGATTGTATCAGAAGTTGGTAGCACTTCTAATGTATGTATGTACATGTATACTGCAATTCACGAGAGACCAGAACACTGACGAACCCAACAGAAATAATTAAAATTTTACTTTTCCGTCTTTTAATCTTTCTGATCGTAGAGAACTTTTAACGCGTCATAAGCGATCAGGACTGGTGGCAGCGATACCTTATTCATCGCCCAAAAATAAAGGAAAGAAATAATCGAATCACCTACCATATAGATTAACCAATCTCTAAATCATATCATATATTTTTTCTTCTTTTCTTTTTACGTTGCGCCTCGCCTCGCATCACGCGCGCGCACGTTGCAATCTAATATTAGGAATATTAGGAAAACAAGCTCGCTTTCTCAAAACAAAGAGACAGAAGTCACATAACGCGACCTTTGTTTGTCATACATTCTGATGTATGCGGACCAATTAAACCACCAACTATTCATAATAAAAATTATTTTGTCACTTTTACTGATGAATTTACCCACTACACAATCATTTATCTCATTACTTTTAAGTCTGAAGTTTTTCGAGTTTTTCAAGATTTTGTAGCCAAAAGCGAAGTCCAGTTTGATTTAAAAATCGTATATTTAAATTACGATAATGGGAGTGAATACTTATCAAACGAATTCAAAGCATTTTGTGTTGTAACGTGGTGACACCCGAGCCCCCCCCCCCCCCCCCCCCCCCCCCCGTTATAATTGCGAACACTCTGAATCGCACGTCGTCAGGCAAAGATACCCCTTAACCCTTCCCTCACCTCACCCCTTTCTCCCTGCCCATCGGTGTCGGGCCGATGGAGGCGACGGACTGACCCACCGAGGATCACCCTCAGCAAGAGCTTCGAGGCCGGCGGCAGATACCCATCCCTCCAGCGAACAAGAAGCAACGTGGGACTTCCAAAAACTCCGACGAAGCTGCCCAAAACGTACGCAAACGTCCACCCGGAGCCATCTGTCGCCGAGCCCGAAGACCTCAGCCCGCCCGTCACCGAAGAATATCCGTCAGCCCCATCAACCCCGATCATCGGTATATCGAAGATCGATAATCGATCTATCCCGTTGCCGGAAGAGGTCCCTTCCTAGACCCATCTCCTCCCCAAAACATCCCGCGACGGTCTCGTCATCGCAGCAGCGACGACGAGCCGGCATTGAGCCTTCACACGTTGACTGCCACGTCACCCGTATTCGGGTGACAGTAAAGTTTCTGATCGGGCCGCGTCACCCGTATTGGGGTGACGCTTATTTGACTACTTGCGCAGAACATTCGTATGTGGTTGAAATTATATTTCGCAGAGGAAGTAACAAAACTATTGAATATTAATTAATATAAACTAAGAGTCAAACTGATCCTGTACACTGCGACAAGTTCTTGCAACTCAATGTACAGTGGCGAGATGAGAAACAAATGCGAAGTAACGAAAATAAATGACCGAGCATGATACCATAGAAACAAACGGGGCAGGAGCGATTCGCATTTTTAAAATATCGGTGGGATTACCCAGCAGACTATGCTTTGTACAGCGATACGTGTCGCCTGAAGGAAATTTCACTGTAAACGCGCGCGGCAGTCAACGTGTTAAGCTAACGTATCGAATATATTGAGAGCGGTTTAGAGAGATTTTGAGTAATAGAAAGCGATTAAAGAGAGTAGCAAAGCGAGATTGTGTGTGCTGGAGTGAAGGTGTGTGAGAGGCGTTTGGTGAGCCCCTTTTAATACTAATTGTATTTCGAGATTGTCTGAGTTTCGGCAACGAACACCTTCCCTTTCTTGTCTTTGCGAATCCCCATTTCGAGATTTTGTCAACGATTCTATGCGTAACGTAACGAACTTTCTGAGAACCCCTTTTTCCCTACTCTGAGATCTCTCCCAGCCCTTAATAGTCCTCCCTGTGTACACCCCCGCGAAATATTGCACGGACGTAAGTGCCCGAGACCCATCCCCTGTAGAATACCCACGATCGCCCTCTTTTTCCTTTTCGATTTTCGATTGCCACGAACGCGGCTGCCGCCCAACGTATTGTGATTGCGATTAACACTTGTATTGAGATAAAATATAGCGTGCACCCACGTTAGAACGGGTCACAAAGTTATTGTATAGAGTGAACCCTCAAAAGGGTCACAGTGTACAGAAGGGAATTCAGTATCATTTAACAGTTCCATATACACTGCAACAAAATCCCATAGCGGAGCGTATGAATAGAACGTTATTAGAAAAAGCTTGCGCAATGATTCACGATGCTGAACTTGAAAAGGAGTTTTGGGGAGAGGCAATATTAACAGTTGCCCACTTAACAAATAGAACCCCAAGTAAAGACACTGAGGAAACCAGAACCCCTTTTGAACTTTGGCACAAAAGAAAACCAAAATTAAACCATTTAAAGATTTTTGGTAGCACTGAATATGTTCATAATAAAAATAGACAAAGTAAATTTGACAGAAAGTCTATTAAAGGGATTCTTGTTGGGTATGAGAAAAATGGATACAAAATATTAAACGTGGAAACAAACAGATTTATTATAGCACATGATGTGATTTTTTTGAGATTAACTTAAAAAATGCAAGACCTTCTGTACATACATGTGACTTTGAAGACGAGAATCTTCAAACAAAAAAATTAAAAGATGATGAAATAAAAATCAACGAGAATCAAAAGAGCAAAACAAACGAATCTAGCGAGAAGATCAATTAAAACACTAATGCTCAAATTGATTCTAATGAAGGTGAGTTGCGACGTAGTGCAAGATTAAAAGATAAGCTTCAAATAAATTATGATGAGGAGCATAATTATCATGCACATGCACTGTCGGCAGCTCTTGAAATTCCCAAATCATATAGTGAGATAAAGGATTGTGGCAATAAAATTCAGTGAGAAAAGGCAATAAATGACGAAATTAAATCGTTATTACAAAATAATACTTGAGTCATAACTCCCCGTCCCCAGAATAAAAATATTGTTGATTGCAAGTGGGTGTTCAATATTAAAATGGATGAAAAAGGAAATCCGTATATAAAGCGAGACTTGTTGCAAAAGGTTTTAGTCAGCAATATTTACAAGACTATAATGAGACCTTCGCATCAGTTGCGCGAATTGCAACTTTTCGGATACTCATTGCATTTGCAAATCAACACAATTTACTAATTCACCAAATGGACGTAAAAACAGCATTCTTGAATGGTCTACTCAAAGAGGAAATTTATATGCGTGTGCCAGAAAGTATTTTAGCACCTGAAGGTCACGTATGTAAATTAAACAGAGCACTTTATGGGCTAAAACAATCAGCGAGATGCCGGTTTGAACTTTTCGAGATTACATTTAAAAAGCATGGTTTTCAAAACTCGTCAGTAGATCGATGCTTATATTTCCTTAATAGAAATCATGCCTGTAAAAATATTTATGTAATTTTGTATGTTGATGATGTTCTAATAGTAACGTACGATAAGGACACAATGCAAAAATTCACAGTATTTAAAAAAACAATTTTCTATGACAGATATGAATGGAATAAAATTATTCTTAGGAATAAATATAGAACGTAAAGACGATATTATCACTTTAGATCAGAGTGTCTATTTACAAAACGTTCTACATAAATTTAAAACAAGTGCGGCCAAGCCGGACTCAAAGCACGCTCCTTGATTCAGTAAAGCATCGCGGTCCAACAAATAAAAATTTCACTTTGTGCAATATTTAGAAATTATTTATTAAGATATAATTTGTTCACGAATAAGATATTCATATATTGTTTCTGTAGTAAGGCACATTCCAATTCATATTGTAACCGATCAATGTCTCATCAATCATTACATAATGTAGTAGCCTAAGGCGCCGCCCTTCCACCGCGCCGAGGTGCAAACGCGCAGGCGTAAAACTCCCCTTCGCTGCCGGGAGCATCGAGTGAGGTGCCTGCCGATCAACAGGACGAGCACTTGTCGTCGAGACTTCAATGCGATCAGACGCACTTTCAGCTCTAGTAAAATCAGTCGAACATTCGCACTCACCGCAATCAAACCAGCAGTTACGAGACATGGTCCCGCTTCCGAGACTGCTTCCGCGGCCATGAGCAACCTGAAGCGATTTCTCGTATTAACCGAACTCGTATGAGTTCGCGAGAATAGAGAAACGTAACGAGCGAGCCATGAGCTGTGAGGAGAAGTCGGTGCCCGCGTTCCAGTAGAAATTTCTATGTAAAACGAGAGTTCGACGGCAGGTTTCCACGCGTCGTACAAGCGTTAGGCGCAGCGCATTTGTGTTAGAAAGCGGTCTGTTGTACTCCGCGCACGAATCATGTTCAAATTTCGCTTTAAACGTCAAGGACGATCGCGCCGGTAGAACTATTTATATACCTCTTCGCGTAAACTGAAGATAACGGCCAGGAGAAAGACGCTGCGCAACTCTGATATGTACCGCGACCTTCGTCGCGACAAAGAAATATAAATACCATTGTCAAATTTTCCTCACTTGAAATCTGAGTGTCTCCTCGTTATTTCTCTCCCTTTTCTAACATAACGGTAACCTCCTCTTGAAGGAAGAGCACGGTTACAATATGAATCCATTTAACAAAACAATTAAATTCAGACATTATAACTTAAAGGTCTATGCATCGCAATTTAAGAATTCGAATATGGTAGTAAAGAATGGAAGAAACTTGAAATGATGAAAAATTAGAATTGCACATGCGTGAATTTAAGAATTCAAAAAAGTCGTACATGCATGAAGTACATGAGTCATATGGATTGAGCATGCATGGAGTACAGGAGTTATATTGGTTGCGCATGCGTAGAGTTGAAAAATCTGACAGACACACAAAAGTCGTGACATAAACACACTCAATGGAGTGTGCTAATGAGTGATTGCAATAGTGTAAATACCCCATTGCCTACCAAATTAGATTACACTGCCTTAGATTCTGAAGAATTTTATGATGCTCCATGTAAAAATGTTACCGGCTGCTTAATGTATGCTATGCTATGCACACGGCCAGATTTATGCTTTGCAGTAAATTTGCTTAGCAGATATCAAAATAAAAATAACAAAGAACTATGGATATTAAAGAGAGTCTTGAGATATGTAAAAGGATCACTAAAACTACGTTTGACTTACAAAAGAAATGATTTCCAAAACATATTAAGTGGTTATGTAGATTCCGATTGGGCAGGTAATGAAGTTGACCGGAAAAGTACAACCGGTTATATATTTAGAATATATGATGAAAATACGATCTGTTGAAATACCAAACGGCAAAATTCAGTTGCAACCTCCTCGACAGAAGCCGAATATATGGCATCGTATGAAGCAGCAAAAGAAGCATGCTGGATTAAATCCCTTTTATCTGGTATAGAAGTAAATTTAAAAGAACCAATAATTATTTTTGAGGACAATAATGGTTATATAGCAACTGCAAATAATCCAACAGATCATAAACGATCTAAACACATAGGAATTAAATACCATTTTTCACGAGAAAAGATCGAACAAAAAATAATAATGCTTAAATATATTTCCACAGATGAACAATTAGCGGACTCATTAACGAAATCCCTGCCAGTGGCCAAATTTTCGTACATCCGCACCCAGATGGGAGTCAAAGAGCATAAATGTAGCGGATCTAGTTATTAGCGTTGTGGAAGAGTAGGACACTACATTAACGACTCACACGCGACTGCGGTCAAGGAATGCTTTTTATTGCTATTTACAGAATGCCCACGCATGGGGCGATGCTTTTCGTATACAGCCATTTCTGTACATACTTTATCTTTGTAAATATCTCTTTCTTTGTGTTATTTGCTATCGTATTATTAAATAAATACTATTTAAAGGATAATAGTAATATAAATGCGAATATAGTGGCTTGATTAGGTTTTTTTCTGGGTTTCCCTAATCCTAAGCAACGAATGTTGGACCATATGTAACTGTCCCAGAGAAATACAAGGAAGGTATGTGATAATTATAATTAAAAGAAAAAGGGAGAAAATGACAGATTATTTTTGAGGAGGCGTGTTGAGTTTATTAAACAACTTGAAGCAAAAAAGTAATCTATTAAATTAGTTTGATTCTGAGAACGTCTCGATCGTCACCCTTCTAATATTCTCTTTTAAATAAACTCTCAGATTTCCGAACTGTTTATGAGAACAGATAAGGGCGTCGGACTGCACAACGGTTTTCTTACCGTGAGTTCTGTTCACTCATAGTCACTCACAGTGAAAATCGTTACCCGTAACGGGGCGTATATTAGTCTAAATAAAACAATACAAATAAAATACAATGATTGCGCATATTAAATTATTCTACATAATATACTCGAAAAGCAAAAGCTTCTGTTGAATAATAATCGAGATATAGCATTGCAAATAGAAACACGTCCGAAATGAACCTCACAGTAAAAATCGTCCACCTACAACAACGTCGCGCCAACAACGTTTTGCGAGAAATCGCGGCGAGTTGGTGTGAACGTGTTTAGACCTGTGTAACGACCCAGAGATAGGTACGTCACTGCACCGAAGTATAGGGAGAGCGGTTCCCTTGGAAGGCGACTCGTATGAATGTATCAGGGATTATAGGTTCGCGTGGTGTGCGGTTGAGGAGTAAAATCCAAACATTAATGTATCAAACTAAAGATTTATTCAAATGAGTAAGTACTTGATAATTGAATATGTTTCTTCAAATTATAAAAGATAATAGTAACGTTGATAAGATAATGTGTGCGGGCTAGAATGTGGAACACAGTAAGAAATTATAATTAGTACGCCCTAGATTAGAAAATACAATGAAAAATATATGATTAGTAATTAGTAATTAAAAATAGTACGCGCCTTAATCTACGGATACAGCCAACACTCTGTATAATCACCAACTACTCTAAGTATTGGAAACTATACTTCAGTGGCTTGTACGGTATCCTCAGACACGAGCGGACTTTGCCTACAGGTCGCAATCGGTTTCTGGTCTAGCCAGAGCTATGCTAATACAGGCCTGCTCAAGGAGCTCCGCTCCTCGCTAGCTCTTTACACTTGAGTATGTGACTCAGTCACGTGTTCAACACGTTGCGTACCATGAGTAGGGTGTCCACAGATCTGAACTCTCGCACGTCACCACTGGAAGAAAAGGATAAAATTTACCTAAATGCCAACGGGGTGCCAAGCCGTTCGTTCGCGACCAACGTCAGGCCCGGTTTTCGTACCCGACACTGCAGTCCCTCGGACTGCGCTCTATCCGCGCTCCGATTGGTCGGTGTTATTTGTTATTAACTCGCAAACCAAGCCTTAACCAACAATTTGGCAAAGGAAAAAGTTGTTTAGAATCCCTTTAGCAATCATCCCTCTACGGCTGTCGAGGTAGTCGCCTGACACCCTGTAATTCCTACCATATATGAAAGGTTTCATCGCGAACGATACATTCCTTGCAGAGTAACATGAAGGCGTAGATTTTTTGCTATAATAGTAGTTATTAACAAATTCAATAAATTTTTGCAAATGAGATCATCGCGGATATACCTCCTACTAAATGTGAAAATTTTCATGACAATCGATACATTTCCTGCAGCATAAACGCCAGAAGACATAAATGAAGTATTACGTTTTTTGCGACATAAGTCGTTAGGAATGAAAAAATACAAACATTTTTTTGCGAGACCAATCGGGAAATATACTCTACAAGATGCAAAATTTTTTATTCGATTGGTCCATCCGTCTCGCGGTAATCGGTGAAAAATATAAGTCAAGCATTACGTTTTTTGCAAAAAAATCGTTAACAATGAAAAAATGCAAAATGTTTTTTTAACGAGACCAATCGGGAGATATACTCTACAAGATGCAAAATGTTTCGTTCCGATTGGTCCATCCATCTTGGAGTAATCGGCGAACATACATTTAGAAGAAATAGTCGTTAGGAATGAAAAAATGCAAAATATTTTTTTTACTGGACCAATGAGGAGTTACACTCTACAGGACGCAAAAAGTTTCGTTCCGATTGGTCCATCCGTCTCTGAGTAATCGGCGAACGTACGTCGCACGTACATGACATAGTACGTTTTTTTGCAATAAAAAGCGTTCGGAATGAAAAAATGCAAAATGTTTTTTTAATGGGACCAATCGGCACACATACTCTACCAGATGCAAAAGGTTTCGTTCCGATTGGTTCATCCGTCTCGGCGTAATCGGTGAACATTCATTAAAAGAAAATTTTTTAAAAATTAAAAAAATACATACACGTCGAATTGAGTATCCTCCTCCTTTTCGAAGTCGGATAAAAACTATAAAACACAACCAGCATTTTGTAATGTGACATCTCTGTAATATTTACAGATTCCAGTTACTAGATGTTTTAAAGTTCTCGAAAGTCGACTCTTTTGAAAATTGTCGTTACTAAGTTGTCGATCACTTGGCGAGGTTGTTGTCCCGATGACGTCGCCTGTCTATGACTGACAGAGACGGCATCATCGGGTCATTGGCCTGACAGCTGACAGTTTGAGAAAGTAAACACTCTCGGTTTCGGCAGGAGCATGACAAAATCTATGTGTCTTCCTTGTCGAGGCCGAAGCTCGGGAAAACAAAACCCAATCTATTGACGAAATTAGATTTTTGAATACAATGGTGATTTCTTAAAATTTCGATTCCTTAAAGTGCTGCTTTTCCGCTACAATCTTTACTGTTTAATGTACTGTCCATCGATATTATTTGGCCAAAAATAAAAAGTATAGGTCACAGCGAACACAATACATTTGCATACAGAACTGCAATGACACAATAAAATAGTAAAAATCGAAAAATCAGTAATTCCGCTATTTCTCTATGTATTTTTATGATTGGCGTGTCTTTTTGCCGCAAATCGTGAGTACTTTTCAATTTTTTAACGAGGGAAGGGGCTTATCATGAAAAATAAGCTGTTCTAAAGGTGACGCAATAAAATAGTAAAAAATCGAAAAAAATCAATAATTCCTCTATTTCTCCACGCATTTTCAGGATCAACCTCCCTTGTTGCCGAAAATCACGAGTAATTTTCAATTTTCTAACGACATAAGGTGCTTATCATAAAAGATAATCGCGATTGCTAGTAAAAAGAGAGGTCGATCATGAAAATGCGTAGAATAATAAGTGTAAGAGATTTTATTTCAAGGATGTGGTTCCTACATGACACTCGCGCAGTGGCACGCTCGCACACTTGATAGTTTTATTGTATAGAATATCCGTAGGCACGCTCGCACATTGACAGCGTGGCACGCTCATCCGCTCAACAGCCTGGTAGGTGTTAGACTTTGGCGCTCTCGCCCTTTTGATATATTTCGTATCACGGCACGCTCGCACTGGTCTGCCGAGAGGGAAACCTCAAAAATCTGCTCGAGAGAACGAACGACGATCTCTCGCAACGGTCCTCGGACCAGCCGCGCCCTCCGGCGAACGCCATAGCTATTCCAGCTCAGAGAACCTATTTGAATCTTATATAAGTGAATTATCGATGATTTCAGTTTTTACTGTTTTATATTGCATCATCTACTTAACAACTCATCTTCCACGACAAGCACCTTCTGTCGTTAAAAAATTGAAAAGTATTCGTGATTTCCAGTAAAAAGAGTGGTCGATCATGCAAATATATGGAAAAATAGTAGAAATAATGATTTTTTCAATTTTTTACTAATTTATTGCGTCATATTTAGATCAACTTATTTTTCATGATAAACACCATCCCTCGTTAAAAAATTGGAAAGTACTCGTGATTTTCGGCAAAAAAAGGGGTTGATCTTTTTTATTTTTGACTTTTTTTTAATGAAACTTGTACTAGCGCATAGGTGAGATTTTTCCGATTAAAGTGATACCAAACACGATATAGTTTCAATTATAATTACTTGTTAAAATTGATGTTAAAAGTTGGCGAAAAGCAAAGGAGGATTGGAAATGAAAACCGGTTGCGGTGTCGGCTCGGGTTTCAAACGTTGCATATATCCAGCCGAGGTGTCGATTCTGGGCATTTAAATGTTGCATATATCCAGCCGAGGTGCCGATTCTGGGCATTTAACGTTGCATATATCCAGCCGAGGTGTCGATTCTGGGCATTTAAACGTTGCATATATCCAGTCTTGGTATCGATTCTGTGTCCGTACAAATCGTTTGTACCGTGCCGCGTTACCTATTCTACGTTCGTACAAATCGTTTGTACCGTGCCGCGATACCTATTCTACGTTCGTACACAACATGCGACGTGTTGCATGTTGCATGTTGCGTGTTTGATGTATCTTTGGTGTACGGCCTGCCTTATATATATGTACAGTTTTATTATTATCTTAATAAATAAATATAATTCAAATCATATCGTGTTTGGTACCATTTTAATCAGAAAAATCTCACAAATGCGTTAATAAAAGTTTCATTAAGAAAAAGTTAAAAATAAAAAAGTTTTGTCGTTCAATTAGTATTAGTCACACCGATATTACGGTCGGATCATATTACACGGTTTCCTCGCCGAGCGGCTCGGCTCGGCTTAGGGGGATCCTCCCAAGTGGAGGGGATAGCGATGTTGCATATATCCAGCCAAACTTTTGTTGCATATATCCAGCTTTTACTGTAATCACTTTCATCTATTTTGCATCACTTGTGTTTACAATTCTCAAATTCATCTCATTCGATTACAACAGTCCAACTGAAATATTCCATTATTCAGACTAATTAGAAAAACTATTAAAACATTTATATTGAAACAATCTTGTTCAAAGAAGACTTATGGAGAAAAGATAGAAAAGGATATTTAATTACTATCAATTAGTTTTATTTCACCATAGGCAAATATAACCTAAAATCTTACAAAACGGAATTCACTAAATTTCTTGACAATTGTACTAGATATAGTCCAACAATATATTGTGCCTGTTACATCAGATACTACTGAAGTGTCAAAAAGGGTTAAGAATTTAACGCCTCTCAAAATGAAGTTCAACCAATGCTCGTCAAAGGTGCCTGATTTGTTATGTCTATAATGTCAATAATGTTATTACAATAATAATAGTCTGTCCAATATGAAAAAGGAACATTCTTGAAAATGCGTGTTTTTTATCAGTTTTTATTATTCTAATATGTCGTCTGTGTAGTAACTTATCTACCATGATAAGCACCTTTCCTCGTTCAATAAATGGAAAGTACTCCAGATTATCAGTAAAATAAAATGTTGTTAACATACTACATTGTCGGACTACCATTAATTAATATTATCTAGTATAATTGTTCAAGATAATTTCGTGCATGACATTGTAGAAGATCTCAGGTTATACTTACCAATAACAATATGATTGACTCTCTTTTCCAACGTTCTGTCCATAAGTCTTCTTTGACAAGATTCTTTCCAAACGTTTTAATATCATTTCAGATTCGACTTAGCAATGGAATATTTCAATACAACTGTTCTACTCGTTTGAGACAAATTCAAGATTTATAAACACAATACAAGCGCTATAAAATAGATACAAGTGAATAGTGAGATAGAAACTCTGTTACAAATTATTTTTTTTATAAATTGTTACTTGGTAAAATTATTTATTTGAAAGTAGAAGAAAACCATGTGAATTGTAACTTAAATTCTATATTAAGGAAATTAGAATAGGAAATTAAAGTTTAAGGGATTCATTTACTTCTATTAAACTATTTATTTGAAATATACTGGTATCACATTGTTTTTAAAGTCTGTGACGTGCAAGACAAACTTATCTAATTTAATACTGCACTTACTTGACTAATTTCTCCACTGTATCTATTTAATACTTCTACTCCATAATATCTCTGTTGCAATTTACCCCTCCGTGCCTGATCAAACGCTGAAAATAAAGGAAACGAAATCATATTATTATACAGGGTGTCCCAGAACTGGGGTAGGAACGGAAGAGGGATGATTGGTGAGGTCATTCTAAACAACTTTTTCCTTTGCCAAAATGTTGGTTAAGGCTTCGTTTTCGAGTTATTATCGAAAAACACTGGCCAATCAGAGCGCGCCGTTAGCGCGGGCCGAACCACGAGAGTGTTGGGTATGTTCCGCGCGGTCGTGATCAAGTGCATCGGCACTACGTCGGTATGATGGAATTCGTTGAGTAGAAGTTGCATCGGATAATGAATAAAAAAAAGAAAAGAATAATTGTATCGAATTATTGATTACTCATGAACAACGAATCCTATTACACCGACGTTGTGCCGATGCACTTGATCACGACCGCGCGGAACATACCCAACACTCTCGTGGTTCGGCCCGCGCTAACGGCGCGCTCTGATTGGCCAGTGTTTTTCGATAATAACTCGAAAATGAAGCCTTAACCAACATTTTGGCAACGGAAAAAGTTATTTAGAATGACCTCACCAATCATCCCTCTTCCGTTCCTACCCCAGTTCTGGGACACCCTGTATATTGATACATTGTACTCAAAAACATTAATTTGAAATAAAGAATATATTGAAGAAAATATGGTTTAATATTTCTTTTACCTCAAACATATTTCCTGATATATCCTGCGAGAAAGTAATTCCATCTATTTTCAGAATACGTCTTTGTTATTTGTCCTAATATTTCATTCCACGCTGTTCAATTTCTGTAATGTAACTATTCAACTTTTCTGCTCCATAATTTTTTGGTTGTAAGTTCCTCATCAATGTCTGAATAAATGCTGAAAATATAGAAAAAAAATCATATTATTATATATTGATACACTGTACTTAACATTAATTTGGAATAAAGAATGTATTAAAGAAAATAAGATTTAATATTTCTTTTACCTTAAACATACTTCCAGATATATCTTGTAAGAAAATAACTGCATTCAATTTCCACATATTTTTCAGTATAACCTATACCTGTCCAACGTTAAACATAACTATTTGACCTTAGTTATTTTATGAAATAAGCGTATTGTTCTTCCGCTTCATCCAATTAAGGTGATGAGAGCCGCTGAAATCAGTTGTAGGCTGTGGAAATGGTAGATGTGAATAGAATTCGCAGCGATAGTACTATACCTCTAATGCACAAAACTACTGACCAAATAATGATAAATATATCCAACTTTTGATTTTGGCTGCAACTTAATTATTTACTAATATGCCTCTGTTATATGCTCCTCTTACTGCGGTAAATAGATACATATTACTTTGCAATGAAAATGCTACGCACCATGTCATGCCACATTGTCAAATACTTATACACTATTAATGAAACAAAACAAACTAGTACATTTGAATAACTATTCAATATTATTGTATCTCTTGCCTTATTTCATGCAATACGTGGATGAATGATTCTCTGGTATCCTTAATAACGACCTTGTAAAAATTCCGCTACTCTAACCCATACCTGTCAAACGATATACATAATTTACTAACCTTAGTTGTTTTATGAAACAGGCATTGCTACACACAGTGCTAAGTCAGATTGTCAAGGAACTGGGCATCTCGTTTCTTAGACTATTTTGTTAAAAAATATAAGAATGTTTCGCACAAGCCTCAACATAAAATCCACATACAAATTAAATTCACTTCCAAATTTAATATTTTTGACCATGTATGTAATCATATACTTCAGCATGCATACGCATTCAAATAGCATAGGAATTTGAATCGACGAAGCGGACTTCCGCTGTGACGGTTGAATGGAGCGGTTGGAAGAGAGGTGGGCCCGTGAAAATATCCACTTCGAGTGGTTTTTTGAATGTGGAATCTGTGCGATCGGAAGTGAAACTCTACTTTTTATAGCGTGGACTATAAAAGACGTTGTAGAGAGGTGGTGGAGGGCACGCCCTCCAAGCTCCACTCTTGTGATTTTGATGCAAATTTTAGGTTTACGCCTCACTACCAAGAGACGCTGATGTCACTTCACTACATGCATAGCTTGTATCACTGATTTTAACACACAACTAAAGATATCGTGACGTCATGTTCCCGCGAAATTTGTCGCCGCGGTTTTCAATTGTTTTAAAATTTAAAGAGACAAAAGAAATATGGCGCACATGGTGTGATGGTGGCAGCGTAAGTGACTGAATTTCCAGGTTCGTGAATTCCATTATTATAATTATTACTATTATTATTACTATTGCCGTTATTATTATGACTATTATTATTATTGAAAAAGATATTTTTTAAAGTTTTTTTTAAGTGTTTAGGTTTTTCAATAACTTCTGCTGATGAAATGCAGTAACAGGAGGAGAAGATAGAAATTAAGTAAGTACAGAATTTTTTAAAATTGTTACTGAAAACATAACTGTATACATTGCTATTTTAGTAATATATTTAATTTTAATTATTAAAATGTATCTTTAAGGAAAGAGGAAGAAAATGTGCATCATCAGAGGGTGCATTAACGAAAACAGCAGGATGTTCTCCTTCCCCTAAGAGAGGAAGGATAAGAAGAGGATGGCACAGTGGGTGGAAGTGTGTGACAATCCAAAGTCAGTGCTTTCACCTGAAAACTGAAATTCCGGGTGATCTGTAGTAGCTACTTTTAGAAAAATACTTAATGAGGAAAAGATTAACATCAGCAGTTCCAACACTGAACTTACTTGGTAATTACTCTTATGTATACTTTTTATAGCATATGTAAATAATTGTTAACGAAAATATTTATTACAGTGTCAGAGACTATCTCTATTAAAATAGAGCAACAAGACACCTGGATGCAAATGAAAAGAAGAAAAAGAGGAAGATTGTAAGTATTCAGTTTACATATACAATATATGTATAAAACCATTAATATGGTATTAATACACTAAGTATACATAATAATACTTCTTACATGAAGTGTATGTATAATATTATATAATTTTGTTCTTATAGTTAAACTTGACTGCACCAGGGGAGTGGAGAACGTGATTTTCAATTGTATGTTATTGTATATTATTATTGATATATATATATATTTATTATATTTTAGTAAAAATTTAATATATTTCCATTACTGCACATATATTGTTGTAATTTTTTCCTTTCCTTTATTTTTATTTTTCAAAGTTTTGAATAAGTAAGACCATGTACACGTATATAGGGACCATGTGCTTGTGTGTGTACCTCACCGATATCATTTATGTGTTTGTAGCGACACCAGCGATCCTGGTAGTGAGGCGTAACACTAATTTTCGTTACAGCATGAAATACGGGAGTTTGGAGGGCCTGGTGGAGGGAAATTAAGCCACTTTCCCTGGACTGCGTTTTTCTCAGTTCGGGTGATTGAGGGGCAAGGGGAGGGAGTTCTCCCAGGCGTGCGCCGTCGGAAAGCTAAGGCGATGAAAGTGATTAAAGGAAGAAGTCGTAGGGCCGTATTCAGAGTCGCAACTTAAGCAAGGACTTAAGGGGGTAGACACGGGTAATAGTAGCGCGTTGACTTTACCGGCAAAAATGGGCCTAAACATGGGTTTACGGGGCTACACTTTTCGTCCTTATATGAGAACATTTGGGGCTGGGTGAGGGCTTATTCGAAAGAGGAAGGTCCAATGCACACCGCTGCACTCATGTTTTAGTGGGATTATGTTGATGTTTAATAATATAAGCGTCCAAAGTGGAGGAAAAAATCGACAAAATGCAGTCGCGGAATCGAAGCATTTTTAGGCCACTAAAAGAGTGCTGTGATTAAAATCATGAGTGCAGCGGTCTAGCCACAACCCTTACCTGCAAATTAAGATCTATTTTGTCTTCATTTGTTGCGAAATAAGGACGAAAAGTGTAGTCCCGTAAAAGCATTCCCACAGACTAGTTCCGCCATTTTGTGGATAATACAGAGCAAGTCACGTGACAAATTCAGTTCCGCTAGTAGTTATAAGGTGGCGTCTAACTAAGAAGCCTGTCGATTTGGAATCGTAGCCAAAATCAGGCGTTAGCTAGGTTACGTCAATCGACTGTGTTAGCGAAAGTAAGCGAAAAAGGCAACAACGCCCGGATGCTGAGTGAGACGCACTAGTCATGCTGTCCTACTCTCATTCTGAATGTTGAGATCGTCCCTTTTCGCTAAGTTTTGCCTGACGCTCGCCTAGATTTTTCACAGCACCCCATAATAAACCTCGCTCAAAGAGAAGAATATACCTCCTCTTTGCAATAATTTTGCGAATGTTTACATTAGTTGTATATGAAATATTTATTTATTTAAATTATTTGGATTCATTCAGAATATTGACTAACACTGCTTTGTATTTTTTATTAGTTTCGAAAAACAAAGTTACTATAGGTTTCTGGAAATATATACAAGCGTCACGCAATTGGGATGAGTATATCTTTTTGGTAAGAGGTTGAAAAAAAGCTATTGAAGTAAAAGTTGAATGGTATGACTTATGAAAAATATGAGATATCTCACAAAATATTAGTTTTTTAAATATTGTACTGTTAGATACAGGTGATAGGTAATAGTGAGAGGGAATAGGAGCGAGGGGAGAGAAGGAGAGAAGAAGCCGAGGCCCCTCCATTTATTAGTTCTAATACTACTTTTTTATCCAGAATTTTCCAGGGAGTTGATACGAGTAAAGAAAGAAATGCAATTCTATTTAAATAAAAATGAAGTCATAGAAAAATAAACATTATCATACCATTGAACTTTTACATGAACAGCTTTTTCCTATCTCTTACCAAATTCAAGATATAACCCGTCAAGATATACAGTATAGACTCGTTATAAGCTAAAAAGATCTGTACGATATTTGCAAAGAAACCATCCCCACCACTGGGGGGTATACCCCTCGAGACGTCGCGAAGCGCGCTCGCCGAATAGCGTAACATGATCTTGGATCAGATATCGGTGAGGCAACACTAATGCAACAACCTAACTTTGCTATTTTTCATTTTTTTTTTATAGAACTTTTTCCATGATATTTCTGACATTTTTCTAATTAAAATGATACCAAACACGATATAATTCGGACCATATTTACCATGTAAACTAGTTACAACCAAACGCACGGGACCGGACTTTTGCCTATAACGTGTAGTTCCACTATTGTTTGATGTTAGCCGACTGCTTCGAACGTAGAAAAGGACCTTGAGTGCAAAAGAGGACGGAGCGAAAACAAACCGTTCTATGTCGATGAGGCAACTTAACTTTGTTATTTTTCATTTTTTTTTTATAAAACTTTTTGCATTATATTTCTGACATTTTTCTAATTAAAATGATACCAAACACGATATAATTCGGACCATATTTACCGTGTCTATTTGTTCGGTCTGATGCGAAACGCAATGTGCGAGGATTTCGAAAGACAGTTTATGACGGTTTATGACAGTTTATGGTCTTGGTGACCGGTGGTGCCTGGGATAGAGCGTAAGACGGTTCAGAGCCCCTGTTAGGGTTGGTGGTGACTCGCCGACACGTACACGGCAAGGGGCTTGTCTGAGATACAGAGGAGTAAGTCATGAAGAAAAGCGAAGCCAACCCAACAGGAAGGTTTGGGCGTTTGTTTAGACCGGCTAAGACTCGTATAGAAAAATATAAGAAGAGCCCGTAAAAGATTGTAAATCGCTTGTCGCGAGCTTATGGACAATCCGAATGTCCGAAATGAACGTTCTGAATTTACGGGCCTTGACCTTTAGAAAGTCTATTTAATGTTGAACTTTTTTGAGTTTTTAGATATTTTCACTATTGCCGGCAATTTTACCTTTTTCACACAATGCATTTAGAATTTCTAATTTCGTTTCCTTCTCAATAGCTAAAAACATGTCATAAACGGTATTTCCGAAGGGTAAATTCGACAGCGGTCGACCAACGGTACTTGGCCTTCAAGGGTCAACCTAGGTGGAAAAACCCCGACTTTCGAGGTCTTCACGTATCCTTAGGTAGCGCCCCACCCTCTCCAAGGAAAAATCAGGCTAAGGGCGCAAGGAAGGGTAGGTGGCAAAAATCGGGGAAGTGGACGACCACGGTTCGTCAGACTTGACACTTCTTCTTGAACCATCGCCGCGAGTTACAAGTACGATTAAAATACAATTCTGTGAGTGTTAGAACTTAGTGTGCAGTGTGAACTAATCTGATAAAAACTCTTTCGAGCCTTTATTTATAAGAACAATTAGACTTACCTTTTTTTCTACTTTTTGATTAGTTGTAATTTATATTTAGTGTTAGTGTAAGCTATAGTGATGGCAGGTGTAAAAAGAGTGTCGTTAACGATGCAACAGCGACTGGACGTTCTGAAGGATCTAGAGACATCTTCCATCGCAACTGTCGCTGCAAAACATAATGTGCACTACACCACTGTTCGTCGTATAAAACAAAAAGAGGCGAAGATTAGTGAATTTGAAGACCAAGATTCCAAGGCAAAGCGACGACAGAGGATCAGAAAACCAATGTTCGAGGAATTGGAGGAACGCCTGTTCAAATGGTTTATAGAAAGGAGAACCGTAGGAGACTACATATCAGACCCGCTGCTAATAGAAAAAGCAACCGAATTGAAAGAGGAGTTTGGAGCCCCTTCCCAATTTAAAGTGAGCAAGGGATGGCTCGCAAAATTTAAAAGACGCAACAACATTAGATTAGTTCGTGTATACGGCGAAAAAGCCAGTGCCGATGAAGATGGAGCACGTCAATTTGTGGCTGACTTCCAAAGTTTCATGGAAGACGAAGAAATTAATCCTGAAAATGTATATAACATGGATGAAACTGCACTGCTGTGGAAGGCTTTGCCACTGAAAACTCTGGTGAGTGCAACGGAAAAGTGTGTAAGTGGCCATAAAATGAAAAAAGAAAGACTCACGATAGGACTGTGTGCCAATGCAACCGGAACACATAAACTTATGCCCTTTTTAATTTATAAATATAAACAGCCAAGGGCATTAAAACATTTTATGAATCGACTTCCGGTAGTGTTTCGGGCTCAAGCTAATGCATGGATGAGCCAAACTTTATTCTTAGATTGGGTGGATAATTGTTTTAAAAAGTCTGTTAGACAATATCAGTTAGAAAATGGATTATGCGGAAAAGTTGTGTTAATAATTGACAATTGTGCGAGTCATAAACTACCATTAAATTACGTGCAGGATGACCATTTTCTAATCAAATATTTAGCACCTAACACCACATCCTTGATCCAACCAATGGATCAAGGAATTATTGCTAAATTAAAACGCAGTTTCCGCCATAAATTATAACACAGCGGCTTGTCACTTACGGAAGTGGTGCAGAAAAATTTTTTAAAACATACACAATAAAAAATTGCATAGACATGATTAGTGAAGCTTGGAGCGAAGTGACATGCAGTAACATTAGAAATTGTTGGAACAAAATCATTTCAAAAACTGATGAAGAAGAAGAACAAGAAGAGGAGGAAAACCTTATACCGGAAATGCAACAATTTTGACGAGCATTTCGGAGCATAATGTAACCTCCGAAGAAGTTGAAGAATATTTGAACGAGTGTAGTGAGGAGGAAGAAACATATTCAAGAAAGATTGATGATACGGACGAAAGCAGGGACAAAGACAAGGATGAAGAAAGGGTTGAAGACAAGGATGAAGAAAGAGAAGAACCATGGGAAGAAGAACAGGAAGAAGAAAGGAACCAAAGTGACAGAACACAAGAACGTGGGATCCCAGTAAACAGAGAAGAAAGACAGGAATTGGAAGATATTTTCAGACGTTTGGAGCGTTATAAAAACCGCATCCCGCGTTCGTCTGAATTGCTTCTAGAAGCAATGAAATTATTATTCTTAGGTAAGACAACTTATTCAAAAAATTAAGTATTATTAATACGTCATGTTGTTCTAAACATAATCCAAAGTTCATTTCTTTTAGGCGAGACAAGTTCAAACACCTAAATACAGGACATTACAGGAACAGAAAACAGATGTACATCATTTATCAAAACATTGTAACAAATCTCAGAATAAAATCAGTTCTATTAATAAGACTACCAATAAAATGAAAGTATCATTTTTTTAAAAACTGCAAATATTTATATAATCTAATAAAAACTGGTTATTGTGATACTGTAGCTGATTGAGCAGATACTTGAGATAAAACTTTTTTCTAATTTAATAGAAATGATAATGATACATAATAAGTTGTTTCAAGTAAATATGGTCCGAATTATATCGTGTTTGGTATCATTTTAATTAGAAAAATGTCAGAAATATAATGCAAAAAGTTTTATAAAAAAAAAATAAAAAATAACAAAATTAAGTTGCCTCACCGACATAGAACGGTTTGTTTTCGTTCCGTCCTCTTTTTTACTCAAGGTCCTTTTCTACGTTCGAAGCAGTCGGCTAACATCAAACAATAGTGGAGCTACACGTTATAGGCAAAAGTCCGGTCCCGAGCGTTTTGCTTATAACGAGTCTATACTGTAACCCGAATTTGGGAACCAGACGTTGCATACATCCAGCCGAGATGTCGAATCTCTAATTAGATGCGACGACCAGCCAAGCATGAACGTAGAAAGGGACAGACAGTGGAGGAGAGAGAGAGAGGTCTAATGATCAAAGGAAAGAGCCGAAACGTATCGGTGTGACTAATACTAATTCAATTATAAAACTTTTTTATTTTTGACTTTTTTTTACTGAAACTTTTACTAGCGCATTGGTGAAATTTTTCTGATTAAAATGATACCAAACACGATATAGTTTGAATGGGGCGAAGTTATGGGGCGCTGTGAAAAATCCAGGCGAGCCGCAATCAAAACTTAGCGGAAAGGGACAATCTCAACATTCAGAATGAGAGAAGGACAGCATGACTGTAGTGCGTCTCACTCAGCGTTCGGGCGATGTTGTCTTTTTCGCTTGCCTTCGCAGCACAGTTCGAGTGACGTAATCAAGCCGACGCTTGATTCTGACTACGATTCCAAATCGGCAGCCTTTCTACTTAGACGCCACCTTATAACTACTAGCTGAACTAAATTTGTCACGAGACTTGCTCTGTAGCATCCAGATAATGGTGGAACTCGTCTTTGGGAATGCTCTTACGGGAATCGGTTATTCGTCCTTATATGAGAAGATCTTGAGCTGAATAAGGGCTCATTCGAAAGAGGAAGGTTCAATGCAGGGCGGTCACTCACCGTTTGAGTCACAAAACTCTTTTAGTGGTCTAAAAATGCTTCGATTTCGCAACTGCATTTTGTTGATTTTTTCTTCTACTTTCGACACTGATATTATTAAATATGGACATAATCTCGTTAAACCATGAGTTGACCGCCCTGCATTGGACCTTCCTCTTTCGAATGAGCCCTCACCCAGCCCTATGTATTCTCATATAAGGACAAATAACCGATTCCCGTAAACTCATTAATAGGCCCATATTTGCCGGTAATGTCACCTCGCTGCATTACCCGTGTCTACCCCCTTAAGCAATGCTTATTTAACGTTCGGCTATTTCCCTCGATTTTCTACTGTAACAACCAATAAAAATGACTCTTGAAAATGTAGCATTATTTCTTACTTAGTGACGCGGTTTTTGAATTGAATTCAAATAATTGAGCGAGCGATAGACAGAGCCAAATTTATTAATAAAAAAAGCCAAATTTATTAAGAACAATTTTATAATTAATGTTATCACATATGTTATAAAAATCTCTTATATTTAAAGTTTCATTCTGAAATACGAACATAAAATAACACAAAATTAAACTTACGACTGAAATTACTGGTTCAAGGTATAGGTTGTGATATGACTGAGGATGAGGGTATTTTAATCATTAAATTAGACCAATTTGAGCCGAAAGAATAATGATTATTTATTGGCTCGATAGGCATAAAAAACCCCTTATTGCATTTCATTTGACACAATTACTCAATGAAACGTACAAGCAATGAATGCTTCACGTGTAGCAAATCCATCAATGCCATTAACATTTTCCACGTTTCCTAATAATTCTTCCGTTATTGTGGAACATAAGAACTTCGTTGTTAAACCCCTTGAAAGACATGGAAAACGGCGCTTCCAAACACCGAACGTTCTTTCTACTATCTGTCGGGTCCTGATCTGGATTTCATTGTACCTGTGTCGATCGAATAATTTAATGTTAATTTGTGCATCAATCAGTCGAGTAAAATATTAATATGGTTCATTTCAATGAATATTGGGTAAAATAAATAACTTAATGACATACCTGAACATTCAATGAAAAATATCCTTTTCTATTTCTGTACATTTCTTCCATGTTGTTGAACCTGGATGCTGTTAATCTAATGTGGGTGCAATCAATAGCGCTATCCACACCTGGTAAATCAATTACATTGTATATGTATGTATGTATGTATGTATATGTGTATATAGAAAAAGTTATAATGATATAAAATCCACATCTGGTAAACCAATAGCTCCGTTTCCCTGTCCCAGATTATTGAATAACCTGCGATTTTGAGTGGAATTGTGAGGCTTGATATAGTCCGTCATCAGACTGGCTATTAGTGAACTCACCCTAAATACTATGCGGGAGACTGTGGGCTGAGAGACATTCATCGTGTCTCCCAGAATAAGCTACAATTACAGTACATATATAGATAATCTTTATTCTCTTCTACTTCTTTTAGGAGTAGTGATATATTTATATGACTTACTTGAAAACTTGCAGTAGCATAATACCGCAAACAAATTAACAGCTGCATCGCAGGAGGGATCGGTAATTTTAATCTCTTTTACCGTATTCGTGTACCCTAACCTACTCCCTCCCGTCCCATCACTGCACAATAACACCTTCAAACGCGTGCTTAAGTCCTCAATATCGTCGACTTAAAAACATAACCTCAATGAAGCCAAATAAGAACTCGTTTTCTACAAATAAGGCGGACTTATTCGACTATGAATTCATAAGAGCTTAAGACTTTCTTAAGCATCGACTGTGAATCTACACCGATAAGCATTTACTTTTCTAAGCAAATGCTTAAGCTGATGCTTAATACGTTACTTATTCAGCGACTGTGAATTTAGCCGATGTCTTAAACATGTGCTTAAGCCCAGCTTAGAAATAAGTTTTTTGCTGCATCGATAGTTCTTGGAAAGACCGATCAGAGGGAGCATAAGGTAGCGGAACTGGTTGCTGGATTTGAAAATAGAGAAGTGGGGGCGCCGTCCTCCAATCAGATCGAGCCACGCGAGGTGGGTATGGAGCCTTCCGCGGCGGTGGTGGCTGAGGTTGGCAACACCAACAGGAAATCAAATAATCCGTTAGAATTTGGTGAAGACGCACAAAAGGACGTTGCTGGAAGTACAAATTGGAAGCTGGTTGAACCGAGTAGGAAAAGAACAAGACGAAAGAGTGAAGAAGAATTGGATGATTTAATAAAAGGTAAAAAAAAAGGACGATAAGTTAACGGACGAGGAAGGAAATGTGTTTAATTTGGAAAATAATTTAGTTGTATGATCGAAACCGTTCAACCGAAGCGTTTTCGTATGTTCGATGTAAGAAGGCTGGAACGAGAATGCCTGCCCTCTCGATCTCAGCTCTCCTCGAATTCGTTCCCCCTTTAGTTTCGGCTCTCGAGTTTTCTAAACATTCGAGAGCGATAAGACCGGGTGGAAATTCGGGGAACTGTCGTAATTATTTTACGTTTTGGTAGGATGTTCAGGATGAATCGAAGCTGGTTTATTAAATAATGAGTCAAGATTGATCCGGTATAAAAAGTGATGATTTATTTTCGTATTAAATAAGGGAAAAAGCCCGAAGGCATAAAAAACCCTTGATTTTGTTATTTGAAACAGGGAAAAAGCCCGAAGGCGTAAAAAACCCTTGAATTTGAATTGTGTGTTTTGTGTGTGAGTGTGTCGCGTGTGTTATGAATGATTTCGTGTACACGAGGTCGGGCGCCCATCAGCGATTGATTAATCGCGTGATAATGGATTTTTCGGGAAACAGTTCCCGTTGGAGTCTCTCATGCGAAAAGACGTCCAATTATGATGGTACGGAAACCAGGTTCCGTTGGAGTCTCTTGCGCAGAGAGACGTCCAGTCGTCGTGAGAGGCGTTAAATGATGTTTTATCGTCGTGAGAGACGTTAAGTGATATTTTGTCGTTGACGATAAGATCCTAGACGATCTGATAATGTATTATTAAAAATTTGCGTAATCACAATGAAAGAAAACTGTTTAACCCCGAATACGCGGTATAAAAGTATTACTGTTTAACCGGTCGCGACCGAGATCCGATGACGACTGATTTTTTTGAACGCGATACATTTTCGTCTCCTCACACTTCTCGATGTTATCTTATTCTCCGAAGAGAACACTTCGGTGGTCCCTATCGGGCACGTTTTATAAATTGTTTGATTTTTTAACGAACGCTCGAACATTAGTTGAAGACTTAGGATTGGATTTGGAAACGCATCAAGAGCTCGTGGAATTGAATGGAAACAAGGAACCTGGAAAGGACAAAGAGATCAGAGAAAATAGTGATTTGTAGAGCCTAGGCTTTTCTAAAGGTGAGAAGTCTAAAAAATCTTTTTACATGCAGGAGCTCAGCAGCAAGGAATATATGGTCACGGTTGTTTTAAAGAAGGACGCTACTAGTAGAATGAAGCATCGTAACCTCATTAAAATTTATAGAATAGTTAAAAATAGGGGAAGTTCACTCCGTGGCTTAAAAATGGTTGCATTTAACAGGGCAGAGCTGATTTTCTCTGAAATGGCGGCTGCAAATGAGATCTTGAAGCGTGCAGAGGACGAGAGTGCGAACTTCTCCGCGTTCCTGCCGGAACGCAAGAAAATCAGGAAAGGAGTGATTACCGATTGGGAAGAGTCGGTGGCTAATCTGGAGGAGGCGCTGGTACCAGGCCAGCCCGAGTGTACATTCGAGAGGCTGAAGAAGAAAATTTCAAAGGATGGGAAAATTGAATGGGTGGATGGCATGGCAATTCGGGCCATTTTTAAGGGGGACCAACTCCCCAAGGAGCTCTGGATAGGGCAGGGACATGTGAGCGTGAGGGTGTTCCCCTTTGTCGAAGCCGTAAAGCAGTGTCATAGATGCTTTGCTTTCGGACATGTACAGATGCAATATAGGAACAAGTTTAGGAGGTGTTTGAAATGTCTTGAAAATGAACATGGACCGTGCGATAAACCAGTGAAGTGCTTGAACTGTGGGGGTGATCATACCAGTTTATCAAAAGCATGCTGGAAGTTCCAGCGAGAGAAAGCAGTGAAGAAGGTCATGGCGTACCGGAACGTTGCTTACGCCACCGCCAGGGATTTTGTTTCAAAACAGATGGGAGACAATGGAATCTTGTACGACGATGATGATAGAATCGAAGGATTAAGGGACTTCCCGGCCCTCTTTAACAGGAATAGGGCTAGGATTAGGGTACCTGAGTTTTGGGAGAAATTAGAAGTGTCTCTGGGTGAAGAACTGCAATCCATCCGGGAAGCAAGAGGATCCTTACCCCAGGCAGAACCACAGCAAAGGGGTTGGGAAAGCTTTGTGAGCTCGAGAAAGGATGGGAGCGGCCCGTCAGGTGGGAGAGGCCGTGGAAGACTGAATTTGATTGTTGAGAATGACCCGATTAAGACTAGGGAAGGCTTAGTGAGGAGGAAGTTGATTGAGATGGAACGTAAGAAATGAGAAATTAGATATGAAACTCTACAACCCGATTCAGACCCGGAAGAGGGTGAGGTGGAATACACCTTCGGCTATGGTGAACTCGAAGGGTCGGCTATAAAGAAGGTTAGTAAAATGGAACAAAGGGCGAACAGGCACCTCATCGATCAATTGAGGAAAAGGAGGGAGGAAGAGTTCCTCTCCGAGCTGTTGAGCCTGATCGCTGATAGGGGATTCGAGCAAGAGGTGGAGAAACATCTAAGGAGGAAGAAGTATGGAAGGACTCAGACGGAAGAAGAGGAATTTGAGGCTTGGAACACCCCGCAACGTCCTGAATGGAACGTGCCGATTCCTCCAAAGATCCAGGCTAAAATTGATAGAAAAAAGGCGCTGCATGCGGCAAAGGAAGCGGAGAAAAAGCGGGCGCAGGAAGAATGGGAAAATAGTTTGCCGGGCCCGTCCTATGCGAGGTGGGAAAGGGAAAGGGAGCAGGAAGAAGCTGTAAGGGAAGAGGAACGCAACCGTTTAAGACTTCAAGCAATTAAGAATGGCCCTTATGGGCACATTTTCCGGCAGAACGAAGAAGATGCTTCTAATAAAAAAGACTAACGTGCTTGGTGTGATGTTAGCCCTTTTTTATATGCGAATGGTTTTTTGGAAGTTTAGTGATTTTAAGGCTAAGTTTGTATTCGATAAGTTTGTATTTGATAACGAAGTATGGATGGATGTGAGGTTATGTTTTTGGTATGTCAACGAATTTTTAGTATGGATAGGATCTGGAATGTCTAAGAAATGTTTGATGATTGACTTTTGTTTCTTTTTGGTTACTAATGGTTATTTTTTAGTTGTTAAGGCGATAATCTCACTTATGGAGAGTGTTCGGATTGGAAAAGATTATGTTTTGGAATTGCGCTTTATGAAGGCCCTTGTGGCCCGATATGGTTTGTTCTACTTTTTGCACAAAAACAAGAGAGAAGAGGGTAATATCCCCTTGGTTAATTATTTTTGTTTGTATAAGTCCATGAGGTTGTGGTTTTGTGGGATCTTCCTTGTGTATTCCCGGAGTTCTTTAATAAAATACATAATGTTTTGTAGGTCTGGATTTTTACTTACCTGTATATCTGTCACGAGAAGAAGGAAGTTTGAAGGGTATGAGAAGCGAGGGCTCCTGCCGAAGGAAAGAGGAAATGGAGGGATACGTCATAAGGTAACATGGATAACAAGGTTCTGCTAGGTATTTGGAATGCCAGAAGCGTAAAGGGGAAATTAGTTGAGCTCAAGGAGTATATTTCGAAATTTTTTTTATTTTCGGGATTACTGAGACATGGCTGAAGCCGTCGGATAGGTTTTCTATTCCGGAATTTAACATTGTGAGGTCGGACTTCAGTGAAGATAGGCATGGGATAGGTGTAGCCTTATTATTGCGTAAAGATATTATTTTTAAAGAAAGGGATACCGTCTCCTGGGAGGGGGTAGGTAGACAGGTGTTGGGAGTCACAGTGACGTTGGACTCCGAGGAGGTGGATATACTCGTTGTTTATAGAAGGCCGGGGATTCCGCGGGGAAAAAAGGATTGGGAAGACCTTTTCGTAGCAAATAGTAGAGTGGGAGTATCTACCTTTTTTATGGGCGATTTTGACGCAAGAAATAAATCTTGGAATTGTTCGGTTGATAGTAGAGAGGGGAGATCATTGGAGGAGGTTATTATGGAAGCAGACTTGTTTGTCCTGAATAGACACACTTTATCTAGAATTGGGGTAGGAGGTCGCCCTTCATCCAATTTGGATCTGTTGATTGGCTCGCATAGTATAATGTCTATAGGGGTCAGTAAGCAGGAAAGTGAAACATTAGGCTCTGATCACCAGGTCATCCTGCTGCATCTTCAGGGAGGGGTCCTTGTGGCGCCGGAATGGAAAGGGGGGGGGGGGGGGGGCACAAGAAAATTTTGCGAAAAGAAGGTGAACTGGCCTTTATTTAACTTTTTCTCGGGGGAGGAGGCAGATCGACTCAAGTCCGACTGGGCGGATACTAGGCAAAATATTGATGAGAGATGCGATCAAATTACGAATGCTTTTGCGAGATCAATTGAGAAGGCAGGGGCTGGTAAGAAACCCCTCCCCGTGGGCCCCCGGGTAGAAGAAACAGGTGTGGTGGGACCAGGAGTGTATGGAGGCGAAGGAAGCCCGCAGGAAAGCGACTAGGGACTATGTTAGGAGGCCTTGCCAGGGGAATTGGATGAGATTAAGGGAGGCGGAAGGGAAGGTGCGTGATTTGGTTAATTCGAAGGAAAGTAAAGCCTGGGACGACTTTGTGCGTTCTATAAATTGTTTCACGAGCTCTAAGGAAGCTTGGAGGAAAGTTAAGAATATTAGAAATGGATTGGTTAATCCAAGGGGCTTCCTCCCTCTCCTTGGAAGATAGGCGAATGTTGGAAGACAAGGGGGTGGAGAAGATTTTAGGTTCCCCTAACGTTACGGGAAGGGGTGATCCAGGTAATGTAGATAGTGGTAATGATGATGGTCTTTGGGATGTAAACTATGAGTTCACTAGACAGGAATTTGATAGAGCTTTAAAGGAGGTTAGGACATCCTCCGTACCGGGCGAGGATGGCATCTCGTACGTTTCTATTAAAAATATGCATGAGGACATGAAGTCCCTTTTGTTGGAAACTTATAACTGGATATGGATGGCAGGGGTCATCCCTGCTCGTTGGAAGAAGGTAGTGGTAAAATTTCTGGATAAACCGGGGAAGAGGGCGGTTAGGCCGATCTCGTTGATAGATTATATGGGCAAGCTGCTTGAGAAACTAATAAAAGAAAGATTGCAGGAATGGGTTGAGGCGGCGGGAATTGTTGATTACCGCTAAAGCGGGTTTATGAAGGGTAGGTCGACAATTGACAACATTATGATTTTGACTATGGACGTTAAGGCAATGTTTTCTCGAAAGGAAGATACTTCGGCGGCGTTCGTGGACGTTAAGTCGGCGTACGACCGTGTGGTTCATGAGGGTCTATTAGAGGTCTTGGAGAGGAAGGGGTGTCCGCCACCCATTAAAAGATATCTTAGTAATTGGTTGAACGATAGAGTGGCAGTTTGTAAGAGGAAATATGACCCGGAGGTTTCAGGGAGCGTGAGTAGGGGTCTCCCTCAGGGATCGGTACTCAGTCCCCTGTTGTATAACATCCACTCGTCAGATATTTGCGCCAATACAGAAGTTGGGAACCTGAAAATCCTTATTTATGCTGATGACATCGTGATTTATACGTGGGGGCCCAATAGACTAGATAGAGAACGCCGGCTTAAAGAGGCGATTGAGCAGATAATGGACAACCTTGGGGATATTGGGTTGAATTTGGCAATGGAAAAGACTCAATGGATGACTTTTACTAGGAATAGGGCAAGAGCAGGCTCCAAGTACAGGTTATTATTTGGGAACACAGTAGTGGAGAGTAGTAGAGAGGTTTGTTTTTTGGGGGTGGTTTTGGATGAGGGCCTGACCTTCAATAGCCAGGTGGGTTATGTGTGTAGTAAAGCATGGAAACGCCTGGACATTTTGCGCTATACAGCGGGAATTAAAAAGGGAGTGAAGCCCAGCATGATGTTGGTGTTTTTTAAGGGTTTGGTCCGTTCGGTCATAGAATATGGTATCTTCGTGTACTTTTGGGGAAATAAGAAGGGTAGAGAAAAACTAATAAAGCTTCAGAATGCGGGTTTGAGGGTGGTGATGGGCTACAGGATGTCCACCCCAATCAATGTAATGAACGTTGAAGCGGGAGTGGTAGACATGGAAACTAGGGTAGAGGTTTTAATGGAGAGGTTTATGTTTAAGCATAGGATCAGTAGTAATAGTGCGGTGAAGGAAAGTCTCCTTAACTTTATAGTTGTGAGAGATGAAGAAGAATGGGATGTTATGGAACCGTGGGTTAGGTTCTGGGTTAAACTAGAAGAGTGGGTGGATAAGATTAGGAAGGTAGCCTGGAGAAGAGAGGAATGGCTGTCAGTGGGAAGTTTCTTGGAAAAAGGGGGGTTTAGGGTGAACTGGGAGATGGGAAAACGTAGAAAGGATGTGGAAATGGCGGATAGTGCTCTGTTTAGAGAGATTAAAAGTGAAATTTGGAAAGAACAAATAAATGACAATATAGTGGAGATTTTTACAGATGGTTCTAAGAAATTAGGGGCCGATGCAGAAGGGGCTAACTTGACTCGAAAAAGGGTTATCGGAAACTGATTCATCAAAATTTGGAGGGGGTCTAAAGGGTTTAAGATCTTTAATGTGAACTTTCGGAATGATATTTCCAACGGAATCTTTCAATTCATAAACGACAGGGGAAAGGATTTTGGAAATTGTATAAGGGCCTGAAGGGGCAAGTTTGGACGCAAAGTTTTGGGCAGCGGAGGAAAGGATTCGTTGGAGTTTCACGACGACGTCACCGATCTGGCTCGTCACGACGCCCACGATTGTAATAGGACGCTTGGCGGTAGGAGGCTTTTTCTAAGTTTCGGTGGACGATGTCATATAAAAGGGTTAAACGGGAAATGCGGTTGGACCATTCTTTGAGATTTCGGGGAACTATTAGGGAATCTGATTTAATTTCGTGTCGGATATTTTGGATGGGACGGGGGTTTCGACCAAAATTGAGGAACGCAGGGGAAACGAGGGAAGAGGAATGTACGGCGGTATTATAGGCGAAACAGAATTCAGGAAGGTGTCTATCCCAATTTTCGCGGTCTTCTCCAATAAACGTCGTGATCATCGTTTTAAGGGTTCGATTAACTCTTTCTACGGGGTTGGCTTGGGCGTAGTAGGGAGGGATTGTCGTCTGTTTTATTCCGTACATCATTAGTCTGTTCGTCACCTCTCTGTTACAAAATTTTGTCCCGTTGTCTGTGAGGAGGAATTTAGGGCATCCCCACGGTGGAGGACAAGGGATTCAAAAGCGGAAAGGATCGGTTTGGCGGAAGCTTTATGAAGGGGTTTCAATTCTATATATTTTGCAAAAAGGACTTGAAAAACGAGGAGATATTTATTTTGGGATTTACTGAGAGGGAAGGGCCCCATAATGTCAGCAGCCACGACGGTCCAGGGCGCCTCCACCGGGCGCTCCCGCATCAACCCCGCCGCGCCGGTGGCCGCTGCAAAACTTTACTTTGTTGGCATTGAAGATACCGCCTGACAAATTGGACTACGTCCTGGAACATTCCAGGCCAGTAGAAGTCCTGCGTCAGACGGTAATAGGTTTTATCAATGCCAAGGTGACCGGATTGGGGAGGATCGTGGGCGTCAGAAGGGGCTTTTTGGCGTAGGGAAAGGGAAAGGACTAATTTCCAACCGTCAAGGTCGGGGATGATGGGGTCTAAGAGGGAATTAGGACGGTGGTAATACAGTCTATTGTCTTCAATTGTCCAGTCGGGATATTTGGAGGGAAAATCACTAACATCGCGAAGTTTAATGGAGTACCACGGGTCAGGGTCGTTACCTACGGCGGCCATGCCGTCCATGGGGTCGCCGTACATTCGAGAGAGAGCGTCTGGCACGACGTTGTGGGTTCCTTTTCGGTGAACGATCTTCATGGGCTGATCCTGGAGGGTCAATGCCCATCGGGCCAATCGTCCAGTCTTTAAGGTGGTGAAGCCACCGGAGGCTATTGTGGTCCGTTACCACGGTAATTTCGGTATCTTCAATATAGGGGAGGAATTTTTGGATGGCCCACACGACGGCCAGACACTCACTTTCTGTCACGGAATAGTTTCGTTCAGCACGGGTGAGGGAACGGCTAGCGTAGGCTATCAGGTGCTCTTCACCGTTCACGGTTTGTACGAGAACTGCCCCGACAGCCGTATCGCCAGCATTTGTTTGGAGGGAAAAGGGAAGGGTAAAATCGGGGCGAGCCTGGACGGGGCTTCGTGTAAGGGTAATTTTCAGGGTTTTGACCATGCCAAGGAAACGTCGAATTTGTTTAAGGGTTGTTGGAGGAGGGTAGGAAAGGATGGGTTTTATTTTTTCGAGATCGGCTATCATGCCGTCTTTATTTATTAGGAAACCAAGGTATCGTACTTCGGAACAGCAAAATACACTTTTTTCACGGTTGAGTTCTAGGTGGGCTTCTTTTAAACGGGTTAGGACGTTTGTGAGCCATTCAAGGTGCTCTTCATAAGTATCGGTCGCGATTACTACGTCATCCAAATACGCAAAAATATGGGGTTCCCAATCCGGGGTTATGAGCTTGTCCATTATACGCTGGAAGGTTGCGGGGGCGTTGGTGAGACCGTAGGGCATGCGGGTGAATTGAAAAAGGCCCCTACCGGAGACTGCAAAAGCGGTGATTTCTTTACTGGAGGGATCAAGGGGGACTTGGAAATACGCTTGGCTAAGGTCTAATTTGGAAATATAACGGGCGGTTCGGAGGCTATCTAGGATACGGTCCATACTAGGGAGGGGATAGGCATCTTTTTTAGTGACTTTATTAACGTCACGGTAATCTATACAGAATCTATAGCCATTAGGTTTGGGGATTAAAACGGGACGACTGCACCAAGCACTAGAGGAGGGTTCAATTATGCCTGCTTGGAGCATGGAATCTACTTCTTTCTGGGCACCTTCTAGAACACGGGGAGCCATGCGGCGAGGACGTTGTTTAATGGGAGGGTGGCCTTGGACATCAATGGAATGGGTTACAAAAGGGGTGGTTTCTAGGGTGGAAGATTGAGGTGGAATGAGAAAGTCAAGCAGGGTTTGAATCCTCGATATTTCCTCGGGAGTTGCTTCGGAAAGTCCGGCGCAAGCGGGGTTCATGGGAAAGGGGTTGGTTGTGGATTCGGGGTAAAAGGGGTGAAGAGGTCCATTCGGGGTCCGCCACGTCCTTAGATCTCCGTCCATGGATACTCCAAATCGAGTAATAAAATCCATTCCTAGGACTACCTCATACCCCATTGTCTCGCTTGCGCGGAGGAGGAGGTTATGGATCTCGTCATCGATCTGGACGACGGGCTTGGAAAATGTATTTACCGTCTTGCAAAGGGAGGAAAATGCGATTATCGCCGGGATAGGGTTCTGTACGGGACTCTACTAAAAGGAATTTCATGGGAGTTGGAATACGGACGGTTTGAGGGGTTTGAGGGGGTGGTAGGACACGGAATCCGGGATGTTGGATCTGTGTTTTAGGGGAGGTTGCGTCGACCTTTACCGCCGAACTCCGTAGGCGTTTCCCGACAAGCATCTCGGGCATTCCGGTGCGATCACGTCCATCGTTCCGCACCGGAAGCAAAACTTCCTCCTCGGTTGTTGGCAAGCGCCGAACCAGTGTCCCGGCCGGCCGCAATTCCAGCATTGGCTGGGGAGGGAGGTTGGAGCTGCGGGACGAGGAGGCTGTTGTCGGGAACCGGATGTCGCTTGGGCGTAGGAAGCGGGGCGGTTGGTGGTCGGGAGCATAGGTGGATTTCGGGACGTGATATCCGGCGGGAGGCGGTATCATAGGAAGGGACATTAAACTAAGGATCTCTGTAATAGTTAGGGGAGGAGGAGGAGTGGAAGCGCAATATGGGGTCGATGCTCTAGGACTGTTTGGTCTCGGGAGGTTTCTGGGAGTTTTCGGAGTTGATGGGGGTGGTGAGGGAGGTCAGGCGGAGCTAGCGGCTGCAGCGAGTTTCGGTCACGGTCCTCTTGGCGGGGGCACATACGCGGATCCTGGGAGCGTGAGGCTTCCCGCCGTCGGAGGGTCGCCGGAGGGCTGGGTCTTCTCCACTCATCTCCCCAAACGGAGGAGGTCGTCGAAGGAGTTGGGAGGGTGAAAGTCAACCACTAACTTATAATGGGGGTGGAGGTTTCGTAGGGTAACATCTAGTTGTTCGGACGCAGACAAGGGGGGTTCAAGACGGCGGAATATCAATTGCAATTTAGAGATATACTCGGCCAGGGATGGGAACCATGGGAGCGGGAGCTCCCTCTGGGTACGTGTAATTAAATCTTTCTTTAAGCGGTTTTGATAATTACTGGAGGCATAACGAAGGCGGAAGGCTCTTAAAAATTCTCCATAACTTGACCAGGTTTGGGCTTGTCCCCGCGCCCACGATCGTGCCGAACCGGTCAATATGAAGGGGATAGCTCGGAGCATTTCTGGTTCAGGGAGGTTCTGTGTCACGGCGAAATCGGACAACGTTTCAAGGAACTCTTCCCCGTCCTCCTTAGGGGCTCCCGAAAAGGAAATCTTCCATTTCCTGAAAAGTTCCGCGGCACGACCCTCGCCCGAGGCGGGAAAATGGTAAAATTGGGACGTGTTAACCAAGGGATAGTAAGAGTTTGTTCGGGAAAGGGAAGGTTTGACAAATTACGGGGACAGCGAAGGCAAATAGGGAAAAGGTGGGGGACCATAAGGACGTTGGGGTACTCTTGGAAGGGGGTAGGTATAATCTAATCGATTTGGAGCGTAGGCCGGAGCGGGGATCGGCCGTGGTGGGAGGAAAGGGTGTTGAGGTTCGAGCGCTCGGTACGGAACGTGGGTACTACTAAGAGGAGGCGGGATTACTCCTCGATTATCATGATATGAATTATAGGTATCTGAAAAGTGGGGGAGAGGATCGTGGGGCAGAAATTGGGGGGAAGGTATTACGGGAGGATTATCGAAAGGGTGGTCTTGAGGGTTGGAAGGGGGTGTGGGTGTAGGATGGGGCCTTTTTCGACCCTGGGTTCCGGCGCGAATGTTGGTCAACATATTGGGAATGATCAAGGTCGATTAACAGGGGCTGTGCGGGAATCGGACGGAGAACGGAAGTTACGGTGACTGTAGTGCTCGTCAGGGTAGCGGTAGAGGTCATTGTAACGGGATTGGGGACATAGGACGTGTGCGGTGATTCGGGAAAAGACTCAGGGGAGGTTTCAAGGGCCGGACGATCGGCTTCATCTTCGGGTTCACCGAGTTGATAAGGAGAAGGATTATTTACGGGATGGTGAGGAGGGGTATCGTCCGCGAAGGGTGTTACCCACGCCGAGAAAGGGGTGAATGGGAGTCGATCACCGGCGGTATCATTCGTCATATCCCGTCATATGGTGCAGCATCCGGGCCGAGAATGCGACGTACTTCCGCGCGGAGGTAACGGTCGCAAAGGTCTTCGATTGTACCACGGATATTTAAATGCGCATGGTCCATTAATTGAATGAGCCCGATAACCTCGAGTTCGCCGATGTGCGCTCGCATCTGGCGGGCCTCGGCCGACTCCATTTTCGCGGTATTTAAAAAAAAAACGGGTTTTTTTTACGAAGTTTAAGGGAAAAAGGAGCCAAAAAGCGAAAAGGGTTATTAAGGGCCCTGTAAAAGAAGGGCACAATAGGAGAGGGAAACAGTGTAATTCAAGGCACAACAATATCCCACAATCAAATGCAGAAATAATAATAAAATCAAAATACGGTATTCGGCAATCCAGATCTGAAAAAAAGAAAATTTTTGAATCGGAAAAATGGCTCGATAGAGTGTCCACGGTCGGCAAAAGACACGGCCAGGGAAATATCGGTAAATCGCGAACAAAACTTTTAAATTGGGAGGACACACAACAACAAAAAATATATATATTTTCGGCACAGATAACAATTCAATTTCATAAATATCAATAATGGCAACGGTTCGATCGAAAGCGGCGTACGTGCTGGTTTAGGAAGACGTTTCGTCCTTTGCGACGTTCAGATGTCAAATTCCTAAACACTACGCCACGTTCGACCGGCAATACTTGAAAAAAAAAGCAACAAGAAGCTCACGATAACGGGCACCTTCTGCGTTGTATGTTCGAATATTCCAAAATTTTTGAATTTCAACGGTCGGATTTGGGGGATATTGGGCTTTCCGACGCGAGAGTTTCTGAACTTTAATTTTCCTGGCCCCACGTTGGGCGCTTTGGCACAAATTGGTTGTGACCCTTTCGGGGGTTCGCTCTATATTACAATCTTAATACAAAATTCTCACTCGTTGGGCGCCAGCCACTCGCTGTGGCAATCGAAATCGGAAAGGAAAAGGGGTAATCGTGGGTGCTTTATAGGAGATGGGTTTCGTGGCACTTCCTGGATGTCCGTACAATATTTGGCGGGGGAGTACGCAAGGAGGACAGTTTAGGGTGGGAAAGGTCCACAGGAAGTTCTTATACGTAACGCGTCGAGGGGATATCAGAAAGAGAAATCTTAAAAGGGGGATCGGAAAAAGGAGTTAGACGAATTCGCGGAGTACAACGCGCAGACGGAGTAGGTACCATTATTAGCACTCAGAATTACTGCACAATAATAACCAAGGGGACTCACCACTCGGTGGAGGTTCCTCGCACGCACACAAACTCACTTCGCAAAATCGCTTCTATAAACTCTCTATAACTGCTCTATATGTTTCGCTTTCTACGCTAGGCGCTAATTGGCGGCTCGTCGTCGCCGCTGCGACGGGGGCCTCTTCCGGCACCGGGATAGATCGATTATCGATTATCAATTTACCGGTGATCGGGGTCGATGGGGCTGGCGGATCCTCTGTGACGACGGGTGTGAGCTGAGGTCTTCGGAGTCGGCGACAGATGGCTCCGACTGGGCTCTTTTCCGCCGTCGTCTGGGCTGCTTGGACTGTTGACTTTGGCGTTCACTATTGCTCCCTATCCTGGAAGGGGTTGGGGGTCTGTCGCTGGCCTCGAAGCTCCTTCTGGGGTTGTCCTCGTCTGGGTCCTTTCCGTCGCCTCCATCGGGCCGACACGGGTGGACAGGAAGAAAGGGGTAAGGTAGATAAGAAAGAGAAGGGTTAGGGGTCATCTTAATGTTGGAGTGGGAGGTGAGAGAAGCGCAGCGATTGTAACGGGGAGGCACACGTGACACCACGTTACAATATATATTTTATGTATTATTATCTTTATTATTATTGTTTATTATTATCTTTTTTTTTCCTTTTTATCGATATGTTCGTTTTTATTTCTCCTTTTTCTTTTCTTTTTCTTTTCTTCCTCCTTTTTTCTTTTCGTATATCTGTTTTTATTTATTTGATAATATATTCTTACTTTCTAATTTTTTTTGAGAAAGGCATTAACGTCCGCAGAGAAATATATTCTCTTACCACACTGTCGAACAGCAAGTCGATCCATCTTACCGCTGTCATAAAAAATTTGTATACTACAGGTGTAACGTCCTAAAATCGTTACGTCACTGCGCTTAACGTTGTAGGGGAACAGTCCCTTCAAAAAAACGACTCGTATACTATCAGGGATAAAGGTTCGGGTGGTGCGCGGTTAAGGAGTGAAATCCAACGTTAATTCCTTTCATTAAATAGTTTATTCAAAATTTAAATATCAATAAATAATTAATCGGTCTTTTACAAAATTTCTGCCCTAGAATAGAAAATATGAAAGGGAATAATCAGATTAGTTTAACAATAGAGTCCGAGTTATACAGGAAATACAAAGAGAATTTATATTATTAGTTTACAATGAAATTCGTCCTAGATAAAAAATCCAGAGAAAAAATTATATGATTAGTTACAAATAATTTCGCCCTAAATGAAAAATACAAGGAAAATATTATCTTATTAGTAATCTATGTTCTATGAACGCGGTTTAGATTAAAGATACAATTATCACTCTGCTTAGAACAATCTATAAACTATAATCTTGTTAATCAGAAATAATTATTATCGGTAATTGACTCGGATCCGTCTAGACACTGTAGGAGTCTGCTCTATAGGCCGCAGAATGGTTTCTATCGATGCTAGAGCTGTGTACTGATAGACCGCATTCAAGGAGCTTCCGCTTTCGCTCGCTCGTTAAGGGCACAGACTCCTTCGAGGCCTCCTCCAAATCGATGTAAGCGCCATTGGAAAGAATCGGGCAATCGTGAAAACACATAATTGAGAAATTCGACATTTGACGGTGCGACATCTAACGTCATTATGCAGAATAAGAAGCGAAAGTGAGGTGGCGTAGTCGTCGAATCACATCATTTTAGAGATTCTTTCGCGGTGTTGCCACATCTGTGACAATCCTAACCATCTAGCAAAATGAATTCACTCGAGCCTAGCGAGATTTTGATTCCAGGCGGACATAGAAAAGGACAGCGCGATAAAAAGTGAAGGAGTATCATGAATGAAACATCGTAGGGCCGATCGGCGTAAATATATATGTTCAAGTCACACGCCACGACAGATTCGATGAGACTCTGTAATACACATAACGTACGCGACTATAAAACTTATACGAATAAAAACTACATGGCGTTAATAATTTCAGAAAAGGAATGAAAAATAAAGACATGTACATTGATCTATATATACAATATTTATTCATTGAAATATAATAATTGCAGAAAAGGAATGAAAAATAAAGACATGTAAATTGATCTATATATACAATATTTATTCACTGAAATATAATAATTTCAGAAAAGGAATGAAAAATAAAGACATGTAAATTAATCTATATATACAATATTTATTCATTGAAATATAATCAATAAATATAAACAATGATTGGCCGCCCGTCGCCCGTCGTCCGCTTCGGCCTCTTCTTTCTCCGCGGCGTCTGCATCATCGGAAATTGTTTCTGTTACGGAAATTGTTTTTATCTGAAATACAATAATGAATGTTTTATAAGATGAAAAAACAATCGTAGGAATTCAGTGGCTACTGTCGTAGACATAATTTCCATTTCACGAGAAATGTAATTCCGCCACATTTATTACATAGAAGAATCAACACTTTTACTTAGTTGCGACGTCGACGGCCTCGAATTCTGCTTTCTCTTTTCTTTTCCTTAGACCACTTTCTCCTGTTTCTTCTATCCTCTTTCTTTTTCATTTCCTCTTTCTTTTCTTCCTCTTCTTCCTTGTCCATCTGTGAAGAAAGTAATTTGTATATAGATAACGTAATATTAATTATGTAAGATTAATGTCTCTAATTCTAATTCTGTCTCTAATTTCTCAACGACAAAAATGTTCATGCAAAGATGAACAAAGATGAATGAAGATAAATATTGAAAAAAGGAAAAGTTAATGGAAATAGATGATTAAATAAATTCCTTTTAACGTTTTTTGTCGGATTTTGCTCAAATTTAGATATGTTGTAGTTTTTAGTGATATATAAACGTATCTCGAAGAAGTCGAAGGTACTTTGGAATATATTTTATAATTATAGGAATGAAAACTATAGGACATTAATAATTTCAAGAATGGAATACGAAAAAAATTATTTCAGTTGAAAAAATAAATTTTCAGTTCTACGCTCGCTTCGCTCCAAAAAATCTCTTCTCGGGAATCCTTTCTTCGAAAAGCTGTAACAAATTTTTTAAACAAAACAAAGGAATATAGTATGGCGTCGCGTAACTCACGAGATCGTATGATTCGCGAGTACAATTGCTATTTCGTGCAATTGTGAACCACCAACAGAGTCAGTGGTACAGCACTTTACAGTGCAATGCGACGCCGGACAGTAACAGTATTCGTGCTACTCTCTGAGAGAGACCTTTTGCGCTTTTCTAAGCTTGCTCTCTCCTCTGTTATAAATTGAGGCTCCCGAATGGGCATTCCTCTATTGTACCGGCTATCTGTTAATTCCGGTAACATGCACAATAAATAAAATTGAATTAATTTTGGCTCCATATTGTTTTGTCAAAAGTTATCGTCTCTATCGACTCTAATGTACTTTAACCCTTTTCGGGTCCAGATACAAAATAAGCAATATTTTCTACCTGTAACATGTAATTGTCCTTGTACCTGGTAGTAATAATAGTGGTTCTTGTTCAATGCATTTCCTTCTTCATCTGCAAATATGCGTCGAATAACTGCAACACTTTTGATTGCCTCCTCCGGCAATAAATTCTCCGCCGTTTTCGGACATTTGATTTCCACAATGCCCTCTTCGTCTATAAGTCCATCTGGCGAAGCTCCTAAGAACGGGATGGCACTTTAATTTCAACACCAATGCACGCACTTAGTTCTTCACGTGCGAATTTTTCGCATTCTTTGCGAAAAAGAGTGCACTAATTAGACGTGGATACACAAACGACTTTACTGAATTTGCACAGAACGTGCCAATTCGACGACGGCATATTTGTCCAAAATTAGAGGCCGTCAATAATTTCGATTTATAATTCAACCATCTCGGATTTTTCGCTTGACCGATGGTTTCTTCCTCAATGGCATCTCTTCTATTTATTTTGCCAATTCTGCAACATTTCCATATGTTTTGTTTGCTCTAGTTCATAAATATTGTTAGCCATATCCGGCTTTTCAGCGTTTGGTCCGTAATTGGAATCCTTTTCAGAACGGAATTGTTTCCGCACGTGCTTCGTAATTTTTTTTTCCTTTCTCTTTTCACTGTATTTCTCATTTTCTTTCTTCCTTCTATTTTCTATTTTGCGTAAAATAACGGGCGGTTTCTTGTTCATCGCCGTATTTAGATGTGTAACGACCCAGAGATAGGTACGTCACTGCACCGACGTATAGGGAGAGCGGTTCCCCAAGAAGGCGACTCACATGAATGAATTAGGGATTATAGGTTCGTGTGGTGTGCGGTTGAGGAGTAAAATCCAAACATTAATGTATCAAACTAAAGATTTATTCAAGTAAGTAAACTAACTATGCTTGTTCTGAGTATAATATATAATAATAACGCTAGTATGACAATGTGTGCGGGCTAGAATAGGAATACAATAAGAAATTATAATAAGTACGCTCTAGATAATAAAATACAGTGAAAAGTATATGATTAGTAATTAATATTATAAATTAGAATTAGTAATTAGAAATAGTACGCTTATTAATCTATGGATACAGCCAACACTCTGTACAATCACCAAATACGCTAAATAATGGAAATTATACTTCAGTGGCTTGTACGGTATCCTCAGACACGAGCGGACTTTGCCTACAGGTCGCAATCGGTTTCTGGACTGGCCAGAGCTGTGTTAGATACAGGCCGTTTCAAGGAGCTCCGCTCCTCGCTAGCTCTTTATACTTGAGTATGGCTTAGTAGAAACATCTGATTAACACGTTGCGTACTATAAGTAGGGCGTCCACAGATCCGAAGTCTCGTACGTCACCACTGAAAGAGAAGGACAAAGATATTCTCGCGCTCTATAGTTGCCTAAGCAATTCAGCGCAAGCCTTCCTCTACTTCCAGAGTGCTGTCTGTATTTGACCAAAGTCAGAGAAGATCTGCTCTGATACCGCGTGGAACGCCTCTATTTATAGTCAGATTCTGTTGACTTAGCGCTTTTTTTCATTATAGGATTCCTTTAGATTTCTGGAATTCCCGATCACGTGACGGCCGAGCACCCCTGCTCCTTAATCTACGCGGTATCCCTACTCTAGGTTCTCACCCCACCGCGAGATCATAGGGGTTGCACTGGCGCACATGTGGTCGCACGTCGATAATTTATCGATGATCTATTTTATCGGCTGACTTACCTACTACAGCAAAAGCTGGATATATGCAACAAAAGTTTGGCTGGATATATGCAACATCGCTATCCCCTCCACTTGGGGGGATCCCCCTAAGCCGAACCGAGCTGCTCGGCGAGGAAACCGTGTAATATGATGCGACCATAATATCGGTGTGACTAATACTAATTGAACGATAAAACTTTTTTATTTTTAACTTTTTCTTAATGAAACTTTTACTAACGCATTTGTGAGATTTTTCTGATTAAAATGGTACCAAACACGATATGATTTGAATTATATTTATTTATTAAAATAATAATAAAACTGTACATATGTATAAGGCAGGCCGTACACCAAAGATACATCAAACACGCAACATGCAACATGCAACACGTCGCATGTTGTGTACGAACGTAGAATAGGTATCACGGCACGGTACAAACGATTTGTACGAACGTATAATAGGTAACGCGGCACGGTACAAACGATTTGTATGGACGCAGAATCGATACCAAGACTGGATATATGCAACGTTTAAATGCCCAGAATCGACACCTCGACTGAATATATGCAACGTTAAATGCCCTGAATCGGCACCTCGGCTGGATATATGCAACGTTTAAATGCCCAGAATCGACACCTCAGCTGGATATATGCAACGTTTGAAACCCGAGCCGACACCGCAACCGGTTTTCATTTCCAATGGTCCTTTGCTTTTCGCCAACTTTTAACACCAATTTTAGCAAGTAATTATAATTCAAACTATATCGTGTTTGGTATCACTTTAATCACAAAAATCTCACCAATGCGCTAGTACAAGTTTCATTAGAAAAAAGTAAAAAATAAAAAAGTTTTTTGATTCAATTAGTATTAGTCACACCGATACGTTTCGGCTCTTTCCTTTGATCATTGGACCTCTCTCTTTTCGCCACTGTCTGTCCTTTTCTACGTTCACGCCCGGCTGCTCGTCGCGTGTAACCCGAGATTCGACACCTCGACTGGATATATGCAACGTCTGGGTCCCAATGTTTGTTGCATATATCCAGCTTTTACTGTATACGCTTATCGACTTATTCATTACACTGTGTTATCGATTAATGAAAATTATTTATTACAAGAAATATATAATACAAATTGAACTAAATACTGAATATTAATAATGAAAATTAAATTAAACATTTTATACAAAACTTAAACTAAAAATTGATTATAATAATAAGCTTTGAATATACGATATTCAACAAATATACTGAAATTTGGCTACTACTTGATTTTCATGGTTAAATAAAAATTATAATTTTTTACGTTTATCTCAGTGAATACAACTGTTTGAAATTTGTCGACTGGCTGAAACGTAAATAAATAAGGACAGCGAGTGAAAAGAGGACGGAGCGAGAACAATCCACTCTATATCTGCAAAACAATATTAATGCAACGATGAAACGATTTTATTTCTAATTTTTTTGCTATGAAACTTTTATCAACAGATTTGTGATATTTTTCTAATTAAAACAAGACCAAACACAATGTAAATCGGACAAGTTTTGTTATTATTAATCAATTTAAATTGATCCAGTCAACCATTAATAACCAATTAAAGTAAAATTAAACCGATCTATGTCGTGTTTAGATTCAATTTAATCAGAAGAACCTCAACAATCCAACGGTACTATCTTTTCCAAGATAATAAAACGAAAATTAGTCCAAATGTAATATTCTTTGCTGAATGTTGATTTCAGGATGCGGCATCCCTTTGTAATACATCCATCTCGAATTTTTGCGTAATACGTATTCTTTTTCCATGTTTACGGATTCGAAGTTCCGCTGAGCTCGAGAAAATTAGTATATAGTAAGGCAATGTCACACAATGTTATTAGAAGGCGCAGGAGAAAGGAGGGATCCTTCGCACACCCCGCCGATTTTGGCACGCACAAACCGTGCGAGCCAAGGCGGGGCACGACCAATCAGACGCACACTCTTTCCCTCGAACAAGTTACGAACGACGAGCAGCAATCAGTTAGAATTGCGACGCTGTCATCAATTGAATTTATCATACATTCCGTTGAAGATAGCGATAGGTATATAATAAAATATATTATCATAATTTTAACTTTCTTTTTTTAATTTAATTTAATATAAATAAGGAAAAGGGTTCAATTCTGCTTTAAGCGAATCATTGTTTGCGAAAACAAACAGAACAATTCTCCTTTGAGCAAATCTAAAGAAACGGACAATTTCTGCTGTAAGCGAATCATTGTTTCTGAAAATATAAACAAGGATAAGAAGGGTTCAATTCTGCTTTAAGCGAATACAAAGAAACTGGCCAATTCTGCCTGGAGCGAATTATTGTTTGTGAAAACAAACGGGCCAATTCCTCTTTCAGCGGCTAATTAATAAAACAAAATAAAAAAGTTTCGATATATATGATTATGGGTAGACCTACAAAAGGTGCATCCCGTATGAGAAAGAATCGTGCGAATGAATCGGACGATGTGAAGCAATTACGTTTTTCTAAAGAACGTAAAAGAAACGCAAAGGCACGGCGTGAAGAAACTATTGACGATCGCCGTTCGAGATTGTCTGCAAAGCGAAAATATGCTAGTTCGAAAGAATCGCGCGAAACGATTGACAAAAGAAAACGTCGGCTAAGTAGAATTTCTAATCGTTTAAAGAACAAATCTAGCGAGAAACGATCACGTCGTATTGAATTAATCCGCAGGCGTTTAGCGAACGAATCTGCGGAGGAAAGGTCACGCCGTTTCCGACTAATCCGCAAGCGTTTAGCGAACGAATCTGCCGCAGAACGATCACGCCATTTCCGATTAATCCGCAGGCGTTTAGCAAACGAATCGAATGAGGAACGTTCGCAACGTTTAATGGTTGTGAGAAATCGTATGCGGAATGTACTACTAAGTGAATGTGTCGAATCAAGGAATACGCGTTTAAGAAATATGCGTGAACTAGCTAAAAAACGGAGAAAAGAACTTCTCCTTCAGGAAGACTACTTTAAATCGGCTATTAATATTTTTGCTAATGTACCGTGTGCAGTGTGTTACAAGACTTTATATCCGCAGCAACGTTACGCTTTACACACGCAGCCTTTGTCTAGTCTAATTCCTGCAAATCTATTAGAATCAAAGAAGATAACATGTTCTCGTTGCCTAAATCAATTTAAAAAACACAAAGTTCCATCACAGGCATTCTGGAATAAAATGGAACTCATGCCTGTACCTCTGGAGATAACAGATTTACCGGAAATCGAAAAACAAATGTTGTGCAGAATAGTACCGCTTCTTAAAATCATGAAAATTCAGAATCGCTTCAGTCAGGATTGGTGCAAAGGTCAGGTAGTCCTATTTGCCCGCGATGTGTTCGAAGTAGCCGAGCAACTTCCACTTAGATTAAACGAAACCGGTATAATGATTGTAGTGGAAAGCCTCGAAAATTTGGAGCGACAAAGACAATCTGAAATAGACGTTGGCAAACTTCGTGTAGCTTTACAATGGCTATTACAAAATAATGCTTTATACAAAGATGTGCGACCATGTTTTTCTAATATTACCAATAACATTTTGGAAATAGCTGATGTCGTTGAACAGCTTTGTATTGTAAGAAACGAATGTTGGACAGAATGTAGCTATTTTACGAGACTCGTGCCATCAAGCTAGCGATCGCTTCAGTATTGAATCTTGCGGTAAGCAATGTACTGGCATAGCTGCAGTTGCTCGTGGTGCGTTTCATTTGCTCGACCGTAGTACGTGGTGTACTAGTGATGTCGATTATGTACTTTTAGTAGGAGATAAATATTACTGTGATTGCATTGAAGCGCGAAGTAATCCTGACTCCAGAGAAGTCAATGTCGACTATTTAGCCGTTACCGAATTATTGCCACACATATCATTTAATAAGAACAGAGTCAATATTAACATTGGGTATGAAATGGCTGTAAATGGTCATATTGATGTTGATAACGGTGATGAAGGATTTCCAAATTTAAAAAATGGTTTGATTAGGTTTTTTCAACAGTATATGTACGGAATTCTTACTGCAAATTGTACATCAGTAGCCGTATCATGCAACAACCAGTCGGAGACCACCTACTATTGGTTGTTTGATTCCCATGCAAGAGGTCCAAAAGGATATAAAGCACCATTACGGGGCGCCTCATGCTGTATGAAATTTACTACTATTGATGCTTTACACGCCACCTTGCGTCGTAATTTGTATGCGAAAGATGACAACAGCAATGTATTAAGTATCTACTCATTAACACCTATAACAATTGTATCCGGAAGAAATAGATCTCCACTGGTAGAAAGAATGCAACATCTGTCAGTTGGGACCCCTCGAACAGAATCCGGCGAAACACGAATTATATTCGAAACAAGCATGTTACGTTCGGTTGACGAGGGTGTTCCCAACATCGATAGTATCGCCTCTGTCAGTAATACTAACAATAACGTAGACAATGACCCGATAGAACTGGCGAATATACATAGAAAAACAGCGCCTCCTTTGAACCTAGAAAGAGAGAGAAGCATGGAAGAACTGTGTTGGTTCTTCCTGTTTCTGGATGGAAAAAATGGATTTGGAGAGCATCGAGACATCTCAATAACACCACTGGATTACTTCCAAGCGCGTATTCTGAGCAATGACAAACGATTCCAGCGAACAGATTATTTGTTCTTCGCATTATCTGTTGTTGAATACTACCGCGTAAAAGCTAGCGTTTCAGTATCATGTAAAATGCGCCAAGGGGAACATACTCCACAGGGATTAGTAGATAATATGCACCTCACGATGAGAAACATAAGAGGATCGGCATCATACTGGAAACGCTGCTGTTCGGAATTAATCGCTATGGTCCGAAGTCTTGGACCGCCCACATGGTTTGCTACGTTCTCTTGCAATGATCTGAACTGGCCAGATATGTTGAAAGCATTACTACTATCCGATGGTCGCCCCATTACCGAATTCAAAAACCTAACTTTTGCAGATCGACTAAAGCTCGTTCAGAGATACCCTGTAGTTATTGCAAGACAATTTACGTTACGTGTAAACGCATTAATGCAGTATTTAAGAAACTTCGATTGCTTAGGTGGCGTTGTTATTGATTTTTGGCATAGAATAGAATTTCAGAACAGGGGAAGTCCACATTTGCACATGCTTCTCTGATGTGCAAACGTACCTGATTTCCTTACCAACGAGGGTCGCAACGTTATTGAGAAAGTTGTATCTTGTTTATTGGAAGCAGGAAATCAAGATATGAGGGAAATAGTTCAAAAAGTCAAAATTCATAAATATTCTGCTACATGTTACAAAGATCGTAATAATCGTTGTTGTCGTTTTGGATTCCCCAGACCGATAAGTGACCGATGTGCTTAGGTCCAGATGACACACTTGCGAACAATGGACGTTTCTGCGTACTTAAGAGAACAGGAAATGAAATCATGGTGAACAATTACAACCCAACTCTTTTAAAGCTTTGGGAGGCAAACATGGATATTCAACCATGCGGAAATGTTACAGCTGTCGCATATTATATTGCTAAATACGCAAGTAAATGCGAGCCGCAGGACACAGGAAATTAAATGATTAAAGAAGCCATTTTACGAGCGAAACGCCGGAGCGGTACCGTCCGGGATCAACTATTTTTGGTATCTATGGCAATTCTATCTCAACGTGTGGTTTGTACTATAGAATGTGCATATCGGTTGTGCCATCTGCCCCTTAAAATGAGCTCGAGAAAAGCTGTATTTATAAACAGCTGTCGGCCTGAACAGAGATATAGAATTCTCCGATTCGAAGAAAATGAAACATCATTTTTCAATAACATATTCGATCGTTACGTAAAGAGACCAGACAATCTAGAGAATTTGAGCTTAGCTGAATTTGCTGTCCTATATGAAACAGTTTCAAGTGGAATGTGGACAGAAGAGGATGGAGACGCAGAACTTAGAAATGACGATGAAGAAATATCGAGGTCGAGGTTTATAAGATTAAAGGACAATACCCTAATGCGAATAAGAATAAAATAATTTTTAACAAAAAACAAATCCGACTTCGAAATGCACTAAAAAGTGTCAAATAATTTCTATTTCATTTATACCAATATTCCATAGCTATTAATAATATCTACTTAATCGTTAAATAGGATACCAAATACGTTCCAAAGTTTTCGGAGGCGGCGCAAAATTAAAAACTTTTCCTCTACTAAGGAGATCCTAACTCGGACGTCGGCAACCTATGATAAATCACCCATTTGATAATTTCAAGTAAATAATATTCAACGGGAATCAACAAACCCATTGCGAATTAACTCTACTGCAGTTCACGAGTGACCGCACTTAACTCGCGCAGCTAGTGACCTACTGTGGTCTAAGGAGATTTTTAATAGTGCACGTGATTCCCCTTTACAGCTTGCTTCTTACTTTGCGTTCACATCATTTTTTTCTTGCGACAAATAATAGGAATTTCATTGTATCGTGAAACTTTACAATATCATCACCGGTTATCAATTATCGTATGTCATATATTTCTGCCCGCCATTTACATGGTCGCAAAGTATAATAAGAAGCAAGCTGTAGAGGGGAATAACACACGTTATTAAAAATCTCTCTAGACCTAGTGAGCGGCGCGAGTTAAGTATGGTCTCTTGTGAACTGCAGTATAGTGCATGTACATCAGGAGGGCTGCTAATTTCTCATACAATCGTTACAATTACAAATGTTTTCAGCCGGACCTATAATTTTTCTCTTACGACTTATTAATTACCAAGTTTGCCATACCGCAATCAAATCGTTATTGGCAGCATCGTTTGTTCGAGTATTTTTAATTTTGCGCCGCCTCCGAAAACTTTGAAATGTATTTGGTATCCTATTTAACGATTAAGTAGATATTATTAATAGCTATGGAATATTGGTATAAATGAAATAGAAATTATTTGACACTTTTTAGTGCATTTCGAAGTCGGATTTGTTTTTTGTTAAAAATTATTTTATTTCACACTTTTTAGTGGAACCTGTAGTATTTTTAGGATAGCGTAAGGTGATTTTGGGTAATAACCATAAACCTAAAAAGTATTGACCAAATTTAAATGGTTAGTAAACAACAAATTCCATAAATTTTTGCAAGTGGGGTCATCGCGGATACACAGAGTGTCACGCGACTACCTCTACAGCCGAAGAGGGATGATTGCTAAGGTGATTCTAAACAACTTTTTCCTTTTCCAAAATGTTGGTTAAGGCTTGTTTTTCTAGTTATTAACAAAAAACATCGACTAATCCGAGCGCGTACAGCGCGCGGGCTCAGGGGCTAAAATGTCGGCTATGAAAACCGGGCCTGACGTAGGTCGCAAACGAACGGCTCGGCACCCCGTTGGCGTAGCACAATAAAAAATTGGACGGGTAGAACATTTTTAGTCGTTGTTTAAAATGAATACGGAACCTAATCCCTTGTCGCCTATCATAATGTAAAAAATGAAATTCTAAGCATTCTAAACAACAAATGAAAATGATTGAAATGGAATAATTAATAAACGTTTGAATTGGAAGCCACGTTGATGATGAAAAATTTGAAAACAATATAAATGAAACTTTCGCATTCGTTCGTAAATTAACCTACTACGCTGAAAGCAGATTATTGTCATTGGGAATCGAGGAAACACGTTCGGTAGAACAGCAGTTTTCATGATCGGGCCAGTGAACTCCCCTCATTTATTGCACTTAGGTGTGAATAATAGGCGAGGTGTTTGCTCATCGAATGTCCAGAATCGACACAGTGATCTAGTGGGAATTATTTGCTATCAGCGTAGCAAGTTAATTTAGAAACGAATGGGTAAGTTTCATTTAAATTGTTTTCAAATTTTGCATCACTAGTGTAGCCTTTAATTGAAACGTTTATTAATTATACCACTTCAAACATTTTTATTTGTTGTTTAAAATCCTTAGAATTTCCTTTTTTACATTATGACAGGCAATAAGAGATTAGGTTCCATATTCATTCTAAACAGCGACTAAAAATGTTCTACCAGTTCAGTTTTTTTATTGTGCTATGCCAACGGGGTGCCAAGCCGTTCGTTCGCGACCAACGTCAGGCCCGGTTTTCGTACCTGACACTGCAGTTCCTGGGACTACGCTCTATCCGCGCTCGGATTGGTCGGTGTTTTTTGTTATTAACTCGCAAACCAAGCCTTAAGCAACAATTTGGCAAAGGAAAAAGTTGTTTAGAATACCCTTAGCAATCATCCCTCTACGGCTGTCGAGGTAGTCGCCTGACACCCTGTAATTCCTACCAAATATGAAAGGTTTCATCGCGAACGATACATTCCTTGCAGAGTAACATGAAGGCGTAGATTTTTTGCTATAACAGTAGTTATTAACAAATTCAATAAATTTTTGCAAGTGATATCATCGCGGATATACCTGCTACTAAATGTGAAAGGTTTCATCGCAATCGCTACATTCCCCGCAGCATAAACGCCAGAAGACGTAAATGAAGTATTACGTTTTTTGCAACATAAGTCGTTAGGAATGAAAAAATACAAACATTTTTTTGCGAGACCAATCGGGAAATATACTCTATAAGATGCAAAGTTTTTGGTTCTGATTGGTCCATCCATCTTGGAGTAATCGGCGAACATACATTTAGAAGAAATAGTCGTTAGGAATGAAAAAATGCAAAATATTTTTTTTACTGCACCAATGAAGAGTTACACTCTACAGGATGCAAAATGTTTCGTTCCGATTGGTCCATCCGTCTCTGAATAATCGACGAACGTACGTCGCACGTACATGACATAGTACGTTTTTTTGCAATAAAAAGCGTTCGGAATAAAAAAATGCGAATATCTTACAAGATGCAAAAGATTTCATTCCGATTGGTCCATCCGTCTCGGCGTAATCGGTGAACATAAAAAAAAAAAAAAAAAAAAAAAAAAAAAAAAAACATACACATCGAATTGAGTATCCTCCTCCTTTTTGAAATCGGATAAAAAATAAAAATAGAATGGCTACTGTATGCAAAAACGCTCAGCATGACGTTTTTCTTTTATTAAAATTTTCAAAATTGCGAAAATGGCAAAGTTTTGAAAAAAAACCGGAGTTTCGGTTATGAGAAATTGTTAATAACAGTATTTTAAATAAAAAAAAAAAAATCGGAGCTCGTCATGCTGAGGCCAATTGTTTATAGAATATATATGCCAAGTTTCATAAAGATCGAGTAATTAGTTTTTGAGCTACATTGCACGACATGCGAAATTTTGCGTTTCGAGAAAAACGCGTTTCAAACTTGAGTAACAGACCGCTCCGCCCAATACAACCGTTCACTTTATTTTGAAAATAACATACAAGAACATCTCTGATCACTTTCTAACTTTTTTTATCGCATTCCCTGGTTCAGCGTGAATCCGCGGTGTAATTACCGAACCGTTTGGTATGACGCGGGTTACTACACCACGACGTGTCGCACTTCCTTATTATCTCTTACAATGATAAGGATATTAACTTCAAAATATTTTACTGTTAATGCGTTTACTTCGTTGTGTATTGTACAATTGTTCAGATGTGTGAATGTTTGAATGTGGTTTAAACAGAGCTTATGTAGCTAGGTCGGAGTGTAACTATTAAGTTAACGAGAGCTGACCGATTGCTCAGGAGAGCTGTCTAAGACTGACTAGTTCAGTCCCCTCCAAGTCCCAAGACGTTTCCTAAAACCCGCCGAGAGAGCTCAGCGAGAGAGGCGTATACCAAAGATGACCAATTAGTAAACGTTTTGAGGTTTAACTAATGGCAATAGGTCGAAGTGTTCAGCAAATCAGCTCGCTGGAAAAGTCCGATGTATATGTCTTTCAAAACGCCCAACAGCTGTGATGCACGAGGGAGTCTTAAGGTGCGTGTTTGCACAGAACCGGCGGTAACTCCAAGGCAAGGGCGAGTGTGGACCCAGAAACCTCTGTGTGGGTTTGATATATGGTTTTGGTGACCGGTGGTGCCTTGGAGCAGAGCGCAGTGACGGTTCATGACCGTTGTTGGGTCAGTATGACTCGCAGTGACACGTGCACAGCAGAAGGGGCTGTTTGGAACTCGGAGGCGAAGGCATGAAAGAAAACTAAGTCGAGCCAACAGAAAGGTTTGGGCCTTTGTTTGAATTGGCTATGACTCCTGCACAAAAAACGTAGGAAGAGCCCGTAAAGATTGTAAATTGCTTGCCGCGAGCTCGAATACAATACAAATGTCCGAACAGAGTGTACTGAATTTACGGGCCTTGTCCTGAAGAGGATCTGGTGAATATTGGATCTTTACGTTTGACACGATAATTACTTCGATACGTGACAAACTCCACTCCGACCAGCTTAAGACCTTTTCTAATAGCTGAAAACTACGTTATTGAGCATGACCAACCGTGCTTCTAATTGGTGTAATAATTCATTGGTTTATGACTTTACCGTTGTTACAATCTTTATAAAGTAAATATAGACGTAACGGGACTGTGAATTACGGTGAATTTATTGCTTTCAATGGTTAATACTATTTGATTGTCAAGTACATGAGGTTGAAGTTGGACGTCAGCTTAGTTCCGCGATCTGGTTACAATGCCGCGAAACATTCCCGAGGAAATTTCCTATCGATTTAAGCGAAAAAAAAAAAATGCTCAAAAATTTCATTTTACATGAGGTTGCCCCCTTAAATCATGGCTTAAAAGTTTCTGTAATTCATCGCGTGTTAGAATTTATACAATCTCCATGGTTTCGCGAATACATTAATTTAAACATGCAACTTAGAACTGTAGCTAAAAATGATTTTGAAAAGAACTTATTTAAATTAATGAATAATGCAGTCTTTGGTAAAACTATGGAGAACGTTAGAAATCATGTAGACGTTAAATTAGTTACAAAATGTGTTTCGAAAATTGCGAATCCGGAGAGGTCTGCAAAGGAAGCACGCTCCTTGTTGCGAGTACAGAGTTTATTACCCACAAAAATTATACAGAGATGATATTTACAATGAAATATTTACAATACAAAGCAAGCGTGGTCAGCGAAACGAATGGATACAGGTCTATTTTCACGGAATTCACGAAGACACTAATTTAAGCGAGGACTGAAAGGATATTGCACAGCGCGGTCGGAATACTTCCGAGTCGCGTGGTCAAAATGGCGTATCGAACTGAGATTCGCGTGTACTGAAAGTATCTTAATCGATAAGCGAGAGCGGCGTATGCACGTGTTTACGCAACGAGCGATCGATCAAGAAGGAGGAAATCAATCATGGCGTCGATCGTGCCGGTTCTGCGAGGAGAGGGGACCGCGTGGACAAAGTGGGCCCGAGAGGTTCTGCCGCTATCGGTAACGACGCACCGACGAAATACTTTCGTTGCCAACTTCGTGGGCTGAGACAATTTGGGGAATTTCGCCAACAAAATAGGAAGGTAGATACGCCGAGGCCCTGATAGCAAAACCAAATTTTCATAGCAGATCAATATTTTCGGAACGTTTGGTCGCAATAGAGATGCGAAAGTTGGAAATTAAGTTTAGAAAACCCATTTATGTTGGTATGTGTATTCTGGATATATCAAAATCATGTTTGTACGAATTCCATTATGATTATGTTTGGTCGAAATTTAAACATCTTTGTAAAATATTATACACAGACACAGACAGTCTTATATACGAACTGGAATGTAATGACATATACGATGTAATGAAACGCGATATACATCGGTTTGACACGAACGACTATACCGAGGACAATGTTTACAGTATGCCATGAGTAAATAAAAAGGTACTGAGATTAATGAAGGATGAAAATAATGGGTGTTGTATCGTGAACGCGCGTATAAATGGTCTCCTCGTCATGCGGGGCCTGTCCGGGAGGTGCTGCCGCCATGCGTTCTTTTTCGCGAACTAAATTCCTGGTGGGAGCGACGCGTACCGCGTAGCCATATTGCGTTTTGTACACGGCAACGTTAACACCTCGCTGCGCTTCTTTAAGAATTTTCCTTGTGTTTAAGTTGTTTAAAAGGTCTAAAACGGTAACCTCAAAGTCCCTCGTCACCTCTCACCTCTGAGAGCTGTGAGTGACCTCAAAAAACCTCGCTCCTTGAGAGTTACGGGAGAAAACCGGTGTCGTTCGGTTACCTCGACCACGCCACGTGTCGCCTGCGCGTTTGATCACCTCGCGGTTGGACGTGCACGGGACGTGCTCATACCCTCGTTAGTCTCCTCCGTTGAACATTGTGAATAATTTTGTGAACATTTTTTGGTGAACCTCGAGTGACGTGCCCAGAACAAAACTTGTATTATTACCCACGCGATACGCCTCGCAAGGTGTAACGGCCGTCCTCCTCATTGTTTTTTTTTTTGACTATACAATTTTTAATAAACTGACCATCTGTTATGACAACCTCGAGCATTTTTTCCAGTGTTTTTTTTGTGTACAGACTCTACCCCGGCTTCCCTGGCTCCCCTTTAAACAGGTGTATAATGACTGAGTTTGTCGGTCTTCGGTCGAAAATGTATGCTTTGCGCATAGAGGGCAAACGGGACACGAAAAAAGTGAAGGGTGTCAAAAGTAACGTAATTAGGAAAATTATTTGCATCGATGATTATATACGTTGCTTGTATGATCATTTAGAAGTGCATCGTGAACAGAGATGTATTCGTTCCAAATTGCACAATGTGTATTCTATATGTGAAGAAAAGAAGGTGCTTAGTCCCTACGATGATAAACGATTCATAATTCCACAATCCACAAGAACATTGCCTTGGGGACATTGTAAAATAAATAATTATTCGTAAAAACATAATTTATTCTTTGCTCCACGAGTAAAATATTACTAATTTCCAAGTATCTTTATAAGCCTGTAGGGTTTCGAATTCATGCAAACCTTGCAATTTCATGAGAGAGAGACCGGAGTTCTTACTAATCTCAGGTCTTAGAGTTTGGAGGGGGATGTTTTCTCAGTGCTTTATAAACCGAAGCGTGTTCGTTTTACTATTCATTATTTTCTTATGATGACAATGGCAACCGTTCCAGACCGTTTGGAAGATCTTACATTTATGGTCATCGCTAAATATTATCGTAAGTAGTCTTCAACAATTACCCTTAGTGTGTAAATTTTATTTATTTGTAACTAGTTGTTTTCGTCCTAACAGCCGTAATTATGCTCCTTTTCGAATTGGTATGGAGGGAGGAGGCCGCGGTGCTGCCCATAAAGTGCCGGGAGCGGCAACAGCGGCGCCGCGAGTATGACGAACGATGGACGGCAACGTGGACGGAGGTGGATTTATTCGACCCACGATATTTATTCTTTACCTTGTGATTAAGTTACCTGTCCGTTTTTTTTTTTTTAATTTATTAGATTTTTACTGTGTGTTAATGTATATTTTATTTTGGCTGTTATAGCCGACAATAGACTTATTGTCGCACGCAACGTCATCGAATATAAACACCGAATCGGCCAGCGCCTCGTTCGGTGGCACGACTTCGGCGTTATTGGAAAATGAAAAATATCCGATTTCAGGAACGTTTGTCAAAATTCAGTTCCAGGTATTTGTACTTTGGTTGTTGCAATGATTTTGAGTATACATATACGTTATTGAATCTTACTCCGTTCGGGCTCTCGATTAGACTGATTACGACGTTCGTTTTACCGCAGTTCAATGGACCGCAAATTATACCACGTATCGTATTCGGCAAGAGGGGTCCGTGTCGTCGCCGACGATCGTCTGTGCGTGTTGTCCTCTCGTCTATATCGAGAACAAGGATAGACAGGGGCTGCTTTGCGAAACCCATATCGTCTATATAATAACCATATATTCAATGATTCAACCTCTTTATAGGTTGCGGAAAAGCTGCTTGTCCGCGTCGTGAACGCGCTTTAACTGCGGCCGTAGACGAGCTTTAACTGCGATTAACCCTTTTTCTCCGCAGCGGAGGCGGGCGCGCGGTGGCAGGACACGCGGATGCAATTTGATAAAGAAAGAGCAATTTGTGACCGTGTCAGCGAGCCATCAAAGACGCATCCAAGCAACAGTGTGACCGAAAGTCTGTCTCGACGATGCTCTTTCTATCTGTATCAGATTGCACATCGACACGTGTCTACCTGTAAACATGGATTTCATCCTACCCCCCAGTTATCCCCGTCAGCGAGCCGTCAAAGAAGCATCCAAGCAAAACATGACTGAAAATCTGTCTCGACAATGTTCTCTATATCTGTATCAGATTGCACATCGACACGTGTCTACCTGTAACGTCCCAGAATAGGCACGTTTCTGCACCGACGTATAGGGAGAGCGGTTCCCTCAGAAGGCGACTCGTATTTAGTAACAGGGATTATAGGTTCGTGTAGTGCGCGGTTGAGGAGTGAAATCCAACGTTAAGTACTTTTTATAATGGATTTATTAAAGATTGAGATGTATAGCAAGATATTAATTAGTCTCTTTTACAATGATTCAGCCCTAAGGTGAAATATAAAAGAAAATAATAGTATTAATATTACAACGAGTCCGGGCTAGATGAAAATATAAAGAAAATATAATGAATTCGCCCTAAATGAAAATATAATAGAAAGTGTAGTTATTAGTAGAAATTAGACTATAGACGCGTATTAGACTATAGATACAGCCAACGCTCTGGACAATAACCAATTACACTAACAAGGGAACATCGGAGACTGATACACTCCGATTTTGATGAAACTTTGCATAAATATTTATTAGACCTGTTTATGAAGATAACTGTAATTCGTTGGTGCCCGTTTTTCACGTTGAGGGAGATATCAACCCTTTTATCCGAACCGCCCTTTCTATATACGTGCTTATAAATCGTAAACAACAAAAGATATAAAAAAATAGTTGAAATAAAAGTTATACCGTTTCTTGAGGTCTATAAAGCTGCGTAAAGTTTTTCCAAACGGAGGGGGAGGGGAAATTCAATTTTGCAAAAAGGATGATTTAAAAGAACGATCCTTTTAGCAACTCGTTCAACGGGGTGTCCAATAATGCATTCGGTGGATTGTTGATCGGTTGAGTTTTAGCATCTGTGTACAATAACATTATTTCTAGTAATGTTTGGCATAAGTGCTGCTTGCTCTCTTGAAAGGCTATTAAATGAACGGATATTTAACGTATATTAAACGGGCCGTTCGCGTCGCCGGAGCGTTTGACGATGTGCTCTTGCGATGTATCCGATTCGGATATATTCCCTGTACTGAATGATTGTATAATTGTTATCGTTTTTTACATCATTATCCTTACTGCAGCTGTTGCATCTGTCGTAAAATGTTCAGCATGCCGTTCGAGCCTTTCGAGCCGTTCAACGGCAAGCCGTTCGAGCCGTTCAACGAGCTGTTCGAGCTGTTCAACGGGCCATTGATTATTATGTTTATATTCATGTTATTTTTTACACCGCCTAATATGAAGCCTCACTGTCACTTCTTCTCCACGAAAAGGGTATAGCCGGATAAGGGGGTGAAATGTGCCTTTAGACCAAATCAATCAATGAACATATCAATTAATAGACCGGTCAAAGAAAATCATTTGTGCCAAGCATGAAGCCGCTACCCTTACTTGAAGGGTAGTTACAGGGCAAAACGCAATCTACAGTTTAAGCTTTATATCTTTTGTTATACTTCATGAAAAATTTTGAAAAAATCAGGGATGTTCTGCTCCATGACCTATGTGTTTTTGAATTTTTTCAGAATTTTTCATTGCAAAATGGATTTTTTAAAAATTCAGAAAGTTTAAGAATATTTTTTTTTAATAGAAGTTATGAAATGACCACGTTTATATTTTTACAGTATAAACGTCGTCCTCGGCAGAACCTTTGAGGAACACCTGGCCAACCTCAAGGAAGTTTTCCGCCGACTCCGTGCGGCGGGCCTACGCTCAAACCCCGAGAAATGCAGCTTCGGGAGATCGGAGCTCACCTACCTGGGGCACACCGTCACCAGCAAGGGGATACACACAGATCCGGGAAGGTACAGGCAATCCGAGAGATACCAGCACCCACCAACCTAAGAGAGCTCCGCCTGGGGATGGTGTCATGGTACAGAAGATTCATTCTCCACTTCGCAGATCTAGCGGCACCGCTCAACCGGCTTCTCCAGAAGCGGCAACGATGGTCGTGGACCACCACCGAAGATACCGCCTTTCAGGCCCTGTGGCACCAACTCGCCACCGCACCAGTACTGACCTGCCCAGACTTCGAGCAGCCGTTCATACTGGAGAGGAACGGGTTATCGCTTACGCGAGTCGGACGCTTAACAAAGCCGAGCGCAACTACTCCGTTACCGAGCGCGAATGCCTCGCCGTAGGCTGGGGCATCCGGAAGATGCGGCCATACCTGGAAGGCTACCGATTTACCGTTCTCACTGACCATCAGGCCCTGAAATGGCTGCAAGCCATCGACAACCCCTCCGGTCGACTGGCCCAATGGAGTCTAGAACTCCAACACTACGACTACAACATCCAGTATCGACGGGGCGAAAGCAAACTCGTCGCCGACGCCTTGTCCCACCAACCGGACGGACACACCGGAGAAGCCGACACCGTAGACCACAGCAACCGCGACTCATGGTAAGAGCGAACCAGAGTGGCGGTCCAGGACACGCCGACCAAGCACACCGAGTACCGTCTCCAGGGAGGGCAACTGTACCGACACCTCCCGGACGCCACCGGCCTCCACCCCGACCCTAGAATGGAAAGAGCGCATCCCGAAAGCCAGAAGACCGGAGATACTGGCCGAGAACCATGATACTCCAACCGCCGGGCACCTGGGCATACGGAAAATCAATGCCCGGCTGGTCCACAGATACTACTGGCCGGGAATGTTCCGGGACGTCGCCCGCCACGTACGGAACTGACCGAGCTGCCGGGAACATGCACTCCACACCGGCAAACGGACCGTGGAAAGTGGTCACCGCTGACCTCGTGGGGCCCCTCCCAAGATCAAATAGGGGCCACACTACACTCTTGGTAATGCAGGATTACGGTCGGCCCAAACAAATCATCACCGACAATGGGCGCCAATTCGAGAGCCGCGAGTTCACAACCCTCCTCGCCAAATATGGAGTGGAACACCGTAAGACACCACCATACACGCCTCAATGCAACCCAGTCGAACGCACGAATCGGGTACTAAAAACGATGATTGCTCAGGCGACGAAAACTAACCATCGGGACTAGGACGAATGGCTACCAGAACTGGCCTTCGCCTACAATACGGCCAAACACGAGGCCACGGAACAAACACCCGTCTATCTCAACTAAGGCTGGGAACTAACTGTACCAGGACACAACCACCACCCCCTAAGCACCGAGGAAGACCGCGAGGAAGCGCTGGCCAGGCTCCAAGACGCAATCGCGCTGGTCCACGGGCGCTTGCAAAAGCACACCAGACCAGCAAAAGACATTACGACCTGCGCAGCCGGCCCTGGGCTCCGAAGATCGGCAACCTAGTAATACGAAGAGAACACTCGCTGTCCTCCGCAGCAGACGGCTTCAACGCAAAGCTAGCGCCAAAGTTTGCCGGCACCTACAAAGTCACTGAACACCTCGACCCAACAGTGGTACGTTTGCGCGAGGGCAGGGGGAAAACACGCACAGCGCACGTACAGGAGTGGTTGCACTACCGCCACCGGCCCCAGCCACGCCGGCGCCCGCAGTAACCATGCCCTCACCCGCAGCAGCCACACCACCGCCAGCAGCACCACCGGGAGCCAAACCAGCACCACCGGACCAGCAACGGCGCCGAGCCATTACCAGACTCGGGACCGGCAGACTTGGCAGGGTTCAAGCAACCCGGGACCGGACCGCCACGGCAGGGCCAACCGCAGCCAGGCGCACTTTCCGAACCATCGCCACCCAGACAGACGACTACCGCCGGGAGACCTCGCAGGGCACAGGGGCCCCGTACGTCCTCACGCCGGGAAGAGCCGACGAGGCCGTACTACGACTCAGCAACCTCTCCAGGAGGAGGCCCGTCCTGATCGACATGGGGGACGGGACAATGCTAGCAGTCCTGCGACTGCGGGCGGACCATGTCAGCATCCGGGTCCGCAGATCAGCTGGACCGACAACAGGGGCACCACCGCAACCCAGGCCAACCGTACTTGCAAATCTGACGCTGCAATTCGTGACTATAGAAGGTAGGGGGTTTGCTAAAGTTTGAAACACCCGCAAAACCAAAGTGGCCATCGTCGCAAGTGCATGCGAAATTGAACTGTGAACAATTGCGCCGTAAAGAGAGATAGCGATACACGCGAAGTCACGTACGCACAGGTCAAAGCCCAAAAACTTCCGGTAATGAAAGTACGTAGGAAAAAAAACTGCTACGTCAGCAGATCCCAGGTATAAATAGAAGCGTGCCGAGCAGCGCGAGCTCACTTCGATTCCGATCGTAGTCCGACACGAATCTATGATACGATTATCACGTCCTGCAGTGTTCGCTACCAAGCTTAACGAACGAGCAGAAGCTCCTTGGAAGCGGCCTATCAGTTACGGCTAAGTTATCTAGAAATCGTTCTGCGGCCGATTGAGCTACCTCCTACAGAGTCAGGACGGATTCTATCTAATTACCGATAATTGATTATTAAATTATATTATATTATTTTATAAATTCAAATTGTAGATTTAAAGTTTTGATAATCGGATCTAGATTCCTCGAGCCGCGTTTATTAATTAATTGTCTTTCTTTGTATTTTTATTTAGGATGAATTTCTTTGTAATTAATACATTTTCCTTTATGTATTTCATTCTAGCTCAAACGCGATTGTCATTTTAATCTGTTCATTTTTTTTGTATATTTTTTATCCAGGACGAACTCCACTGTACTCTACTAATCTGATTATTTTCTTTTGTACTTCGAATACAGGGCGAAACTTTTGTACATCAATTATTTAATTATCATATTCGTTATTTTTTTTTATATTATCTTTTTATATATTGTAACGTGGTGACACGTGTGCCCCCCCGTTACAATCGCTGCGCTTCTCTCACTTCCCACTCCCACATCAAGATAACCCCTAACCGTTCCTTTATCTTACCCCTTTCCCCCTGGCCACCGGTGTCTGGCCGATGGAGGCGACGTACAGTGGGACAAAACTGCTTTTGGCGATCAAAATTCTGTAACTTTGGTTCTATTGGAAATATTTTAATGAAATTTTGGGAAGTTTTTGCCTACATTATGATACTTAAGTTGTATTAATATAAATCATATTGAACTACAGGGTGTCAAAATATTCACGTATAAACTGTAGCGCGTTCAATATCCTTCACTTGTTAGACATATTTGTGTCATTTAACAAAAAATTGACTCAAAACTGTTAATAACTATAAGAGAAACGGATTTAATAATTAAAAAATGACAAGACATGTGTTATTATAATATATTTATTTATATTTATTATGATCGATACCAAATCATTCGTGAAAACAGTTTCGACAATTATGAAAATTTATTATGGCATATTGCAAGGACGAAATAAAGTTTTGGATGACGAATATACACGTGGAATGCAGTTAACTGGTTAATAATCGTATCTGGTACTGTTTTTCTATCATCGTGCGCAGCGGCCAAGATGGATGCAATTTCATTCAATCGCCATTTTCTTGAAAAAGTGCAAAAAAGTGCAACCGATTTTTTCAGATTCTGATAGAGGAAGGTTCACTCTTTCCTGTAGTAATAATTAAACATGTGGCAAGTTGTGGCATTTTTTTAAAATCAAGCTCAAAGTTGAGATTTTAGTTAAATGTACTTCGTTTCAATCAGATCCTATTATTTAAAAGGTTGTTAACATTTTAACTTACTTTATGCACTGAATAGAATCTATACTATCCTAGTAAACTTTACCATTCATTTGAATTGTATCTTTCTCAGTAAAATTCATTAAAATCGTACATTGAAGTTACGGGTAATATTATCAGCGTTTCGTTTTGACGAATTTCTACTGACTTTGAGTGCCAACCACGGCAAAACGGAAGCAAATATGAAAAAACGGATTACACTACGTTAAACTACAGTTTATCCTCTATCGATGTATGTAATTAGTTTTTCAATTTTCGAATTCACGAAAATCGAATTTTGATCGCCGAAAGCCGTTTTGTCCCACTGTGCGACGGACAGGACCGACGAGGACTATCCCACCAGGAGCTTCGAGGCCGGCGACAGACCTCCAAACCCTCCCAAGAAAAGGGAACAACGTCGGAATTCAAAACCATCAGACGAAGCAGCCAGACGATGCAGAAAAAGCCCACCTGGAGCCATCTGTCGCCGAGCCCGAAGACCTCAGCCCACACCCGCCGCCACAGGACATCCGCCAGCCCCATCGACCCCCATCACCGGTAAATCGATAAGTCGATAATCGATCTATCCGTTACCGGAAGAGCCCCACTCCCAGAGCCGGCATTGAGCCTTAGGCTATCATTGTATAGAGAGCGATTTTGAGTAGATTTTGGAAAGCGATTAGCGATTGCGGTAAAGATTTGCGAAACGAGTTGCGAGAGTGTGTACGAGGTGATTGGGTGAGTCCTTTAGATTACATAAAATTGTGAATCGATTGTTTGAGTTCCGGCAACGGCAATCTTCTCTGCCCGCGCATTATTCAAAGATTACGACGAACCTCCCCTTTTCCCAATCCCCCTTTAAGATTTCCCGATTTTGATCATTACGTTCGACGCGTAACGTACACGAGCTGTCCTGCGAATCTTTTTCCCACCCTGAGACCTTTCCCTACCCAAGACTGTCCTCCACTGCGTACTCCCCCGCGAAGTACTGTACGGACGTAAGTGCCCGAAACCCATCCTCTCTAAGCCCCTGCGATACCCCTTCCCTTTTTCGATTTCGATTGCCACCGAGAGTGGCTGGCGCCCAGCGATTGTAACGAGTTGTAACAAATTATAGAGAATATAGAGTGAACCCCCAAAAGGGTCACAATATATAAATATTACTTTTTCTGAATAAACACACTATATTTTAGAAAGGAATTAACGTTGGATTTCACTCCTTTACCGCGCACCACTCGAACCTAAGATCCCTTAAATATTATTATTCTGATACGAGTCGCCTTCTCAACAGGAAGCCGCTCTCCCTACGCGTCGGTGTAGTAGCGTACTCGCTCGTTTATTCGGCGACGTTACACTTGGATGTGTATTTGATGGCTCACTGACACGGTCACGAATTGCTCTTTCTTTATCAAATTGCATTCCGCGTGCCCGCCACCACTGCGCGCCCACTGCGCAGGAAAAAGGGTTAATCGCGGTTAAAGCTCGTCTACGGCCACGGTTAAAGCGCGTTCACGACGCAGACAAGCAGCTTTTCCGCATCCTATAAAGAGGTTGAATCATTGAATATATGGTTATTATATAGACGATATGGGTTTCGGAAAGCAGCCCCTGTCTATCCTTGTTCTCAATATAGACGAGAGGACAACACGCACGGACGATCGTCGGCGACGACACGGACCCCTCTTGCCGAATACGATACGTGGTATAATTTGCGGTCCATCGAACTGCGGTAAAACGAACGTCGCAATCAGTCTGATCGAGAGCCCGAACGGAGTAAGATTCAATAATGTATACGTATACTCAAAATCATTGCAACAACCAAAGTACAAATACCTGGAACGAATTTTGACAAACGTTCCTGAAATCGGATACTTTTCATTTTCCAATAACGCCGAAGTCGTGCCACCGAAGGAGGCGCTGCCCGATTCGGTGTTTATATTCGATGACGTTGCGTGCGACAAGCACGACGTGATAAGAGAGTATTTCGCTATGGGTAGGCACTCGCGCGTGGACTGTTTTTATCTCTGTCAGACTTACGCGAAAATACCGAAACACCTAATTCGCGACAATGCCAACCTTTTGATCGTGTTCAAACAAGATAGTACGAATCAACACCACATTTATAACAATCATGTAAATACAGACATGTCGTATGAAAAATTTCGTAAATTGTATGCACAGTGTTGGGAACAGAAATATGGTTTCGTAATAATCGACAAGGACAGCTCGATGGAACGTGGCCGTTACAGAAAAGGATTTAACGAATTTGCCGTTTTCTGAAACATTTAGTCCTTCGATAGAACGCTTAGCGAGTAGACGTCTTCTCTTTGCAATGGATAATAATAATATTAAAGAATCGAGCAAAGTTGCGAATGCTATAGCTAAAACAAGCGATGCTATATGCAAAAAACCCAGAGCTCTCAAATCGGACAGCATCGACGAGGAGAGAGTCATCCAAAAACGATTGGGACCCGAGGTAGAATAGCTGGAACGAATTATCGAGAATATGTCAGTGGAATCGCCACATTCAGATACGATCGATATAAAATCCGAGTCGACATTCCCAACTTTGAATATTAAAGAATCGCAAAAATTGACGTCAATTCCTTTTCTTAACCCTCAAAGCGCACAAACTGCAAGAGCACGCATTTATTTCGAACCTGGTACATCTTCGAGTGAACAGACGGTGGATGTGACGAGAATCTTAATGTTTCTATACAGCGAATTTTGGATAACCCTAGCAAAAACATACGTAGCCATTTCAAGGAAAATTTGGGACAGTTGGCAGTTAAATACATTCAATTACTCTTTACCGATCGTGAGAAGAAGATAGATGACGTGTATGGAGTATACGTACAATACAACAAATTAATGCTTGGAATTTCAGTTTTCGACGTAAACAAAAGCGATGATGTGATTATTAATGAAGTGAGGTACAGAGGAACAACTGGTTCTTACGAATTACTATTTATGAGAATGCCTAATGACACCTTGTACAACGTCACTGATTTACACAAATACGCGGAAATATTAAAGCCGTCGAACGCTCATAGACGCAGCCATATCTCGTCGCGGCTTGTGAAAAATAACAAGGGTTACAAGTACAAATATATCATTGCAAAATTGCTTAAGAGCAAGCGGCGTGGAGGTAATTTGATACCGTTCGATATGGTGGCTAACGATAACGCAGTGGACTACGTGGACTGGAATGACCTAAACGAGCTCGTCGATAGATTATGTCTTCTCGTATCCTCGAAATCCGTAGGACATACAGGGCATGACAACGAGATCGTTTCTATAATCGAAGAACTTCGAGAAGCGGGTTGATTATAAATTGACACGTTCGTAAAGCATGATGTTAGTTTACAAACATGAAGAAGGTGAAGAGCAATCATATCACGGACGAGAAGATGCAGCTGGTCAACGAGTTGCACGCGCCAGCGAGACGTAACTTTAGACGTAGACGAGTCATTGTGCGGGGTTACGATGATCTCTTGCAAGCGGATCTCGTAGACATGGAACGGTATGCGCGAATCAACAATGGCTACAATTACATACTCACCGTCATCGATGTCTTATCTAAATACGCTTGGGCCGTAGCAGTGAAAACGAAAAATGGAAAAAACGTTACGAATGCATTTTTAAACATTTTGAATGATGGTAGAAAACCGACAAATCTTTAAACGGATAAGGGAAAGGAATTTTATAATACAGAATTCCGAAATTTTATGAAAGAATTACTCTACGCATAGCACAATGAAAGCATCGATAGTAGAACGTTGGAATAGGACGTTGAAAAACGAAATGTGGAAAAAGTTCCCGCTTAATGGAAGCTACGCGTGGACGGCCGTCTTACCGACGCTGGTCTCAGATTATAACAATAGAAGGCATCGTACGGTTAGAATGCGCCCCGTCGACGTAACACCGGTACATGCGGACAAACTCTTATCGTCTGTATATTCTAACATAAAGATTGCAGCTCCGGCCAAGTACAAGGTCGGTGATCACGTTTGAGTTAGTAAATACAAACCCTTATTCGCAAAGGGTTATACACCGAATTGGACAACTGAAATTTTCACAATTATTAAAATTCAACGATCAAATCCTGTAACGTATCTCTTGCAAGATATGCAAAAACAGCCGTTGGTCGGCGGGTTCTACCAATACGAGCTACATATAGTAAAAGATCACGATGTATATTTAGTGGAGAAGGTTCTACAACGAAAGGGAAATAAAATTTTAGCCAAGTGGTTAGGGTTTGATTCTACGTACAATTCATGGATAGGAGCGAACAGTATTTTGTAATCTATATTTTAAAATGTTTGTAATTACAAACATTATATGAATAAATAATTTTTCGGCTTTATTATAAATGAAAGGAGTGGGGTAGCTCTAAGAATAAATTATATTCATAACTTTTGAATACTTTTTTACTGCATAATATATAATACTGTATTATATTACATTAATAAAAGACGTAAGGGGAAGGGTGAGACAAGAATAAATTACATTGAAAACGGTTATATAATTTTATCTAGCGTAATAGAAAATGAGCAAATAAAATATTTGTTGACTTAGTAAGGAATCCTAAAAACGATATAGACACATCTCGATAAATATAAATAATAGAGCGTTAGAATGGTGGTGAAAGTGCGACACGTTGAGCAACGAAGCGAAGGTTGATCGAATTCAAAATTTACGCAAACAGTCGAATTATGGGCCCTCTTATTCCTGTTCGGAGGCTTTTTTTGCTGGAGATACACCGAAGAAACAAAGGCACAAAGAAGCCTCGGAAGATGCGCTCCCTATTTGTGTTTAACTTTGAAGCTCTTGTCGGAAGCGTTTCGTTTCTTCGCTTTTTTTCTCTCTCGCCGGGGTAACTTATGGGAGTTGTTGGGGGTTGACGCGCTACCACCAATCCGGCTATAACAGATAAAATAAAATATACATTAATACATAGTAAAAATCTAATAAAACAAAAACAGACAAGCAACCTACATCAATCTCGTCTCCGAAGAGGTATTAGAGGTCGAACACATAAATGTCTTTGCCGTGCCTTCGCACGCCTTCAACCCACAACTTATAATAACACTAGGGAAGTGCCATACGCCGATTTTCCTGAAACTTGGCATACAAGTAGTACATGGAAAACTATTGGACACGTATATTGTTATATCGGCCCGAAAGCCGTTTGAAGCCGATTGTCAAACTTTTTTTTAGTCTGGTCAGTCCAAGAATCAAACAAAAGAACAGAATTTTCCTCGGTGTTTGGTAAAAAAACGTTTGCAAACCAATTGATGGAAAGGTCGGACGTTAATTTGCCTGATTTTTATGCAAATACGACAATATTGTCTGCTTTATACAAAGTTTTCTGAACGATTGGTCCAAATTTACCACTAGTCTCTTGCTGGACTATTAATAAAGAGGACTTTAAATCTCCGTTGGCAGAAACGATTGGCTGAATAGTGTAGCTGTGCGTCAAAGAATTCAAAGATTGCGCTAAACACTCGACTTTCAATGATCTTTTTAAAGCAAGCGTGCGACCTGCATGCGTTTCTAAATTGAATCCCGATTGATCGGAATTATAGACATTTTCTTCACCTACCAACATGATCTCTGATTTTACATTAGAAACACATTTGCTTGATGCTTGTAATAATTTTTCCTTTGACGATATTTGTTTTTTAGTCAAAAATTTATTTATCTTTCGCGATACAATTCCATGATTCACTTTAAAATTATGTACCCAAAATGCGGAAGCAGTGAATAATGTCGGTGACGAATTGATTTCTTCTCCAGCCCGTAAAGCCCATCTTTTTATATCAATGTCATGAATAAAAACCGATCTTTCAGAGGAAATTTTGAATTGATCCAAAACATACTTCGAAATTTATAATAATTTTTCATTTCTCGTGCCACCTTCTTTACTTTGCGCCTCCCACCTATACAATGACCTCAAATCAGAAACTTTCTTAAATCTGTGCTGAACTGACTTTAAGGGCAAAGATTTTGTCTTTCCGGAACGCTGAAATTGTACAGCCTTTGTTTTATATTCGATATCAATATCAATTATAGTTTTCTTGCAATCCTTTATTGATTCTTTGAAATCACTTTGAGAAACCTCATTAAGAGAAATTGCTTCAGGATATACACTTTCTTCATTAAAGCTTAAAGTATCAATGCTTTCGACAAATATCTGTGCATCTACGTATAGCATCTTTAATTAAATTCTCCAAATTAGCAGCAAACGATTTTTCCTCGTCTGTAATAACTGAATGCACATTATATTCAGGAGAATTAAAACTTCTTTGTAATAAAAGAACAATGTTTCTTGGATTCATCGACATTATCTTTACAGGTACTTTAAATCCATAAATCGTAAGAAACAAGAACAACCACAGCTGTTAAAAAGCAAAAGTTCAACTTTTGACAAGAGCAGTTAACCGTAGTGAATGGACCGAGTAAGCGAGCGGAGCGATTAAAACGAGTAGAGCAAGAAGCGCCAATAGAATGAGTAAAGCGAGTGGGCGAAGAATTGTTGTGGGGTTTCCTAATGCAACAGTTCATCATTAATTACGCAAGATCTTCGAGAGGCGAGTATGTCTCATCCCAATGAGATGAGAACCCTATCATGTCTACGTCGTTCATCCTGGCTAGTGCTAACGGGGGATTGATTTTTAGATGCATCACTACTTGTAGGGATGGTTTTCGATGTTTCGTTACTGTTATTGGTAGTTTTCGATTAGGACCGTTTTGCTACAAATTCGCCTCAAAGTTATGCTGATTTCTTATTTTTTGTAATTTTCGCACTTTTTGATAGGGTGTCAAACTTTTGAAAAAATGCGACTGCCATATTGGGTCCGCCATTTTGAATTCTTAAAAACGGACTTCAGATTCGTTATCAGCAACCCCAAAAACTCTTAGTTACCTGATTTCGCAACAATCGTAAAAATAATTCGTAAAATAGTCGAACCTGTTAAGAATGCGTGATTTTTCTATATATAATTACCGCTAGGGAAGTGTTTTGCCAAGAGGGCGACACAATTTAATTTCTGGTTTTTCTATTTCGAGTGTCGTCACAAAAGTACTACTATGCGGTTATTTTTTCCGTTATTCCTCATCATGTGGCGTAGTTATACAAAAGGACAGTTTGTTAAGCTTTTATATTTTTCATAAACAATATCATAGTTATTTTTTCATTCATTTAAATAAACAGACATTATTATAAACATATTTCAAAGTGTTTCTTGTTTTCTTTTGGCAATTCTAAGATATAGAAACCGCAACAGAACCTACCCCCAAAATCGATAAGGGTAATTTTTACCCTTCAAACGGCTTTCGGGCCGATATAACAATATATTAGTCCAATAGTTTTCTATGTACTACTTGTATGCCAAGTTTCAAGAAAATCGCCGTATGGCACTTCCATAGTGTTACTTGTTAGTCAATTCCACCGAGCATTTCATTTATTGTAAAGCGCGTCTGTATAACAGCTAGTTAAAGTCACCTTGCATTCCATTTATTGTCAAGCGCGTCAATTTCGATTAAGCCAGCGGTGCTTCCATCACTCTGTGATAGGCTACTGAGCCCAAACGATTCACCTTTTGAATAAACTAATACCCTTTGTTACACCGCAAACAAATATCTCATTGTTGTTTCAACCATTCCTTCTGCTTTCGCGTACGCGCCGCGAACGCGAACTCCACCTTAAGATACGTCGCGTCGGGGAAATCATACGCTCGTTCTACTCGCGTATTCCCCTTACTAAAGAGATAAATATTACAATCTTTTAAAACCAATGGGAATATTCTAGCGTTTTTAACTTCCGCGTAATAGGTCATTTTCCCCCCAAAACACATATTTTTACAAAAGCTCGTGTTTTTCGAAATCTGAGGGTGATAGAGCAATTCGGTGTTCGGATTCGTGTTCAGGACAAGAAGCTCTAGAACGATCACTCAGTGGCTATTGAAAATCAGAGAATAAGTTTAAAGTTGGACAGTGTTATTGCTTTTAGAGAATCTGTGATATTTACTTCGTTGCGGCATCCTCTGCAACCTCCATAGGTTGTTGCTGCTGTTGAGGGAAGAGTTCCGCCCTGAGCTCGCCCTTAATTGCTTTATTTGTTGTTGTTGCCGCTGCAGCTGTCGCACCACCTCATCTTGTTCTGAAAGAAAAAGGAAAAATATATATATGTTACAGGCATGTTTCTGAATTATGCAGTATATGCATTTTTCACAGTTTCTTTTAACTTTCTGTCACCGTTTTTTCCGAAATTTCCGTCAATTACGAGGAAGTAAACGCGTGATTCTATTCGCTGCAATTAAACGAGCGAATGTACGGTAAAAAAAACCCGAAGAATTTCCACGAACGCTATCGCGAGCAGAGGAACGTATTGACCAGAAAGATCCGGAAAAGCGAGATAATCTTCTTAGGTATGCGTAGAAAAACTAGTGACTGTCGTACTGGTTTGTACTGACGAAATCGCAAGTAAGAAGGAGGATGACAGTTTCGGCACGCGTGTTTATAAGAAGTACCACCTTCTTATAAAGAACAAGATGAGAGACGAGAGGTGCCGAAACATCGTTACCGTCTGCGATCGTTTATTTCAAACGATAGAACTACAAATAATTATAATTAAATATGTAAGGCGTAATAATATATATACATAAAGAAGGTATAAAGAACAAATGTGAATAATTAATAAATGTAAATAAATGAAAATAAATTAAGAATAATGAACTAGATGAAAAATAAGAAATACACGATATACATAAACGGTATATACGTACAAGCCGCGCAGCTGGCGGTTTTCCTGACCGTCTCGAACACTTTCTTTTACTCATATCTTATTGTTGAAATTGGAATTATACTTATGATCATTTTCTGACCCCTTATTTATGGTGTTTTTTGTTTATTTATATATGATTATGAGAAAAAAATCTGTGCAGACGTAATATGTCCAGGGTGTAAAAAAATTAATGGTAATAGCTTCAGGGGGTGAATCTAGACCCTAGGATCGGAGGACATCTATAAGAAAAGCTTGCGGCAAAATTGTTTATAACATTGAAAATTAATGTTAAATTTTTTTTTACATCAACGGATTCTGCGCATTGAGAAAAAAAATAGTCAGAGAGGAACCGTATGTTGCAAACAAACCGTTTGGTCAGGAAAAATTATTGAAGAATTCACAGCGATTTGGTTGTGTAGTGTAATACGTAGAGACATGGGTCTACCACCACTCTGTCACATGGACGTACCTTGGGTCCTGGCACAGCGGTGTGCGTACCCCTACCCTAAACTGATACAATATAATCTCACTCATTTCTCGGACCTCTCACTTTGTGGACCACTTCAAACAAAGAAGAGGGGATAACGAGTTGATTATTTCGAAGCAAAAACCACTTGCTTATTTCGAGGCAATACTGTGTTGCTACTTCGATGAATAGTTAAAATATCAATAAAAAGATACCTAAATGACTATACTATAGCAGCAATTACAATAATAATTAAACTATGATAAACTTAAGTAAGAAGTAAATTCTTGGATCGATAAAGATGGTATTGATTTTTTACATAAAGGAAAAATGCATTGCAATTCATTAAAGAACGTTAAGAGGGTGGTTTGAAAGATCACTGAAACCAAAAATTCAACGTAGAACAAAATTTACGACATTCGTATCCTGTGGTGCTATCCCAGCGGAAATTCGTAGTTGATAGTAACCAGTTACAAATTTTGCGTGTCTTTCCAGAAACTCTTTTCGTAAGGATAGGAATCAACAATAGAGAAAGTTACCGTGATTCCAACCCAATGTCTTCTCTTACTTTCGTGCATTGCAGATGTCAGAAAAGCGTTCCTTTTCTCTACTGTTCATGCCTATACTTACGAGGAGTGCCTCTGGAAGAACACACGCAAAATTTGTAACTGGTTACCATCAATTACGAATTTCTGGTGGGAAAACACCATAGGATACAGATATCGTAAATTTTGTTCTACGTTGAACTTTTAGTTTCAATGGTCTTTTGAAACACTCTCTTAATTTTCTTTAAGCAACTGCAGCGCATTTTTTCCTGTATGTAGAAAACCAACATCATCTTCACCGGGGTTTTGGAAAACCATTGCAAGAGATTCGAAGCCTCAGATTCATTTTGACAACGACAGCGAGAATATTTCCAAGCGCCTGCTAATTTTCTTTGAGTTTTACTCGAAGTATCTACCTTGCCCTTTTGTTTATTGCATTTTCAGTATTATTATTATTATTATTATTACAACAATTGTATAGTCATTTGTGTTTTCCTACATTTTATTATTATTTATCTTAGTAGTAATAGTGATAATATTAAGTGTAGAGTAGTAGTGTTGTGTATTAGTGTTACTAGGGTTATTAATGTTAGTAGTGTTATTTAGTGTTATTTTATTACTAGTGATATTTTAATAATTAATAATGAACAATCGTGCATCATGGAGCGTCGTAGCCGAAACAATAATCGCACATTTGTGAATGTGCGTCTGTTTGCGATTTTGCGTGGTCCGCGCGGTCAGAAATAACACACACCTGCGTAACGGTAACAAACAATGTATTTTACACAGAGAAATATTTACAATAGTCACTCGCGGGTTCAGAGAATCACACGAGTGGTCAGAACTGTACAACGAATTACACAAGGTTTGCGCGGACTGACAAATATACTTAATTACTAAACTGCGCGGGCTCAAACTTAATTGCTAACTAAACTAATGTACAGTAATTAAGGAAAAGCGCGGGCTGAACTATCAGCGTCGCGTGGACACGGAAAAGACGTACAAAGCGCGGACTGCGAACGCACGTGGTTGCGCGTCGAACGATCGTACAAGAAGAACAAGAATCGATCATGTCGTCGATCGTACCGGTTCCGCGCAGAGAGGAGACCGCGTGGACAAAGTGGGCCGGAGAGGTGCTGCCGCTATCGGTAACGGCGCACCAACGAAGTATTTTAGTTGCCAACTTCGTCGTTCTGCGTCGACATGGGGAATTTCGCCAACAGCGTCAAATGCTCCGTGCCATGGATGCAGCCGATAGAGATTATACCCTGGCACGGCGTATATACTGTGAATGGCTCGAATAGTGGTAGAGTAATAAGATTGAGATCCATTCCTGATAGGCGACAATTCCAAAGACTGGACCACCGTTTCAGTGAAGCCTCAATTTCAATGATCAGCAACAACCACTGTAATGCTGGTCGACCACGGATGCATTGGAGAACGGAAAAGCAAGTCATTGCACTCGCACGAAGTTATTCGTTCATGGGACTCCGTGGCATTGCACAACGTGCAAATATTTCACACATGACGATACGTCGCTTAATCCGTGAAGAAGGCTTAAGACCATATCGTATCCAGAATGTGCAAGCATTAAGAGAATCGGACTATGAACAGAGAACAAACTTCTGTCAGTAGATGTTGAGGAAAGTGCAGAGTAATGAGCATTTTTTTTTAAACATTCTATTTACGGATGAAATTAGTTTTTCTAACATTAATATTCAAAACCAAATTTCAACCAAGGACAGTTTTCAGTAAATGTATGGGCTGGAATAATCGGTGATAAAATAATCGGTCCTATCTACTTGCGCCATTAACTAGTCACCGATATTGTCAATTTTTGCACACGGAATTGATCACAGGCTTTTTCCCCGACAAAGGAGAAGAATGATTTATTTTATGCACGATGACGCAGCACCACATTTTAGCAAGTCAGTACACGAATATTTGTCGCAATTGTTTGAATCGCGATGGATTGGGATTCAACACCTGCTCCACATTTGTGGCCTCCATGCTCCTCCGATTTAAATCCACTGGATTTTTTTCTTTGGGGCGCAGTGAAGGAAATCGTGTATAAATCGGGCACGGAAATAAAGACTGTGGCGGATTTAAAACGACGCATTAATTATGCTTTTGAAAAAATTCAAGACAAAGAAAACATTTTCTATAAAGTGCGTAGAAATCTAAAATACAGACTACATAACTGTGTAAACAGTGGTGATGGACACATTGAAGCTGGTGACCAAGCAAGACTATTACGGAGTATTGGTGAGAACGGCAGTGTCCTGTGGGAGAGGCAAAGACAAAGATAAAAGTGAAGAAGGCAAAAACGTCGAATTGGTGAGTAAATATATTATTATTGCATGTAATCCTAGGGTTTTAGATTATTAGTATTAATGTATTCTATTTTGGATAGTAAAACATGAGAAAAGTCAGTTGATTCAGAGTCATATAGTAAGATCAATGCACCTTACTAGGTCTGTGAGGAGATATACATAGAGGTCGCGAAACCACGGGCCCCTACGAGTCCGCAACCGTAGCACCGCCGACTCGCACCGCTAGCGACAACGCCAACGCCAGATGGCGACCGCGCGAGGCAAACGGCTTAGCGGCAGAATATATACCGCGTCGTGAGCTGGGGACGGCAGATCTGTTTTCTGAGCGAATCCCACTGAATGAATCATAGCGAGACTGGTTCGTACTTTTGAACTCCTCACACTCCACCAGCAATGTTCGGCGACAAGACGCGAATCGCGACCGCCCGTCGGAGGTATCGCTGTATCCGCTAGCCACAGCCGGGGCCACCCCGAGCGGCTTCCCGACCGCCGCGGCGGTCCAGTACGGTTACGGTCGTGGAGCGGTTCGGCGGTCCGGTACGGTCACGATCACGGTTCGATTCGGCGGAGATAGTCGGAAGCCAGGGTTACTGGGACGGATGGCACCACTGGGGTGGACGGTCGCGGTACGCATCTCGTCCGCCCCGACAGTAGGAGGACCGTTGGTCCGGCGGACGCCCGGCTGGCGTATGCGTCCGGTCCGGCCCACAGTGAGATAAAACGGTTTTCGACGAAAGTCGATTTTCGGGAATTCGAATTTTGTTACGTCCCGTCTTGCGGGCGTTTATTCTACGGTAAATACGTTACACGGGTTCTGCCGCTTAAAGCGCTAAAGCGCACCTTGACCTGCCTTTCGAGAAGTATGGGGTATAGGATGGGAGTCCTCCACACGGGTGCACTCCTGGAGCTTGTATATTAGTATATTACATTATATCTAATATAGGTATAGGAATAATGATATTATTATTAAATGTACATTGAACTGTGGGGAGGAATCAGTATATTACATTACATCAAATGTAGGTATAGTAATAATGATATTGTGATTAAATGTTTATTACATATCTAATGTAGATATAGTAATGACGATACTGCTGCGATCTGTCCATTGATCTGTGGGAAGGAATCAGTATATTACATTACATGTAATGTAGGTATTGTAATAATGTTACGTTATTAAATGTATATTACATACCTAATGTAGATATAGTAATAATGATATTGTTGTTAAATGTATACTGATCTGTGGGAAGGGATCAGGATATTAGATTAGATCCAATGTAGATATAGTAATAATGATATTGTTATTAAATGCTTATTATATATCTAATGTAGATATACATATAGTATACTGACTCCTTCCCACAGACTAATGTACATTTAATAACAACATCATTCATACTATATTTATATTACATATAATGTAATATACTGATCCCTTCCCACAGATCAATGTACATTTAATAACAACATCATTCATACTATATCTACATTGGGTATAATGTAATGTACTGATTCCTTCCTACAGATCGATGTGCATATAATAACAATATCATTAGTACCATATCTGCATTTTATATAATGTAATATACTGATTCCTTCCCACAGATCAATGCACAGATAATAACAGTATCGTCATTACCATATCTACATTCGGTATGTAATAAACATTTAATAACAATATCATTGTTACTATATCTACATTAGATATAATGTAGTATACTGATTCCTTTCCACAGATCAATGTATATTTAATATCACCATCATTCATACGATATCTACATTGGATATAAGGTAATATACTGATATATTCCCACAGACCAATGTACATTTAATAACAATATCATTATTACTATATCCATAATACTTGTTCGCAAATTCGCGTGGTCGGAGCGGGCTGCAAGGAACTACGCACTTTGTGGAGTTAACAGAAAGTTTAATCACAAACAGTACGTACAGGGCGATTATCACAACACAGAGAATAAGCCTGATCAGCGAAGCAAACATACACTTAATATTAGGAGACTACAATCAAATAATGCGTGGGCAATTGCAATCATACACGTCGCGGACTGAACTGTTAGTATCGCGTGGTCGGAATGTGTAAAACTGCGTACTAGGATCGTAATTCTCGCGTGGACCGAAAACACGTGGTTGCACGGCGAGCGTACGAACAAGAAGAACACGATCGATGATAGCGTCGATTGTGCCGGCGAGCGCGTGGAGAGGGGACCGCGTGGACAAAGTGGGCCCGAGAGGTGCTGCCGCTATCGGTAACGACGCCCCGACGAAATACTTTCGTTGCCAACTTCGTGGGCTGAGGCAATTTGGCGAATTTCGCCAACAATGCTATATCTAGTAATAATGATATTGTTATTATATGTACACTGAGTTGCATTGAACTTGTCGCAGTGAAGTTGGCTACAAATTCACTAACGCATTCACGCCGCGTCGGTGAGCCGATGGGCGAGATCGACTGACCGACGCGGCATGAATGTGTTAGTGAATTTGTAGCCAACTTCACTGCGACAAGTTCAATGCAACTCAGGGTACTGTTCGGGTTTCGCATCTCTTTTCTATAATTGGTCCGAGCTGTAGGATTCAAATTTGACGCCACGAGAAGGGGGGCATGAGTGTCAGCGCCACGCTGCAATACGCAGGCGCGAGCAGTGTGGGGGTGGAAAGGACCGTTCGGGACTGGGCCCGACATTCAGACGAGAATCCGTGACCTCTGCACTCGTATTTTTGGTCTTTGTGCGTTTGAGATACCTTTGTGTTCTTTTTGTGTTTTCTTTTGTATTGGGGGCGATCGGCTGACGTGCGCGAGTTTAATCGGGCGTGCGTCCTCTGCGTGTGAAGCACTGAGTGCATTTGGGGCCGTGTGATCACGGTCATTTTTTGTCCCCACTTGGCGGGACGCTTCCTGTGACCAGGAAATGCACTGGGTGCAATTTTAAGCTCGTGTGATCACGACTGTTTTGTTCCCAATTGGGGAACGCCTCCTGTGATCAGGATTTATTTGTGCGAGGACCGCGACGATTGGCTGCGACGTCGGCGAGGTGGCCTAGGAGTACGGATGGTAAAGAGCTCTTGCGTGCGATAGTCATAAGCTTGAATGATCATTCAAATAGTATTTTAATCTCTAGGTTATAGTTTTACTTTCATATATATATATTATCGTTTTGTTATTGTATTATTCTTTTATTTGTTGTAGTTTATTTTGCTTATGGAACCAGGCTTTTTCCCCACTTGAGTCTGGGGTTTTTTACAGCTGGTATCCTTTAAAGTCATTTTTTCTATATAATAAAATCATTTGTTTTTCTTTCTTATTCGTTAAAATCTAATATTGCTTGTGTTTCATTTATCCTCGGTGACCACGATCATACCTTGTTTCCTCTTCCCTTAATATTGAAATCTGATATTCGGAACAGGTACATTGACCTGTGGGAAGTAATCCGTATATTACATTATATGTAATGTAGGTATAGTAATAATGACATGGTTATTAAATGTATATTACATACTTAATGTAGATATTGTAATAAGGATATTGTTGTTAAATGTACACTGCTCTGTGAGAGGGGATCAGTATATTACATTAGGTCCAATATAGTTATAGTAATAATGATATTGTTATTAAATGAACATTGGTCTGTGGGAATAAATCAGTATATTACATTATATCTAATGTAGATATAGTAACAACGATATTGTTATTAAGTGTTTATTACATATCTATTGTAGATATAGTAATAACGATATTGTTATTATATGTACATTGATCTGCGGGAAGGGATTAGTATGTATGGTTTTATTGGATTTCCCTTGGGGTTACCATTCCTTTACATTTACTTTAACAGACTTAATCTTACGCATTACTACTTATATGCTAAAAATTTTATGCTATCGCTTCTCTTCGTCGTTCTCGCTTCGCCTCACCGCTCTCGTTTCGCCTCGCCGCTCTCGCTCACTCGCCGCTTGCCGTTTTCGAGTATTCGCCGCTTTCGCTCGCTTCTCTACTCGACCTCTCTCCCTCCGCTTTTCTAACGATAACTTAATTCTATCTTAATTCTATCTTAATACTACCTTAATTCTACCCTTAGTTCTATCCTTACACCTATCCTTATTTCTATCCTTATATCTTACCGCGGCTTAGCATATCGGTTGTAGCGTCGAAACCTCTCCAACATGGAGAAGTCCCGTATTTAGATTATGTTAAGGAGTGAGGTAGGTTCATAAATAAATTTAATAATAATTGAGCCAAAACGTTTGATTTTATTGGCTCTCAAAAAACGAAGGGGAAAAGCCATACGGCATAAAAACCCCTGATTCTTAAAATATATTAAACAGAACAAACGAATTGAAGCGAGGTGCGAGCGATCGCAAAATATTATCTTATATTGTATTTAAATTAAAATAATCACATATGAAGCCGTTGCTCTCCGGCTCATAAGTGCGATTGCGTGTACTTTGTACTGCGTAATGAGGGTGGTTACGTGGAATAACCAACCCTATCGTGTCGTTTTGTATTGAACAATAATATCGAATCAGAGTGATTACAGGAGGTAACCACTCTACCGGGTCGTCGTCACGACCACGGATGTCTTGTATGTAATTGTAATATGTGTATTCAGGGTGGTTACGTGATGTAACCAACCCTACGGGTCGTCGGTGTGACTGCAATAGTCACATCCGAACGACATCCGATTGATCGAAAGAGATTCGGCTCTTGCACTCGCGAACTAACCATGTTACGACCGCGATCCGAACTGCCCGAAGTCTTCAAGCTGACTAAAAAAGGCAAGCAAAAAATACCCGGAAATCGCCTGAAAACTCTAGCATAAGAGGGGTGGCATTTGAAAATGTCCTTTCTTTCTTTCTTTCTTCTACCGATGACGCACGAGGGCCAGCGAAACCGTTAGGTCGTTTATTACTTGCACGTGAGACCGAACCGAGCGAAAACCGATAGACACAGGCCCTGCCTTGACTCGTCCTTCGAATCAAAGGGCTATTCCCGGCGACAAACGCGCTGGGCCTCTTAAGATCATAAACCTCCCTCGATCGACAAAGGTTCTCAACCGCGTGCGAACACCGGTAGTAATTTCACCCCCTGATTTCCTCCCTAGGTTTCCAGTTCCTCCCACTCACACTTCTCGCACACCTTCCCTTCATTCATTCGCCCTTTTCTCATTCCTTTATTTTTCATTCTCTCCTATCCCCTCCCTATGATGTTTTTCCTTACCCTGTTTCCCTTGCCTTCTCCAGCCCCCTCATTCATCCCTCTGCTTCCCCCTCCTCTCCCAGCAATTGCTTCACCCTTTCCTGCCAACTACCCGCCCCCCCTCCTCCCCTTCCACATCTTTCCCATACATGCTCCCATGTCTCCTTCTCCCCCTCACATAACCTACATCTTCTCTTCTCCTCTGGTTCCCAGTATCTCCCTTCTCTCACCTTGTTCCCTAACCTGTACCTTGCCACCCTTTGCCACCTACTCTCCCCCCATCCTTTCCTCAGGTATTCCGCCGTATCCCTACTTTTTACCTCCCTATACCACTTATTATAGTTCGAGTTTATTATTCTCTCACTATTTTCCTTCTCCTGTTCCTCCCTATCTCTCCTTTCTATCTCTTCCCATTCCCAACCTCCTAAACCTCCCATCCTTTCCATTTCTTCTGCTTCCACCCCTCTTTCTCTCAAAAAATCTATCCTCTCCTCTTCCCAAATTGACAGTCTCTCTCCTCTTTTCGCCCTTTCCCTTATTTCCTGCAGACACTTCCTTGCCCGCCCATTACCACCCCCCTCCTCTAGTTTTCTTTCAAAGTGCCATGCTCTTTTTCCTGCCCAGCTCCTCATCTTTCCTCTCCCCGTCTCCACCCGAACTAGGTAATCCGGTGTCCTCCAATCCACCCCCAGCGTCCACCTCAGGTATCTATCTTGTACAGCCTCAATCTCTTCTCTCTCCCTCCAACCCTATACCTCCACCCCGTAGCTCATCACCGCCCAGACCAACCTATCATACAGCCACATCCTCCTTTCCCAGTCCGCCTTAAATCTCCTCTTCCCTATCCCCCAGACCTGTCTCATCACTGCTGCTGTCCTTCTAATTCTGTCTCTTATTTGTCTTCCTTGTGTCCCGTTCCTCCCAACTACATATCCCAGGTACTTGTACTCCTTCACCTCCTCTATTTCCTTTCCGTTCCATATCCATCTCCATTCTTTTTTCCTGCCATCTCCTTTTTTAAACCTCATCATCTTTGTTTTTCCGGTGTTCAAAACCAATCTCTTCTCTTCTAGGTACTTTTCCAGCGTTTTCAGCATCATTCCCATTCCTACTTCCTCTTCTGCCAGAATTACCATATCATCTGCGTATGTGAGGACGTACACTTTCTCTCCTCCCACTCTTATCCCTCCCCACCCTTCCTCTTAAATCTGTCCTCTATGTCCGCCAACAGCACATTGAATAGGTACGGACTTAGCGAGCACCCCTGCCTCACCCGTTTTGCCGTTCAGAAAGCTCTTCCTGTATCTTCTCCTATCCTAACCTTAGTCCATGTCTCCCTATAAATTTCTTCCACTCTTCTTCTTATTCCCTCTCTTATCCCCCTCACCCTCATCGCCCTGAACAGAGTTTCCCTATCTACCGAGTCAAACGCAGCCTTTAGGTCTACAAACATTGTTTTCAGCACGCGTTTGCGGTTATGGTTGCCGTTGTTTAACGCGGATTCCACCACCGGAAGATGCGTACTTCCTTACTACTTTCTGCGGCAGCAAGGAGAATTTACACTGAGAGATTTTAAGATAGAATCATGAACATATGATGTATTTCCGAAGGTTCTCATACAAGTGTTGATGTGTGTGAGTTCTAAGAATACTGAAGAAGCGAAGCGATCAGATCTAAGGATCCACAATAACTGCCCTCGAGTCTCGAAGTCTCTTTTTAAGTATTTAGTTCACCCTCTCCTGAGTCTTACTAACGGTCAGCAAGGAGCCGCAGAGAGGTAGTCCCACGAGGGAGGTGTGACGAATCGTAGCCAATTCGCAAACGTTTGGAGTTTGACTAATGGCCACAGGCTGAATGGTTTAGCAAATCACCTCGTTGGACATTTCCCATGTAGGCTGGCTGAAAATCCATCGGCTGTGATGCACGTGGGAGTCGTATAGTTAGATAGGATCTGTTGTACTCCAGGTACGAGCGACTGATGGCTCAGGTGTAGGCTGTGTGCCAGATGCGAGCGACTGATGACTCAGGTATAGGCTGTGTGCCAAATGCGAGCGACTGATGGCTCAGGTATAGGCTTTGTGCCAAATGCGAGCGACTGAGGGCTCTAATGGTCCTGGTGACTGTTGGTACCTGGGATCGACAACTTGACTGCCCAAACACATGCATCACGGGGGATCCGTTTAAGACACGGAAGAGGAAGTTCGAATTAAAGTACAGTGAATGGTAAAACCTCGTAAAAGATAGTAAACTGCTCGTCGCGAGCATTTGTGGACAATGTGCATGCCAAATAAACGTTCTGAGTTTACAGGGCTTTGTCCTTTAGACATTCTGTTTCCTGCTTCGGAACTTTCTAAGCTTCGGGTGGTAATTTCTTTAATACGTGACAAATTACCACTCTGGGTAGCTTAGGGGAAGTTTAAGAATCATGGTTATATGACTGATTGTGCTTCTAAATTGGTGTAATAACTGTTAACTGTTAGGAATTTGAATCCTTACAGGGTGAAACTACCAGAGCAAAAAATAGGTTGTGAATTTCAAAGAGTTTATTGCTGTCGATGGTAAAATTCGTACTATTGTCGGAATATTAATATTACTGCTTTATCTGCAAACTATACAATGCTGCGAAACAAACATCGCCACCATCCCTCCTCCTTTCTTCCCTATCTGCCTATTTATTAGGTAGTTGAGCACGTAAATATTTTCCGTTGTTCCCATTCCCTTCCTGAATCCTGTCTGGCATTGTGGTAGCACCTCTTTCTCTTCCATATCTTCCTTCAATCTTTCTGCTAACACCGATGCGTAAATTTTGTACAAAGTCGGCATTAGCGTTACTCCCCTGTAGTCTTCCGCTTTTTCACCCGACCCCTTCTTTTTTATCGGAGCTATAATCCCTCCTTTCCATTTTTCTGGCCAGCCTTCTCTCCATACTCTATTGCATACTTTCCATGCCCAGTCTCTTGCTTCCTCCCCACCTAACACCCAAATTTCATTTGTGACTCCATCCTCCCCTGCTGCCTTGTTTCTCTTCAATTTTCGTATCACCCTGTCAAACTCCTCCTTCGTTATCCCCTCTTCTTTTTCCTCCTCTCACCACTTTACTATCCACATCTCCTAGCATACACATAAAGTGTTCCCTCCATTCATCTTGTCCGATTCCTTCATTTACTCCTGTTCTCTTCCTTCTCTCTGACTTTATTATTCTCCATACTTCCCCCTCCGTCCTTGCCTCCTCTACCTCTTTCTCTAGTCTCCTCGTCTCCTCTCTCTTTTTTTCATCACACAGCCGCGTATACTCTCTTTTCTTTTTTCTGTAGTCCATCCTATCCCCTTCACCTTTTCTCCACTTCCTCAGGGCCTTCCTAACCTCTTCTTTTCTTTCCTTGCAGTCTTCGTTCCACCACCCTCTCTTTCCTTTCCTCCCTCTTCCCTCTTCTTCTTCTCCTTCCATCCCTTTTTCTATTGCTCTTCCGATTTTCTTTGTCGTCTCTTCTATCTCCTTTTCTAGCTCTCTTTCCTCCCCGCCTCCCCACCTCATTTCTTCTTTAAATCTCTCCTTTGCTTCCTCCGTCCACTCCATTTTCTTTTTTCCCCTATTATTCTTCTTCCCTCCCTGTCTTCCTTCCCTTTTCCCTCGGATTTCCACTATTAGCGGGTGGTGGTCTGACGTCACCGCCTCTCCTACTACTAGTTTTTCTACCCTTTCCCACGCTTCCTCCTCTCCTATCACGTAATCAATTAGAGTGTCCCCCCTCCCTCCTGTGTAAGTAAATTCGCCATCCTCATCACCCCTTGTCCCCCCGTTCCCAATACTCCAGCCTGTCCTCTCCAATAGTTTCCTTCCTTCTGCATTCACTTTTTTGTCTTTCGACTTTCTTCCTCCCTCCTCTTCCCCTTCCCCCCATATTCTCCCGCTCTCCTCGCCCGTTCTCGCGTTGAAGTCCCCTTCAACTAATTTCACTACCCCCTCTCTCCTTTCCTCCATCCACCCCCTCAGCTTCCCCATCTTATCTTCTATGTCCCCGTTTACATACACTCCCATTATTTCCCACCTCTCACCCCTTATTTTCCCTTCGCCGTTTATTATTCCCTCTCCCTTTTCTTCTATCTCTCCTTCTGTCTCCAATTCTAGTCCCTCTCTTATCCCCAGCACCATCCCCCCCATCGCCCTCCCCTTCTTGTTTTTCTTACTCGCTGCCTGCGCCCTCGGCATCTTTCCCTTCATGTTTTCCCACCCTTTTCATCCAACCACGTCTCATTATATCCCATTATATCAATATCATTATATCCCATTCCCTTACCCTCTGCCAAAAGTCTCTGTCCTTGTTCTTCAGACCCGCTACATTCCAGAAGGCTATCTTCCATATTCCTCCCCCCTCTTCTCTTCTGGTCTTGTCCCCGTTTCTCTCTTTTCTCTTTTCTCTCTGCCTCCCCTCCTCTTCCCCTCTTCCTCTTTCCCCTCCCTCCCCTCGCCTATTAATCTTTCTTTGTCCTCATCCCAGCTCTACCACTTCCCTTCTATTCTTATCCTTCCTCTGCCTACCCATACGTTCTTCCCCTTAATGCTTTCTTCTCCTGCTATTCTCCTTAATTTCCATTGCGTCCTCCTTTCTTCCCAAGTTAAGTCCTCTTCTATCCTCACCTCCCTGCCCCTTAGCTTCTTTTTCTTATCCATCACCTCCCATTTTTGCTCTGTTGTTTTCATTTTTATCCGACTTCGAAAAGGAGGAGGATACTCAATTCGATGTGCATATTTTTTTTTTTTCTGTTTGTTGTATGTTCACCGATTACGCCGAGACGGATGGACCAATCGGAATGAAACTTCTTGCGTCTTATAGAGTATAACTCCCTATTGGTCTTGTTAAGAAAACATTTTGCATTTTTTCATTCCTGTCAATTTTTATTGCAAAAAAACGTACTGCTTTATTTATATTTTTTTCGGCGTTTATTCTACAGGGAATATACCGATTGTGACTTCTCAACATTATCCGTGAAATGAAAAAAAAAATAGATTTCGTCATTTTCTCTATCAGTTGGTCGCTAAAAGAAGGGTTGGCTTCCTTCTTCACGTATCAGTCGCTGGAAGCTGATTTGGACTGATTCTTTGCATAAGTAACCATCGTAATCTTTGCATTTCTGCGAGTGCTCTTTCGTCATGCGGTTTAACGAGGAGTTTGTTTGGTGCTAAATCAGATAGAGCTAAACCATCTAAACTTTTGACACGACTAAGAGCGACGTAAATTTGGCCTTTTGCAAAATTCTTTTTGCCAAGATCAATTACAGCTTTGTTTAATGTAGTCCCTTGTAATTTATGCACCGTTACTGCCCAACTTAGAATAAGTGGTAACATTCTGCGCTCGACGTCCCCATAACCTTTCGTCGCCTGAAACGTTGCTACAACTGGAGATATTGGGATGTAACCGTCGATATCTTTAAATCTATTTCCAATGGACTCGTCGTCAAATTTTATAAGTACCGCGTCCGGCAACTCTCCCTGTTCTAGTTCATCTCTTCGAAGTGCCGGCCATGTAAATTTCTTCACTATTCCCATTGCGCCGTTTATCAAACCATCAGGAATTGATATATTTCGTCGCAGCATAATTCGCGATCCTTCAGTTAACGTTATTGTATGTAACAGTCCGCCACAATTATTTACATTTGCAGGTATGACATTTTCTGGTGGTCTTTTTCCATATGTAGCTGCCTCACGGGATTCGTCTATTGCATCAATAACGTACATTCGATGTGATTTTGCTAATTCATCAGTCATTTTTGAATTATATTCATCCACTAATTTTATCGTTAGGGATATTCTTACTGCTGCACCATCCACGAACTCTCCGGTTAAAGGAACTCTTCTTCGTTCGCATAATATTTCCAGTTGAGAAGTTGTCACTTCCCCAAACCGAAGGTTATTCAATAAATCGATAAACTCAACGCCATCTCTTTGTCGCATATTAATGGTGAATTCGCAGAATGAAAATTGATGCCATAAATTAATTTCTGCAGTACACCAATGTGGCTGTACAAAACACCGGTGTCCTTTTACTGGAGGCAACTGCATGATATCGCCAAAGGGAAGTACATTTACGCCACCAAATAGTTTATCATTTGTTTTGAATTCTTGCAATCTTAAATGAATTATTCGCAAATTCTCATAAGATACCATTGATATCTCGTCGATAATCAACCACCTTGTATGACGCCACTTTCGTCTCTCTTGGTCGAGCCTTTGCCCTGTCAGTCGTCGATAGGTCATTGCAGTCCGTTTCTCAATAGGCAAGGAGAACAATGAATGCAGAGTTGTTCGGAATATTTGACGGGCAGCGACGCCAGTCAAAGAAGCTACTTCAATGAAAGATGGTTTTATCATCATATCAACTGTAGGATTATAGCAGCGTTTAACGTGTTCAACAAGTAATTTTAAAATGAACGATGTGCCACAGCTCCTCCGGTAATAAAAAGCAACATTTGTTCCGTATTTTCATTATCATCTTTTTTTTCAATATCTTTCTCAATTACTGCGGAAACTGATTTTAATAAGTCTTTCTGTTGAATATTAAGACTTCGAATACAATTAAGGAACACATTTTCTGTCATTGCAATTGTTTCTTGCTGTTGATCTTCATATAAATCACCTTGATCATAATATATTGTTTCGTCGGCATGAATTCCGGCTGGATCTCTTAAATGTTCATTGGTTTCTTCTTCGTGTACAACATTTAAAGCAGCAGCCTGGGCGAGCGCCGCTTCAATAATTTGCTTTGCGTGAGTAAATTGTTCGACGGTTGCGTTACCCAACATAGGTTTCAACTCGTATTGCCGTCGAAGAAAACATTGTTCCGAAGATTCGTTTTCGGACATAAGTGTACTTTCATCACGAAATGGAATGTAACACACTATTAAGTTGTAGAAGTATCCTTCTCTATCACTGTTCAGGGTATAATATCGGTGGCGGAGTACAGCTGGTTTATTTCTTATTCGCATTTGGGTCTTGTCCTTCAATTTTATAAACTTCGATCTCGAAATTTCTTCATCGTCAGTTCTAAGTTCTGCGTCGCCATCCTCTTCTGTCCATATTTCACTTGAAACTGTTTCATATCGGACAGAAAATTCGGCTAAACTCAAGTTCTCTAGGTTGTCTGGCCTCTTTACGTAACGATCGAATGTGTTATTGAAAAATGATGTTCCATTTTCTTCAAATTGCAGAATTCTATATCTCTGCTCAGGCCGACAGCTGTTTATAAATACAGCTTTTCGCGAGCTAATTTTAAGAGGCAGATGGCATAATCGATAAGCATATTCTATAGCATTGACCATACGTTGAGATAGAATTGCCATAGATACCGAAAATAATTGATTTCGAATGGTATCGTTTCGGCGTTTCGCTCGTAAAACGGCTTCTTTAATAATATTTCCTGTGTCCTGCGGCTCGCATTTACTTGCGTATTTAGCAATATAATATGCGACAGCTGTAACATTTCCGCATGGTTGAATATCCATGTTTGCTTCCCAAAGCTTTAAAAAAGTTGGGTTGCAATTGTTCACCATGATTTCATTTCCTGTTCTCTTAAGTACGCAGAAACGTCCATTGTTCGCAAGTGTGACATCTGGGCCTAAGCACATCGTTCTTTCACTTATCGGTCTGGGGAATCCAAATCAACAAGAACGATTATTACGATCTTTGTAACATGTATGAGAATGTTTATGAATTTGGACTTTTTGAACTATATCGTTCATATAGTGATTTTCGACGTCCAATGAACAAGATACAGTTTTCTCAATAACATATTGGCCTTCGTTGGTTAGGAAATCAGGTACGTTTGCACACCAAATAAGCATGTGCAAATGTGGACTTCCCCTATTTTGAAATTCAATTCTATACCAAAAATCGGTAACAACGCCGCCTAAACAATGCGAGTTTTTTAAATACTGCATTAACGCGTTTACGCGAAACGTAAATTATCTTGCGATAACTATCGGGTGTCTCTAAACCAACTGTAGTCGATCTGCAAACGTTAGGTTTTCAAGTTCGGTCGTTGATTGGTCTTCGGATAGTAGTAATGCCTTCAACATATCTGGCCAGTTTAGATCATTACAAGAGAACGTAGCAAACCATGTGGGCGGTCCAAGACTTCGGACCATGGCGATTAATTCCGAACAGCATCGTTTCTAGTATGATGCCGAACCTCTTATGTTTCTCATTGTGAGATGTATGTTGTCTACTAATCCCTCTGGAGTATATTCACCTTGGCGCATTTTACATGACACTGAGATGCTAGCTTTTACGCGGTAATATTCAACCACAGATAATGCGAAGAACAGATAATCTGTTCGTTGGAACTGTTTGTCATTGCTCAGAATACGTGCTTGGAAGTAATCTAATGGTGTTATTGGAATGTCTCGATGCTCTCTGAATCCATTTTTTCCATCTGGAAACAGGAAGTACCAACACAGTTCTTCAATTCTTCTCTCCCTCTCTAGGTTCAAAGGAGGCGCTGTTTTTCTATGTATATTTGCCAGTTGTATCAGGTCATTTTCTACGTTATTATTATTATTATTATTATTACTGACAGAGACGATATTATCGATGTTGGGAACACCTTCGTCAATCGAACGTAACATGCTTGTTTCGAAAATAATTCGTGTTTCGTCGGATTCATTTCGTGGGGTCACAACTGATAGATGTTGCGTTCTTTCTACCAGTGAAGATCTATTTCTCTCGGATGCAATTGTTACAGGTGTTAATGAGTAGATATTTAATACATTACTGTTGCCATCTTTCGCATACAAATTACGACGCAAGGTGGCGTGTAAAGCATCAATAGTAGTAAATTTCATACAGCATAAGGCGCCCCGTAACGGTGCTTTACATCCTTTTGGACCTCTTGCATGGGAATCAAACAACCAATAGCAGGTGGTCTCCGATTGGTTGCTACATGATACGGCTATTGATGTAAGATTCGCGGTAAGAATTCCGTACATATACCGTTGGAAAAATGTAATCAAACCATTTTTTAAATTTGGAAATCCATCATCATCGTTATCAATATCAATGTGACCATCTACCGACATTTCATAATCAACGTTAATATTGACTCGCCTATTATTAAATGTTACATGTGGCAATAATTCAGTTGCGGCTAAATAGTCTACATTGATTTCGTTGGGGTTAGGAATACTTCGCGCTTCAATGCAATCCCGATGATATTTATCTCCTACTATAACCACATAATCGACATCACTAGTACACCACATACTAGGATCAAGGGAATGAAACGCAACACATGTAACTGCAGCTATGCCAGTACATTGCTTACCACGAGATTCGATACCGAAGCAATCGCTAGCTTGATGAAACCTGCCTCGTAAAATAGCTACATTCTGACCAACGTCTACAAATCTACTGTTTGGGTCAGTATTTCTTTGTGCAACTTCAATTTCCTCTGTTACAATAGCCGGCTGTTCAATGACATGAGCTATTTCGAAAATATTATTGGTAATGTTTGAAAAACATGGTTGTACGTCTTTGTACAAAGCATTATTTTGTAATAGCCATTGTAAGGCTACCCGAAACTTTCCGACATCAATTTTAGATTGTCGCTGTCGCTCCAAATTTTCGTAACTTTCCATTACAATCATTATACCGGTTTGGTTTAATTGAACTGGAAGTTGCTCGGCTACTTCGAAGATATCGCGGGCAAATAGAACTACCTGACCACAACATTTGTTTCTCGATTTCCGATAAATCTGCTATTTCCTGAGGTACAGACATTAGTTCCATTTTATTCCAAAATGCCTGTGATGGAACTTTGTGTTTTTTAAGATTATTTAGGCAACGAGAACATGTTATCTTCTCTGATTCCATTAGATTTGCAGGAATTAGACCAGACAAAGGCTGCGTGTGTAAAGTGTAACGTTGCTGCGGATATAAAGTCTTGCAACACACTGCACACGGTACATCAGCAAAAATATTAATAGCCGATTCAAAGTAGTCTTCCTGGAGGAAACGTTCTTTCCGCCGGTTTTTAGCTAGTTCGCGCATATTTCTTAAACGTGTATTTTTTGCTTCGGTATTTTCCCTTAATAATACTTCACGATTACGATTTTTAATGAGCATTAGACGATGTGAACGTTCTTCAATACATTGATTGGATAAACGTCTGTGGATTAATCTCAGCCTACGCGATCGTTTTTCAGCAGATTCGTTTGCTAAACGCCTGTGGATTAATCTCAATCTACGTGATCGTTTCTCAGCAGATTCGTTCGCTAAACGTCTATGGATTAATCTCAATCTATGTGATCGTTCTTTAGCAGATTCGTTCGCTAAACGTCTATGGATTAATTTCAATCTACGTGATCGTTCCTCAGCAGATTCGTTCGCTAAGCGTCTGTGGATTAATCTCAATCTACGTGATCGTCCCTCAGCAGATTCGTGCGCTAAACGCTTGTGGATTAATCTCGATCTACGTGACCGTTCCTCAGCAGATTCGTTTGCTAGGCGCCTACTGATTAATCTAAGCCTATGTGATCGTTCTTCCACAGATTCGTTCTTTAAACGATTATAAATTATGGTTGGGCGACGTTCCTTCTCCTCTATCGTTTCACGCAATAATTTTGAACGCATATATTTTCGTATTTCAGATAATCTCAAATGGCGTTCGTTAATAGTTTCATGACATCATGTCTCTGTATTTCTTTTGCAATTTTTGTACAGACGTAATTGCGTGGCGTCGTTTGATTCATTCGCATGATACTTCCTCATACGGGATACATGTTTTGTAGGTCTACCCATCGCTCCAAGCAGACGTGGTCGGTTTGTTTTTTATTACAAACAATTATTGGTCACTCCAAGCAGACGCGGTTGGTTTGTTTTTACAAATAATTATTCGTCGCTCCAAGCAGACGTGGTTGGTTTGTTTTTTTACTAACAATTATTCGTCGCTCGAAGCAGACGTGGTCGGTTTGTTTTGTATATTACAAACAATTGCCAGTCGCTCCAAGCAGACCTGGTTGGTTTTTGTGGATTTTAGAAACAATTATTCGTCGCTCCAAGCAGACGTGGTCGGTTTTGGATTTTAGAAACAATTGCCAGTCGCTCCAAGCAGACGTGGCCGGTTTTGGATTTTAGAAAATATAAAATAATAGTAGTTAAAACGACTGTTACGTTGCGCGCGTGTGACGGCGCAACGTAAAAAGGAAAGATAAACAGTGGAGATATAGGTAGTTAAATTTCAATTAATTGGTTGGAATTCAACCCCTAATTCCTGCTTCCCTATTTTAGCGCGATGGTTGGTATCGCTGCCACCAGTCTCGAGCGTGTTAACGCTCTCGACAAATTAAAAGACGAAAGACAAAATTGATAAGATGTTAAAAGAATATAATTATTAGCCTTTCGTTGGGTTCGTTCAACGCTTAGTCCCGTACGGGACCCTCCTTGAATCTGGGTATGTTGGTAGGCGTGTTTTAACTGAAACGTGTGAGGTGTGTTCGAAATAAATGGAAACTGTTTAACTAAATGAAACTGGTTTAATCGTGAATGAAAATCAGATAATAGCCAAAAGTGTGAGTTCAATAATTTAGAAATTTCGTTAAATTGAAAATTACCAGTTCTGCAAAAAGGTGAACAAGTGTAAAGATGCTTAAGATTAGTTAACAAGGTATATATATATAAATATAAAACGCTCTGATATCACATTTGAAACATTAGACTAGAGTACCGGTCGCGTGACTCGATTATTACAATTCCACTTCCTATATTTAACTGTAAAACCGGCGGTTTCCGCCCGCGGTACACCTTAGCCTGAGAAATTCTCGTAACTCCCGAAAGAGCTGGACTAAGGTGCCCTTCGGATGATGGAAAGAAACTGAATTTTCGAAATTGTAATAAACGGAAAATAATATTTAGTATTGAATAATATCGATACCTCGTACGGTGGAACGATCTGACCTGAGGAATCCTCGTAACCCTGAAGGGCTGGACCAGATCGCCCGTTTTGCCAATCAATAAACGACTTACCGTTACGCTGTTTAATACGAAACAAAATTATAATATATTCGTTGCTAAATTTCTCTGTATTCGCCTGATGATCAAAACTAAGATGATTTCAAATATATATATTGAGTTTACTCAAAAGCTGGGCGGCAAATCCGGATGGGTCATATGTCATTGGAAAGCCCTTGACGAGAGGAACACAACGGTGTGGGTGGGAAGTCTTAAATATGAGACCTTGACCCGCTAGAGGTCAAAAACTAAAATGCCCCAAAACAGATAAATTCATTAACTTTTTTTTTTTTTATTTAACGAGGAGAAATCTTCGAAAAAGACACCCTAACTTAACCTAACCTAACCTAACCCTAACCTAACCTAAATATGGCGGTGACGGCGCTGTATCTGCGGTGGTTTGTACGTTACACAGCAACATTCGCGTTTTTATCATAATCCAGCGTCAGGAGCGGGTCTATCTGGACGAAAACCTCTCGCACAACAAAATTAACGTAATTTTAGTTTTTAACCTCTAGCGGGTCAGGGTCTGATATTTATGACCTCCCACCCACACCATTGTGTTCCTCTTGTCAAGGGCTTTCCAATTACATACGACCCATCTGGATTTGCCGCCCAGCTTTTGAGTAAACTCAATATATATATTTGAAATCATCTTAGTTTTTGACCTCTAGCGGGTCAAGGTCACATATTTAACACCTCCCACCCACGCCATTGTGTTCCTCTCGTCAAGGGCTTTCCAATGATATATGACCCATCCGGATTTGCGTCCCACCTTTTGGTAAAGTCCAACCGAATTATGCGAACAACGGATTAAAAGAAAGAGAAAAGATAGAGGTTTAATAGTGTGAAATGGCTTTACGTGCGCGTCTCTGAGTTCTTGCCGCGTATCCGGAATTTCACTCTCACGACACTCTGCCTAATCCGTAGGTCTTGCCGCGCAGGTAAATTACAACGAAGTACGAACGACAACTCTATCTCTAGACGCACGGGCTCCCGTCCCGACTTACTCGATTGTTCGACGAAGAGTGATCAGAATCGATCGCGATCCTAGCCGGAAGGGCCCGTCGCGAGGACGATGTCCTGCGTGGGGACATTTCGGCAAATCGTAGCGCGTGACGACAGCGTCGCGTGCGTCGCTATTGGTTAAGTGCGCGTGCCAGCTAAATTCCTCTAGATCATGTTTTCTCTCTTTCTTGGTGTTCCCTCTCTGTCTAACGGCTTTTCGGTGTTTCTACGCCGTAGAATTTCTGGATTGTTCCATGTTTCGATAATTTTGGATATTAGATAGTAATTGAAGCGATTATCGACTAGTAAATTGAATCAGAATTATTGAACAATAAATTTGCAAGTAATTGAATCATTCGTAGTACCATTGCGCACGGATAATGAAACCGATGATCGCGTGGTTTCTTAATTAACAATCGGCTTGTTCATAATCATTTGTTCGCAAAGAAATCGATCAACAATATGAATTGCGGTGGTAACGCAAGTTGTTCGCTAAAAATCCTAATAGCATACGATGGTTTAACTGATAATTTCAATAGTATTCAATTGTTCGATATTCGAATATTAAATCCTGTATTCGCAGCGAACTTTGTTCGAGAACGTTCTTCCTGTTCAAAATCGTACCGTTGGGTCTTAGTTTCAGCTAATTCTCGGAATTCGATACAATGACTTTTATTACCCTGTGTGACCCTTCGTCTCTAAACAGTTCTCGCATGTTGCTAACGTTCGCTGGTGAGGGTTCTCTATCCTTGCCCTTTGCACTCATTCGAATATTTGAATTTCATGCTATTTCATACCTTCATTGCAACACTCAATTCGCACGTACGATCGGGCTTGGGACCGACTGGCGCCTACGCGTGGAAAAGAGGAGAGTATCAGTAAAAAATCTAAAGATAAATTGATCTTTACGCTTTTGCGCAGTTAACCTGAGGAGACCCCTACAATGCGAAGCACTGGCTAACCGCGCAGCGAACGCTGTTTACGATATCTCTCCTCGGTCGAAACCGAGTTTTTCTATCTCGAATTCTATTACTACGCAGTTGAGCACGACGATAGTTTCAAGGAGGGGTTTCAACTAAGAAGAGAATTGAGAAGTATGAGAGGAATGAAAGAATAGGAAAGACAAAAGTAGAATAATTATAAGCTCAAACTTTTCCCTGCGCATTTCCCACATGAAGAAGTCTCTTACAACCCGAAGGCTTGATGGGAAAGCACAGAGTCAAGGAGAAATTAAAGAAAGGTGCAGTAGTAATTTGCCCTCCCCACGCCCCTTATATGAGGAGACTTCTATAACCCGAAGGCTTGATAAGGGAACGTGAGGCGGACAAATTTGGAAAATTTTCCGGACGTAACAAATCCTCCCCCCTTAAAACTATCGCCGCCCTCGGCGATATCAGAGGTTGAGCACATTGCTCACGCCACGCGTCGCGATGTGGTTAACTTAACGTAAGATGGGTTTATAGACGCAAGGTGTCGGCCCCTCGATGGATGCAGAGTCGTCCTGTATGTCCGAGTGCAGAGGCGCTTGTTTCCTCTGACCCGTGCTCGCTTCACCGACCCAAAGGCCCAGCACCACCGCCTTTCCGTCGCTGCGCACGATGTCTGTATGCTACCGGTGAAACCGGAGGCCAATGATTACGCCCCCCTCATCATAGGGTGTAAATTGGTAGAGTCCGTCTCAATTTCAGGAAAGTCGCCAGAGGTTTTAGGACGAGTTAGCCGCGAATATTCGCGCAGCTCGATAGCTTCGTAGGTGTCGTCTATTCTGCCAGGAATGTGGCTGCGTCTGCTGGACTGGTTTTCCTTCCGCAAAGGCCCTCGTTGTTCTTTAGGGTCATCAACATCCTTCATTTAGGCATTCTCGCAACGGCTAGGTAGCAGGCGGTACTGAGACGACTCAAGGGCGATGAGCGAACGCGTCAGAGGCCCTTGGTCCTGGTGAAGGGGCCAAGTTAACTCTGTAAGGCGCCGTCCTCGGTTCTCCTTTCTCGTGTTTGCGTACCGCGAAGCCATGATGTAGATGTTGAATCCTAGATTAAGTTAAATACATTGAAAAACGACATATATTTATGTACAGAATTCCGAATTGAATACGTGTGCTTTTCTCGGTATTTTCCTGTAATGAGTACAATAGGTGTTAAATATATAAATAAATACGCAGTGCGCCAGTCGGCCCCCCTTTGAGGAGTAAAGTACCCTCTTCGTCGAACTATATTGCCGATTATGAAGGCCAACCGCTGCACTCAATCTTTCTTGGCTCCTACGAATTTTAATTTGTCTACATGTTTGATGAAAATGTTGCCTGTCCCGTCTTCCAGCACGACATTATTTCTAGCTGTAAAATCGATTATCTCATAAGGGCCATGATACCTTTTGCCAAACTTGCCTTTACGCGGCTCGACCAGGACGTGTGCCACGTCCCCTACCTGCCCTTTAAATGGACGAGCTTTCGCGTCGTAATAGGTTTTTGAGCGGACCTTCGCACGATCCAGATTATTAGAAGCGATTTCGCGCATCTCGTGCAATCGGTCATTTAAGTCCCGAACGTACCCGGTGTACGTGGGTAAATCGTCGCTCGCAGGGAACGAGGTCGGTGCACGTGCACGTTTACCGTACACCAGTTCGAAAGGTGTAAATTTCGTTCCCTCGTGCACCGAGGTATTGTATGCAAACATTGCGAACGGTACCAGCCTATCCCAATCGTCAAAGTCCCCCAAATAATGTGTAATATAATCTACCAGAACCGCGTGACTTCGTTCTAAAGAACCATTAGTTTGAGGATGGTATCCAGATGTGGTGAGATGGTGTATACCAAACATCTGTGCTATGGCAGATATTACTTTATTTAAAAAGCTTGTCCCTCGATCGGACAAGATCAACTTTGGGGCACCGTATTGCAGGATAAGATTGGTGACCAGCGCGTGAGCGACTGTTTCAGCCTTAATATTAGGAAGTGGTACTGCGATGCAAAATTTAGTCAAACCATCTTGAATGGTTAAAATATGCTTGTTTCCCTCCGGAGTGGTAGGGAGCGGACCCACCGTGTCAATGGAAACCTTCGCGAAGGGTTCCGCGGGTGTATCGGTGATTACCATTGGTTCGCGGGTCTTAAGTCTCGAGATCTTACGCGTTTGACAGCTTGGACAATTACTTATGTACGTTTCGATATCTTTCTTCATATTAGGCCAATAAAATCTCTCGCGGATACGGCGGTATGTTTTAGTTATTCCCTTATGCCCGGCTATTAAACTATCGTGTAATTCGGAAACAATACGTGATCTTAATTCCGCAGGTGGTAGTTGAACACGGCCATAACATAAGGTTACTAAGATGTTAGCATGTCGGAATGTTTCTCGTAAGGCACTAGTTAACGTGTGCTGCGGTAACGTTTCAGTAAGGTCGTCGACTCTTGAGATTCGAAATGAGTTAATCTTTAATTCAAATAATTTTTGTTTTAGATTCCTCAAGAGTACGCGTAACCTGGTTATTGGCAGGTCATCCTTCGCGTTATCTTTCGCGACGAGGCTGAATATTCGGTGTTTACCGCATTCTGTTACGATTATGTTCCCTATCTTCAATTCCGCGTCCGTGAATTTATTGAGAATAATCGTGCCAAGATCCGTTAATAATTTATTCGTTGGTGTAAGATACCGGTCACGACTAATGAAATGTACATAATTGTCACGATAATACGTAAGATTCTCGGAAGCGAACTGTACAACCCTTAAAGGTTTGACTTCCCGGTCTTCCGGTGTTTCTAAGCTCGACGTATCGGTCAAAACATCAAAGTCAATGGCAATTGGCGGAGTTTCCACTGGCACGGAAGGCTCCTCCCGCACTTCCTCAGGTTTACGTTTGAAAATCGGTGGTTTATGTGGAATTGACAATGCTATGGGTGGTGTAGATGGTAAGATTGTAGGTAACTGTGATTGGTGAGATGGTCGGTAAACTATTGTATCTGTAAAATTATCAGTTAGTTTGGATAATCCATCTAGTGTTTGATATAACTCATCAACATCAGTTTCGTCGCTTTCGTCCAACTGTTCTGGTCGCTCGTGATCCGATTGTACGTCGAAATACTCTTGAATGGTGTTACTAGAGAACGGTGTTTTATATATTTCCTCGTCAGGCCGAGCGCATCCGGAACCCGGGGTCTGAGGAGCTCCTACAACTCGGTTACCCAAGCTGAACCCCAAGCTCGGAAGTACGCTCCGCCTGCGTAGGAAAACCGGCGGTTCCGATTCGGTATCGGAATCCGAACCTGAGCTTCCAGAATCATTGGACGAACCCGATGTAGGCGTATTAGATGTTATCACGATAGATGGTTTTTGGTATGGGACAGTTAAAGTTGCTGGCTGATCAGCTGATCGATGTCTTGTACGCGTAGCGATTGCATCTGGGTCTATTACCCGCGGTTTTGGATTTGATTTGGATCCCGGTGGTCGGCCTCGCCCCCTGCGAACCACGTCTCCCGACGGTTCGGAATCAGACGAGCGCGGTGACCCGGATATCGGCATAATGTTTGCCGATTGCAAAGCATGTTTCGCTCTTTTAGCTTTTATTGAATTCGAAACGCGCAAAAATCGTTCTACCAACGTTACTATCGAGCATGGTTCACGCCGCGTTTCTTCACTCGATGATGTGAGCGTAAATTCGTCTGAGCCGTTTAATTCCGCTTCAATGACCGGATTTCGCGATAAAGCGTCCGCGTTAACGTTGTCTTTCCCGGCTTTGTGAACGAAATCGTAATCATAGTCTCGAAGTTTTAATCTCCACCGGACCAAGCGTTGACCGGGATCTTTGATGGAATTGATCCAACGCAATGGTTCGTGGTCGCTGACCAATGTAAATTTCCGGCCATACAGATACGGTCTAAAGTGTAAAATGGAATACAGAACCGCGAGGCATTCCTTCTCTGTTGTGAAATAGTTTCGTTCCGGTTTCGTTAGGGTTCGCGACAAATAAGCGACAGGTAAGTCATGTCCGTTGACTTCTAGACTCAAAACTGCTCCGATAGCATAATCCGACGCATCGGTCGTAAGCGTAAATGCCTTTTCGAAATTCGGATACTGTAGGATCGGTGCTTTACATAACGCTTTCCTCAACGCGATGAAACTGCGTTTTTGCTCTTTTCCCCAAATAAATTCCGTGTTCTTCTTCAAAAGATCGGATAAGGGTTTCGACAACTACACGAAATTACGTATAAAACGTCGGTAGTAACCGGCTAGGCCTAAGAATTGGCGTATATTTTTGCGTTCCGCGGTCGCGAGTATATTACATTAAATCGAATGTAGATATAGTACTAATGATATTGTTATTACATGTACATTGATCAGTGCGAAGGAATCAGTATATTACATTATATCCACGTAGATATATTACAAATGATATTGTTATTAAATGTACATTGATCTGTGGGAGGAAATCAGTATATCTCATTATATCTAATGTAGATATGGTAATAATGATATTGTCATTAAGTGTACATTGATCTGTGGGTAGTAATCAGTATATTACGTTATATCGAATGCAGATATTGAGCTAATGATATTGTTATTAAATGTATATTACATATCTAATGTTGTTATAGTACTAATGATATTGTTATTAAATGTACATTGATCTGTGGGAATGAATCAGTATATTACATTATATCGAATGTAGATATAGTACTAATGATATTGTTATTAAATGAACATTGATCTGTGGGAAGGAATCAGTATATTACATTATATCTAATGTAGATATGGAAATAATGATATTGTTATTAAATGTACATTGATCTGTGGAAAGGAATCTGTATATGACATTATATCTAATGTAGATATAGTAATAATGATATTGTTATTAAACGTACATTGATCTGTGGGAATGAATCGGTATATTACATTATATCGAATGTAGATGTAGTGCTAATGATATTGTTATTAAAGGTACATTGATCTGTGGGAATGAATCAGTATATAACATTATATCTAATGTAGATATGGTACTATTGATATTGTTATTACAGGTACATTGATCTGTGGGAATGAATCTGTATATGACATACGACGACATCAGCGACGGTTCAAGAATTACAGGGCGTTTTACCCATTCCTCGCTGGAAACGCACTCCCTTGCTCGATTTTGCTCCGGTTTGTGTCGTTTTGCACCATTTCTGACCCAAATCGCACATTTCCGTCGAGAGTTTGACGATATCAGCGACGGTGCAACAATTATAGCCCGATTTCACCCATTTCTCGCCGTAAACGCACTTCCTTGCACGATTTTGCTCCGGCTTGTGTCGTTTTGCAGATCGGGCTGTAATTGATGAACCGTCGCTGATATCGTCAAACTCTCGACGGAAATGTGCTATTTGGGTTCGGAATAGTGCAAAACGACAGAAACCGGGGCAAAATCGGGCAAGGGAGTACGTTTTCAGCGAGAAGTGGGTAAAGTCCGGCTGTAATTGTTGAACCGTCGCTGATATCGTTAAACCCTCGACGGAAATGTGGTCTTTGGGTCCGATATAGTGCAGAACTACACAAACCGGAGCAAAATCGTGCAAGCTGAGTGCGTTTACAGCGAGAAATGGATCAAATCGGGCTGTAATTGTTGAACCGTCGCTGATATCGTCAAACTCTCGAGGGAAATGTGCTATTTGGGTCCGATATAGTGCAGAACGACGCATACCGGCGCAAAATCGTGCACGGAAGTGCGTTTACAGCGAGAAATGGATCAAATCGGGCTGTAATTGTTGAACCGTCGCTGATAGCGTCAAACTCTAGACGGAAATGTGCTATTTGGCCCCGTTCCTTGAAATAAATCTGCAAATATCTCGGAAACGATGTGAGCTATGGCAAAATGTTAAGAGACCTTTTTTATAGGAAATTAAGTTTCCTACTATTTATGTTCTATGATATTTTTTGATCAGATGTGTAGTTTTCGAGATATATCGAGATATTCAAAAGTTCCGAAGCCGGAACAACATAACAAAGATACAGAAACACCGTGGCCCCTTTCTTTGAGATAAAACTGCACTATTCCGAGCTGCAAATGCCACTTCCAGCTTAGCTGTGCAGAAGAAGAACAACAGGAAGGAGAAATATCTCGGAATATATCCGTGAGGCCCCTTTCCTTGGGCTAATCTATGTACATTAGATATAATGTATTATACTGTTTACTACCCACTGATCAATGTACATTTAATAACAATATCATTATCACTATATCTACATTAGATATGTAATACACATTTAGAAACAATGCCATTATTACTATATCTTCATTCGATATAATGTAATATACTGATTCATTCCCACAGACCAATGTACATTTAATTACAATATCATTATTACTATATCTACATTAGATATAATGTCATATAGTGATACATTCCAACAGATCAATGTACCTACATTTAGTACCAATGTCATTATTACCATATCTACACTAGATATAATGTAATATACTGATTCCTTCCCACAGATCAATGTACATTTAATAACCATACCATTAGTACTATATCTACATTAGATATGTAATGTACAATGAATATCAGTATCATTATTACCATATCTACATTCGATATAATGTAATATACTTATTCGTTCCCACAGATCAATGTACATTTAATAACAATATCGTTAGTACTATATTTACATTGGATATAAATGTACATTTAATAACAATATCATTATTACCATATCTACATTAGATATAATGCAATATACTGATTCCTTCCCACACATCAATGTACATTTAATAACAATATCATTGGTACAATATGTACATTAGATATAATGTAATATACTGATTCCTTCCCGCAGACCAATGTACATTTAATGACCATATTATTATTACCATATCTACATTAGATATAATGTCATATAGTGGTACATTCCAACAGATCAATGTACCTACATTTAGTACCAATGTCATTATTACCATATCTACACTAGATATAATGTAATATAGTGATTACTACGCACAGATCAGTGCACCTTTAATACCAATATCGTTAGCACTATATCTACATTCGATATAATGTAATATACTGACTCATTCCCACAGATCAATGTACATTTAATAACAACATCATTATTACCATATCTACATTAGATATAATGTAATATACTGATTACTACCCACAGATCAATGTACCTTTAATAACAATATCATTAGCACTATATCTACATTCCATATAATGTAATATACTGATTCATTCCCACAGACCAATGTACCATTAGTAACAGCATCAATATTACTACACCTACATTAGATATAATGTCATATTCAGAATCATTTCCACAGATCAATGTACATTTAATAACAACATCATTAGTACTATATCTACATTAGATATGTAATGTGCAATGAATAACAATATCACTATTACTATTTCTACATTAGATATAATGTCATATACAGATACATTCCAACAGATCAATGTACCTACAATTAATACCAATGTCATTATTACCATATCTTCATTCGATATAATGTAATATACTGATTACTACCCACAGATCAATGTACCTTTAGTAACAATATCAGTAGCGCTATATCTACATTCGATATAATGTAATATACTGATTCATTCCCACAGATCAATGTACAATTAATAATCATATCATTAGTACTATATCTACATTCGATATATTGTAATATACTGATGGATTCCCACAGATCAATGCACCTTTAATAACAATATCATTAGCACCATATCTACATTCGATATAATGCAATATACTGATTCGTTCCCACAGATCAATGTACATTTAATAACAATATCATTAGTACTACATCAACATTAAATATGTAATGTACAATGAATATCAATATCGTTATTACCATATCTACATTAGATATAACGTAATATACTGATTGATTCCCACAGATCAATGTACATTTAATAACAACATCATTATTACCATATCTACATTAGATATAATGTAATATACTGATCACTACCCACAGATCAATGTACCTTTAATAACAATATCATTAGCACTATATCTACATTCCATATAATGTAATATACTGATTCATTCCCACACACCAATGTACCATTAGTAACAGCATCAATATTACTACATCTACATTAGATATAATGTCATATTCAGAATCATTCCCACAGATCAATGTACATTTAATAACCATATCATTAGTACTATATCTACATTAGATTTAATGTCATATAGTGATACATTCCAACAGATCAATGTACCTACATTTAGTACAAAGGTCATTATTACCATATCTACACTAGATATAATGTAATATACTGATTCCTTCCAACAGATCAATGAACATTTAATAACCATATCATTAGTACTATATCTACATTCGATATAATGTAATATACTGATTCATTCCCACAGATCAGTGTACATTTAATAACAATATCATTATTACTATATCTACATTAGATATAACGACATATACAGATCCATTCCCACAGATCAATGTACCTTTAATAACAATATCATTAGCACTATATCTACATTCGATATAATGTAATATACTGATACATTCCCTCAGATCAATCTACGTTTGATAATCACATCATTAGTACCATATCTACATTCGATATATTGTAATATACTGATGGATTCCCACAGATCAATGCACCATTAATAACAATATGATTAGCACTATATCTACATTCGATATAATGCAATATACTGATTCGTTCCCACAGATCAATGTACATTTAATAACAATATCATTCGTGCTATATCTACATTAGATATGTAATTCACAATTAAAAACAATATCATTATTACCCTATCAACATTAGATATAATGTAATATACATATCCATTCCCACAGATCAATGTACATTTAATAGCAATATCATTATTACCATATCTACATAAGATATAATGTAATATACTGTGTGACCCTCCTCGGGGGGTTCACTCTATACAAAATTCCTTGTCGCAGACTTTACTCTACAATTCTCTCTCTCTCTCACAAACGTTGGGCGCCAGCCACTCGCTGTGGCGATTTGAATCAAAAGAAAGGGGAAAGGGGGTGATTGGGGGTGTCTTACAGGGGATGGGTCTCAGGCACTTACGTCCGTACAATACTTCGCGGGGGAGTACGCAAGGAGGATTAGTGTGGGAAGGGAAATCTCTAGGGTCGGGAGGGGTTCGCAGGAAAGTTCGTCTACGTTACGCGAATGAGGAAAACTTTGTGTTTGGAAAATGAAAAGGGGGGACTCGTCTCTATGTCGAACAATGCGCGGGCGGAGAAGGTAGCCGTTGCCTCGATCTCGCTAATACAATAATTACGATAAGGGACTCACCCCAAATCTCCTCGCTCTCTCTCTTACAATCGCTCTCTCTCTCCAAAACTTTACACCCTCGATACTTGGTACTTTCTAGCGCGTAGCCTCAGGCTCAATTGACGGTTCGCCGTCGCTGCTGCGACGACGAAACCGTCGCGGGATGGTTTTGGGGAGGGGATGGGACTAGGAAGGGGGCCTCTTCCGGCAACGGGATAGATCGATTATCGATCTTCGATACACCGGTGCTCGGGGTCGATGGGGCTGGCGGATATCCCGCGATGACGGGTGGGTTGAGGTCTTCGGGCTCGGCGACAGATGGCTCCGGGTGGACGTTTTGCATCAGTTGGGCAGCTTCGTCTATTTCTTCGGAGTCCCATGTTGCTCCGTTTCCTTGGAGGAAGGGTTAGAGGTCTGTCGCCGGCCTCGTAGCTCCTTCTGCGGGTATTCCTTGTAGGTCTTCCGTCGCCTCCATCGGCCCGCCACCGGTGAGCAGGGGGAAAGGGTTAGGTGAGGGAAGGGTTACGGGTGGTTTTGGGGTGGAAGTGTAAAGTGGGAGAAACGCAGCGATTGTAACGGGGGGGCACGGGTGTCACCACGTTACAACACCCCCCCGCCTTGACTGGAAACGGTGGATGTAATGGGAAAGGGAAGAGAAGTGGAAACAATAATTGCGAGGAGAGGCGTACAGTCGTGGTGTTGTCGCGGTCACTCACGCTTCCATGCTGCGCTCTCATTCAAGGGGGGGGGGGGGGTCGCGGACGCGAGCGACCCTCCTGTTGCCGTTCCTCTGGTGAGGTTGGTTTTAAGCTGAACCTGTAAGGAAACGAATTAACATCTGGCCGAACAAAAGAAGGGGGCTACATTCTGGGGCGGAATTTTGTATAAGTCTTTACCTGATTTTCCTCGCGGACTTTGTACTGAGCTTTGTTTTGTAAGGGTTAGGGGAGGACTGGGTGAGGAGGGTCCTCTTAGATTGCTTGGAAGGGGGAGGTCAGTCTTTGTCGCGTCCGTCCGTGTCTGTCTTAGATTGTGGCGACATTGGGATTTTGTCGAGATTGTTAATAAACGTTTCGATATCCCACGTGTCAATACGGGTCACGCGGTGAAGCCGCAGAAAACTGTCGTGGTCCGTTTGTCCCTGTCTGGGTCGGTCGTCCAAAAAAAAATAAAAAAAAATGGTCATTGTTCTTTAAGGGAGGGTTGGGTTATGGGGTGTCGGGGTGTGCGTGAGGTGGGCGGGAAAGGGAAGGAGGAAAGTTTAAGGGAGGTTACGGGGTTTGGGGATTCGGAGGGACATTAGGGGCGGCGGTGGGATGTGGAGGGACATCAGGGGGGGTATTACGGGGGATTGGGGACGTGTTGGGGTTTGGGGTGGGAGAGGATATAGTTCGAAAAGGTGGAAACAGGCTCGGGTGGGGGATACGGGGGATGCGGGACGGGACACCAGTGGGTATATTGCCACGGTTTGGGACGGGTGTGAGGGGGATGGGGTGTGCGTTGGTGTGGTTGGGATGGGGGGTTGGGTCTGGCCCTCCTGTGCCCTCACGCGGGCCGCTGCTGCCCGCAGCTTGGCCAGGTGAGGGTCTTCGGGGGGGCTTGTGCGTGGGGGAGGGATGAGGCGCGGGACTGGGGTAGGGATGGGGATACGGCGGAGGGCTGCTTGTAATTTTTTTATTTGGGGCTTATAGGGTGAGGGGATGGTGGGTAAGGCGGTGGGGGGAGTGGCGGCTTGGGATGGGGTTGAGGGTGTGGATGATGGGGGAAGTTCGGGGGTGGGTGGTGTAGGAGGAGGAGTGGGGGTTAGGGGTGGGGTTATGTAATTGGACTCCTCCGAGTCCGTCTGGACGGCTATGCTGGTCACCTGTGCCGGCGGTCGGCCTCGACACAGCTGCGGTCTCCGCGGCGCCGGCCTCCTCGCCCGGGCCCTGGCGCCCCGGCCTCGTCCACCTCTCTTTGATGCGAACATCTCTGTTGGGGTACAATTAGGTTAGTGGGATTTTCCGGTGGGCTCTTATTAGGGTTGACGCTAGTGGGGGTGGGCTATTATTGTCTTTAATCTATTATCGTCACTTACCGCCCGCGTATGGAGAGAATGAAAAAACAAAATTTTATTTTACTTTATTAGTCATTATTCGTTCTCCGGTTTTCCGAGGATTGTGCGCCAAATTTGTTACCCCTCTTCGGGGTTTGATATTTATTGGTTGTTGGGAGTTTTGTAGGTTGAGGAATATGTAAGGACATGAGGGGGGGGGGGGTATGGAGGGTTGTTCCGTTCTGATTACGTTCATTAGGGGGTTAAGGGGGTATTTTCGGGGCCGTCCTCGTCCTTGACGAGGTGGTTGAGGGGGATGTGGTTGGAAGGGTATGGTTTGTGTGGGATTTGGGAGTACTTGGGTTTTCCGGGGCCTCCCTCGTCTTCTACGAGGGGGGGGAGTAGGGATGGGTACAGGAATTGTATTTTGCTGGTTGTCCGAAAGTATCGGGATTTTCCTGGGTCTCCCGCGCCCTCGGCGGGGGAGTGGAGCAGGAGCGGGTGGTGTGTGTTTGATCTGTGGAACGTTTTGGGGTGCTGGGATTTTTCGGGGTCTTCCCCGTCCTCGGCGAGGAGGCAGAGGGGGGATAGGCGTGGAAGGGGGAGTTTGTGCGGGTGTTGGATGGGGTGTTGGTCGGGTGGGAACGTCGAGGGGTTGTGAGGAAGGTCCTGGTTGTGAAATATCATTAACATTTTGACTTATTGAAAGGTTTTCGGACATTGCGTCGTCAAAGTTTGGAGGGGGTCGGAAGGGTTTAAGATCCTTGATGTGAACTTTTGGAATGGTATTTCCGTCGGAACCTTTTAGTTCATAAACTACGGGGGAAAGGATTTTGGAGATTGTGTAGGGACCTGAAAATTTCGGGGCTAGTTTGGATGCAAAACTGTGGGCGGCGGAGGAAAGAATTCGTTGGCGTCTCATGACGAGGTCACCAATTTGGTAACGGTCGTCACGACGCCCTTGGTTATAATAGGAAGCTTGGCGGTAGGAAGCCTTTTCTAGATTTCTGTGAACTATATCGTATAAAAGGGTTAAGCGGGAAATGCGGTTGGACCATTCTTGGGGATTTCGGGGAGTTATTAAGGAATCCGATTTAATCTCGTGGCGGAGGTTTTGGATGGGACGAGGGTTTCGACCAAAATTGAGGAATGCGGGAGAAACGAGGGAAGAAGAATGTACGGCGGTATTATAGGCAAAACAAAATTCAGGAAGGTGTCTATCCCAGTTTCGGTGGTCTTCTCCAATAAACGTCGTTATCATTGTTTTAAGGGTTCGATTAACTCTTTCGACGGGATTGGCTTGGGCATGGTAAGGAGGAATTGTCGTTTGTTTGATTCCGTACGTCGTCAGTCTGTTCGTTACGTTTCTGTTACAAAATTCGGTACCGTTATCTGTAAGAAGGAATTTGGGGCATCCCCATCGGTGGAGGACGAGGGATTCAAAAGCGGAAAGGATTGGTTTGGCAGAGGCTTTATGGAGGGGTTTTACTTCAATATATTTCGTGAAAAGGTCTTGGAAAACGAGGAGATATTTATTTTGGGATTTGCTAGGAGGAAAGGGACCCATGATATCAGCAGCCACGACGGTCCAGGACGCCTCCACCGGGCGCTCCCTCATCAACCCCGCCGGTGTCCGCTGCAGAACCTTACTTTGCTGGCATTGGAGACACCGTCTGACGAATTGGACCACGTCCTGGAACATTCCAGGCCAATAGAAGTCCTGCGTCAGACGGTGGTACGTTTTATCAATGCCAAGGTGACCGGATTGGGGAGGATCGTGGGCGTCGGAAAGGGCTCTTGGGCGGGAGGAGAGGGGGAGGACTAGTTTCCAACCATCAAGGTCGGGTACTATGGGATCTAGGAGGGAATTGGGACGGTGGTAGTAAAGTCGGTTGTCTACAATTGTCCAGTCGGGATATTTGGAGGGGAAATCACTAACGTCACGAAGCTTATTGGAGTACCAGGGATCGGGATCGTTGCCAACGGCGGCCATGCCGCCCACTGGGTCGCCGTACATTCGGGAGAGAGCGTCTGGCACGACGTTGTAGGTTCCCCTTCGGTGGACGATTTTCATGGGTTGGCCTTGAAGGGTCAACGCCCACCGGGCTAATCGTCCAGTTGGGTCCTTAAGGTGGTGAAGCCACCGGAGACTGTTGTGGTCCGTCACCACGGTAATTTCGGACCCTTCAACGTAAGGACGGAATTTTTGGGTCGCCCACACGACGGCCAGACACTCCCTTTCCGTTACGGAGTAATTTCTCTCCGCACGGGTGAGGGAACGGCTCGGGTAGGCTATCGGGTGCTCTTCACCGTCTATGGTTTGTACGAGAACTGCCCCGATAGCCGTATCGCTAGCGTCGGTTTGGAGGGAAAAGGGAAGGGTAAAGTCAGGGCGGGCTAGGACGGGAGTTTTGGTTAGGGCATTTTTCAGGGTTTCAAACGCGGATTGTTGCTCGGGACCCCATTCCCAAGCAACATCCTTTTGTAGGAGGCGGGTAAGGGGAGTTTGGTCTTTGGAGACATCTTTTAGAAATCGGGAGTACCATTTAACCATTCCAAGGAAACGTCGGAGTTGTTTGAGGGTTGTGGGAGGGGGATAGGAAAGGATGGGTTCAATTTTTTCAGGATCGGCTATCATGCCGTCCTTATTTATTAAAAAGCCGAGGTATCGGACCTCGGAACAACAAAATTCGCTCTTTTCGCGATTGATTTCTAAATTTGCTTCCCTCAAACGGGTTAAAACTTTCGCGAGCCATTCTAAGTGTTCCTCGTACGTTTCGGTCGCGATTACCACGTCATCTAAGTACGCGAAAATGTGCGGCTCCCAGTCGGGGGTAATTAGCTTATCCATAATGCGTTGGAAGGTTGCGGGGGCGTTGGTGAGGCCGTAGGGCATACGGGTAAATTGGAAAAGGCCTCTACCGGGGACTGCGAAAGCAGTGATTTCTTTACTGGAGGGGTCAAGGGGAACTTGGAAATAGGCTTGGCTGAGGTCTAACTTGGAGATATAACGGGCGGTTCGGAGGCTATCAAGGATACGGTCCATACTAGGGAGGGGATAGGCGTCTTTTTTGGTGACTTTGTTAACGTCACGGTAGTCTATGCAAAATCTATAGGAGCCATTGGGTTTGGGGATTAGGACAGGGCGGCTGCACCAAGCGCTAGAGGAGGGTTCAATTATGCCTGCCTGGAGCATAGAATCGACTTCCTTTTGTGCAGCCTCTAAAACGCGGGGAGCCATACGGCGAGGGCGTTGTTTTATAGGAGGGTGACCTTGAACGTCGATGGAATGGGTGACGAGAGGGGTGGTTCCTAAGGTGCTGGATGGGGGTGGAATGAGATGGTCAAGCAGGGTTCGAACTCCCGAGATTTCCTCGGGACTTGCTTCGGAGAGCCCTGCGCAGGCGGGATTCATGGGAAAGGGGTGGGTTACGGATTCGGGGTAAAAGGGGTGACGAGGTCCATTCGGGGTCCGCCACGACCTTAGATCTCCGTCGATGGTTACTCCAAATCGAGTGATAAAGTCCATTCCCAGGACGACCTCATACCCCAATGACTCGCTTGCGCGGAGGGGGAGGTTATGGATTTCGTCATCGATCTGGATCGCGACGGTGACTTCTCCGAGGATTCTCTCTGTCACGTTGTTGGCTAGGATCATACAGGCTTGGGAGGGGGTCAGGTGGGATGCAAATAGTTGAGCGATTCTGGGACCTGCATAAGAATGGGTTGCGCCTGTATCTAGGAGGGCTTGGAAGAGGTATTTCCCGTGTTGCACGGGGAGGAAAATGCGATTATCGCCTGGGTAGGGTTCTGTACGGGACTCTGCCGAGAGGGGTTTCGTTGGGGTAGGGATAGGGGCGGTTGGAAGGAATGTTGGTGTATGTCCCACACGGGATCCGGGATGGTGGATCGGTGGTTTCGGGGAGGTTGCGCCGACCCTTACCGCCGACCTCCGCGTGCGTTTCCCGACAAGCAATTCGGGCACTCCGGTGCGATTACGTCGAACGTTCCGCACCGGAAGCAGAATTTCCTCCTCGGCCGTTGGCAAGAGCCAAACCAGTGTCCCGTTTGGCCACAGTTCCAACATTGGCCGGGGGGAGAGGATTGGTCTGGTGGAGCTACGTTGCGAGGAGGTGGTTGTCGGGGACCGGAAGTCGCTTGGGCATGGGAAGTAGGGCGGTTGGGGGTCGCTGTTTGTGTGGATGTGGGGATTTGATATCCGGCTGGAGGTGGGACCATAGGAAGGGACATCAAGCTGGGGATTTCTGTAATCGTAAGGGGAGGAGGAGGTGTGGGGGGACGATATGGGGCGGAAGATCGGGGTATATTGGAATCCTGAGAAGGGTAAGGATTTCCTCGGGCGGCTGTGGCGCGGTAGGAGGGGCCCGTGGCCCAGGGAGCGGCCGTCGGGTTCTTGGGGGTGTGTTGGGAGGGGTTGTAGGTCTAGGAGGAGAATTGCGAGGTTTAGGACGGTTCGAGGATGACGGGACGGTCTCTGCCGCCGCCGCCAGCTTGGATTTATTACCTTTCGGTGGTACGTACCCGCATTCAGGGATAAGTGACGTTTCCGCTGGTGGTGGTTCCCGATAGTCGCGAGTGTGCCTCTGGGCCTCGTCTACCCATGCACCTAGTTTAAGGAGGTCTCGGAAGGATTGGGGAGGGTGAAAATCGACGACGTATTTGTATCGGGGGTGAAGGTTTCGTTTCGCGATGGCCAGTCGCTCGCACTCGGGAATGGGAGGTTCGGCGCGAGCAAACATCATTTGTAATTTCCGTAAGTACTCCGCCAGGGTTTCTTGTCCTCCCTGGGTACGCGTAATTATGTCCCACCATAACCGGTCCTGATAGTTTGTCGGCACGAATTGGAGGCGGAAATCTTCTAGAAACTCCTCGTAGGTCGTCCAACACCCGGCTTGCCCGCGCGCCCAAACCCGCGCGGAACCCGTGAGGACGAAAGGGATCACCCGCAACATCTCGTCCTCCGTGATCCCATTCCCGCTTGCATACTCCGCCAGGGTTTCGAGGAACCCCTCTCCGTCCTCCCCGGGATCGCCCGCGAAGGAGATCCGCCACTTCCGGAAAAGCTCGGAAGCGCGACAATCTCCCGCCCCTCGCCGGGGACCCCGGGACTCGCTGGCTGAGGGGTGGAAGGGGTTCGTGCGGGATAGGGAGGTTTGGACGCGCGGTGGGGGTGGCAATGACGGGCAAGGGAGAGGGAGTGGGCCAGGCGGGTAGTTTGATGGGTTCGGCAGGGAGTAAGTGAAATTTCGAGTGTCTTGGCTCGGGGCTGGAATATGGTTAGACCACCGGGACGAGTGGGGAATGGGAGGCTCAGGGACACGGAAGGGGATGCGGGTGCTACTCAAGGAGGGAGGGATAACTCCTTGTTCATGACGATATGCATGGGAAGAATCTGAAGAGCGGGAGAAGGGATCGTGGGACGGGAATTGGGGAGATTGTATTGCGGGAGGGTTATCAAAAGGGTTGTTTTGGGGGTTGGAGGGGATTTGAGGTGCAAGGTTCGAGCGTCCTTCGACCGGCGCCGGCGCGAACGCTACCCGGTCGCGCCGTTGGTCGTTATTCGGGGACTGGTCAAGGTCGATCAGCAGAGTCTGGGCCGGGATCGGATGGGAGATGGAGGTGATAGTGGTGGTAGTGGTCGCCGGGGTGGCCGTGGAGGCCATCGTGGCGGGATTGGGGATATAGGAAGTGTGCGGTAATTCGGGGAAAGAATCGGGGGAGATTCCAAAGGTGGGTGGATCGGTTCCCTCGCCAGGTTCGTCACCTGGGTCTGGAGGGGAATCCGGGGAAGGTTCGGGAGGAGGATCGTCGGCGGAGGGGGCTACCCACGCCGAGGAAAGGGTGAACGGGAGACTCTCACCTGCAGTGTCGTTCGTCATGTCCCAGGGCGCAGCGTCCGGGCCATGGACACGACGGACCTCCGCCCTTAAATAGCGGTCGCGAAGGTCGTCCAGAGTACCATACAAATTTAAATGCGCGTGGTCCATCAATCTTATCAATTCTATAATTTGTAAATCACCGATATGCGCCCGCATCTGGCGGGCCTCGGCCGAATCCATACTCGCGGTTTCGGTAATACTCTCCGCGGAGTGACGATAATATCAAAAAAAACGGGGGAGAAAAGCCAAAAAAAGTTTAAGGATCCTGAAAGAAAAGAGGGAATGCGATGGGGAGAAAACAAGCAATTCAATACAACAGTTTCCGGCTTTATTGCAAAATCGGGAAAACCCAGTATGCGATGGTCGATACTCAATAATAAAAAAAAAAGGGGGACTGAAAAAAAAGAAAATCCAAAATCGATAGAGGCTCGATAGAGTGCTCACGGTCGGCAAAGGCACGACCGGGCCCTCGATATCGGCAAACCGCGAGCAATAACTTTTAAATTTGGGAGGGCACACAAGAGAAATATATTTTCGGCACAGATAGTAATTCGGTTTCGCAAATTTCAACAATAGGACGGTTAGGTCGAAAACGGCGCACGTGTCGGTTACGGAGTGTTTATTGTTCTCTAGGACGCTCGAGGATCCGATTTCAAACACCACGCCGCGTTCGACCGTCGACACTTGAAAAAAAACGGCAACAAGAGGCTCTCGGCAACGGTTATCTTCTGCGTCTTAATTTCGGGAATGTTCGGTCTTTAACGGCGGAATCACGAAGAAATTTTCTCAAACGCGAGAGTTTATGAACTTTTTATTATTTTATTATTTTCCTGGCCCCACGTTGGGCGCCAAATTTGTGACCCTCCTCGGGGGGTTCACTCTATACAAAATTCCTTGTCGCAGACTTTACTCTACAATTCTCTCTCTCTCTCACAAACGTTGGGCGCCAGCCACTCGCTGTGGCGATTTGAATCAAAAGAAAGGGGAAAGGGGGTGATTGGGGGTGTCTTACAGGGGATGGGTCTCGGGCACTTACGTCCGTACAATACTTCGCGGGGGAGTACGCAAGGAGGATTAGTGTGGGAAGGGAAATCTCTAGGGTCGGGAGGGGTTCGCAGGAAAGTTCGTCTACGTTACGCGAATGAGGAAAACTTTGTGTTTGGAAAATGAAAAGGGGGGACTCGTCTCTATGTCGAACAATGCGCGGGCGGAGAAGGTAGCCGTTGCCTCGATCTCGCTAATACAATAATTACGATAAGGGACTCACCCCAAATCTCCTCGCTCTCTCTCTTACAATCGCTCTCTCTCTCCAAAACTTTACACCCTCGATACTCGGTACTTTCTAGCGCGTAGCCTCAGGCTCAATTGACGGTTCGCCGTCGCTGCTGCGACGACGAAACCGTCGCGGGATGGTTTTGGGGAGGGGATGGGACTAGGAAGGGGGCCTCTTCCGGCAACGGGATAGATCGATTATCGATCTTCGATACACCGGTGCTCGGGGTCGATGGGGCTGGCGGATATCCCGCGATGACAGGTGGGTTGAGGTCTTCGGGCTCGGCGACAGATGGCTCCGGGTGGACGTTTTGCATCAGTTGGACAGCTTCGTCTATTTCTTCGGAGTCCCATGTTGCTCCGTTTCCTTGGAGGAAGGGTTAGAGGTCTGTCGCCGGCCTCGTAGCTCCTTCAGCGGGTATTCCTTGTAGGTCTTCCGTCGCCTCCATCGGCCCGCCACCGGTGAGCAGGGGGAAAGGGTTAGGTGAGGGAAGGGTTACGGGTGGTTTTGGGGTGGAAGTGTAAAGTGGGAGAAACGCAGCGATTGTAACGGGGGGGCACGGGTGTCACCACGTTACAACTGATTCCTTCCCACAGATCAATGTACATATAGTAACAATATCATAAGGACTATATGTACATTAGATATGTAATGTACATTTAAAAATAATATCATTATTACCATATCTACATTAGATATAATGTAATATAGTGATTCCTTCCCACAGATCAATGTACATTTAATAACAATATCATTAGTACTGCATCTACATACGATATAATGTAATATACTGGTTCATTCCCACACATGAATGTACATTTAATAACAATATCATTATTATTACCATATTTACATTAGATATAATGTAATATACTGATTCCTTCCCACGGATCAGTGTACAGTTAATAACAATAGCGTTAGCACTATATCTACATTCGTTATAATGTAATATACTGATTGCTTCTCACAGATCAATATACATTTAATAACAATACCATTATTACTATTTCTACACAGATATAATGTCATATACAGATACATTCCAACAGATCAATGTACCTACATTTAATACCAATGTCATTATTACTATATCTACATTAGGTATAATGTAATATACTGATTACTACCCACAGATCGATGTACCTTCAATAACAATATCATTAGCACTATATCTACATTCGATACAATGTAATATACTGATTCATTCCCACAGAGCAATGTACATTTAATAACCATATCATTATTACTATATCTACATTCCATATAATGTAATATAATGATTCATTCCCACAGAGCAATGTACATTTAATAACCATATCATTAGTACTATATCTACATTCGATATAATGTAATATACTTATTCGTTCCCACAGATCAATGCACATTTAATAACAATATCATTAGTACTATATCTACATTAGATATGTAATTCACATTTAAAAACCATATCATTATTACCATATCTACGTTAGATATAATGTAATATACTGACCATTTCCCACAGATCAATGTACATTTAATAACAATATCATTATTACTATATGTACATTAGATATGTAATATACAATTACAAACAAAATCATTATTACCATATCTACGTCAGATTTAATGTAATATACTGATCCCTTCCCACAGATCAATGTACATTTAATAACAATATCATTATTACTATATCTACATTAGATATAATGTAATATACTGATTCCTTCCCACAGATCAATGTACATTCAATAACAATATCATTGGTACCATATCTACATTCTATGTAATGTAATATATTGATTCATACCCACAGATCAATGTACCTACATTTGGTACCAATGTCATTATTACCATATCTACACTAGATATAATGTAATATACTGATTCCTTCCCGCAGACCAATGTACATTTAATAACCATATCGTTATTACCATATCTACATTAGATATAATATCATATAGTGGTACATTCCAACAGATCAATGTACCTACAATTAGTACCAATGTCATTATTACCATATCTACACTAGATATAATGTAATATACTGATTACTACCCACAGATCAATGTACCTTTAATAACAATATCATTAGCACTATTTCTACATTCGATACAATGTAATATACTGATTCATTCCCACAGAGCAATGTACATTTAATAACCATATAATTAGTAATATATCTACATTCGATATAATGTAATATACTGATTCCTTCCCACAGATTAATGTACATTTAATAACAATATCATTGGTACTATATCTACATTAGACATGTAATGTACATTTAATAACGATATCATTATTAGCATATCTACAATGGACAAAATGTTATATGCTGATACCTTCCCACAGATCAATGTACATTTAATAACAATGTCATTGGTAGTATATCTACATTCGATATAATGTAATATACTGATTCATCCCCACAGATCAATGTACAGTTAATAACAATATCATTAGTACTATATCTACATTCGATACAATGTAATATACTGATTCATTCCTAGAGATCAATGTACGTTTAATAACAATATCATTTTTACTATATATTCATTAGATATAATGACATATATTGATTCATTCCCACAGATCAATGTAGATTTAATGACAATATCATTGGTACTATATCTGCATTAGATATGCAATGTACATTTAATAACGATATCATTAGTACCATATCTACATTAGATACAATGTAATATACTGATTCCTTCCCACAGATCAATGTACATTTAGTAACAATATCATTGGTACTATATCTACATTCTATATAATGTAATACATTGATTCATTCCCACAGATCAATGTACATTTAATAACAATATCATTGGTACCATATCTACGTTCTATATAATGTAATACATTGATTCATTACCACAGATCAATGTACATTTAATAAGAATATCATTATTACTATACCTACATTAGATATAATGTAATATACTCATTCCCTCCCACAGATCAATGTTCATTTAGTAACAATATCATTGGTACTATATCTATATTCGATATAATGTAATATACTGATCCTTTCCCACAGATCAATGTACATTTAATAGCAATATCATTATTTCTATACCTACATTAGCTATAATGTAATATACTGATTCCCCCCACAGATCAATGTACATTTAGTAACAATATCATTGGTACTATATCTACATTCTATATAATGTAATACATAGATTCGTTCCCACAGATCAATGTACATTTAATAACAATATCATTCGTCGTATATCTGCATTAGATATGTAACGTACAATTAATAACAATATCATTATTGCCATATCTACATTAGATATAATGTAATATACTGACTCATTCCCGCAGACCAATGTACATTTAATCACCATACCATTATTGCCATATCTACATTAGATATAATGTCGTATAGTGGTGCATTCCAACAAATCAATGTACGTACGTTGAGTACCAATGTCATTATTACCATATCTACACTAGATATAATGTAATATACTGATTCCTTCCCACTGATCAATGTATATTTAATAACAACATCATTATTACTATATCTACATTAGATATGTAATATACATTTACAAACAACGCCATTATTACTATATCTGCGTTGGACATAATGTAATATACTGATTCCTTCCCACAGATCAATGTACATTTAATAACCACATCATTATTACCATATTTACATTAGATATAATGTAATATACTGATTCGATCCCACAGATCAATGTACATACAATAACAATATCATTACTACTATATCTACATTAGATATGTAACGTACGTTTGATAACAACATCATTATTACCATATCTACATCAGATATGTATTGTACACTTAATAACAATATTATTATTACCATATCTTCATTAGATATAATGTAATATACTGATTACTACCCACAGATCAATGTACATTTAATAATAATATCATTAGTACTATATCTAGATTCGATATAATGTAATATATTGATTCATTTCCACAGATCAATGTACATTAAATAACAATATCATTATTACTATATCTACATTAGATATGTAATGTACATTTAAAAACAATATCATTATTACTATATCTACATTAGATATAATGTAATATACTGATCCCTTCCCACAGATCAAAATACGAGTAATAACAGTATCATTAGTACTATATCTACGTTACATATAATGTAATATACTGATTCCATCCCACAGATCAATGTACATTTAATAACAATATCATTAATACTATATCTACATTAGGTATAATGTAATATGCTGATCCCTTCCCACAGATCAATGTACATGTAATAGCAATATCATTAGTACTATACCTACACTACATATAATGTAATATACTGATTCCTTCCCACAGATTAATGTACATTTAATAGCGATATTATTATTACGGTATCTACATTAGTGTTCCGGATTTCGAGCGCCACAATTTAAAGATTTATCTAATTAGTGCTCGACAACACCATCGGCTCGGCGTTGTCGTCGGTCGAAGGAGTTATAAAAACACCGACGCCGCGACAAACGTCCTACTTCGTTTGCGTTCTTCAAACAAACGACCCGTAACACGCGACTAATTCGCTACGGGCTTCTTTACGAATTAAAGAATAAAGTACACCAAGTGAACTGGTTTATTGACTAAAGTATTGACAGTGTCGAATTCATTTCCCTGCACCCTTTTCCTTACAAAATTAACCGGCGTTCTTGCCTAGAGCAAAAATTAATACTCTACGCGCCACAATTAGATATAATGTACTATAGTGATTACTTCCCACAGATCAATGTGCATTTAATAGCGATATCATTGGTGCTATATCTACATTAGATATAATGTAATACAGTGATTACTTCCCACAGATCAATGTACATTTAATAGCGATATCATTGGTACTATATCTACATTAGATATAATGTGATATACTGATCTCCTGCCCACAGATCAATGTACCTACATTTAATAACAATATCATTAGTACTATATCCACATTACATATATATATATATGTCGATGGGCAGTTCTGGCGCCACATTTTGGTAGGTGCTTAAAATAATGCGTTACAACCCAGCAAGTAGTATGCAAATGGAATTTTTGAAATACTCCTTTTCGTTTCCGCGTATATTAGGAAAAACTATAATTGGCAGTTTTGACGACACCTTCGATAATGTGACAGTTTTGACGACATTCTGTATAAAATCTACAATCTTTAGCAGTATATTGGTAGTTTTGACGACATGTCGTCAAACCTTCCCTTATACCACCATGTAATATACAGTAGACGACTTTCGCAAATTCCGTCGTTAATGAGTAATTCACAACAAAAATTCATCGATTTCCTCTCCACTACTCTTTATATGCTTATAAATTGTGTTATTCGTGAATATTCCGTTAATAACAATTAAGAAAACAATTATTTTATTCTGAAATTCAGAGTTTACTCATTTTTTACGCTTACAACTAGTATTATTTTGGTAATAACGATAAAAGTGTGACTGCGGTTATTTATATTAAAATTATGTACATATTTAGAGCAGATATTACGAGGCACGTCCAGAAAGTAAGAGTACTGACGTTCTCACGGGCGGAGGAAATTTTTGTTGACAAAGTTGTTGATCTCACGCTGCGTTATAGATGAAGTACTCTTGGTTCAAATGAGACGTAGAACAGCTCAGTGCGACAAAAATTGTGACTGTAATAACTTGATGCGCAAAACATGTCTATACAATCTCCCGCGAAGTGCGAGGTGCGAGCCGTGATACGTTTCTTTCTCGCGAAGGGAAAAGCTCCGTTTGAGATTTTTAAGATTAAGATTGTTTATTCCCCCGACCTGGCACCTTCAGATTATCACCTGTTCACCTCCCTGAAGATGCATATTGGTGGAAAAAAATTTTCAACAGACGATGAAGTGAAGAACGAAGTCATGTCTTCAATAAAAGAAAGAAGAGTTATTATCGACATCTCACCCACCTCACCGATTGCGCTCATTGTTTAATATGTTTTTGAGATGATAATTTCGAGCAACTTTTTTCTATACATATAGCCACCGCTCGGCCTGTTTTTGAAACATGTACGCAAATAGTTTTTCAATTTTTGAATTGACGAAAATCGACTTTTGATCGTCGAAAGCCGTTTAAGTCCTACTGTACACCGGACCGTTTGGATTCCCTGCCGACTGGGCGCCGCGCCGGTCCGTTTGGACTCGTGCCAGTTGGATGCCGTCAATTTTAAAATCGTTGCTTTTGGAAGTCTGCAATTGGTGGTATTGTCCGTTTATTCACGTCGGTAGGTTATATTTCAGTTCGCGTGTATGATGAATTATATGGTTAAATATATGATGGAATATATAAAGGGGTTATACCTGATCAGGAGTCCGAAGAAAAGCGATTTTTCAAGTATATTTTTTGAAAGACGTTTCCATTTATATTAATGAATCTTTTTATATTGAATTAAGTTGATTTTCACGTATACACATTTTTTTTTTTTACAGAAATATTGATTTATCGAGCTGCTAGGGCCGATCTCCGAGATCACCCTTAAAGACTGATAAAACAGTATTCTAAGAAAGTCTACAGCGGATCCTGTACATATTTTGAGTGTCAAAAGAATCAGAGCTATTTCGATTAGCTAGGCTGTTAATAAGTGCCTAAATAATTACTCTAACAAGGAGTAGGCAAGCACTTCGGGTTTCAGATTTAGTTGAAACTTCGTACACTTATAGATCTCGTTCCCCTGTTTACGAATATATACCATTATAGGCGTAGATACTCAATAGTTTTTTAGATACTTGTATTTGAACTTTCATTATACCGAGAAATATAGATTTAATGAAAGCTTTTGACAAGAAGCGAAGTGGCAAAGTGACAACGTACCTGACACATACTGAGAAGGGTCAAGTTCGAATCCCCTCGTGGTATGTAATTTTTTTTTTCGATTTATTTACTGCAATAATACTATTCATAACAAACAAGAAATAAAAATTGTGTGCAAAATTAATATAATAAATAATTAAATCAAAGCATAACTCGTTGGCTGTGCCTGAAAACAAAACATAATCGTAAAAATATATATATGCTAAATAATTGTAACATAAATAACGAAAACATTTCCACATCTAATAAAGTTTTATTGCACGCACATCTGCTCGTTTTGTTGTTAATGTCCTTCGTAAAATGTGCTTTGATTTAATTATTTATTATATTACTTTTGCACACAATTATTATTTTTTGTTTGTCATGAATAGTATCATTGCATATATATTTGAAATCCAATTAATTGCAGTAAATAGATTGAAAAAAAAAAATTACATACCATGAGGGGCGTTTCGAACCCGAATCTTCTGAGTACGTGTCAGGTACGTTGCCACTTCGTCAGTTCGCTTCTTGTCGAAACTTTTCACTAAATCTATATTGCTGTGTATAATGAAACTTCGAGTATCTACGCCTATAATGGTATATATTCGTAAACAGAGGAACAAGATCTAGGAACAAGAAGTTTCAACTAAATCTGAGACCCGAAGTGCTTGCCTACTCCTTGTAAGACTGATAGAGTAGGGCTAAGATAAACTTAAATAAGCAAAATATAATTATCTCAACAAAGCTTTATTAATGGTATTACACATGGACCATTTATTTTGATAGTAAGAACTTAGTATACCAAGTTTAATCGTTATTATTGTATTATAGTCTTCTTTTCTTTTAAGTTAGTTGTTTTTGTTGTTGCGTTATTTAGTAAGTAAGTTTTCCTATTAGTGTGTAAGTCGCTGTATCATCTTCGCATACAATAATTCCTTCCTTTATCATCTTCTGCTCTCTCACTCACTGTTTCTATTCCTTCATGTTTTTCTTTTTCCCTCTTCGTTCATCCATCATCTGGAACAAACAAATTCAATTGTTATTTAATCTACAAAATTTCCTTTCCTGAACATTTTTGTATTATCAAGTTATTATTAAAAAACAATTACAAACCAAAGCAAATAGCCAAAAGCTCTATGCATTAATAAGCGTGTCCTAGAGAGGCTCAGTTGCGCGCCATTAGGATAAGTTGCTAATTATATACTCAACTGAGTCAGTCGTTTATTCTGGATCTTACGTTAGTGTACCTGTAACAGAAGAAAGACAAAAGTTAATAAACAATGTCCACAAGATAAAAAAACGGTTAGCATCGCGGTAAAACGCATGACTCCCAATCTACAGGTCCAGGGTTCAAATCCATGGTTCTCAAATTTTCATTTTTTTAAATCATAATTTGTCTCGTTTTGAATAACTAGTATAGCTGTGCTATAATCATTGCATTTATTGATAATTAATTAGATACGCTGAAATTTTTATAGAATTTAAGCTATGTTTTCTATCCAGTATGTAATTTACATCCTTACCGCATACGAAATTTACATACGTTTATTTGTTATTACACACACAGACAATTATTTCTTACAAGTTCAATTTACACAAAAAGGGCACATTCATTTATACTACCAATTTATAATTCATATTTACAACTATTTACAAGTAGTAACAGTAATATGTAGTTATTTACAGTTATGTACAAGTACTTGTATTTATTTACAATAATTGTGTGTGTGTAATAACAAATAAACAATTGTAAATTTCGAATGCAGCAACGATACGAATGTTCCAGCAAGAGCAAACTGAAGGATGTATCGCTTATTTCATGAAGCAAATACAGTCAGGGAAACTATGTATAACTTTTGACAGATGTAGGTTAGAGTGAATCACATCTTGAAAGTACTTACCAAATTACAAGCACAATCAACCATATATTGCAGGAAATGGAATGCAAGATAGAATAATGTTGCTGAGTAATAAATACGTGCAAGTTTCTTTGACTTTATTTGAACTTTATATGTTGTTGACAATACGACGAATCAAAATGGGGGTATATTTGCCATTATTTGGTAAGTAATTTGGTGGATTCCAAGTATAAGTGCAGTTGAATACGGTAAAAGAATAAGGTAAAAGAAATATTAAACCTTAATTTCTTCATTACATCCTTTATTTCAAATTAATGTTCTTGAGTACAATGTATGAATATATAATAATATGATTTCTTTTTCTTTATTTTCAGCATTTATTCACACAGTGATGAGGAAATTACAACAAACAAATTATGAAGTAGAAAAATATAATAGATACAGTGAACATATTATCTAAAGAAGAAGATTATTAAATTAGATAAGTGTTCGGGTTTCGTATTTCTATTCTATAATTGGTCCGAGCTGTAGGATACAAATTTGACGCCACGAGAAGGGGGGCATGAGTGTCAGCGCCACGCTGCAATACGCAGGCGCGAGCAGTGTGGGGGTGGAAAGGACCGTTCGGGACTGGGCCCGACATTCAAACGAGAATCCGTGACCTCTGCACTCGTATTTTTGGTCTTTGTGCGTTTGAGATACTTTTGTGTTCTTTTTGTGTTTTCTTTTGTATTGGGGGCGATCGGCTGACGTGCGCGAGTTTAATCGGGCGTGCGTCCTCTGCGTGTGAAGCACTGAGTGCATTTGGGGCCGTGTGATCACGGTCATTTTTTGTCCCCACTTGGCGGGACGCTTCCTGTGACCAGGAAATGCACTGGGTGCAATTTTAAGCTCGTGTGATCACGACTGTTTTGTTCTCAATTGGGGAACGCCTCCTGTGATCAGGGTTTATTTGTGCGAGGACCGCGACGATTGGCTGCGACGTCGGCGAGGTGCCCTAGGAGTACGGATGGTAAAGAGCTCTTGCGTGCGATAGTCATAAGCTTGAATGATCATTCAAATAGTATTTTAATCTCTAGGTTATAGTTTTACTTTCATATATATATATATTATCGTTTTGTTATTGTATTATTCTTTTATTTGTTGTAGTTTATTTTGCTTATGGAACCAGGCTTTTTCCCCACTTGAGTCTGGGGTTTTTTACAGCCGGTATCCTTTAAAGTCATTTTTTCTATATAATAAAATCATTTGTTTTTCTTTCTTATTCGTTAAAATCTAATATTGCTTGTGTTTCATTTATCCTCGGTGACCACGATCATACCTTGTTTCCACTTCCCTTAATATTGAAATCTGATATTCGGAACAATAAGTTTATTTTGCAAATCATCGACTATAAAAACAATGTAATGCCAGCATACTTTAACTAAATAAATTAACAGGAGATAATGAGACTTATAAATTGTAATTTTCTGTTCCAATTTCCTTAATATAGAGTTTAATTCATCGTTCACATTGTCTTTTTCTACTTACAAATAAATACTTTTGTCGCGTAAAAATTCATAAATAAAAAAAAAAGTTGTAATATCACAGTTGTTACTTTACTATTCACATCCATCTATTTTGTATCACTTGTGTTTATAAATGTCAAACTCATCTCATCCGACTACAGCAGTCCAATTGAAATATTCTATTGTTCAGACCAATTAGAAAAAATGTTAAAATATTTAGAAACAATCTTGTTCAGCGAAGTCTTATGGAGAAAAGATAGAAAATGATATCCAATTACTATGAATAAGTTTTATGTCATCATAGGCAAATATAACCTAAAATCTTACAATGCACAATTCACTAAATTTCTTGAACAATTGTACTAGATAATATTAATCACATGTAGTCCAACAATATATTCTGTCAATTATATATCTTTTTCCTGGTAATCACCGATACTTTACAATTTTTTGGCGAAACACGGAGCACATGACAGAATGTAACGCGTTATACAGCTGACGCGATAAGACTGTAGAAATCGATAGAAATCGATAGTTCCACTATTTTTCCACGCATTTTCATGATCAACCCCTTTCTTTGTCGAAAATCACGAGTACTTCTCAATTTTTTAACGAGGGAAGGTGCTTATCATGGAAAATAAATTGTTCTAAATACGACGCAATAAAATAGTAAAAAATCGAAAAATCGATAATTCCACTATTTTTCCACATATTTGCATGATCGACCACTCTTTTTAGAATCGAAAACTATTCGCGATTTCCAGGAAAAAGAGTGGTCGATCATGCAAATATATGGAAAAATAGTGGAATTATTAATTTTTTCGATTCTTTACTATTTTATTGCGTCGTATTCAGAACAGCTCATTTTCGACGATAAGCACCTTTTCTCACTAAAAAATTGAAAACTATTCGCGATTTCCAGTAAAAAGAGTGGTCGATCATGCAAATATATGGAAAAATAGTGGAATTATTCATTTTTTCGATTCTTTACTATTTTATTGCGTCGTATTCAGAACAGCTCATTTTCGACGATAAGCACCTTTTCTCACTAAAAAATTGAAAACTATTCGCCATTTCCAGTAAAAAGAGTGGTCGATCATGCAAATATATGGAAAAATAGTGGAATTATTGATTTTTTCGATTTTTTACTATTTTATTGCGTCGTATTTAGAACAATTTATTTTCCATGATAAGCACCTTCCTTCGTTAAAAAATTGAAAAGTATTCGTGATTTTCGACAAAAAAAGGGGTTGATCATGAAAATGCGTGGAAAAATAGTGGAACTATCAATTTCTATCGATTTCTACACTCTTATCGCGTCAGCTGTATAACGCGTTACATTCTGTCATGTGCTCCGTGTTTCGCCAAAAAATTGTAAAGTATCGGTGATTACCAGGAAAAAGAAATAGAATTGACACAATATATTGTCGGACTACATGTGATTAAAATATTCTAGTACAATTGTTCAAGAGATTTAGTGAATTGTGCATTGTAAGATTTTAGGTTATATTTGCTTATGGTGACATAAAACTTATTCATAGTAATTGGATATCATTTTCTATCTTTTCTCCATAAGTCTTCGCTGAACAAGATTGTTTCTAAATGTTTTAATATATTTTCTAAATGGTCTGAACAATAGAATATTTTAATTGGACTGCTGTAGTCGGATGAGATAAGTTTGACATTTATAAACACAAGTGATACAAAATAGATGGATGTGAATAGTAAAGTAACAACTGTGATATTACAACTTTTTTTTTTATTTGTGGGATTGGAAGGTTTAGCAGAGAACAAGTGGTCATGTAATTTGTCATTTATTATTCTAAGCTAAACTAAATTAAACTAAACTAGCTGTACTATATCTATCTGCTCTGACTACACTCATCCACACTGTCTTCGCTAATCCGCCCTTCTTCACTCTCTCAGATGTTCTGCCCGCTTTCTCCTCGATGCACACTCTCGGCATCGGTCACTCACTTCCTCATTCTCTCTCTCTCACTCATACCCTTACGCCTAAACAATAAACTTAAAACTAACTCCGACAACGTCGTCACCGGCCGCCAGCAAACCATCTGCGTCGGGTGGCCCAGCCATAAACCCGGCCTCGAGTGTCTCAGGTACTAGGCTGGGACCGTCGCATCCCACATATTTATGAATTTTTACACGACAAAAGTATTTATTTGTAAGTACAAAACGACAATGTGAACCATGAATTAAATTCTATATTAAGGTAAATAGAACAGGAAATTATAATTTAAGAGTTTCATTTTTTCCTATTAATTTATTTACTTAAAATATGCTGGCATTACATTGTTTTTATAGTCGATGATTTGGAAAACAAACATATCTAATTTTATAATCCTCTTTGGATAATTTGTTCACTGTATCTATCAAATTTTCCTACTCCATAAATTCTTTGTTGTAATTTCCTCATTAATGTCTGAATAAATGCTGAAAATAAAGAAAAAGAAATCATATTATTATATATTCATACATTTTACTCAAGAATATTAATTTGAAATAAAGCATGTATTGAAGAAAATAAGATGCTATATTTCTTTTACCTTTGTTACGTTGCGCGCGTGCGACGGCGCAACGTAAAAAGGAAAGATAACAATTGGAGATATAGGTAGTTAAATTTCAATTAATTGGTTGGAATTTAACCCCTAATTCCTGCTTCCCTATTTTAGCGCGATGGTTGGTATCGCTGCCACCAGCCTCGAGCGTGTTAACGCTCTCGACAAATTAAAAGACGAAAGACAAAATTGATAAGATGTTAAAAGATTATAATTATTAGCCTTTCGTTGGGTTCGTTCGACGCTTGGTCCCGAACGGGACCCTCCTTGAATCTGGGTATGTTGGTAGGCGTGTTTTGTAACGGGGTCGGTCGGTTCGGTGCGCACGGCGGTTTCCCCGTGCCAGGGTTCGCATGGGAACAGGTCGGTAAATAACGAGTCGGTGTTAGTAGAAAAATAAAGTATCATTTATTCAAAAAAAGAAAAGGGAGATGGTAGTAAAGGCGGCTATCCTAGCGGCGGCTCCCTTGCGCCGGGTGTTTGGGCGGTGCTCTCCTGCCTCGGGAGCTACAATCAGAATATCGTCTGGTGGTTAGACACGTGGAGCCAATCTTAAGCCTAATGTACAGGACTTACGAACTACGGTCGGAACCCGGTCCGTCACAGAAAGTACGCGGCCTTAATTCTAGCGCAGGTCGTAGCCATCGCTACGCGGTCTTACAACTAACGGCGCGATGTCGGAGCGCGGAGTGAAATGGCTGATCGGAGCGCGAACGCAAACAGACGCAAACGTACGCAAACGCAAAGAAGGTAGAGTCGGGATAGGATTGGCCCGGTTGGGCCGACGGTGTTTATTCAATCGCGCTGCGGTGTTTCGCGCTGCGGTGGAGTTGCTGCCCGCTTGCCTCACGCGGCTCGTCTTCTCGTACGCCGAGGTAGAACCGAGCAGCGAACGAGTCGACGACCAATCCTGGCCAGCCTGGGCAACGCCACAAAGCTGGACGGAATCGGCTGCCAAAGGCAATCTGCGGTGCCGAGTAAGCTAGCGTTCGGAATCCCCGCGGAAGCACCCGAGAGATTATGAACGCGCACTAGCTTGGTCACCCCGCGTCAACCACGGGACTGACGAGGCTAGGCGCCTACGGCCGCTGGACCTATGGGAGCGGCCAGGTCGTAGCGTAGTGCAATGCTGCGACCCGTTGGCCAGAGATCTCTTCGCCAGGTCAGCCATGGCGTCGAGAGCTCTGGTGCTCCGGTCCGGACCTACGAGGAGGTCCCGTCGGGGCCGAAGCCCCGAGGCAACTCATCGATCCGCGCATCGATCGGTCCTACTTATACTCTAATTACTTGGGAGTGGGGATGCCGCCGCGGTGGGGGCCCGCGATGCGCGACGCCGATCCGCGGCTGTCGTCGCAGTTTTAACTGAAACGTGTGAGGTGTGTTCGAAATAAATGGAAACTGTTTAACTAAATGAAACTGGTTTAATCGTGAATGAAAAACAGATAATTGCCAAAATTATGAGTTCAATAATTTAGAAATTCCGTTAAATTGAAAATTACCAGTTTTGCAAAAATGTGTACAAGTGTAAAGATGCTTAAGATTAGTTAACAAGATATATATATATATGGATATGAAAACACTCTGATATCACATTTGAAACATTAGACTAGTATACTGAGAATTTAGCCTGAGAAATTCTCGTAACTCCCGAAGGAGCTGGACTAAGGTGACCTTTAGATGATGGAAAGAAACTGGATTTCGAAATTGTAATAAACGGAAAATAATATTTAATATTGAATGATATCGATACCTCGTACGGTGGAACGATCTGACCTGAGGAATTCTCGTAACCCTGAAGGGCTGGACCAGATCGCCCGTTTTGCCAATCAATCAATTTTTCGTAATCGAAAAATGTAATTGAAACGACTTACCGTTACGCTGTATAATGCGAAACAAAATTATTGATATTCGTTAGCTAAATTTCTCTGTATTCGCCTGATGATCTGGAACACCAAAGAAACGGTAAGATGTTGATCACTGCACTTGTCGCGGCGGAAATGAATTAAAACGGACGAGTACGTCGACGAAAGACAAACGAATAACGATTTACGATTAATTACAATTTATTACGAAACCGATCAATATATGATTTACACGGAGTGAAGTTAATACGAAATTACTACGCGAGCAAACGATTTAAAATCAGAAAGAAAAGATAGAAATTTAGGGAGAGAGAAGATTTTACGTGCGCGTCTATGAGTCCTTATCCAGAATTCCGATTATTTCAACTCGCACGGCACTCTGCCTCGCTACGCGGAGGACTTTACCGCAGAGAAAATATCGCGAACTTCCAAATAACTCTGTCTCTCGGACACACGGGCTCCCGATCACGTACTTACGATTGATCGATCAAGAGTGACAAATTTCGTGCGCGATCGACGGCCGAAGGGCCCGTCGCGCGAACATCGTCCTTGGAGGGGACGGTTTGGCGAATCGTAGCCGGTTTTTGGAAGTGTCGCGTGCCCGGTGATTGGCTAAGACGCGCGAGCTAGACGAAGATCTTTCATCCCCTTTCTTTGGTGTTCCTTCCTTTTCTCATTCGTCGCCATGATAGTTTCAACGGTTTTCAGAAACTACGCAGTATTTCTCTTTATACATATAATTAATTAACGGCATTTATTCGAGATATAACCATTAGTTCAGTTGGAATGCGAATTGAGATTTGAAATTGAAATATAGATCAAAATTGAAATATAGATTTTGATAGGAAACCGTCATCCGTATATCATGATCAAAATTATTCATTCCCGATTGCAAAAAGACAGTATGATTTAATATATTTAAAAGCGGATGACGCGCTTACGGTGGTTGTAACGCCGTGGCGAATTATGCAATCTATCGCGGATTAAAACTATCGCCTCGATATATTCGGCATTTCGCATTTTATAAATTTTAAACAATTCTAGATCTGGCGAACGTTCCTTCGAGAACGTTCCTTTGTTCAAAATTTGCCGTTATCGCTAGGCAGTTCTTAGAATTTCGATACAATAGTGTTTATTGCTTCGAACGACCCTTGATTTTCGAACGGCGGTCGAACGTTCGCGACGTTCGCTTTCGTAAGGGTTCTCAACTCTTACTTTCATTGTTTCAATTTGTTTCATCCATCCACTCTCTCATACCATTATTACAATCAGGTAACGATGATCCTTGTTGGACCGGCTGACGCTTTGTGCAACAGAGTGAGAAAGAGGTTTCTAACAAAAGAGTTATTACGATTTTCCCGTTTCTACGCAGTTACCAAGGGAAATTCCCGAAATGCGAAGCACTGGATAACTGCGTAGCGCTGGTGTTATTGCTACGGCTCTCTCTCTCTCTCACTCGAGCTAACCCGAGTTTTTGTGCGTATTAGTCTCTTATTACAATGGCTGGCGACGATAGTTTCAAGGAGGGTCACGTAAACTATTGAAAAGTAGAAAATAGAAACGGCCTTTCCTCGTGTACCTCGCATGAGAAATTTTCGTAACCCTCGAAAGGGCTTGACAAGATACACGATTCCAGGGTAGAGCAGGTAAAGAAGAGAAAGCGATAGAGGAAGTCAAAAATAGAAAAGAATTAACTCAAACTCTTCCCTGTACATCCCTGCATGAGAAATTCTCGTAACCTCGAAAGGCTTGACAAAAATGTACAAGGTCGAGGAGGAATGAAAAGATTGGCGGAAAACCGAAACACCCGCCTGTACGCCCCTTACATGAGAAATTCTCGTAACCCAAAAGGGCTTGATAAGGGACGCCAGGTGGATAAATTTCAAATCTTCCGTCGGGACGTAACACCTTAAACATATTTCCAGATATATCTTGCGACAAAGTAATTGCATTTCTTTTCAGAGTACGTTCTTGTTATTTGCCTTAGTATTTCACTTTACGCTGGTTAACTTCTTTAATGTATCCATTCAATTTTTCTACTTCATAATTTTTGGTGTTAATTTTCCCATCAATGTTTGAACAGGTTCTGAAAATATAGAAAAAGAACAAGAAATAGTATTATTATATATTGATACATTATATTCAACTGCATTTATACTTGGAATCCACCAAATTACTTACCAAATAATGGCAAATATACTCCCATTTTGATTTTGATTGTCATACTCAATTATTGAAAGACATCTGTTATATAATTTTTTTCTTTATGTAAAGAGATACATGCTACTTTAGAAGGAGTAGCAAGAGTATATATGAATGTACGTACCATGCCATTCCGTATTGTCAACAACATATAAAGTTCAAATAAAGTCAAAGAAACTTGCACGTATTTATTACTCAGCAACATTATTCCATCTTGCATTCCATTTCCTGCAATATATGGTTGATTCTGCTTGTAATTTGATAAGTACTTTCAAGATGTGATTCACTCTGACCTGTATCTGTCAAAAGTTATACATAGTTTGCCCGACTGTATTTGCTTCATAAAATAAGTGATTCATCCTTCAGTTTGCTCTTACTGGCAAGGGGTACCACCCAAGTATAACGCCCACTTATTAATGTAACTTTGCGACCTTGTGGAGCTCGTCGAGCTGAACACGCCTATACTCCATTTTGGGGGTAGACGGCTAATTGTTTAAAAGATATTAACAATTAAAGTTAGTAACTACTCACATTGAGAAGTATGACAAAATCATGTATACACACCGTTGGTTCCGTTGTAAAACGCATGACTTGCAATCCAAAGGTCCACGGTTCAAATCCATGGTTCTCCACTTTTTTTTTTAATTATAATTTCTCTCTTTCGAATAACTATTGCAGGTGTGCTATAATCATTGCATTCATTAATAATTAATTACATGCGCTGTAATTTTAATAGAATTTAAGTTATGATTTCTATCCAGTACGTACATTTGCTTCGTTACTGTATTCGAAATTTCCAAGCGTTTATTTGTTATTACAGACACACAATTATTGTAAATAGATACAAGTACTTGTACATAATTGTTAATAACTACATCTTACTGTAGCTACTTGTCAATACTTGTAAATATGAATTATAAAATGGTGCGGTAGTATAAATGAATGTACCCTTTTTGAGTATATTGAACTTGTAAAAAATAATTGTCTGTGTGTGTAATAACAAATAAACGGGTATAAATTTCGAATGGGGTAAAGATGTAAATGTAAATCCTTTAATTATTCTACGATTTCACATATTAATGTATTTTTCCTTCCTGCCCATTTATTACCAAGTCCACCATATTCCAATCAAATCATATTCAGCAGCATCATTCATTCATCAAATTTTTAATTTTGCGCTGCCTCCGAAAAGATTGCACTGTATTTAATATGCTATTTAATATTTAAATCAACTGAGCTGGTGAGAATTCATACAAATTAAATCAACATTACTTCATACTTTATAGTGCATTTTGTAGTCGGTTGTATTTTTTTTTATATTATTGTATTTCACACTTTTTAGTGGTGATCTGGATATTTTTTGCAGAGTAATAGCTACACACCGTACAACATTAGTATAACAATAGAGAATTGCAGCAAAAAGTTTATTGCAAATGGGATCATCGCGAAAACATCTTCTACTAAATACGAAAGGTTTCATCGCGATTGGTACATTCCCTGTAAAAAAAACGCCGAACATACACGAAACAGTACGCTTTTTTGCAACAAAAAATGGTAAACAATGAAAAAATGCAAGATGTTTTTTTATGGGATCAATCGGGAGACAGGTCCTACAAGATGCAAAAGGTTTCGTTCCGATTGGTCTATCCATCTCGGAGTGATCGATGAACATAAAAAAAGGAAAGAAAAAGAAAAAAAAACTGATCGAATTGGGTAACCTTCTCCTTTTCAAAGTCGGTTAAAAAAAAATTTAGCTTAATCAGACAAACAGTTCCCGAGATGAAAATTCGTATCTGAAGCCCGTTTTCGCCAAAATGGGCAAAAATTGAAAACGTCGAAGGCCTGTAACTTCTAAACAAATTCTGAACTTGCAAAGTGATGACTTAATCCCTTCCGAATTTCACATGGACTACAACAAATTTCATTTAGAACAAAATCGCTGAAAAGTTATCGATTTGGCATGGAACCGTATATTAAAATTGAACCGTATATGGGCAGTTATAGCGACTGTCACGAAAACCACCATTATACCGCTATGGCTTTGACGACGGTCGTCAAATCTGCCAGATGTCGCCGAAACTGCCCATTCATTGGAAAAAATGTCACCAGAACTGCCTTACAACATACATATAATGTAATATTCTGGTTCCTTCCCACAGATCAATGTACATATAATAGCAATATCGTTATTACTATATCTACATTAGGTATAATGTAATATGGTGGTTACATCTCACAGATCGATGTACATTTAATCACAACATCATTCATACTGTATCTACATTGGATATAATGTAATATACTGATCCCTTCCCACAGATCAATGTACATGTAATAACAATATCATTATTATTATATCTACCTTAGGTATAATGTAACATAGTGATTACTTCCCACAGATCAATGTACATATAATAGCAATATCGTTATTACTATATCTACATTAGGTATAATGTAATATAGTGATTAGATCCCACAGATCAATGTACATTTAATAACAATATCATTATTATTATATCTACATTAGGTATAATGTAATATAGTGATTAGATCCCACAGATCAATGTACATTTAATAACAGTATCATTATTATTATATCTACATTACGTATAATGTAACATAGTGATTACTTCCCACAGATCAATGTACATTTAATAGCGATATCATTATTACTGTATCTACATTAGATATAATGTAATATACTGATTCCTTCCCACACATCAGTGTACATGTAATAACAATATCATTGGTACTATATCTACATTACATATGATGGAATATACTGATTCCTTCCCACATATCAATGTACATGTAATAATAATATTATTAGTACTATATCTACATTGGATATAATGTAATATACTGATCCCTTCCCACAGATCAATATACATATAATAGCAATATCGTTATTAATACATCTACATTAGGTATAATGTAATATACTGATTACATCCCACAGATCAATGTACATTTACTAACAATATGATTATTATTATGTCGACATTAGGTATGATGTAATACAGTTCCGTGCGGGGTTTCCAGTCCCCCACCGGACGTGTCCCCGGGTGGCGGATAGGGGAATGCTCTGCAGATATGCAGGGTAGTTGGGAAATAAAATACCGACCGCGGACCAAAACTGGAACTTGAAAGCCAGATCGCGTCTGTTCCCGTATCGGGCGGTGTTCTGGTCGGCGTCTGTCCCCCATGTTAGGGGTGGCCGTTTTTCTCGATGGGTCAGGAGACGGAGCGGGTACGGTGACACTGCCCGAAAGGGATGTGTGGACGATCCGTGCAGCGCGCGTCTCCTGGTGGCTCCCGGCGTCAACGCGCCGCTCCCAAGGGGGTAGCAGGGTGCCGATGAAAGGTGATGGTGCACGGTACGGGGCGGATGTAACATTCTCTCCCCTATGCCACATGCAGCCGCAGTCATGGGGGTAGCTGCGGTCGTGATCACCCCCCCACACCTGGAGGCAACCGCGTTCGGAGACGGCCTGGTATCCTGGAGTAGCAAAGATGTATTTATGGCGAATGAAACTCAAAATACCTTAGAGAAGACAAGAGGGAATATGTATGCTGCCGCTTCGAGCAGTCTGGTCGGAGCGAGCGAGGATGCTGATCTACGCTGCACCATCAACGAAGCGGAGGACAAGGTGGAGAAGAGCCTTAAGAAAATGAAGGCTCTTGTTGCGGGAATGCTGGCTGCACTGAAAAGGCAGCCTAACATCAGTTAAGACGTGAAAAATGGCCTCCCCAAGTTGGAGGAGGCGCTTGACGATCTCGCGGAGACAAGGCGTGTCAGCCTGACTGCCCGCCGTAAATTAGAAGGTGCATACCCAGCACCTCCGACCCCTACCTTCTGCACGGCAGCATTGGCCAGTCCGGCGGCGGCGGCGGTGGCGGCTGCTGCAAATAAAAAATGGACGGCCAGTAGTCCACCATTGCCCCCGGCGCTCAACGTCGGGAAGAAGAAGAAGGAAGAAGCCACTACCGCCCAAACGGAATGGACGGAGGTGATCGCAAAGGGGAAGAAGAAGAAGAACAAGAAGAATAGCCCTCCGCTGCAGTCAGCAAACGGGAACGCGGCAACGGGCGAAGGGACGAAGTCGCGGAAAGGGAAAACAAAGAAGCGTGCCCGCCCAGAGGCCATCGCCCTCAAACCCGCGCAAAGCAAAAGCTACGCGGAAATCTTGGGAGGCATCCGAAGCCAGGTTGACCCCGAGAAGTGCGGAGTGAACATCGGTGCAATTCGGCGGACGAGGAACGGGGAGGTACTTCTCTAGCTGAAGAAAACTACAGCGGAGAACAGAGACGGCCTCACCAGTTCCTTGCAGAAGGCGATACGAGATGCTGGCAGTGTGCGAGTCCTGATACCCAGAGCTGTTCTGGAAGTGAGGGAGATGGATTGCTGCACCACTGAAGAAGAGGTAGTCGTAGCTATGAAAGGCAAGCTACCGGGCTATGACGGGCCTCTCGCCTTAAGGTTAACCAGACATAATAAGGCGGAACAACGGATGGCGATCCTCACTGTTAGCGAAGATGCCGCAAAAAAGCTGCTGGAGCAGTCCCACCTTAGAGTTGGATGGGTGAACTGCAGGATCAGGCGCCGAAAGCAAATAACGCGATGCTTCCGGTGCCTGGGATATGGTCATGAAGGACGCGGGTGCAAGGGGCCCGATCGAAGTACCATGTGCTTTAAGTGCGGCAACTTGGAACATAAGGCGGCTGATTGCACGGCAAACCCTAAGTGCTTCCTTTGTGCTGACGTTAACACCGACCCTGATACGAGAAAGCACTTGGCGGGATCTGCCGAATGCAGGGTGTTCCGGGAAGCCCTAGCAAAGTCTGGAACGTCATAATAGTGCAAGTACTACAGGCAAACATGAATCGGAGCAGGACAGCTCACGACCTCCTCACACAGCTCTGTCTCGAAAAGGATGCTGATATAGTGCTCATCAGCGAACAATATCGGGACAGAGACGGGACCGGCTGGCACTCGGACGAGCTCGGGACAGCCGCGATCTGGATTCCAGACCCACGCCGATTCACGGTGGAGCGTCGGGGGACGGGTCGCGGGTTCGTGTGGGTAGGCAGTGGCGACGTCACGTATGTCAGCTGCTATTTCACCCTCAATGAAAGAATAGGCGACTTCCAAGAGAAGCTGGACGGGTTAGAGGACGCGGTCCGAGACATGAGTTGTGAGGTTATCGTTGCTGGTGACTTCAACGCGAAGGCCGTAGAATGGGGAATGGAGCCGGACTCCAGGGGTCGAAGGGTCATGGAGATGGTCTCCAGACTGGGCCTGGTAGTGCTGAACTCCGGTCAAACCTCGACCATCCGGAGACCGGGATATCGGCAGACCATTGTCGACATTTCCTTCTCCACCGAGGCATTGGAGGCGCGTGTGCACGATTGGCGCGTGATCGAGGATTATACCGGCAGTGATCACCAGTATATCACCTACTCGGTCCGACATCGCGCGCCGCGTCGCGTATACGCTGCACAACCGCGTTACCATTGGAGAGCGGACCGAGCTGACCACGAAGCTCTCTTTCACGCGTTAGAGCTTGGGAAACCCTCCCTGGAGAGTATCCCCCGTGGTACTGACCCAAGGAAGAAGGCTGAGCTGTTAGCCAGTCAGACAATGGCTCATATCCAACGGGCTTGTGAGCTCTCAGTGCCGAGGGTGCGGATAGGTCACCGGCGACCAGTATACTGGTGGACTGCCGAAATAGCGGCGCTCAGGGGCAGGTGCTTGAGGCTCTGAAGGGTAGCCCAACGGGCCAGACGAAGGGAGGATGTGGCACCCCAATCGACTGCCGATTACAAGGCGGCCAGACGGGAGTTACGCCACGCAATTAGAGGGAGCCAGCGTCGGTGCTGGCAACAACTAGGGGATGACCTTAACCGGGACCCTTGAGGCCTAGGATATAGGGTTGTCAAGAAAAAGCTCGGGGCCCAAGTAGCTGTGGGTCCAATGGACTCCTGCACAATGAGGCACATTGTGGACACCCTGTTCCCCGATCACCCTAAAAGATCGGAACGTCAGCATCCGACGTGGGAACCAAATGCGCCCCCCTTCACTCGCGAAGAACTCGCCGCCGCCGTAAGCTCGCTCCGGAACAAAAAAGCGTCAGGACCTGATGGGCTCCCTCCGGAGCTGATAAAGCTGGTGGCTAGCAGTCATCCCGAGCTCTTGCTAAGCATGTATAACGCCTGGCTGAAGGCCGGAGTTTTCTACTCCCGCTGGAAGTGCGCGCGGTTGGTGCTGATCAGCAAGGGTAAGGGGCCACCAGGTTCTCCTTCATCCTTCCGGCCGCTATGCATGCTTAATACGGCAGGGAAGGTGCTGGAAAAGCTATTGAAGACACGGCTTCAAGCAGCAGTGGAGGCGGCTGGTGGCCTTGCCCCGCGCCAGTATGGCTTCCGCAGGGGACGCTCAACCATCGACGCGGTCCAGGAGGTGGTAACAGCCGCACGCGCTACCGAACGGGGGAACCATTACTCGCGTCCAATGTGCCTGCTAGTAACATTGGACGTGAGGAATGCATTCAACTCTGTTGGGTGGCAAAAGATCTTGATGGCACTGGAGCGGGAATTCCGTGTTCCAGAATATTTGTTACGAATTCTGGACGACTATCTGAGGTTCCGCTTTATAACGTACCACACTTTGGACGGCCCAGCGAGGAAAGAGCTGACCGCAGGGGCGGCACAGGGTTCCATATTGGGCCCGGATTTGTGGAATATTTTCTACAACGGGATCTTGTGTATAGACATGCCCGCAGGTGCATATCTCGTTGGATATGCGGACGACGTTGGAGTCATACTGGTCGAGCGGGGGCTGGAAGCCCTTCAGATGCGCCTCAACCAGGTCATGCGACGGGTCAGCGCTTGGATGGAGAAACATGGACTCGAGTTGGCAACAGCGAAGACGGAGTAAGTGCTGCTAACAAAGAAGCGCATACCAGCCTCACTACCTATGATGGTTGGGGACGTGACGCTCGAAACCAATAGGGCCGTAAGGTACCTGGGGGTGACTCTAGATTACAAGCTCATCTATTGGGATCATATCCGGAAGGCCTGCGACAAGGCGGTGAAGGTAACAATTGCGATCAGCACCTTAATGAAAAACATTGGGGGCCCGCGCCCCTGTAAGCGCCGGCTGCTTCTCCGCACTGCTGAGGTCATAATGCTCTACGGAGCCGACATTTGGGCGGACGCACTGCGGGTGGATAAGTACAGGAACTGCATGGTGTCCGTGCACCGGAGGAGTGTTCTGCGTGTGGCCTGCGTTTATCGGACCGTCTCTGAGCCTGCGGTCATGGTCGTGGCCGGGGTGATGCCCATCGACCTGCAGGCCCAGGAGAGAAAGGTGGCCTACGAGCAACGAGCCGCACTAGGAAGGGAGGAGGCCAAGGCAGCGGCAAGACGCGACGCCATGAAGACCTGGCAGAATCGGTGGATGCTGGAGACCCGCGGCCGGTGGACGGCTCGCCTCATACCGGATGTGAGTAGTGGGGCTAGCCGCGAACACGGGGAGACCAACTACTTCCTGACGCAGGTCCTGACCGGGCATGGACTGTTCCGCCACTACCTCTATACGAGGAAAAAGGAGGAGGAGCCAGGCTGCGCCCACTGCGGAGCAGAAAAAGATGACGCTCTCCACACATTCTTCCAGTGCAAGGAGTGGAGTGTGGAGAGGACGAATTTAGAGAGGGATGTGGGGAGGATAACGCCGGACAACATCACTCGGCGGATGCTCTCCGACGTCCGAGTATGGGGGAGGATAGCAGCCTACGTGGACGCAGTCCTCCGAGCAAAGAAGCGCAAGGAGGACGCCCTGGCGGGTGCCCAAGCAGGGAGGTAAGAGTGCAAGCAGGGAGGTAAGAGCGCAAGCAGGCGCCAAAAACGCACGGGGCCCACACTGAAGTAATGTGAAAAAACAGTCCCAGTCTGGTGTCCCCAGGTGCGACTTCACCCATGTCGTTGTTTTAGTGGGTAGAGGTGCGGCAGGCCGTCACTGAGTCCCACACAAGGGGACTTTTCGATTCCCCATGGTGAGTCAATGCATTTCCACCACCCACACAAAAAAATAAAAAAAAATGATGTAATACAGTGATTACTTCACACAGATCAATTTACATTTAACAGCAATATCATTATTACTATATCTACATCAGATATAATGTAATATACTGATCCCTGCCCACAGATCTATGTACCTACAATTAATAACAATATCATTAGTGCTATATCCACACTACATATAACGTAATATACTGATTCCTTCCCACAGATCAATGTACATTTAATAACAACATCATTCATACTACATCTACATCGGATATAATGTAATATACTAATCCCTTCCCACAGATCAATGTACATATAATAGCAATATCGCTATTACCATATCTACATTAAATATAATGTAATATACTGATCCCTGCCCACAGATCAATGTACCTACAATTAATAACAATATCATTAGTGCTATATCCACATTACATATATTGTAATATACTGATTCCTTCCCACAGATCAATGTACATTTAATAACAACATCATCCATACTATATCTACACTATGTATAATGTAATATAGTGATTACATCCCACAGATCGATGTTCATTTAATAGCGATATCATTATTACTATATCTACATTAGATATAATGTAATATACTGATCCCTCCCCACAGATCAAGGTACCTACATTTAATAACAATATCATTACGACTATATCTACATTAGATATAATATAATATACTGATTCCTTCCGACAGATCAATGTACATTTAATAACAACATCATCCATACTATATCTCATTGGATATAATGTAATGTACTGATCCCTTTGCACAGATCAGTGTACATCTAATAACAATATCATTATTTCTATATCTACATTAGATATGTAATGTACATTTAATAACAATATCATTATTACCACAACTACATTAGATATAATGTAATATATTGATTCCTTCCCACAGATCAATGTACATTTAATAACAATATCATTAGTACTATACCTACAATAGATATTTAATGTACATTAAATAACAATATCATTATTATCATATCTACATTAGATATAATGTAACATACTAATTCCTTCCCCCAGATCAATGTACATTTAATAACAATACCATTAGTACTATATCTACATTCGATATAATGTAATATACTGATTCATTCCCACAGATCAATGTACATTTAAAAACAATATCATTATTACCATATCTACATTAGATATAATGTAATATACTGATTCCTTCCAACAGATCAATGTTCACTTAATAACAATATCATTATTATTATATCTACATTAGGTATAATATAATATAGTGATTACTTCCCACAGATCAATGTACATTTAATAGCGATATCATTATTACTATATCTACATTAGGTATAATATAATATACTGATTTCTTCCCACAGATCAATGTACATTTTATAGCGATATCACTATTACTATATCTACATTGGATATAATGTAATATAATGATCCCTGCCCACAGATCAGTGTTCCTACATTTAATAACAATATCATTGGTACTATATCCACATTACATATATTGTAATATACTGATTCCTTCCCACAGATCAATGTACATTTAATAACAATATCATTCATACTATATCTACATTAGGTGTAATGTAATATAGTGGTTACCCCCCACAGATCAATGTACATGTAATAGCAATATCGTTATTACTATATCTACATTAGATATAATGTAACATACTAATTCCTTCCCCCAGATCAATGTACATTTAATAACAATATCATTAGTACTATATCTACATTAGATATAATGTAATATACTGATTCCTTCCCACAGATCAATGTACATGTAATAACAATATCATTAATACTATATCTACAATGGATATAATGTAATATACCGATCCCTTTGCACAGATCAATGTACATATAATATACATATAATAGCAATATTGTTATTATTTTATCTACATTAGATGTAATGTAATATAGTGATTACATCCCACAGATCAATGTAATGTTTAATAACAACATCATTCATACTATATCTACATCGGATATAATGTATTATACCAATCCGTTCCCACAGATCAATGTACTGATAATAACAATATCATTGGTACTATATCTACATTAGATATAATGTAACATACTGATCCGGTCCCACAGATCAATGTACATGTGATTACAATATCATTAAGACTATATGTACAGTACATATGATGTAATATACAGATTCCTTCCCACAGATCCATGTATATATAATAGCAATTTTTTATCCGACTTCGAAAAGGAGGAGGATACTCAATTCGATGTGTTTGTATATTTTTTTTTTTTTTTTTTTTTTTTAAGTAACATATATTCACCGATTACGCCGAGACGGATGGACCAATCGGAACGAGACCTTTTGCATCTGTTAGAGTATGTCTCCCGATTGGTCCCGTTAACAAAATATTTTGCATTTTTTCATTGTTAACGATTTTTTTGCAAAAAACGTAATGCTTGACGTATATTTTTCACCGATTACCGCGAGACAGATGGACCAATCGTATCAAAAATTTTGTGTCTTGTAGAGTGTATTTTCCGATTGATCTCGCAAAAAAATGTTTGTATTTTTGCATTCTTAACGACATATATCGCAAAAAACGTAATACTTCATTTATGTCTTCTGGCGTTTATGCTGCAGGGAATGTACCGATTGCGATGAAACGTTTCATATTTAGTAGGAGGTATATCCGCGATGATATCACTTGCAAAAATTTATTGAATTTGTTAATAACTACTGTTATAGCAAGAAATCTACGCCTTCATGTTACTCTGCAAGGAATGTATCGTTCGCGATGAAACCTTTCATATTTGGTAGGAATTACAGGGTGTCAGGCGACTACCTCTACAGCCGAAGAGGGATGATTGCCAAGGTGATTCTAAACAACTTTTCCCTTTTCCAAAATGTTGGTTAAGGCTTGTTTTTCTGGTTATTAACAAAAAGCACCGTACAGCGCGCGGGCTCAGGGACTGCAATGTCGGCTATGAAAACCGGGCCTGACGTAGGTCGCGAACGAACGGCTTGGCACTAGGGATGGACGATGTTCGACAAAATATCGATGTTAAAATAATCGATTAGTTGAAAAATCGATAATTGAACATCGATGCTTTTTAAAAAATATCGAAGTATCGAATTCTTTTTTACTAGGGCTGATTTTGGAAACATCACCCTGAGCACATTTCCTAGAGTGTAGCCTAGAAAATGCATATACAGGTAAACAAAAAATATTACACTATCTTTCTTAATTAAGTTTTCCTAAAAAATATAGTTAAATCAGAATCGTACATTCAATGTTAACTTCGAAGAATATTAATGAATATCCCCAAAGTAGTAATAGTATTTTGCGAGTTCTTGAGCTGTAAGTGCAACAGGGTTGACTTCGTGATTAGAAAAAATGTTTTTATTAAATCTAGGAAATGGGGTATTCTAGGGATAGATATGCATAAGCAGCATAAACATCAAAATATTATGCGTACTGTTACGTCGTAACACTTCCATACGCGTTCGTTTTATTAAATTAATAATTGAATTTCTGACAATGGTTCAAATCTCGCACAAGAACTAACTATTATTAAGCGATCGTGACCTTTGCTACGAAGTCGCCTGGCGCAGAATGGCCACCCGGGTGTGGCTTTTTATTATATATATGAATATGTTGCGCAGTTTCGTTCGCGAAGAAGTAGCCCAATCGTCGGATTCTTATGTTTCTATGTGTCATCAGTTTCTGGGCTGCCGTACCGTGGGAATAGGGGATGCAGGGTGTTATCTCTGCTAGTCAAGCTAGCAGAGGTTCTCGCCTAACAGTACTTTATAAAAAGTCACTGTACCTGTAATAGTAGAACAGATGCAAAAGGATTGAGATGATAAAGAAAATTATAGATGGAGCATTCGGATAAGATAATTTAAATCTAAGATCATAGATTAAGAGTCACAAGAATATAATACCACAAATGCGTAAGGCGTTCTTATTTAGTCGCGTTCCGAAATTCACTGCCACTGCAGGAATCTAATTACGTATTACAGATTTTCAGTGCTGGCAATGAATTTCGGAACACGACTTATATCCAATGAGCATACAACATTTCTCGAAAATTATACGCTCATTGAATAGTGCGCGTCGAGTTATCATATCATGCTGTTCAGTTTTCTCAAAGAGATAAAAAATACCGATGTTATGTAAAAAAGTATCGATAATCGATTAATTGATTTGTAGAAACATCGACAAAAATAATCGATTATTAGGAAAAAAACTATCGATATTTAATTAATCGAAACATATTGCCCATCCCTACTTGGCACCCTGTTGGCATAGCACAATAAAAAAACTGAACTGGTAGAATATTTTTAGTCGCTGTTTAGAATGAATATGGAACCTAACCTCTTATTGCCTGTCATAATGTGAAAAAGGAAATTCTAAGGATTTTAAACAACAAATAAAAATGTTTGAAGTGGTATAATTAATAAACGTTTGAATTGAAGGCTACGCTAATGATGCAAAATTTGAAAACAATTTAAATGAAACTTACCCATTCGTTTCTAAATTAACTTGCTACGCTGAAAGCAAATAATTCCCACTAGATCACTGTGTCGATTCTGGACATTCGATGAGCAAACACCTCGCCTATTATTCACAACTAAGTGCAATAAATGAGGGGAGTTCACTGGCCCGATCATGAAAACTGCTGTTCTACCGAACGTGTTTCCTCGATTCCCAGTGACAATTATCTGCTTTCAGCGTAGTAGGTTAATTTAGAAACGAATGCGAAAGTTTCATTTATATTGTTTTCAAATTTTTCATCATTAACGTGGCTTCCAATTCAAACGTTTATTAATTATTCCATTTCAATCATTATCATTTGTTGTTTAGAATGCTTAGAATTTCATTTTTTACATTATGATAGGCGACAAGAGATTAGGTTCCGTATTCATTTTAAACAACGACTAAAAATGTTCTATCTGCCCAATTTTTTTATTGTGCTAGGCCAACGGGGTGCCGAGCCGTTCGTTCGCGACCTACGTCAGGCCCAGTTTTCATAGCCGACATTGCAGTCCCTCAGCTCGCGCGCTGTACGGTGCTTTTTGTTAATAACCAGAAAAACAAGCCTTAACCAACATTTTGGAAAAGGGAAAAGTTGTTTAGAATCACCTTAGCAATCATCCCTCTTCAGCTGTAGAGGTAGTCGCGTGACACTCTGTATATCCGCGGTGACCCCCCTTGCAAAAATTTATGAAATTTGTTGTTTATTAACCATTTAAATTTGGTCAATATTTTTTAGACTTATGGTTATTAGTTAAGTAACAGAACCCCAAAATCACCTTGCACTATCCTAAAAATACTACAGGTTCCACTAAAAAGTGTAAAATAAAATAATTTTTAACAAAAAACAAATCCGACTTCGAAATGCACTAAAAAGTGTCAAATAATTTCTATTTCATTTACACCAATATTCCATAGCTATTAACAATATCTACTTAATCGTTAAATAGGATACCAAATATTTCAAAGTTTTCGGAGGCGGCGCAAAATTAAAAATACCCGAACAAACAATGCTGCCAATAACGATTTCGTTGCGGTATGGCAAACTTGGTAATTAATAAGTCGTAAGAGAAAAATTATAGGTCCGGCTGAAAACATTTGTAATTGTAACGATTGTATCAGAAATTAGCAGCACTCCTGATGTACATGCACTATACTGCAGTTCATAAGAGACCATACTTAACTCGCGCCGCTCACTAGGTCTAGAGAGATTTTTAATAACGTGTGTTATTCCCCTCTTTTTATTCAGCTTGCTGATTATTATACTTTGCGATCATATAAATGGCGGGCAGAAATATATGACGTACGATAATTGATAACCGGTGATGATATTGTAAAGTTTCACGATACAATGAAATTCCTATTATTTGTCGCAAACAAAAAAATGATGTGAACGCAAAGTAAGAAGCAAGCTGTAAAGGGGAATCACACGCACTATTAGAAATCTCCCTAGACCTCAGTAGGTCACTAGCTGCGCGAGTTAAGTGCGGTCACTCGTGAACTGCAGTATAGTTAATTCGCAATGGGTTTGTCGATTCCCGTTGAATATTATTTACATGAAATTATCAAATGAGTGATTTATCATAGGTTGCCGACGCCCGAGTTAGGATCTTCTGAGTAGAGAAAAACTTTTTAATTTTGCGCCGCCTCCGAAAACTTTGAAATATTTGGTATCCTATTTAACGATTAAGTGGATATTATTAATAGCTATGGAATATTGGTATAAATGAAATAGAAATTATTTGACACTTTTTAGTGCATTTCGATGTCGGATTTGTTTTTTGTTAAAAATTATTTTTAAATGTACATTGATCTGTGGGAAGGAATCAGTACATTACATTATATCTAATGTAGATATAGTAATAATGATATCGCTATTAAATATACATTGATCTGTGGGAATGAATCAGTATATTACATTATATCTAATGTAGGTATAGTACCAATGATATTGTTACTAAATGTACATTACATATCTAATGTAGGTATAGTGCTAATGATATTGTTGTTAAATGTACAGAGGTCTGTGGGAATGAATCAGTATATTACATTATATCTAATGTAGATATGGTAATAATGATTTTGTTATTATATGTACATTACATATCTAATGTAGACATAGTGCTAATGATATTGTTGTTAAATGTACAGAGATCTGTGGGAATGAATCAGTACATTACATTATATCTAATGTAGATATGGTAATAATGATATTGTTTTTAAATGTGCATTACACATCTAATGTAGATACAGTACTAATGACATTGTTATTAAATGCACATTCATCTGTGAGAACGAATAAGTATATTACATTATATCGAATGTAGATGTAGTACCAAGGATATTGTTATTAAATGTACATTGATTTGTGGGAATGGATCTGTATATTACATTATATCGAATGTAGATATAGTACCAATGATATTGTTATTAAATGTACATTGATCTGTAGGAATGGATTTGTATATTACATTATATCTAATGTAGATATGGTAATAATGATATTGTTCTTAAATGTACATTGATCTGTGGGAATGGATCTGTATATTACATTATATCGAATGTAAATATAGTACTAATGATGCTGTTATTAAATGTACATTGATCTGTGGGAGTGAATCAGTATATTACATTGTATCTAATGTGGATATGGTAATAATGATATGGTACTTAAATGTACATTGATCTGTGGGTAGTAATCAGCATATTACATTATACCGAATGTAGATATAGTACCAATGATATTGTTATTAAATGTACATAGATCTGTGGGTAACAACCAGTATATTTCACTATATTTCATGTAGTTATCGTAATAATGACATTGGTATTACATGTAGGTACATTGATCTGTGTGTAGTAATCAGTATATTACATTATATCTAATGTAGATATAGTACTAATGATATTGTTATTAAATGTACATTGATCTGTGGAAATGGATCTGTATATGACATTATATCTAATGTAGATATGGTAATAATGATATTGTTATTTAATGTACATTACATACCTAATGTAGATATAGTACTAATGATATTGTTATTAAATGTACATTGATCTGTGGGAATGAATCAGTATATTACATTATATCGAATGTAGATACAGTACTAATGATATTGTTATTAAATGTACATTGATCTGTAGGAACGAATAAGTATATTACATTATATCGAATGTAGATATAGTGCTAATGATATTGTTATTAAATCTGAATTACATATCGAATGTAGATATAGTGCTAATGATATTGTTATTAAATGAACATTGATCTGTGGGAATGAATATGTATGTGACATTATATCTATTGTAGATATGGTAATAATGATATTGTTATTAAGTGTACATTGATCTGTGGGGTAGTAATCAGTATATTACATTATATCTAATGTAGATAGAGTACTAATCATATTGTTATTAAATATACATTACATGTCTAATGTAGATATAGTACCAATGATATTGTTATTAAATGTACATTGATCTGTGGGAATGAATCAGTATATTACATTATATCGAATGTAGATTCAGTACTAATGATATTGTTATTAACTGTACATGATCTTTGGGAATGAATCAATATATTACATTATATCTAATGTGGATATGGTAATAATGATTTTGTTGTTAAATGTACATTACATATCTAATGTAGATATAGTGCTAATGATACTGTTATTAAATGTACATTGATCTGTGGGTAGTAATCAGTATATTCCATTATATCTAATGTAGATATGGTAATAATGATATTGTTTTTAAATGTACATTACATATCTAATGTAGATATAGTACTAATGATATTGTTATTAAATGTAGATTGATCTGTGGGAATGAATCAGTACATTACATTGTATCTAATGTAGATATGGTAATCATGATATTGTTATTAAGTGTACATTGATCTGTGGGTAGTAATCAGTATATTACATTATACCTAATGTAGATGCAGTACTAATCATATTGTTATTAAGTATACATTACATGTCTAATGTAGATATAGTACCAATGATATTATTATTAAATGTACATGGATCTATGGGAATGAATCAGTATATTACATTATATCGAATGTAGATACAGTACTAATGATATTGTTGTTAAATGTACATTGATCTGTGGGAAGGAATCAGCATATTACATTGTAGCTAATGTAGATATGGTAACAATGATATTGTTATTGAGTGTACATTGATCTGTGGGTAGTAACCAGTATATTACATTATATCTAATGTAGATATGGTAGTAATGATATTGTTTTTAAATGTACATTACATATCTAATGTAGATATAGTACTAATGATATTGCTATTGAATGTACATTGATCTGTGGGAATGGATCTTGTTCGCGTCGCGCGATTGCATACTTGCTTGAGCGGTTTGTTTCGAATTTGGCGCTGCGCGAGGGTGTGCTGTTGGATGATTGTCACGCGACACTGCGCAGGCGCGAGCGGCGTGTCGGTGGTGGTGGCGGGGTATGGCCTGGGACCGGGCCCGCGCATTGAACCGTGATCGGTCAATTTGTGCGGGTGCTTCCCGAAGTTTTTTCAAGTTTTCCAAATTTGTAAAGGAGCGTATTGTGGTTTGGATCTGAGACTGGTGGTGTTCGTTGACGGGCGCTGTGGCTGTCGTGCGTGTGTCCTATTGTTGAAGCACTAGGTGCTGTCACTTGTCTGCACGGCCGGGCGATCTTGTGGGTGGTTCAAACGGCTAACTGTGCGCACAGTTCGGCGATCGGTTGATTCTGCCCACCTGGCTAGCCGTGCAGTTAGTGGTGCGTTTTTACGGCCACTTTGTCCTCTTTGCCGGGACGTTTCCTGTGAGCAGGGTTGTGTTTTTTTTGGTAAGGACCACGACGATTTGTTGCGACGTCGACGAGATACCATCCGGCACGATTGGTAAGAGAGCTCTCGATTGTACGAATTTATGACAGTGTGTATGGTTATGCAAGTGCATGGTAGTTTTTAAGATATAGTTTAATTCACGGTTTTGTTACTTTGTATATTTTGTTTTTTATCATTTTACGTATATGTATATTCTTCTAGTTTAATCTGTTCGCTGGGACCAGGCTTTTTCCCCAGTTTCGACTGGGGTTTTTTACAGCCGGTACCCGTAGAGTAGAGTCAGTAGGTTTTGAGATATTAAATTTATTTGCATTCTAACTATATATCAGTTGTTGTATTTATTTACCGGTGACGCCAATTCCACCTCATGTCCTTCCTCATTTTAGTGTAATTCCGAATAGTCGGAATAGATCTGTATATTACATTATATCTAATGTAGATATGGTAATAATGATATTGTTTTTAAATGTGAATTACATATCTAATGTAGAAGTAGTACTAATGATATTGTTATTAAATGTACATTGATCTGTGGGAAGGAATCAGTATATTACATTATATCTAATGTAGATATGGTAATAATGATATTATTTTTAAATGTATATTACATATCTAATGTAGATATAGTACTAATGATATTGTTATTAAATGTACACTGATCTGTGGGAATGGATCTGTATATGACATTATATCTAATGTAGATATGGTGATAATGATATTATTTTTAAATGTACATTACATATCTAATGTAGATACAGTACTAATGATATTGTTATTAAATGTACATTATATCTCATGTAGATATCGTAATAATGATATTGGTATTAAATGTACATTACATTTAGCAGATTTAGCTCAAGGAAAGAGGCCTCACGGACATATTCCGAGATATTTCTTCTTCTTGTTGTTCGTCTTCTACAGAACTAAGCTGGAAGTGGCATTTGCAGATCGGAATAGTGCAGAGTTATATCACAGAAAGGGGCCACGGTGTTTCTGTATCTTTATTATGTTGGTGCGGCTTTGGAACTTTTAAATATCTCGATATATCTCGAAAACTACGCATCTGATCAAAAAATATCATAGCACATAAATAGTAGGAAACTTAATTCTATACAGAAAAGGTCTCTTAACATTTTGCCATAGCTCGCATCGTTTCTGAGATATTTGCAGATTTAGCTCAAGGAAAGGGGCCTCACGGACATATTCCGAGATATTTCTTCTTCTTGTTGTTCTTTTTCTGCACAGCTAAGCTGGAAGTGGCATTTGCTGCTCGGAATAGTGCAGAGTTATTTCAAAGAAAGGGGCCACGGTGTTTCTGTATCTTTGTTATGTTGGTGCGGCTCCGGAACTTATAAATATCTCGAAAACTACGCATCTGATCAAAAAACTTCATAGAACGTAAACAGTAGGAAACTTAGTTTCCTACAAAAAAGGTCTCTTAACATTTTGCCATAGCTCGCATCGTATCCGAGATATTTGCAGATATAGCTCAAGGAAAGGGGCCTCACGGACATATTTCGAGATATTTCTTCTTCTTGCTGTTCTTCTTCTGCACAGCTAAGCTGGAAGTTGTATTTGCAGCTCGGAATAGTGCAGAGTTATATCACAGAAAGGGGCCACGGTGTTTCTGTATCTATATTATGTTGGTGCGGCTTCGGAACTTTTAAATATCCCGATATATCTCGAAAACTACGCATCTGATCAAAAAATATCATAGAACATAAATAGTAGCAAGCTTAATTTCCTACAAAAAAGGTCTCTTAACATTTTGCCATAGCTCGCATCGTTTCCGAGACATTTGCAGATTTATCTCAAGGAAAGGGGCCTCACGGACATATTCCGAGATATTTCTTCATGTTGTTGTTCTTCTTCTGCACAGCTAAGCTGGAAGTGGCATTTGCAGCTTGGAATAGTACAGAGTTATCTCAAGGAAAGGGGCCACGGTGTTTCTGTATCTTTAATTAAATGTACATCGAACTGTGGGAATGAATCTGTATATGACATTATATCGAATGTAGATATAGTACTACTAATATTGTTATTAAATATACATTGATCTGTGAGAAGTAATCAGTATATTACATTATATCTAATGTCGATATGGTAATAATAATATTGGTATTAATTGTACATTACATATTGTAGCGTCGAAACCTCTCCAACATGGAGAAGTCCCGTATTTCAGATTATGATAAGGAGTGAGGTAGGTTCATAAATAAATATAATAATAATTGAGCCAAAAACGTTTGATTTTATTGGCTCTCAAAAACGAAGGGGAAAAGCCATACGGCATAAAAACCCCTGATTCTTAAAATATATTAAGAGAAAAAGCGAATCGAAGCAAGGTGCGAGCGATCGCATGTAACGTTATCTTATATCATATTTAAATTAGAATAATCACATATGAAGCGTGTATTTATACTGTGTAATGAGGGTGGTTATGTGTAATAACCAACCCTATCGTGTCGTTTTGTATTGAACAATAGTATCGAATCAGAGTGATTACAGGAAGTAACCACTCTACCGGGTCGTCGTCACGACCACGGATGTCTTGTATGTAATTGTAATATGCGTATTCAGGGTGGTTACGTGATGTAACCAACCCTACGAGTCGTCGGTGTGACTGCAATAGTCACATCCGAACGACATCCGAGTAACCAGGGTGGTTACGTGATGTAACCAACCCTACGGGTCGTCGGTGTGACTGCAATAGTCACATCCGAACGACATCCGATTAATCGAAAGAGATTCGGCTCTTGCACTCGCGAACTAACCATATTACGATCGCGATCCGAACTGCCCGAAATCTTCAAGCCGATTGACTAGAAAAAAGCAAGCAAGAATACCCGGAAATTGCCTGAAAATTCTAGCATAAGAGGGGTGGCATTTGAAAATGTCCTTTCTTTCTTTCTTCCTATCGATGACGCACGAGGGGCAACGAAACCGTTAGGTCGTTTATTACTTGCACATGGGACCGAACCGAGCGAAAACCGATAGACAAAGGCCCTGCCTTGACTCGTCCTTCGAATCAAAGGGCTATTCCCGGCGACGAACGCGCTGGGCCTCTTAAGATCGTAAACCTCCCTCGATCGACAAAGGTTCTCAACCGCGTTCGAACATGCTCCCCCCGTTGCGAGTATACCGAGCAAAATTATTCTAGCTTCAAATTAACGCGAATACATAATAAACTAACATGCACTATTTCTAAATATACATAGGTTGCGTCACTATCACTAGCTTGATTAGTTCGCGTTTTATTAAACGTCTTCAAGCAATGGACACAACACGGAAATGTTTCTTTTGAAAACGCCGTTAGCGCCTTTGATGGTAGCCACCCGCACTTCTCCATCACCACCAGGATGAATCTCCAGAACCCTGCCCAGCCGCCACTGCATACATGGTAGATTCTTATCCATGAGAAGGACAATGGTGTCCACCTTAATTTCGCCACGGGCCTCCAGCCACTTTTGGCGCTTCTGCAGTTCGTTGAGGTACTCTGTGTACCACCGTTTCCAGAAGTCCTGGCGAGCCTTTATAATTAATCTCCATGATGACAGTCGATTCTTTGGAACCGAAAGCAAATTATCCTCCGGCAGTATCGTGAGAGGTCGACCCACCAAAACATGCGCAGGTGTCAGCGCAAGCGGATCATTCGGATCCGAAGAAATAGGGCACAGCGGTCTTGAATTCAAAATAGCTTCGATCTCAATAGCAAAAGTGTTAATCTCTTCAAAGGTAAAGAGACGTTCACCTACAACCCGCTTGAAGTGGTGTTTGAAAGACTTGACCGCCGCTTCCCATATTCCCCCGAAGTGCGGTGACAAGGGCGGATTAAAATGCCACGTGATATTTTTACTTACCGCGAACTCATTTACTTGACCCTTAAATTGGTCCGACCCGAACAAGGCATATAATTCGCGTAATTGATTATTGGCACCTACGAAATTCGTGCCATTATCTGAATAAACGTGCGTAGGTATCGCGCGACGGCCTATAAAGCGTCTAAAGGCTCCGAGAAACCCTTCTGTCGTTAGATCGCTGACGATCTCGATATGTACTGCTTTAACCGACATACATACGAAGACGCAGCCGTACGCCTTCACTCGATTTCGGTTTCGATGTTTCTTTTCCTTAACGAATAGCGGCCCGAAAAAATCTACACCCGTATGAGTAAACGCCGCGGCTTCTTCAACGCGCGATTTTGGCAAATTACCCATTACCCGTTGCACAGGTGTCGCCCTAAAACGGATGCACCGAACGCATCGTCGCACTATTTTCCGTACCTGATTTTTCCCGTCGAGTAGCCAAAAACGGTGTCGAATCGTATATAACGTACTTTGGATGCCCGCGTGGTACGTGCGTTCATGAGTATCGCGAATGATCAAATCAGTCACATGGTGATATGACGGCAAGAGAATTGGGTGTTTTTGCGAATATGAGATCTCAGCGTTCTGTAATCGCCCACCAACGCGGAGTAAACCATCTCTATCAATAAAAGGGTTCAAAGATGCTAATCGATTACCCTTAGCTCCTCCCGATGACGATATATGCTGGATCTCGCTAGAAAACTGTTCCCTCTGAATCGCTCGTATAATCGAGCGTTCCGCCGCAATTTTCTCCTCCGCGCATAACTCTCCTCTATGACTGTTTGATCGAAGCATTCGTAAACAATAAGCTACTACACGGACGAGTTTCGGATACGAGGAAAAATTGATAAAAAAGTCGCATTTATTAATTGTGAGTGCTAGACACGTCATCTTTTTTAACCCGGGAAGATCTGTAACGGTAAGAACTGAATTTATCGGCCAAGAATCCTCGCGACCGCGCAACCAATTAGGACCTTCGAACCACGAGTTATTTTGACAAAACGCTGCGGGATATTGACCGCGGGACAATGCGTCAGCTGGGTTGTCCTTTGTCCTGACATGCCGCCATTCGGCCTCTACGGTCTTTTGAATCTCTGCGACGCGATTAGATTCGAAAAGTCTCAACACCGACGGGGACTTCCTCAGCCATTGTAGAACTATCGTGGAATCGGTCCAAAATGTAACACGATTAATTGGAATATCGATAGCCGAACGTGTTTCGCGATATAGCCGAGCCAGCGTCAACGCACCGCATAATTCGAGACGCGGCATGGTCATTTCCTTGAGCGGCGCGACCCGAGATTTCGCACAAGAAAGACGCACGAGGGTATGACCATCTTGATCGCAAGAACGTAGATATATGCATGCTCCGTACCCTACCTTACTCGCGTCGCAAAACCCGTGAATTTGAATATTACTAGCATTTTTTAGGATAAGCCTTCGGTCTACGGTTAAGTTGTTCACGAAATGAAGTTGACTTGAGAATGCGGTCCAACTGGAGCACAAAGCTTGTGGAACCGATTCGTCTCATTCAAGCTTCGCTTTCCAGCATTCCTGCATAAAAACTTTCGCGGCTAAAATTACTGGTCCTAATAATCCGAGTGGATCAAAAATTTTCGCTATTTCCGACAAAATGACGCGTTTGGTAAATTTCGCGGGAAGTTCGAATGATTTTACCGAGTATACGAGTTTGTCTTCGCGCGCGTTCCATCCGAGGCCTAACGTTTTTATCACGGTACTATCATCAGTTACGCAATCTGTCCCGAGGATTTTTTCATTAATGTTGTCGAGAGCGTGGTTATGGTTAGATGCCCACTGACGTATATTAAACCCGCCCCGTTTTAAAAGTTCAATTATCTCATCGCGGATTCTCAAAATTTCTTCTAGTGAATTCGCGCCCGTTAAAAGATCGTCTACATATAAATCCCGTTTCAAAATTTCAGACGCGTACGGAAAGTCTGTGCGCTCGTCATCCGCGAGCTGCTGGATCGTGCGAATCGCGAGGTACGGAGCCGACGAAACACCGAATGTAACCGTGTTCATCTCATAGGTTTTAACGCGATCCTCGTGATACCAAAATATCCGTTGGTACTTCCTATCCTGAGGGTGAACAAGAATTTGCCGGTACATCTTCTCGATGTCGGCAGTAAGCACGTACGCGTGTGTCCGGAATGTAACTAAATGCTCAAAGAGCTTATCTTGAATAGTGGGACCGATCATAAGCCTGTCATTTAAAGAAATATTCGTCTCCGATTTAGCTGACGCGTCGAAAACTACGCGAACCTTGGTAGTTGCACTGGTGGTTTTTATCACGGCGTGATGAGGCATGTAATAGCCTGCCACAGTCTCGTCGTCAGCCCGAGACATATGACCAAGAGTAATATACTCCTGCATCACCTTCGTGTATTCTGCCTTAAGTACTGCGTTCGCGTTTAATTTTCTTTGTAGCGCGTTAAACCGACGGAAAGCGGATCGTCGCGAGTCGCCAAAATCTCAATCGCCGGTGCGAAAAGGCATACGCACAATATACCGTCCCGACGCGTCGCGCGTTGTATTTTCGCGGTAATGCGTCTCGCATAACGCTTCTTCTGATAATCCCGTAGTTTCGGTGTCTATGTTTTCTATTAACCAAAATTTGGCGATTTGTTCCTTTAATTCTAATAAAGCACACGAGACTGCTTGTTTTTCCGCGTTATCTCCCGCGCCGCCAACTATTACCCATCCGAGTCGGGTTTTTTGTAGAAACAAATCGCTATCGTCGCGAGATAATTTAATTTGCCCTATTGACAGTAACGATAACGTGGCACCGGATCCTATTAAAATATCAACCGGCCGTGGTATATGGAATTCGGGGTCCGCGAGACGTAAATTAGCGGGGATTTTAATTAGTTCACGCGGGAACACTTCCTCCGGAACGGAATCTGCAATTCGCGGAACAGCTAAACAGGTCAAATCTTTTTTAAAATCACTATGAATCGAACTAAAAGTTATATTAATCGAACTGCTCGCTATCGTATTCATTCCGTTAATCGCACCGATCGGAATGGAGCAGGATTGCATCGGGAGCCCTAATTGCCGCGCGAGTTTGTCCGTAATAAAATGTGCCGTCGCACAAGTGTCTAATAACGCGCGAGCCCTTATAAATATTCCCTCGGCGCTTCGAACGCGAACTACTGCACTCATCATTAATTGCGAGCGGGGAACGCAACCAATGAGGGTTAATACGGAGCCTAATCGTCATGAAGACTTTGTCTGATCGGTCGTCTCGATTCCCGGTTTCGCTTGAGACGTTGATGGTCCGGCGGATGACTGTTGATTCGCGAAGCTGTGCAATAATGTGTTATGAAAACGCCCGCAAAATCTACAACGCGACCCCTTGCACTCTCCGGCGTGCGGACGAAGGCAATTTCGACATAATTGTTTCCGTTTCACTGTATCCCACCGTTGGGACGTAGTCATTTTTTGAAACGTCGGGCATTTATAAATGTTATGATTTTGCTTGCAGCAAAAACAAGAAATCGAAGTCGCGGTGACGAATGAGCGCGCACTCGCCTCGGTCTTGCGAGTTTTCGCCGCGCGTGGTTCCCGGTCGGATCGACGTTTGTTTCCGGATTGATTCGCGCTTTTTTCACAACTGTCGACCTCTTCGAGATGGTGCAATCGGTTCGCAGTCGCGCTCACGAATTTATAGAACTTCTCCAGGCTGGGAAAAACGTCCTCGTCCAGCAACTCTTCCCATTTCTGACGAAGGTCGCTGGGAAGCGCCTTCTCCAGCACACAGATAACCATGGTGTGATCGGGCTCTATATCTAATGTTTTTAACATGCTTAGATGCTGGCGAACATCGTCGATTAACTTCGTAAGCCCGGACGGAGTGGCCGTAGTTAAACGTTTCATATCAAGAATGGCATTCAGATGTCTTGAAATGAGTATCCGTCGCTTTTCATACGAATCAGCGAGTAGCTGCCACGCGCTCTTATAATTCTCCACGCTCGCGCTGAAAATTATGACCTTTTTTAATGCTTCGCCTCTCAAAGAATTCTTTAAATATATAAATCTTTCCAAATCTGTGATATCCGTACGCGCGTCGATCATAGTCAGGAACGTATTTTTGTACGATAACCACTCGTCAAAATTCCCGTCGAATGTCGGTAATTCCGCGACCGGTAATTTCATGGTACGACGCGTTTCTATCAAGGTATTATTTAAACCTGTATTCCCTAGCGTTTCGTTCGTTCGCGCCCCCGACGTACCGGCGTCTTCCATCCCTTCGATCGCACCCGCGCATTCATAATATTGGTCTTGAATTTCTAGAATGTCGTCTAACCGATCGTTTGTTGGATCAATAATCGCGAGCTCATCATTTAATTCTTCGTACGCGGTTAGCATATCGGTCACTCGCGCCAATCGTGATTTTAGTACTAATTTATTAAATCTACCAGACGCGACGTTGTTCACGAGCTGCGTCACTTGCGTCTTGAGGGTGGTTCGTCTTCGATTAATTACTCGAATTCTATCCATGGTTAAGGTTGTCTAAATCTAACGTTCGCAATAAACTACACTAAAAACCGACTGAATTTAATTGAACACGGTGTTAAGCACCTCAAAACGACCCGTATGATACACTTATGATTATGTTATAAAGTACTTAACTTATGGTGATGGACAACTGTCAGCAGTAAGCAGCAGCCGGGCAAGATGTTCTCCAGGAGATGATGGTGGTGGCTACCTTTGAACTCCTCGATATCGTTCACAACCGCACTAGATGCGCAGAATATAGCACTGTTGTGTCTTTATACTATTGCACATGTACGAATTGATCACTTGTAAAATAAGTCCGATAAAAGTCGACAAATACCAATCCAGCTCTGTAACGTGTTTCCACGTCAAAAGTCAAGACAAGAATTGGCCTGTTGGCCGTTCGCAGCCCTTTATATTTCAAAAGGGTTTACCCCCACAAAGGGGGTAGCATCTTGCCTTCGAAGACTTTCGCACGGCAACGAGAATGACCTGACGGCCTGCACACGATCCGTTTTGAACGTTGCATTTACGTTGAATTTTCTAATTTCTGATTATACTTTCACTGATTTATCGCTCACACCTCACAGGAGGCACCAAAAAATGTAGCGTCGAAACCTCTCCAACATGGAGAAGTCCCGTATTTCAGATTATGATAAGGAGTGAGGTAGGTTCATAAATAAATTTAATAATAATTGAGCCAAAAACGTTTGATTTTATTGGCTCTCAAAAACGAAGGGGAAAAGCCATACGGCATAAAAACCCCTGATTCTTAAAATATATTAAGAGAAAAAGCGAATCGAAGCAAGGTGCGAGCGATCGCATGTAACGTTATCTTATATCATATTTAAATTAGAATAATCACATATGAAGCGTGTATTTATACTGTGTAATGAGGGTGGTTATGTGTAATAACCAACCCTATCGTGTCGTTTTGTATTGAACAATAGTATCGAATCAGAGTGATTACAGGAAGTAACCACTCTACCGGGTCGTCGTCACGACCACGGATGTCTTGTATGTAATTGTAATATGCGTATTCAGGGTGGTTACGTGATGTAACCAACCCTACGAGTCGTCGGTGTGACTGCAATAGTCACATCCGAACGACATCCGAGTAACCAGGGTGGTTACGTGATGTAACCAACCCTACGGGTCGTCGGTGTGACTGCAATAGTCACATCCGAACGACATCCGATTAATCGAAAGAGATTCGGCTCTTGCACTCGCGAACTAACCATATTACGATCGCGATCCGAACTGCCCGAAATCTTCAAGCCGATTGACTAGAAAAAAGCAAGCAAGAATACCCGGAAATTGCCTGAAAATTCTAGCATAAGAGGGGTGGCATTTGAAAATGTCCTTTCTTTCTTTCTTCCTATCGATGACGCACGAGGGGCAACGAAACCGTTAGGTCGTTTATTACTTGCACATGGGACCGAACCGAGCGAAAACCGATAGACAAAGGCCCTGCCTTGACTCGTCCTTCGAATCAAAGGGATATTCCCGGCGACGAACGCGCTGGGCCTCTTAAGATCGTAAACCTCCCTCGATCGACAAAGGTTCTCAACCGCGTTCGAACACATATCTAATGTAGATATAGTACTACTGATATTGGTATTAAATGTACATTGATCCGTGCGAATGAATCATTATATTACATTATATCGAATGTAGATATAGTGCTAATGATATTGTTATTAAAGGTGCATTGATCTGTGGGAATGAATCAGTATATTACATTATATCGAATGTGGATATAGTACCAACGATATTGTTATTAAATGTATAATGATCTGTGGGAATGAATCAATATATTACATTATATCGAATGTAGATATAGTTTTTTTTTTTTTTTTTTTGTTTTGGTGAAGGAAAACTGCGGAAAAATCTTCCGGTCTTCAAGATCCCCGGTGCGGACCACGTGCCCCGGGGTATGTGGGATTCCTACCCACTAAAAAACCGCAAACCCTTTATGCGACTTTAGTCCCCCCCGGAACTGTTCATCACATTACTTCGGGGGGGGAGTCACCTGCTGCGCGTGTTCACACCCGCTGCTCTTCGAATGTCCTCACAACAGAAGGTGGCCCGTGAGGAGCTACTTCAACTTGTCGGTGGCATCGCCTACACTGGGTTTAGGGGATTCCACCGACTCTCCTCCTGCTTCTTCTGCTGGAGCAACCATCGCACATAATTGGCAACGGCGCTCCAGGTCTGCAATGTCTGCAGCATCACCCCCACGATGTTGCCGGGGGTGACGGGGCCAACCTCCTGTTGGAGGGCATTCCTCTCGGCCGCCCAGCGTCCGCATTGGAAGAGGGTGTGCTGGGCACTATCCCCTGCATCCTGGCAGCCATAACCGCACACTGGCGAGGTGGCCTTACCCATCCTAAACAGATACGCACGGAAATATCCGTGCCCGCTCAGGAATTGGGGAAGGTAGTAGTCCACCTCGCCGTGCGTCCTATTCAACCAGGGGGCGATGCTTGGAATTAGCCTAGCCGTCCAGCGCCCCCGTGCCTCTTCAGTCCAACGCTGCTGCCAGCGATGCAGGGTGGCCTCTCGAGCCACCCTCTTCGCGTCGGCCGTGTCCTGGCCGCTCCTCTTCGCCTCATAAACCTGCTTGCGCTCGTGGGCGAGCAGGTCTATGGGCAACATTCCAGCTATCACCAACACAGCTGGCTCCGCGACAGTTCTGTACGAACAGGCTACCCGAAGCGCGCACCTCCTTTGAACCGCCGTTAATCTCCGACGGTACTTTTCGAAGCGGAGGGCTCCAGCCCAGATCTCCGCGCCGTACAGCAGGACGGACTCTACGGAGGTCATGAGCAGCCTCCGCTTCGCCGGCCTTGGGCCTCCGATGTTCGCCATGAGGCAGGCGAGGGACGACGCGGTTGCTGCCGCCCTGTCGGCCGCCTGCCGTATCTGTGCCCAGAAGGTCCGCTTGCTGTCAAGCAGGACCCCCAGGTACCTAACGGCGGCCTTGGCGATGATGGTGTGGGTCCCCACCTTGAAAGGTATCTCTGTGGGGATCCATCGCCTTGACAGGACGACGAGCTCGGTCTTCTCCGTAGCTAACCGAAGACCCGCGTCATTCATCCACCTCTCGATCCGCCTCATGACCTGATTAAGGCCGAACTGTGCGCACTCCGTGTCGCGGGCGACAATAACTACCGCTATGTCGTCCGCGTAGCCCACCAGGAACGCCTCACTGGGAAACTCGATCCGCAGGATGGCGTCGTAGAACGCGTTCCAGAAGTCCGGTCCTAAGATGGACCCCTGGGCCACTCCTGCAGAGACTTTTCTCCTCCGTCTCCCTTCGACCGTGTCGTAGACCAAGACACGGTCGGAGAAGTAATTCTCTATCATACGGAGGAGATATTCCGGCACCTGGAAGCTGTTCTTCAGTGCCGCGAGTATCCCCGCTCAACTCGCCGAGTTGAAGGCGTTCCTGACGTCGAGCGTGGCTACGAGGACGAGATGCCAGCTGTGCCGGTTGCCGGACTCCGCCTTATCGGCGGCATCCAGGACCACCCGTACGGCGTCAACTGTGGACCTTCCGCGTCTAAAGCCGTATTGCCGATCCGATAGATCGCCCGCTTCCTGGAAAGCTTCTAGGAGGCGGGGCCTGATCATTTTTTCCAGCAGCTTACCGGCCGTGTCCAGCATACATATAGGGCGGTATGCGGACGGACCGGTTAGCTGCCCCTTCCCCTTGTTGATTAGCGCAAGGCGCTGCACTTTCCATCGGGTCGGCCAAATGCCAGACCCCAGACATGCGTTTAGCATTTCCAGCATCGGTCGTGGTTGAAGCTGAACTGCCAGCTTCACGACCTCTGCCGGGATGCCGTCTGGGCCCGGGGCTTTCCTGTTGCGGAAGGTCCGAGCTGCATCTTGCATCTCCTGCATGGTGAAGGGGGGGAACTCCTCCACCTGCAGCCCAGTTGGCTGTCGCACTCTTGGCGGGTGGTCCGGAAAGAGGGCGTCCACGATCGCCGATGCCTCGTCTGCGGGTAACACCGCGGGACCGTTTTGGGCACCGATCTTGCGACGCACAATACGGTACCCTAGACCCCACGGATCTCGGTTGACCTCCTCTCGAAGGTCCTCCCAGCAGCGCCGCTGGTTCACACGAATAGCGTGGCGGAACTCGCGGCGCTTGGCCCTGTAGGATTCCCACAGGGCCTCTCCGTCGGTGGTGCGCCTCGCACGCTGGGCTGCTCTCCGCAGACGATGGCAGTCCCTCCGGAGGTCGGCGATATCGCTCGACCACCAGTAGGCAGGCCGTCTGGCACTGCGTGGCTTTCCGCGGCTCATCGACGCGTCGCATGCTTTATGGATGGCGTCCATGTTTGCGTCGACGAACCGCTCCAGCGATAGCCGGGTCCACGGCCCTCCGTCGGGCTGCAAAATGTTCTGCATCCCGACTTGGAGGGCCTCTTCGAAGACCTCCTTCTGGAGCGTTTGGAGGATCCACCCTCGAACAGGGGATGGAACCTTGCTCCGACTTCTTTTCCCGGCTATCCGGAAAACCACATACTGGTGGTCACTCCCCGTGTAGTCCTCAATGACTCTCCAGTCATCGACACGGGGGGCGACATCCTCAGAAGCCATCGTGATGTCGATGATGGTCTCCTGATAACCAATGTAGATATAGTACTAATGATATTGTTATTAAATGTACATTGATCTGTGGGAAGGGATCAGTATATGACATTATATCTAATGTAGATACAGTAATAATGACATTGTTATTAAATGTACATTGATCTGTTGGAATGAATCACTATATGACATTATATCTAATATAGATATGGTAATAATGATATTGTTTGTAATTGTATATTACATATCTAATGTAGATATAGTAATAATGATATTGTTATTAAATGTACATTGATCTGTGCGTAGTAATCAGTATATTACATTATATCTAATGTAGATATGGTAATAATGACATTAGTACTAAATGTAGGCACACTGAAGTGTTGGAATGTATCAATATATGACATTATATCTAATGTAGATATAGAAATAATGATATTGTTATTAAATGTACATTGATCTGTGGGAATCAATCCGTATATTACATTATATCGAATGTAGATATAGTGCTAATGATATTGGTATTAAAGGTACATTGATCTGTGGGAATGATTCTGTATATGACATTATATCTAATGTAGATATAGTGATAACGATATTGTTATTAAATGTACATTGGTTTGTGGGAATGAATCAGTATATTACATTATATCTAATGTTGATATGGTAATAATGACATTGCTGTTAAATGTAGCTAGATTGATCTGTGGGAATGAATCAGTATATTGCATTATATCGAATGTAGATATAGTACTAATGATATTGTTATTAAAGGTACATTGATCTGTGGGAATGAATCTGTATATGACATTATATCTAATGTAGATATAGTAATAACGATATTGTTATTAAATGTACATTGATCTGTGGGAAGGGATCAGTATATGACATTATATCTAAGGTAGATATAGTAACAATGATATGGTTATATTTGGGTCCGATATTTGGGTCCGAAATAGTGCAGAACGACACAAACCGGAGCAAAATCGTGCAAGGGGTGCGATTTCCGCGAGAAATGGGTTAAATCGAGCTGTAAATGTTGAACCGTCACTGATATCGTCAAACCCTCGACAGATATGTGCTATATGTGTCCGATATAGTGCAGAACAATCCAAACCGGATCAAAATCGTGCAAGGGAGTGCGTTTTGAGCGAGGAATGCGCCAAATCGGGCTGTAATTGTTTAACCGTCACTGATATCGTCAAAGTCTTGACGGAAATGTGCTACTTGGGTCCGATATAGGTCAGAACGAGATAAACCGAAGCAAAATCGTGCAAGGAAGGGCGTTTACAGCGAGAAATGGGTCAAATCGGGCTGTAGTTGTTAAACCGACACTGATATCGTCAAACTCTCGACGGAAATGTCCTATCTGGGTCCGATATAGTGCAGAACGAGACAAACCGAAGCTAAATCGTGCAAGGAAGTGCGTTTACAGCGAGAAATGGGTCAAATCGGGCTGTAATTGTTAAACCGACACTGATATCGTCAAACTCTCGACGGAAATGTCCTATTTGGGTCCGATATAGTGCAGAACGATACAAACCGAAGCAAAATCGTGCAAGGAAGTGCGTTTACAGCGAGAAATGGGTCAAATCGGGCTGTTATCGTTAAACCGACACCGATATCGTCAAACTCTCGACGGAAATGTCCTATTTGGGTCCGATATAGTGCAGAACGAGACAAACCGAGGCTAAATCGTGCAAGGAAGTGCGTTTACAGCGAGAAATGCGTCAAATCGGGCTGTGATTGTTGAACCGTCGCTGATATCGTCAAACTCTCGACGGAAATGTGCTATTTGGGTCCGATATAATGCAGAGAGACACAAACCGGAGCAAAATCGTGCAAGGGAGTGCGTTTTCAGCGAGAAATGGGTCAAATCGGGCTGTTATTGTTAAACCGTCACTGATATCGTCAAAGTCTCGTCGGCAATGTGCTACTCGGGTCTGATATAGTGCAGAACGACACAAACCGGAGCAAAATCGTGTAAGGGAGTGCGTTTTCAGCGAGAAATGGGTCAAATCGGACTGTAATTGTTAAACCGACACTGATATCGTCAAACTCTCGACGGAAATGTCCTATTTGGGTCCGATATAGTGCAGAAGGTGACAAACCGAAGCAAAACCGTGCAAGGAAGTGCGTTTACAGCGAGAAATGGGCCAAATCGGGCTGTAATTGTTAAACCGACACTGATATCGTCAAACTCTCGACGGAAATGTGCTATTTGGATACGATATAGTGCAGAACGACACAAACCGGAGCAAAATCGTGCAAGGGAGTGCGTCTTCAGCGAAGAATGGGTCAAATCGGGCTGTAATTGTTAAACCCTCACTGGTATCGTCAAACTCTCGACGGAAATGTGCTACTTGGGTCCGATATAGGTCAGAACCAGACAAACTGAAGCAAAATCGTGCAAGGGAGTGCGTTTTCAGCGAGAAATGCGTCAAATCGGGCTGTAATTGTTGAACCGTGGCTGATATCGTCAAACTCTCGACGGAAATGTGCTATTTGGGTCCGTTATAGTGCAGAGCGACACAAACCGCAGCAAAATCGTGCAAGGGAGCGCGTTTTCAGCGAGAAATGGGCCAAATCGGGCTGTAATTGTTGAACCGTTACTGATATCGTCAAACTCTCGACGGAAATGTGCTATTTGGGTACGATACAGTGCAGACCGATACAACCGGAACAAAATCGTGCAAGGGAGTGCGTTTTCAGCGAGAAATGGGTCAAATCAGGCCGTAATTGTTAAACCGACACTGATATCGTCAAACTCTGGACGGAAATGTCCTATTTGGGTCCGATATAGTGCAGAACGAGATAAACCGAAGCAAAATCGTGCAAGGAAGTGCGTTTACAGCGAGAAATGGGTCAAATCGGGCTGTAGTTGTTAAACCGACACTGATATCGTCAAACTCTCGACGGAAATGTCCTATCTGGGTCCGATATAGTGCAGAACGAGACAAACCGAAGCTAAATCGTGCAAGGAAGTGCGTTTACAGCGAGAAATGGGTCAAATCGGGCTGTAATTGTTAAACCGACACGGATATCGTCAAACTCTCGACGGAAATGTGCTATTTGGGTCCGATATAGTGCAGAACGACACAAACCGGAACAAAATCGTGCAAGGGAGTGCGTTTTCAGCGAGAAATGGGTCAAATCGGGCTGTAATTGTTAAACGGTCGCTGATATCGTCAAACTCTCGATGGGTATGTGCTATTTGGGTCCGTTATAGTGCAGACCGACACAAACCGCAGCAAAATCGTGCAAGGGAGCGCGTTTTCAGCGAGAAATGGGCCAAATCGGGCTGTAATTGTTGAACCGTCACTGATATCGTCAAACTCTCGACGGAAATGTGCTATTTGGGTACGATACAGTGCAGACCGATACAACCGGAACAAAATCGTGCAAGGGAGTGCGTTTTCAGCGAGAAATGGGTCAAATCAGGCCGTAATTGTTAAACCGACACTGATATCGTCAAACTCTGGACGGAAATGTCCTATTTGGGTCCGATATAGTGCAGAACGAGATAAACCGAAGCAAAATCGTGCAAGGAAGTGCGTTTACAGCGAGAAATGGGTCAAATCGGGCTGTAGTTGTTAAACCGACACTGATATCGTCAAACTCTCGACGGAAATGTCCTATCTGGGTCCGATATAGTGCAGAACGAGACAAACCGAAGCTAAATCGTGCAAGGAAGTGCGTTTACAGCGAGAAATGGGTCAAATCGGGCTGTAATTGTTAAACCGACACGGATATCGTCAAACTCTCGACGGAAATGTGCTATTTGGGTCCGATATAGTGCAGAACGACACAAACCGGAACAAAATCGTGCAAGGGAGTGCGTTTTCAGCGAGAAATGGGTCAAATCGGGCTGTAATTGTTAAACGGTCGCTGATATCGTCAAACTCTCGATGGGAATGTGCTATTTGGGTACGATACAGTGCAAACCGATACAAACCGGAACAAAATCGTGCAAGGGAGTGCGTTTTCAGCGAGAAATGGGTCAAATCGGGCTGTAATTGTTAAACGGTCGCTGATATCGTCAAACTCTCGATGGGAATATGCTATTTGGGTGCGATATAGTGCAGAACAACACAAACCGAAGCAAAATCGTTCAAGGGAGAGCGTTTTCAGCGAGAAATGGGTTAAATCGGGCTGTAATTGTTAAACCGTCACTGATATCGTCAAACTCTCGACGGAAATGTGCTATTTGGGTGCGATATAGTGCAGAACGAGATAAACCGAAGCAAAATCGTGCAAGGAAGTGCGTTTACAGCGAGAAATGGGTCAAATCGGGCTGTAGTTGTTAAACCGACACTGATATCGTCAAAGTCTCGTCGGAAATGTGCTATTCGGGTCCGATATAGTGCAGAACGACACAAACCGGAGCAAAATCGTGTAAGGGAGTGCGTTTTCAGCGAGAAATGGGTCAAATCAGGCTGTAATGGTTAAACCGACACTGATACCGTCAAACTCTCGACGGAAATGTCCCATTTGGGCCCGATATAGTGCAGAACGAGACAAACCGAAGCAAAACCGTGCAAGGAAGTGCGTTTACAGCGAGAAATGGGCCAAATCGGGCTGTAATTGTTAAACCGACACTGATATCGTCAAACTCTCGACGGAAATGTGCTATTTGGATACGATATAGTGCAGAACGACACAAACCGGAGCAAAATCGTGCAAGGGAGTGCGTTTTCAGCGAGAAATGTGTCAAATCGGGCTGTAATTGTTAAACCCTCACTGATATCGTCATTTCTCTACAGAAATGTGCTATTTGGGTACGATATAGTGCAGAACGACACAAACCAGAGCAAAATCGTACAAGGGAGTGCGTTTTCAGCGAGAAATGGGCCAAATCGGGCTGTAATTGTTGAACCGTCGCTGATATCGTCAAACTCTCGACGGAAATGTGCTATTTGGGTACGATACAGTGCAGACCGATACAACCGGAACAAATTCGTGCAAGGGAGTGCGTTCTCAGCGAGAAATGTGTCAAATCAGGCCGTAATTGTTAAAGCGACACTGATATCGTCAAACTCTCGACGGAAATGTGCTATTTGGGTCCGATATAGTGCAGAACGACACAAACCGGAGCATAATCGTGCAAGGGAGTGCGTTTTCAGCGAGAAATGTGTCAGATCGGGCTGTAATTGTTGAACCGTCGCTGATATCCTCGAAGTCTCGACGGGATGTGCTATTTGGGTGCGATATAGTGCAGAACAACACAAACCGGAGCAAAATCGTGCAAGGGAGAGCGTTTTCAGCGAGAAATGTGTCAAATCGGGCTGTAATTGTTGTACCGACAATGCTATCGTCAAACTCTGGACGGAAATGTGCTATTTGGATACGATACAGTGCAGACCGATACAAACCGGAACAAAATCGTGCAAGGGAGTGCGTTTTCAGCGAGAAATGGGTCAAATCGGGCTGTAATGGTTAAACCGACACTGATACCGTCAAACTTTCGACGGAAATGTGCTATTTGGGTACGATACAGTGCAAACCGATACAAACCGGAACAAACTCGTGCAAGGGAAGTGCGTTTACAGCGAGAAATGTGTTAAATCGGGCTGTAATTGTTAAACCGCCAATGATATCGTCAAACTCTCGACGGAAATGCGCTACTTGGGTCGGAAATAGTGCAGAACGCCTCAAACCGGAGCAAAATCGTGCAAGGGAGTGCGTTTTCAGCGAGAAATGTGCCAAATCGGGCTGTAATTATTGAACCGTCGCTGATATCGTCAAACTCTCGACGGAGATGTGCTATTTGGGTGCGACATAGTGCAGAACAACACAAACCGGAGCAAAATCGTGCAAGGGAGAGCGTTTTCAGCGAGAAATGGGTTAAATCGGGCTGTAATTGTTAAACCGTCACTGATATCGTCAAACTCTCGACGGAAATGTGCTATTTGGGTGCGATATAGTGCAGAACAACACAAACCGGAGCAAAATCGTGCAAGGGAGTGCGTTTTCAGCGAGAAATGGGTTAAATCGGGCTGTAATTGTTAAACGGTCGCTGATATCGTCAAACTCTCGATGGGAATGTGCTATTTGGGTACGATACAGTGCAAACCGATACAAACCGGAGCAAAATCGTGCAAGGAAGTGCGTTTACAACGAGAAATGGGTCAAATCGGGCTGTAATTGTTAAACCGACACTGATTTCGTCAAACTCTCGACGGAAATGTCCTATTTGGGTCCGATATGGTGCAGAACGAGACAAACCGAAGCTAAATCGTGCAAAGGAAGTGCGTTTACAGCGAGAAATGGGCCAAATCGGGCTGTAACTGTTGAACCGTAGCTGATATCGTCAAACTCTCGACGGAAATGTCCCATATGGGCCCGATATAGTGCAGAACGAGACAAACCGGAGCAAAATCGTGCAAGGGAGTGCGTTTTCAGCGAGAAATGTGCCAAATCGGGCTGTAATTATTGAACCGTCGCTGATATTGTCAAACTCTCGACGGAGATGTGCTATTTGGGTGCGATATAGTGCAGAACAACACAAACCGGAGCAAAATCGTGCAAGGGAGAGCGTTTTCAGCGAGAAATGTGTCAAATCGGGCTGTAATTGTTAAACCGTCAATGATATCGTCAAACTCTGGACGGAAATGTGCTATTTGGATACGATACAGTGCAGACCGATACAAACCGGAACAAAATCGTGCAAGGGAGTGCGTTTTCAGCGAGAAATGGGTCAAATCGGGCTGTAATTGTTAAACGGTCGCTGATATCGTCATTTCTCGACGGAAATGTGCTATTTGGGTACGATATAGTGCAGCACGACACAAACCGGAGCAAAATCGTGCAAGGGAGTGCGTTTTCAGCGAGAAATGTGTCAAATCGGGCTGCAATTGTTAAACCCTCACTGATATCGTCATTTCTCGAAGGAAATGTGCTATTTGGGTACGATATAGTGCAGAACGACACAAACCAGGGCAAAATCGTACAAGGGAGTGCGTTTTCAGCGAGAAATGTGTCAAATCAGGCCGTAACTGTTAAAGCGACACTGATATCGTCAAACTCTCGAAGGAAATGAGCTGTTTGGGTCCGAAATAGTGCAAAACGACACAAACCGGAGCAAAATCGTACAAGGGAGTGCGTTTTTAGCGAGAAATGTGTCAAATCGGGCTGTAATTGTTAAACCGTCAATGATATCGTCAAACTCTGGACGGAAATGTGCTATTTGGATACGATACAGTGCAGACCGATACAAACCGGAACAAAATCGTGCAAGGGAGTGCGTTTTCAGCGAGAAATGGGTCAAATCAGGCTGTAATTGTTAAACCGACAGTGATATCGTCAAACTCTTGACGGAAATGTCCTATTTGGGTCCGATATAGTGCAGAACGACGCAAACCGGAGCAAAATCGTGCAAGGGAGTGCGATTTCCGCGAGAAATGGGGCAAATCGGGCTGTAATTGTTAAATCGACACTGATATCGTCAAACTCTCGACGGAAATGTGCTATTTGGGTCCGATATGGTGCAGAACAACACAAACCGGAGCAAAATCGTGCAAGGGAGAGCGTTCTCAGCGAGAAATGGGTTAAATCGGGCTGTAATTGTTAAACCGTCACTGATATCGTCAAACTCTCGACGGAAATGTGCTATTTGGGTGCGATATAGTGCAGAACAACACAAACCGGAGCAAAATCGTGCAAGGGAGAGCGTTTTCAGCGAGAAATGGGTTAAATCGGGCTGTAATTGTTAGACGGTCGCTGATATCGTCAAACTCTCGATGGGAATGTGCTATTTGGGTACGATACAGTGCAAACCGATACAAACCGGAGCAAAATCGTGCAAGGAAGTGCGTTTACAACGAGAAATGGGTCAAATCGGGCTGTAATTGTTAAACCGACACTGATTTCGTCAAACTCTCGACGGAAATGTCCTATTTGGGTCCGATATGGTGCAGAACGAGACAAACCGAAGCTAAATCGTGCAAAGGAAGTGCGTTTACAGCGAGAAATGGGCCAAATCGGGCTGTAACTGTTGAACCGTAGCTGATATCGTCAAACTCTCGACGGAAATGTGCTATTTGGGTCCGATATGGTGCAAAACGACACAAACCGGAGCAAAATCGTGCAAGGGAGTGCGTTTTCAGCGAAAAATGGGTCAAATCAGGCTGTAATGGTTAAACCGACACTGATACCGTCAAACTTTCGACGGAAATGTCCCATTTGGGCCCGATATAGTGCAGAACGAGACAAACCGGAGCAAAATCGTGCAAGGGAGTGCGTTTTCAGCGAGAAATGTGCCAAATCGGGCTGTAATTATTGAACCGTCGCTGATATTGTCAAACTCTCGACGGAGATGTGCTATTTGGGTGCGATATAGTGCAGAACAACACAAACCGGAGCAAAATCGTGCAAGGGAGAGCGTTTTCAGCGAGAAATGTGTCAAATCGGGCTGTAATTGTTAAACCGTCAATGATATCGTCAAACTCTGGACGGAAATGTGCTATTTGGATGCGATACAGTGCAGACCGATACAAACCGGAACAAAATCGTGCAAGGGAGTGCGTTTTCAGCGAGAAATGGGTCAAATCGGGCTGTAATTGTTAAACGGTCGCTGATATCGTCATTTCTCGACGGAAATGTGCTATTTGGGTACGATATAGTGCAGCACGACACAAACCGGAGCAAAATCGTGCAAGGGAGTGCGTTTTCAGCGAGAAATGTGTCAAATCGGGCTGCAATTGTTAAACCCTCACTGATATCGTCATTTCTCGAAGGAAATGTGCTATTTGGGTACGATATAGTGCAGAACGACACAAACCAGGGCAAAATCGTACAAGGGAGTGCGTTTTCAGCGAGAAATGGGCCAAATCGGGCTGTAATTGTTGAACCGTCGCTGATATCGTCAAACTCTCGACGGAAATGTGCTATTTGGGTACGATACAGTGCAGACCGATACAAGCCGGAACAAAATCGTGCAAGGGAGTGCGTTTGCAGCGAGAAATGTGTCAAATCAGGCCGTAACTGTTAAAGCGACACTGATATCGTCAAACTCTCGAAGGAAATGTGCTATTTGGGTCCGATATGGTGCAAAACGACACAAACCGGAGCAAAATCGTGCAAGGGAGTGCGTGTTCAGCGAGAAATGCGTCAAATCGGGCTGTAATTGTTCAACCGTCACTGATATCGTCAAACTCTCGACGGAAATGCGCTATTTGGGTCCGAAATAGTGCAGAACGCCACAAACCGGAGCAAAATCGTGCAAGGGAGTGCGTTTTCAGCGAGAAATGTACAAAATCGAGCTGTAATTATTGAACCGTCGCTGATATCGTCAAACTCTCGACGGAAACGTGCTATTTGGGTACGATATAGTGCAGAACGACACAAACCGAACCAAAATCGTGCAAGGGAGTGCGTTTTCAGCGAGAAATTTGTCAAATCAGGCTGTAATGGTTAAACCGACACTGATACCGTCAAACTCTCGACGGAAATGTCCCATTTAGGCCCGATATAGTGCAGAACGAGACAAACCGAAGCAAAATCGTGCAAGCAAGTGCGTTTACAGCGAGAAATGGGCCAAATCGGGCTGTAATTGTTAAACCGACACTGATATCGTCAAACTCTCGACGGAAATGTGCTATTTGAATACGATAGAGTGCAGCACGACACAAACCGGAGCAAAATCGTGCAAGGGAGTGCGTTTTCAGCGAGAAATGTGTCAAATCGGGCAGTAATTGTTAAACCCTCACTGATATCGTCATTTCTCGAAGGAAATGTGCAATTTGGGTACGATATAGTGCAGAACGACACAAACCAGAGCAAAATCGTACAAGCGAGTGCGTTTTCAGCGAGAAATGGGCCAAATCGGGCTGTAATTGTTGAACCGTCGCTGATATCGTCAAAGTCTCGACGGAGATGTGCTATTTGGGTGCGATATAGTGCAGAACGCCACAAACCGGAGCAAAATCGTGCAAGGGAGTGCGTTTTCAGCGAGAAACGGGTTAAATCGGGCTGTGATTGTTGAACCGTCGCTGATATCGTCAAAGTCTCGACGGAGATGTGCTATTTGGGTGCGATATAGTGCAGAACGCCACAAACCGGAGCAAAATCGTGCAAGGGAGTGCGTTTTCAGCGAGAAATGGGCAAATCGCGCTGTAATTGTTAAGCCGACACTGGTATCGTCAAACTCTCGACGGAGGTGTCCTGTTTGGGTCCGATATAGTGCAAAACGACCCAAACCGGAGCAAAATCGTGCAAGGGAGTGCGTTTTCAGCGATCAATGGTTCAAATCTGGCTGTAATTATTAAACCGTCACTGATATCGTCAAACTCTCGACGGAAATGTGCTATTTAGGTCCGATATAGTGCAGAACAACACAAACCGGAGCAAAATCGTGCAAGGGAGTGCGTGCTCAGCAAGAAATGCGTCAAATCGGGCTGTAATTGTTAAACCGTCACTGATATCGTCAAACTCTCGACGGAAATGTGCTATTTGGGTACGATATGGTGCAAAACGACACAAACCGGAGCAAAATCGTGCAAGGGAGTGCGTGTTCAGCGAGAAATGCGTCAAATCGGGCTGTAATTGTTCAACCGTCACTGATATCGTCAAACTCTCGACGGAAATGCGCTATTTGGGTCCGAAATAGTGCAGAACGCCACAAACCGGAGCAAAATCGTGCAAGGGAGTGCGTTTTCAGCGAGAAATGTACAAAATCGAGCTGTAATTATTGAACCGTCGCTGATATCGTCAAACTCTCGACGGAAACGTGCTATTTGGGTACGATATAGTGCAGAACGACACAAACCGAACCAAAATCGTGCAAGGGAGTGCGTTTTCAGCGAGAAATGGGGCAAATCGCGCTGTAATTGTTAAACCGTCACTGATATCGACAAACTCTCGACGGAAATGTGCTATTTGGGTACGATACAGTGCAGACCAATACAAACCGGAACAAAATCGTGCAAGGGAGTGCGTTTTCAGCGAGAAATTTGTCAAATCAGGCTGTAATGGTTAAACCGACACTGATACCGTCAAACTCTCGACGGAAATGTCCCATTTAGGCCCGATATAGTGCAGAACGAGACAAACCGAAGCAAAATCGTGCAAGCAAGTGCGTTTACAGCGAGAAATGGGCCAAATCGGGCTGTAATTGTTAAACCGACACTGATATCGTCAAACTCTCGACGGAAATGTGCTATTTGAATACGATAGAGTGCAGCACGACACAAACCGGAGCAAAATCGTGCAAGGGAGTGCGTTTTCAGCGAGAAATGTGTCAAATCGGGCAGTAATTGTTAAACCCTCACTGATATCGTCATTTCTCGTAGGAAATGTGCAATTTGGGTACGATATAGTGCAGAACGACACAAACCAGAGCAAAATCGTACAAGCGAGTGCGTTTTCAGCGAGAAATGGGCCAAATCGGGCTGTAATTGTTGAACCGTCGCTGATATCGTCAAAGTCTCGACGGAGATGTGCTATTTGGGTGCGATATAGTGCAGAACGCCACAAACCGGAGCAAAATCGTGCAAGGGAGTGCGTTTTCAGCGAGAAATGGGTTAAATCGGGCTGTGATTGTTGAACCGTCGCTGATATCGTCAAAGTCTCGACGGAGATGTGCTATTTGGGTGCGATATAGTGCAGAACGCCACAAACCGGAGCAAAATCGTGCAAGGGAGTGCGTGCTCAGCAAGAAATGCGTCAAATCGGGCTGTAATTGTTAAACCGTCACTGATATCGTCAAACTCTCGACGGAAATGTGCTATTTGGGTACGATATAGTGCAGAACGACACAAACCGGACCAAAATCGTACAAGGGAGTGCGTTTTCAGCGAAAAATGTGTCAAATCGGGCTGTAATTGTTGAACCGTCGCTGGTATCGTCAAACACTCGACGGAAATGTGCTATTTGGGTCCGAAATAGTGCAAAACGACACAAACCGGAGCAAAATCGTGCAAGGGAGTGCGTGCTCAGCAAGATATGTGTCAAATCGGGCTGTAATTGTTCAACCGTCACTGATATCGTCAACCTCTCGACGGAAATGTGCAATTTGGGTCCGATATAGTGCAGAACGACACAAACCGGAGCAAAATCGTGCAAGGGAGTGCGTTTTCAGCGAGAAATGTGTCAAATCGGGCTGTAATTGTTAAACCCTCACTGATATCGTCATTTCTCGACGGAAATGTGCTATTTGGGTACGATACAGTGCAAACCGATACAAACCGGAACAAAATCGTGCAAGGGAAGTGCGTTTACAGCGAGAAATGTGTTAAATCGGGCTGTAATTGTTAAACCGCCAATGATATCGTCAAACTCTCGACGGAAATGCGCTACTTGGGTCGGAAATAGTGCAGAACGCCACAAACCGGAGCAAAATCGTGCAAGGGAGTGCGTTTTCAGCGAGAAATGTGCCAAATCGGGCTGTAATTATTGAACCGTCGCTGATATCGTCAAACTCTCGACGGAGATGTGCTATTTGGGTGCGACATAGTGCAGAACAACACAAACCGGAGCAAAATCGTGCAAGGGAGAGCGTTTTCAGCGAGAAATGGGTTAAATCGGGCTGTAATTGTTAAACCGTCACTGATATCGTCAAACTCTCGACGGAAATGTGCTATTTGGGTGCGATATAGTGCAGAACAACACAAACCGGAGCAAAATCGTGCAAGGGAGAGCGTTTTCAGCGAGAAATGTGTTAAATCGGGCTGTAATTGTTAAACGGTCGCTGATATCGTCAAACTCTCGATGGGAATGTGCTATTTGGGTACGATACAGTGCAAACCGATACAAACCGGAGCAAAATCGTGCAAGGAAGTGCGTTTACAGCGAGAAATGGGTCAAATCGGGCTGTAATTGTTAAACCGACACTGATTTCGTCAAACTCTCGACGGAAATGTCCTATTTGGGTCCGATATGGTGCAGAACGAGACAAACCGAAGCTAAATCGTGCAAGGAAGTCCGTTTACAGCGAGAAATGTGTCAAATCATGCTGTAATTGTTGAACCGTCGCTGATATCGACAAGCTCTCGACGGATATGTGCTATTTGGGTCCGATATAGTGCAGAACGATACAAACCGGAGCAAAATCGTGCAAGGGAGTGCGTTTTCAGCGAGAAATGGGTCAAATCGGGCTGTAATTGTTAAACGGTCTCTGAATTTGTCAAACTCTGGACGGATATGTGCTATTTGGGTCCGAAATAGTGCAAAACGACACAACCCGGAGCAAAATCGTACAAGGGTGTGCGTTTTCAGCGAGAAATGGGTCAAATCGGGCTGTAATTGTTCAACCATCACTGATATCGCCAAACTCGTGATGGAAATGTGCTACTTGGGTCCGATTTAGTGCAGAACGACACAAACCGAAGCAAATCGTGCAAGGGAGTGCGTTTTCAGCGAGAAATGGGTCAAATCGGGCTGTAATTGTTAAACCGTCACTGATATCGGCACACTCTCGACGGAAAAGTGCTATTTGGGTACGATATAGTGCACAACGACACAAACCGGAGCAAGATCGTGCAAGGGAGTGCGTTTTCAGCGAGAAATGGGTCAAATCGTGCTGTAATTGTTAAACCGTCACTGATATCGTCAAAGTCTCGACGGAAATGTGCTATTTGGGTCCGATATAGTGCTGAACGACACAAGTCAGAGCAAAATCGTGCAAGGGAGTGCGTTTTCAGCGAGAAATGGGTCAAATCGGGCTGTAATTGTTGAACCGTCGCTGATATCGTCAATGTCTGGACGGGAATCTGCTATTTGGGTCCGATATAGTGCACAACAACACAAACCGGAGCAAAATCGTTCAAGGAAGTGCGTTCACAGCGAGAAATGGTTCAAATCGGGCTGTAATTGTTGAACCGTCGCTGATATCGTCAAACTCTCGACGGAAATGTGCTATTTGGATACGATATAGTGCAGAACGACACAAACCGGAGCAAAATCCTGCAAAGGAGTGCGTTTTCAGCGAGAAATGTGTTAAACCGGGCTGTAATATTTAAACCGTCACTGATATCGTCAAACTCTCGACGGAAATGTGCTATTTGTGTACGATATAGTGCAGAACAACACAAACCGCAGCAAAATCGTGCAAGGGAGTGCGTTTTCAGCGAGTAACGGGTCAAATCGGGCTGTAATTGTTAAACCGTCACTGATATCGCCAGTCTCGACGGAAATGTGCTATTTGGGTCCGATATAGTGCAGAACAACACAAACCGGAGCAAAATCGTGCAAGGGAGTGCGTTTTCAGTGAGAAACGGGCCAAATCGGGCTGTAATTGTTGAACCGTCACTGATATTGTTAAACTCTCGACGGTAATGTGCTACTTGGTTCCGAAATTGTGCAAAACGACACAAACCGGACCAAAATCGTACAAACGAGTGCGTTTTCAGCGAGAAATGCGTCAAATCGGGCTGTAATACGTAAACCGTCACAGATATCGTCAAAATCTCGACGGAAATGTGCTATTTGGGTCCGATATAGTGCAGAACGAGACAAACCGGAGCAAAATCGTGCAAGGGAGTGCGTTTTCAGTGAGAAATGGGGCAAATCGCGCTGTAATTGTTAAGCCGACACTGGTATCGTCAAACTCTCGACGGAGGTGTCCTATTTGGGTCCGATATAGTGCAAAACGACCCAAACCGGAGCAAAATCGTGCAAGGGAGTGCGTTTTCAGCGATAAATGTGTCAAATCGGGCTGTAATTGTTAAACCGTCACTGATATCGTCAAACTCTCGAAGGAAATGAGCTATTTGGATCCGATGTAGTGCAGAACGACCCAAACCGGAGCGAAATCGTGCAAGGGAGTGCGTGCTCAGCAAAAAATGTGTCACGTCGGGCTGTAATTGTTAAACCGTCACTGATATCGTCAAACTCTCGACGGAAATGTGCTATTTGGGTACGATATAGTGCAGAACGACACAAACCGGACCAAAATCGTACAAGGGAGTGCGTTTTCAGCGAAAAATGGGTCAAATCGGGCTGTAATTGTTGAACCGTCGCTGGTATCGTCAAACTCTCGACGGAAATGTGCTATTTGGGTACGATATAGTGCAGAACGACACAAACCGGACCAAAATCGTACAAGGGAGTGCGTTTTCAGCGAGAAATGCGTCAAATCGGGCTGTAATTGTTAAACCGTCACTGATATCGTCACACTCTCGACGGAAATGTGCTATTTGGGTACGATATAGTGCAGAACGACACAAACCTGAGCAAAATCGTGCAAGGGAGTGCGTTTTCAGCGAGAAATGGGTCAAATCGGGCTGTAATTGTTGAACCGTCGCTGATATCGTGAAACTCTCGACGGAAATGTGCTATTTGGGTACGATATAGTGCTGAACGACACAAATCGGAGCAAAATCGTGCAAGGGGGTGCGTTTTCAGCGAGAAATGGGTCAATTCGGGCTGCAATACTTGAACCGTCGCTGATATCGTCAAACTCTCGACGGAAATGTGCTATTTGTGTACGATATAGTGCAGAACAACACAAACCGCAG